>NW_027175229.1:0-600000 GCF_028021215.1 Eschrichtius robustus
CAGTGTCATTGGAGCCAACAGATCGAGACTGACTTTGGTTCAGAAGCAAAGGAAAACTTTATATTTTGATCAGAGAATGGAGAGGTGAGAGTGTGTGCTCCCCTGCGGGTTTTGGGCCGGGCTGCTGTGTAGAGATCCTGGCAGCGTCAGCAGGAGGGAGGGGGTAGAGCTCTCGAGGGCCGGGTTGGCTGGAGCTCAGGCTCTATGTCGCAGAGTCTGCACGGGACCCCACGAGCTGAGGTGTCGGCCCAGCCATTTTGCACTAGGAAATCGGGTCTGAAGTGTCGGGTGTGGGACCTCTGCATGTGGAAACCTAGGAGCAAGTGAAATTAGACAAAGCACAAAGGAAAAAATGGTTAGACTTTATTTTATTGCCCAGATTCTATTTTCATCTCCCAGGAATTTTTCATGGGCTTTGCCAGTGACAAAGCCCTCCTCTGCCTTTTGTCCCATTCCTCATTCTTGGGGTGCTGAGGGTGCATACACCTCTTCTGTAAATGCTTCGTGCTGAGTTGGGTGTCCTCATACCCGGGGTGAGGGGGAGGACTTCTCCCAAGCAGCCTCCATGTGAGGTTGATTGTCCCCAGGCCTCCTCCCTCACTGCTCGTCTGCCTGAGCACCAGCATTGGAAGTTTTATAGATTCTAATGATCTTTAAGGGTCCAGGAAAGAGATGTGCAGAGACGCTGGGGGGGGGGGTGGGCCGTTTTACCCTGCTCCACATTGGTTCGGCCCCCTTAGGCTGACGGTTTCTGCCAGCCTAGATGCTCTGACCAGTAGTCTGCACTTTCTTCAGTTAGGCCACTGAATTAACGTACAAACAGCACCAGGTGTCAGAGCCCTGCTTGCTCAACTCCCAGACAGTCCAGGGCCGGTGGTGATCCAGGACCATGGTGGCCACTCAGTCAACGGCCTTTTGAAGTAGCCAGGAGTACAGCTGGTCTCATTGGCCGCCGTCACCGCGGTGTCTGTAGGCTTTTCTATGGTGGCAGCGTTATTTACGGTTCCCCTACCAAGTTTATTAGCTCCGCTCTGGGTGCAGTAAGTCCTGTAAGCAATAGTCTGCTCTTTTGGGGCACACTCTTGTTGTTTTCTGAGAGAAGCTCCAGGTCAAGTGATGGTCACACGAGTCGTCATGGGGGCCCATTGCCCCAGGTTGTCTCTCTGGAGGTTGGTGTTGGAGGGCCTCCTCACTCGAGGTCATTGTGCCCACGGAGCAATCCCTGCAACTTCAGGGCATGGTGGGTGGTTAGGATCACCAAGTGGCGTCCTTTTCCCTTAGGAGGGAGCTGGCCTTGTGGGCTGCTGATTTCCAGGTTTTTAGATACCCCCAGTATCCTGGTCGGATGGGGTGGCTGGCCAATGCCTGGAGGGCATTCTTGCATTGTTCCATTTCAAGTGGTCCCAGTTTTTGCACTAATACTCCAAGGGCGATTCGCCTTGGAGCAGGAATGTAAAGGTCAAAGGGTTTAGCTAACTTAGGGAGGTCCAGGGCACGGGTCTGAACTGACTGCTCTTTCCATTCTTGAAAGGCCGCTTCTGGATTCTATTCAAAAGGATCATCATCTTTTCCTTTCAGTGTTTCATATAGAGGCCCAGCTATTAGACTGTAGTTAGGGATCCAGATGCAGCAAACCCCGGTCTCCCCAGGAACCCCTAAGCTGTCTTCTAGTTTCAGGAAGGGTGAGGCTGCAAATGGCTTCTTCCCTTTCCTGGGGTGGGCTTCTCCGACCTTCTGAGCGAATGAAGCCCAAGAAGGTCACCTTAGTTTGTGATATTTGAGCCTTTTTCTTGGACACCTTCTATCTTTTATTGGCTAGGTAGTTCAGAGGCCTCCTTAGTCGGGCTGGTGATCAGAATGTCATCTGCATATTGAAGGAGGGTTCCCTTCTCCAGAGGTAGATCTTTTAGGTCTTTAGCTAACGTTTCCCCAAAGATGGTGTGGGAATTTTTGAACCCCTGGGGCAGGACGGCCCAGCAGTATTGTTTTTGTTGTATGTTGAGTCCTGCCACTCACAGCCAAAATTTCTTGTGACTCTGGGACGAATGGAATACAGAAGAAGGCATCATTGAAGTCTAATACAGAATACCATGTCCTGGTGGATGGTAGAATGACCAGCAGGGTGTAGGAATTAGGAACTACTAGATGTATATCCTCTGTGGCTTCACTGACTGTCCTGGCGTCCTCTACCAGGTCCCCAGCAGCCCATGGGGCTCTCGTGGTCAGGCCCCTCCCAGGATATGGAGCTCACCTGGGCAGGTACCCAGCAGCCCATGGGGCCATCATGGTCAGACCCCTCCCAGGATATGGAGCTCACCTGGGCAGGTACCCAGCAGCCCACGGGGCTCTCGTGGGCAGGCCCCTCCCTGGATATGGAGCTCCCGTGGACAGGTACCCCGACAGGGCTGGGCACACAGGAACTGTGCACATAGCCCTCATTGCAGAGCACCCCCAGCACACCTGTCACTCAGAGCTGACACAGAGCACCTCAGAGCAGAGCTTGAACTAATAAACAGCAGCTCCAACAGGTCTGTGACCCTAGGCTTCACTCTGTGCGACCTCCCTCTGCCTGGTCTTCCAGGGGCTTCCACAGCAGCCGGGGCACCAGGCCTCTGTCTCCACCCACCACCCCTCCTCTCCCTGACTCCTGGGTTCCTCTCATTAGCAGAGGGTCTTCTTGAAGTTGTCTCCCACTCATGGACCAGATAAAATGATTAGAAAACAAGCCAGGGCTGCCGCCCCTTATCTATCCTGACTCTCGGGACCCTACACCTGTTCCTTGGATCTGGCCGGTGCAGCAAGGCCCATTTTCTGCAAATCTGAGCCCCTGAGGGGCGAGGATTGGCTGACCTGGGCAGCCTGACCCGGCCGGCCAGCCCTTCCCAGGTGTGCCTGGGTTGAGGTCAATATAAACACCCCTCCAGGCAGCAAAAGCCTCTGCAGCTGTGCCTGACGCCATATTCTCTGCCCCGTCAGCAGTCTCGGGGTTGGGCTGGTGGGAGGCAGTAGGGCCCACGGCTCTATGAGTCGCCCGTTGTGACTGGGGCTCTACTGGACTTTCTGCAGGAGTTGCCGGGCTGCCACCTGCTAAAGAAGAGGATGTGTCACCCATACTTGCTGCTGGAATTTCTCCCCGGGCAGAGGTAAGGAAGGAAAAAAGCAGTGGGGGCGGGACAGGAGGGGTACCTCAGGCAGGGAAATGGAAAGTTTCCAGACGAGCGCCCGGGGCCAGGACCATCCTGGCTGGCCTGCAGGCACCAAGTCGACCTGCGTGCTGTTGCTGGTGTGACTCCAAGCCCCTTCCTCTAGTTTTTAGTCTTTGCACACATTCAGGTGTTTTACCTGGGAACGGTGGGAAAAGTTCAGCAGCAGCTGGCCTGGGGCTCAGCTCACGTTTAGTCAGAGACGCCTCCTCACAGTCCCCCAGCTTTGCAATGAGGACGCTCCTTGTGTGGGGGCTGCTGGCTGCATGGGAGATGATTCCCCACCTGTGACCAACTTAAGAATTGTTTACCACTGGAGCAAGTGCGCTGATAGGGTTTTCCTCTGTATGACCAGTGGGTTCAGTTTTTTTTTTTTCTTTTTTGGTTCAAGGTAAGTTTTATTCCTCTTTTTGTATTTATGGATATAAGCATGGAAATCATTCATTCATATAAATACGTCTATGGGAAGGACAGAACTTTTTTTTCTGTTTTATTTTCTTAAGTATTATTTATTTTTTAATTTTTGAATTTATTTTATTCATTTTTTTATACAGCAGGCTCTTATTGGTTATCTATTTTATACATATAAGTGTATATATGTCAATCCCAGGGTCGCAATTCATCCCACCACCACCACCCTGCCACTTTCCCCCCTTGGTGTCCATACATTTGTTCTCTACATCTGTGTCTCTATTTCTGCCTTGCAAACCAGTTCATCTTTACCATTTTTCTAGGTTCTACATGTATGCGTTAATATACGATATTTGTTTTTCTCTTTCTGACTTACTTCACTCTGTATGACAGTCTCTAGATCTATCCACGTCTCTACAAATGACCCAATTTCATTCCTTTTTATGGCTGAGTAATATTCCATTTTATATATGTAGCACATCTTTTCCGTTCGTCTGTCTATGGGCATTTAGGTTGCTTCCATGACCTGGCTATTGTAAATAGTGCTGCAATGAATATTGTGGTGAATATGTCTTTTTGAATTATGGTTTTCTCTGGGTATATGGCCAGTAGTGGGATTGCTGGGTCATATGGTAATTCTATTTTTAGTTTTTTAAGGAACCTCCATACTGTTCTCCATAGTGACTGTATCAATTTACATTCCCACAAATAGTGTAAGAGGGTTCCCTTTTCTCCACACCCTCTCCAGCATTTGTTGTTTGTAGATTTTCTGATGATGCCCATTCTAACTCGTGTGAGGTGATACCTCATTGTAGTTTTGGTTTATATTTCTCTAATAATTAGTGATGTTGAGTAGCTTTTCATGTGTTTCTTGGTCATCTGTATGTCTTCTTGGGACAAATATCTATTTACGTCATCTGCCCATTTTTGGATTGGTTTGTTTGTTTTTTTACTGTTGAGCTGCATGAGCTGTTTATATACATTGGAGATTAATCCTTTGTCCATTGATTCGTTTGCAAATATTTTCTCCCATTCTGAGGGTTGTCTTTTCGTCTTGTTTGTAGTTTCCTTTGCTTTGCAAAAGCTTTTAGGTTTCATTTGCTCCCATTTGTTTTTTTTTTTTTTTTTTATTCCATTACTCTAGGAGGTGGATCAAAAAAATCTTGCTGTGATTTATGTCAAAGAGTATTCTTCCTATGTTTTCCTCTAAGAGTTTTATAGTGTCCGGTCTTACATTTCGGTCTCTAATCCATTTGGAGTTTATTTTTTGTGTATGGTGTTAGGGAGTGTTCTAATTTCATTCTTTTACATGTAGCTGTCCATTTTTCCCAGCACCAATTATTGAAGAGACTGTCTTTTCTCCATTGTATACCCTTGCCTCCTTTGTCATAGATTAGTGGGCCATAGGTGTGTAGGTTTATCTCTGGGCTTTCTTTTTTTTTTTTTTTTTTTCTTTTACATCTTTATTGGAGTATAATTGCTTTACAATTGTGTGTTAGTTTCTGCTGTATAAAAAAGTGAATCAGCTATGCGTATACATATAACACCATATCCCCTCCCTCTTGCACCTCCCTCTCACTCCCTTATCCCACCCTTTTAGGTGGTCACAAAGCACAGAGCTGATCTCCCTGTGCTATGTGGCTGCTTCCCAGTAGCTATCAATTTTACATTTGGTAGTGTATATATGTCCATACCACTCTCTCACTTTGTCCCAGCTTACCCTTCCCTCTCCCCATGTCCTCAAGTCCTTTCTCTACGTCTGTGTCCTTAATCCTTTCCTGCCCCTAGGTTCTTCATAAACTTTTTTTTTTTTAGATTCCATATATATGTGTTAGCATACGGTATTTGTTTTTCTCTTTCTGACTTACTTCACTCTGTAGGACAGACTCTAGATCCATCCACCTCACTAAAAATAACTCAATTTCGTTTCTTTTTATGGCTGAATAATGTTCCATTGTATATATGTGCCACATCTTCTTTATCCATTTATCTGTTGATGGACACTTAGGTTGCTTCCATGTCCTGGCTATTGTAAATAGAGCTACAGTGAACATTGTGGTACATGACTCTTTTTGAATTATGGTTTTCTCAGGGTAAATGTCCAGGAGTGGGTTTGCTGGGTTGTATGGTAGTTCTATTTTTAGTTTTTAAGGAAGCCCCATACCGTTCTACCTAGTGGCTATATCAATTTACATTCCCACCAACAGTGCAAGAGGGTTCCCTTTTCTCCAATAAATGCCTCTCCAGCATTTACTGTTGGTAGATTTTTTGATGATGGCCATTCTGACTGGTGTGAGGTGATACCTCACTGTAGTTTTGATTTGCATTTCTCTAATGATTAGTGATGCTCAGCATCCTTTCATGTGTTTGTTGGCAACCTGTATATCTTCTTTGGAGAAATTTCTATTTAGGTCTTCTGCCCATTTTTGGATTGGGTTGTTTGGTTTTGTGATATTGAGCTACATGAGCTGCTTTTTGTAGATTAATCCTTTGCCATTTGCTTCATTTGAAAATATTTTCTCCCATTCTGATGGTTGTCTTTTCATCTTGCTTAAGTATTCCTTTGCTGTGCAAAAGAATTTATGTTTCATTCGGTCCCATTTTTTAATTTTTGTTTTTATTTCCATTTCTCTAGGAGGTGGGTCAAAAAGGATCTTGCTGTGATTTATGTCATAGACTGTTCTGCTTATGTTTTCTTCTAAGAGTTTTATAGTGGCTGGTCTTATATTTAGGTCTCTAATCCATTTTGAGTTATTTTTGTGTATGGTGTTAGGGAGTGTACTAATTTCATTCTTTTACATGTAGCTGTCCAGTTTTCCCAACACCACTTACTGAAGACACTGTCTTTTCTCCATTGTATACCCTTGCCTCCTTTGTCATAGATTAGTTAACCATAGGTACGTGGGTTTATCTCTGTGCTTTCTATCCTTTTCTATTGACCTATATTTCTGTGTTTGTGTCAGTACCATATTATCTTGATTACTGTAGCTTTGTAATATAGTCTGAAGTCTGGAAGTCTGATTCCTCCAGCTCTTTTTTTTCCCCCTCAAGACTGCTTTGGCTATCCAGGGTCTTTTGTGTCTCCCTACAAATTTTAAGATTTTTTTTTCTTGTTCTGTAGAAAATGCCAAAGGTATTTTGATCGGGATTGCATTGAATCTGTAGATTGCTTTGGGTAGTATAGTCATTTTCACAATATTGATTCTTCTAATCCAAGGACATGGTATATGTCTCCATCTGTTTATATCATCTTTGATTTCTTTCATCAGTGTCTTATAGTTTTCTGAGTACAGGTCTTTTACTTCCTTAGGTAGGTTTATTCCTAGGTATTTTATTCTTTTTGTTGCAGTGGTAATGGGATTGTTTCCTTAATTTCTCTTTCTGATCTTTCATTGTTAGTGTATAGGAATGCAAGCAATTTCTGTGCATTAATTTTGTATCCTGCAACTTTACCAAATTCATTGATTAGCTCCAGTGGTTTTCTGGTGGCATCTTTAAGATTCTCTATCTATGATATCATGTCATCTGCAAACAGTGACAATTTTACTTCTTCTTTTCCGTTTTGTATTCCTTTTATTTCTTTTTCTTCTCTGATTGCCATGGCTAGGACTTCCAAAACTATGTTGAATAGCAGTGGTGAGAGTGGACATCCTCGTCTTGTTCCTGATCTTAGAGGAAACGCTTTCAGTTTTTCACCATTGAGAATGCTGTTTGCTGTGGGTTTGTCATATATGGCCTTTATTATGTTGAGGTAGTTTCCCTCTATGCCCACACTCTGCAGAGTTTTTATCGTAAATGAGTGTTGAATTTTCTCAAAATCTTTTCCTTCATCTATTGAGATGACCATATGGTTTTATTCTACAATTTGTTAATATGGTGTATCACATTGATTTGTGTATATTGAAGAATCCTTGCATCCCTGGGATAAACCCCACTTGATCATGGTGTATGATCCTTTTAATGTGTTGTTCGATTCTGTTTGCTAGTATTTTGTTGAGGATTTTTGCATCTATATTCATCAGGGATATTGGTCTATAATTTTCTTTCCTTGTAGTATCTCTGTCTGATTTTGGTATCAGGGTGATGGTGGTCTCATAGAATGAGTTTGGGTGTGTTCCTTCCCCTGCAATTGTTTTGAAGAATTTGAGAAGGTTGGGTGTTAGCTCTTCTCTAAATGTTTGATAGAATTCACCTGTAATGCCATCTGGTTCTGGACTTTTGTTTGTTGGAAGATTTTTAATCACAGTTTCAATTTCATTGCTTGTGATAGGTTTGTTCATATTTTCTATTTCTTCCTGGTTCAGTCTTAGAAGGTTATACCTTTCTAAGAATTTGTCCATTTCTTCCAGATTGTCCATTTTATTGGCACAGAGTTGCTTGTAGTAGTCTCTTAGGATGCTTTGTATTCCTGTGGTGTCTGTTGTAACTTCTCCTTTTTCACTTCTAATTTTGTTGATTTGCGTCCTCTCCCTCTTTTTCTTGAGTGTGGCTAAAGGTTGATCATTTTTGCTTATCTTCTCAAAGAACCAGCTTTTAGTTTTGATGATCTTTGCTTCCGTTTTCTTTGTTTCTATTTCATTTATTTCTGCTCTGATCTTTAGGATTTCTTTCCTTCTACTAACTTTGGGTTTTGTTCTTCTTTCTCTAGTTCCTCTAGGTGTAAGGTTAGATTGTTTATTTGAGATTTTTCTTGTTTCTTGAGGTAGGCTTGTATTGCTATAAACTTCCCTCTTAGAACTCCTTTTGCTGCATCCCATAGGTTTTGGATCATCGTGTTTTTGTTGTCATTTGTCTCTAGGTAGTTTTTGATTTCCCCTTTGATTTCTTCAGTGATCTCTTGGTTATTTAGTAACGTATTGTTTAGCCTCCATGTGTTTGTGTTTTTTACAGTTTTTTCCGTGTAATTGATTTCTAATCTGATAGCATTGTGGTCGGAACAGCTGCTTGATATGATTTCAGTTTTCTTAAATTTACTGAGGCTTTATCTGTGACCCAAGATGTGATCTATCCTGGAGAATGTTCCGTGTGCAGTTGAGAAGAACATGTAATCTGCTGTTTTTGGATGGAATGTCCTATAAATATCAATGAACTCTATCTGGTCTATTGTGTCATTTAAAGCTTGTGTTTCCTTATTAATTTTCTGTCTGGCTGATCTCCACTGGTGTAAGTGAGCTGTTAAAGTCCCCCGCTATTATTGTGTTACTGTCGATTTCCTCTTTTATAGCTGTTAGCAGTTGCCTTATACATTGAGGTGCTCCTATGTTGGGTACATATATATTTATAATTGTTATATCTTCTTCTTGGATTGATCCCTTGACCATTATGTAGTGTCTTTCCTTGTCTCTTGTAACATTCTTTATTTTAAAGTCTATTTTATCTGATATGAGTATTGCTACTCCAGCTTTCTTTTGATTTTCATTAGCATAGAATATATTTTTCCATCGCCTCACTTTCAGTCTGTATGTGTCCCTAGGTCTGAAATGGGTCTCTTGTAGACAGCATATATATGGGTCTTGTTTTTGTATCCATTCAGCCAGTCTATGTCTTTTGGTTGGAACATTTAGTGCATTCACGTTTAAGGTAATTATCGATATGTATGTTCCTACTACTATTTTCTTAATTGTTATGGGTTTGTCTTGGTGGGTCCTTTTCTTCTCTTGTGTTTCCCACTTAGAGAAGTTCTTTTAGCATTTGGTGTAGAGCTGGTTGCATGGTGCTGAATTCTCTTAGCTTTTGCTTGTCTGTAAGGCTTTTGATTTCTCCATCAAATCTGAATGAGCTCTTTGCAGGGTGCAGTACCCTTGGTTGTAGGTTCTTCCCTTTCATCACTTTAAATTTATCATGCCACTTCCTTCTGGCTTGTAGATTTTCTGCTGAGAAATCAGCTGTTATCCTTATGGGATTTCCCTTGTATGTTATTTGTCATTTTTCCCTTGCTGCTTTCAATAATTTTTCTTTGTCGTTAATTTTTGTCAATTTGATTACTATGTGTCTTGTCATTTTTCTCCTTTGGTTTCTCCTGCCTGGGACACTCTGTGCTTCTGGACTTGGGTGGCTATTTCTTTTCCCATGCTAGGGAAGTTTTTGACCATAATCTCTTCATATATATTCTCGGGTCCTTTCTCTCTCTCTTCTCCTTCTGGGACCCCTATAATGCGAATGTTGTTGCGTTTAATGTTGTCCCAGAGGACTCTTGGGGTGTCTTCATTTATTTTCATTCTTTTTCTTTATTCTGTTCCATGGCAGTGATTTCCACCTTTCTGTCTTCCAGGCCACTTATCCGTTCTTCTGCCACAGTTATTCTGCTACTGATTCCTTCTAGTGTATTTTTCATTTCAGTTATTACATTGTTCACCTCTGTTTGTTTGTTCTTTAATTCTTCTAGGTGTTTGTTCCTTAATTCTTCTAGGTCTTTGTTAAGCATTTCTTGTGTCTTCTCGATCTTTGCCTCCTTTCTTTTTCTAAGGTCTTGGCTCAACTTCACTATCATTATTCTGAATTCTTTTTCTGGAAGGTTCCCTATCTCCACCTCATTTCGTTTTTTTTCTGGGGTTTTATCTTGTTCCTTGATCTGGTATAAATTCCTCTGCCTTTTCATTTTGTCTATCTTTCTGTGAATGTGGTTTTCCTTCCACAGGCTGCAGAATTGTAGTTCTTCTTGCTTCTGCTGTCTGCTCTCTGGTGGATGAGTCTATCTTAGAGGATTGTGCAAGCTTCCTGATGGGAGGGACTGGTGGTGGGTAGAGCTGGGTGTTGCTTTGGTGGGCAGAGCTTTAATCCGCTTGTCTACGGATTAAATAAAACTTTAATAAAAAGTTGAATCTGCTTGTCTGCTGATGCATGGGGCTGGGTTCCCTCCCTGTTGGTTGTTTGGCCTGAGGCGACCCAGCACTGGAGCCTACCTTGCTCTTGGTGGGGCTAATGGCGGACTCTGGGAGGGCTCACACCAAGGAGTATTTCCCAGAACTTCTGCTGCCAGTGTTGTTGTCCTCACGGTGAGCCACAGCCACAGCCACCAGCTGCCTCTGCAGGAGACCCTCTAAAAGTAGCAGGTAGTTCTGGTCATTCTCCTACGGGGTCACTGCTCCTTCCCCTGGGTCCTGATGTGCACACTACTTTGTGTGTGCCCTCCAAGAGTGGAGTATCTGAGTGGAGTTGAGACTCTGAGACTCTGTGTGGAGTCGCACAGACTCTGGGTCCTGTGAAGCTTCGATGTTTTGTGATTCTAGAAATCCTATAGGAGACGGTCCACAGCAGGTGAAGCTAATGTTGTCAGTAGAGGTGTTGAAGCCAAAGATCTGCAGTTCCGGCTAGAGGTGCCGATGTACATACAGGACAAAATCATCTCGTGTGAATGTAGTTCAGGCATGTTTAAGATGAATGCAGTCATGTTAATGCCTACCATATTCTATCTTGAGCCTCTCCTCAGGGACCTCCTCCTCAGTTCCTGAGGCTCCTTTAAGTCATGTACAGGGGACTGGAGAGTGGGCTCTGTCCAGTCTGAGCCCTGAGTTACCCTGTGTGTATCTTAGGATACTTTGTATTTCTGTGGTGTCTGTTGTAACATCATCTCTTTCATTTCAGATTTATTTGGGCCCTCTCTTTTTTAACAAAACATACTACTGTTGTCTTTTATTCTTTACAGAAGTTTAATCAGTGTTTGATCTACTATCCTTACCCTATGTATACTTTTTGCAGTGAGATTTTTACTTTTCTTTGTTTCCTTGTTACTATCAATAATTAGTGAGACTTCTTTTAAGCTACCTTCAACATTGCTTATAAAGCTGCTTTATTAGTGATGACAGAGCCTTAATGGAAGTCATGTTCTGGTTGTAAATTAGAATGCAATGTGCCAGCACAAAGCCCCTTAAGTTTATGTCTCATTACTTCTTGTTCTTTTTTTAATTTAATTTTTATTTTTTGTCAGAGCAAATTTGATTAAAATGTTTTGTTTCTTCTAGGTGTGCAAGATGTGGTTCTTTTAAACATATACATATATCTATTCTTCTTTGGATCATTTTCCCATGTAGGTTATGACACCATGTTGAGTAGTCTTGTCTTGGTATTACGTAGGTCTTTGGTGATTACATATTTCACATGTGTTTCTATATCTATCTTAACCCCAATATCCTAATGTATCCAATCCTCACACCTTTCCATTTGGTGAACCCTAAGTTTGTTTAATGAATCTGTGATTGCATTTCTCTGTGGAAATATCTTCATTGGTATCAATTTTTAGCTAAGACCTATAAGTGATATTATAGGATATGTGTCTTTTGCTTTCTGACTTAGTACAATTTGCCTGATTAACTCAAGAATCATACACAGTGCTGCAAATGGCATTGTTTTGGTTTTTTCCCTGGCTCATATTCCATCTGTACGTGTACCAGTTATTCTTTGGCCACGCACCTCTTGATGGACTTTTTGGTTGCCTCCATGTCTTGGTTATTGTAATACTGCTGCAATGCACATTTGCTTGCCTGTGTCTTTCCAGTTCTATCTCCTTATGTTATAGGCCAAGGAGTGGGCTTGCTGTATCATATGGTAGCTCAGTGTGTACGTTTTAAAGGCACCACCATTCAGTTCTCATTAGTGGCTCTTTCCAGGTTATGTCCCACTTAAAATTGAGGGTATGCATTTCTCCAAAACACCTTCAATATTTATTGTTTGTAGTTTGCTTGCTGCTGGTTATTCTAACAGGTGCGAGCTGATACCTCTGTGTGGCTGAATTTGCATGTGTCCCATAATCTGTTGAAATTGATCTTTAAAGCATGCTCTTTTTATTTATCAAACTGTGATTACAGCTTAGTTCTTCACATTGTTTTCTTAAAGTAAGTGTCACATTTTGAAAAGTTTTGGCCACTACCTCCCTCAAGACATTTTGAGGGCAGGTTTCATTTACAGCCCTGAAGTACTTGTTCATATGAAGTGACCATTAACACAGATTTTAAAGCTGCTTTTGCAGGTAACGGCCAGAGGGCGGCAGCCTATTTACGTTCCCCAATCTGGTAACTAGGGAAAGAGTCCTTCAGCTGCAAGAGTGTCCAGCTTTATTTCTCATCCAGCTGTGGGTCTAGATATGATCAAACAAGGTTGCATCACAGCCCAGGAACAAATTATGTAAAATTTCCTCTCTCTATCACTGTTTTATTTTTTTGGGTTTTTTAAAGTTATTTAATTTAAAATGGGGATTCGCTACTTTTCACTGCTGTGTTTATGCCGCTTTACACCCACTTGACTCACTTCCAGACAGATATCAATACATAGGTTTTAAGATTCTTACTAGTCAGATATATTTTTGTGCGGTGAATAGGGGGTGTTGAGTCCAGTTCACTGAGCAAGGAGTAGGTCTGGTCTATTACATATTGGGTGTATGGAACGATATCTGAACGAATTTGAAACCCTTGTTTTATGCATCACCCCACCTCACCTTTCCCGTTAAGCAGCCATAGTGTGTTTTCTAAACGTGTGACTCTGTTCTGTTTTGTAATTCAGTTCAAGTGTAGCGGTTTTTACATTCCCTCTATAAGTGATAGCTTATGATAAGTGTCTTTTTCTGTGTGACTTATTTCACTTAGAATCGTCGTACCTAACTCCACTCATCTTGCTTCTACTAGCCTTATGACATTGATTTCATGTCTGAGTGATATTCCATTGTACATAAGGACCACAACTTCTTTATCCATTTTTCTCATTCCTGGGATATTTAAGGTGTCATGAAGTGGAGGTTCTTGTCAACAGAGCAGCCCTAAACTTTGGGGTGCCTGTGTCTTGCTGATTTTTAGTTTTCCCAATTTATACGCCCATGAGTGGACGTGCCCTATGCTCCCTAAGCTGTGTTTTTTCGATGTTTCAGGACACACCGTACACTTCTCCAGAGTGGCTGTTGGCAATTTACATCCCGCCCATCAGCGTAGCAAGGCTGCCATTTCTCCATGGCCTGTCCTGCATTTCTGGTTTTGACACTTTTTGCAGCATGGCCCTTTTGACCGATGGGAAGCGAGTCTTCTTTGTAGCGCTGATTTGCCTTTCCAGGTTGCTTGGTTGGCCAAATAGGGCGTATGCGTTTTTTCCTGAATATATTCAGGAAAAAACGCATACGCCCTTTTTGGCCAAGGGCATCATTGTCGACGTTTTGCGACTTTTCATGTGCTTTAAAGGCGATTCGAATCTACCTCCTGAAACCTGTTTCCTGCAATTCTGCCTTGCTTTCAAATCCTCTTCGTTGCCTTCCCTCAATATATTTGTGGACTGGAGTAATCATTTATACCTCAGCGGGTTTGTGAATGGCAGTGCCCCTGGGCTCCATTTTTCAACTGTCTTTTTTGGGAGCTGGCCGCAAGAGCACGGGATTGCCTCAGGCCCTATTCTGGTTCCCGGCGGCAGGCTGAGCCTGTGGTTAATTCTTCTTCCTGATGGGAAAATAGAGTGACCTGTGCCTGTCCCAACACCTAGATCTAGTCTCTCATTGGTTGCCCCTCTTCCCTTTCATCCTCAGGACAAATTGCAACCTGTACGGAACAGGAGGTTAAAGGTGCTGATTCTCCAAGTAGGGAGATTATTAGTAAAGTAGCTGGAATGGCGAACCCGAACACAAGGAGATGAGAAATGAGGTGCGTTTTAGAAACCTTTCAAAATCACACGGTGTACCATCGTCTGGGTTTCTCATGCATGTTTTCGATGTAGGAAGATGCCCTTGAACCTGGAGATTTGGGACCCATTGGATGGGTACCAGGCAGTATTCCTTTAAAGGGTCTGCGTTTGCTCACCCAACCTCACTCAACCTTTCAGCCCCGAGAGTGTCCACCCTTGTGTCTCATCCAGCTGTGGGTCTAGATACGCTCAATCCAGGTTGCATCACAGCCTCTGAACGAATTTTGTAAGAATTTCTCTGTCTTTCACTGTCTTTGTTTTACGGGTTTTTAAAAGTAATTTATTTTTATAATGGGGTCTAGCTGCTTTTCACGGCTGTGTTTATGCGGCTTTACACCCAGTTGACTCACTTCCAGAGAGATATCAATATATATGTTTTAAGATTCTTACTAGTCACATATATTCTTGTGCGGTGAATAGGGGGTGTTGAGTCCAGTTCACTGAGCAAGGAGTAGGTCTTGTCTATTACATATTGGGTGTATGGAACGGTATCTGAGCGAATTTGAAACCCTTGTTTTATGCATCACCCCACCTCACCTTTCTCGTTAAGCAGCCATAGTGTGTTTTCTAAACGTGTGACTCTGTTCTGTTTTGTAATTCAGTTCAAGTGTAGCGGTTTTTACATTCCCTCTATAAGTGATAGCTTATGATAAGTGTCTTTTTCTGTGTGACTTATTTCACTTAGAATCGTCGTACCTAACTCCACTCATCTTGCTTCTACTAGCCTTATGACATTGATTTCATGTCTGAGTGATATTCCATTGTACATAAGGACCACAACTTCTTTATCCATTTTTCTCTTTCCTGGGATATTTAAGGTGTCATGAAGTGGAGGTTCTTGTCAACAGAGCAGCCCTAAACTTTGGGGTGCCTCTGTCTTGCTGATTTTTAGTTTTCCCAATTTATACGCCCATGAGTGGACGTGCCCTATGCTCCCTAAGCTGTGTTTTTTCGATGTTTCAGGACACACCGTATACTTCTCCAGAGTGGCTGTTGGCAATTTACATCCCGCGCATCAGCGTAGCAAGGCTGCCATTTCTCCATGGCCTGTCCTGCATTTCTGGTTTTGACACTTTTTTCAGCATGGCCCTTTTGACCGATGGGAAGTGAGACTTCTTTGTAGCGCTGATTTGCCTTTCCAGGTTGCTTGTTTGGCCAAAAAGGGCGTATACGTTTTTTCCTGAATATATTCAGGAAAAAACGCATACGCCCTTTTTGGCCAAGAACATCATTGTCGACGTTTTGCCGCTTTTCATGTGCTTTAAGGCGATTCGAATCTACCTCCTGAAACCTGTTTCCTACAATTCTGCCTTGCTTTCAAATCCTCTTCGTTGCCTTCCCTCAATATATCTGTGGATGAGAGTTATCTTTTATAGCTCTGTGGGTTTGTGAATTGCAGTGTCCCTGAGCTCCATTTTTCAACTCGCTTTTTTGGGAGCTGTCCGCAAAAGCGCGTTATTGCCTCAGGCCCTATTCTGCTTCTGGGCGGCAGGCTGAGCCTGTGGTTAATTCTTCTTCCTGATGGGAAAATAGAGTGACCTGTGCCTGTCCCAACACCTAGATCTAGTCTCTCATTGGTTGCCCCTCTTTCCGTTCATCCTCAGGACAAATTGCAACCTGTAGGGAACAGGAGCTTAAAGGTGCTGATTCTCCAAGTAGGGAGATTGCTAGTAAAGTAGCTGGAATGGCGAACCCGAGCACAAGGAGATGAGAAATGAGGTGCATATTAGAAGCCTTTCAAAATCACACGGTGTACCATTTTCTGGGTTTCTCATGCATGTTTTCAATGTAGGAAGATGCCCTTGAACCTGGAGATTTGGGACCCATGGGATGGGTACCAGGCAGTATTCCTTTAAAGGGTCTGCGTTTGCTCACCGAACCTCACCCAACCTCTCAGCCCCAAGAGTGTCCACCCTTATGTCTCATCCAGCTGTGGGTCTAGATATGGTCAATCCAGGTTGCATCACAGCCTCTGAACGAATTTTGTAAGAATTTCTCTCTCTTTCACTGTCTTTGTTTTACGGGTTTTTAAAAGTAATTTATTTTTATAATGGGGTTTAGCTGCTTTTCACGGCTGTGTTTATGCGGCTTTACACCCACTTGACTCACTTCCAGACAGATATCAATACATAGGTTTTAAGATTCTTACTAGTCACATATATTCTTGTGCGGTGAATAGGGGGTGTTGAGTCCAGTTCACTGAGCAAGGAGTAGGTCTTGTCTATTACATATTGGGTGTATGGAACGGTATCTGAGCGAATTTGAAACCCTTGTTTTATGCATCACCCAACCTCACCTTTCCCGTTAAGCAGCCATAATGTGTTTTCTAAACGTGTGACTCTGTTCTGTTTTGTAATTCAGTTCAAGTGTAGCGGTTTTTACATTCCCTCTATAAGTGATAGCTTATGATAAGTGTCTTTTTCTGTGTGACTTTTTTCACTTAGAATCGTTGTACCTAGGTCCACTCATCTTGCTTCTACTAGCCTTATGACATTGATTTCATGTCTGAGTGATATTCCATTGTACATAAGGACGACAACTTCTTTATCCATTTTTCTCTTTCCTGGGATATTTAAGGTGTCATGAAGTGGAGGTTCTTGTCAACAGAGCAGCCCTAAACTTTGGGGTGCCTGTGTCTTGCTGATTTTTAGTTTTCCCAATTTATACGCCCATGAGTGGACGTGCCCTATGCTCCCTAAGCTGTGTTTTTTCGATGTTTCAGGACACACCGTACACTTCTTCAGAGTGGCTGTTGGCAATTTACATCCCGCCCATCAGTGTAGCAAGGCTGCCATTTCTCCATGGCCTGTCCTGCATTTCTGGTTTTGACACTTTTTGCAGCATGGCCCTTTTGACCGATGGGAAGCGAGACTTCTTTGTAGCGCTGATTTGCCTTTCCAGGTTGCTTGGTTGGCCAAAAAGGGCGTATGCGTTTTTTCCTGAATATATTCAGGAAAAACGCATAGGACCTTTTTGGCCAAGGGCATCATTGTCGACGTTTTGCCACTTTTCATGTGCTTTAAAGGCGATTCGAATCTACCTCCTGAAACCTGTTTCCTGCAATTCTGCCTTGCTTTCAAATCCTCTTCGTTGCCTTCCCTCAATATATTTGTGGACTGGAGTAATCATTTATACCTCAGCAGGTTTGTGAATGGCAGTGCCCCTGAGCTCCATTTTTCAACTGTCTTTTTTGGGAGCTGGCCGCAAAAGCACGGGATTGCCTCAGGCCCTATTCTGGTTCCCGGCGGCAGGCTGAGCCTGTGGTTAATTCTTCTTCCTGATGGGAAAATAGAGTGACATGTGCCTGTCCCAACACCTAGATCTAGTCTCTCATTGGTTGCCCCTCTTCCCTTTCATCCTCAGGACAAATTGCAACCTGTACGGAACAGGAAGTTAAAGGTGCTGATTCTCCAAGTAGGGAGATTATTAGTAAAGTAGCTGGAATGGCGAACCCGAACACAAGGAGATGAGAAATGAGGTGCGTTTTAGAAACCTTTCAAAATCACACGGTGTACCATCGTCTGGGTTTCTCATGCATGTTTTCGATGTAGGAAGATGCCCTTGAACCTGGAGATTTGGGACCCATTGGATGGGTACCAGGCAGTATTCCTTTAAAGGGTCTGCGTTTGCTCACCCAACCTCACTCAACCTTTCAGCCCCGAGAGTGTCCACCCTTGTGTCTCATCCAGCTGTGGGTCTAGATACGCTCAATCCAGGTTGCATCACAGCCTCTGAACGAATTTTGTAAGAATTTCTCTGTCTTTCACTGTCTTTGTTTTACGGGTTTTAAAAGTAATTTATTTTTATAATGGGGTCTAGCTGCTTTTCACGGCTGTGTTTATGCGGCTTTACACCCAGTTGACTCACTTCCAGAGAGATATCAATATATATGTTTTAAGATTCTTACTAGTCACATATATTCTTGTGCGGTGAATAGGGGGTGTTGAGTCCAGTTCACTGAGCAAGGAGTAGGTCTTGTCTATTACATATTGGGTGTATGGAACGGTATCTGAGCGAATTTGAAACCCTTGTTTTATGCATCACCCCACCTCACCTTTCTCGTTAAGCAGCCATAGTGTGTTTTCTAAACGTGTGACTCTGTTCTGTTTTGTAATTCAGTTCAAGTGTAGCGGTTTTTACATTCCCTCTATAAGTGATAGCTTATGATAAGTGTCTTTTTCTGTGTGACTTATTTCACTTAGAATCGTCGTACCTAACTCCACTCATCTTGCTTCTACTAGCCTTATGACATTGATTTCATGTCTGAGTGATATTCCATTGTACATAAGGACCACAACTTCTTTATCCATTTTTCTCTTTCCTGGGATATTTAAGGTGTCATGAAGTGGAGGTTCTTGTCAACAGAGCAGCCCTAAACTTTGGGGTGCCTGTGTCTTGCTTATTTTTAGTTTTCCCAATTTATACGCCCATGAGTGGACGTGCCCTATGCTCCCTAAGCTGTGTTTTTTCGATGTTTCAGGATACACCGTATACTTCTCCAGAGTGGCTGTTGGCAATTTACATCCCGCGCATCAGTTAGCAAGGCTGCCATTTCTCCATGCCCTGTCCTGCATTTCTGGTTTTGACACTTTTTGCAGCATGACCCTTTTGACCGATGGAAGTGAGACTTCTTTGTAGCGCTGATTTGCCTTTCCAGGTTGCTTGGTTGGCCAAAAAGGGCGTATACGTTTTTTCCTGAATATATTCAGGAAAAAACGCATACGCCCTTTTTGGCCAAGGGCATCATTGTCGACGTTTTGCCGCTTTTCATGTGCTTTAAGGCGATTCGAATCTACCTCCTGAAACCTGTTTCCTGCAATTCTGCCTTGCTTTGAAATCCTCTTCGTTGCCTTCCCTCAATATATCTGTGGCTGAGAGTTATCATTTATAGCTCTGTGGGTTTGTGAATTGCAGTGTCCCTGAGCTCCATTTTTCAACTCGCTTTTTTGGGAGCTGGCCGCAAAAGCGCGTTATTGCCTCAGGCCCTATTCTGCTTCTGGGAGGCAGGCTGAGCCTGTGGTTAATTCTTCTTCCTGATGGGAAAATAGAGTGACCTGTGCCTGTCCCAACACCTAGATCTAGTCTCTCATTGGTTGCCCCTCTTCCCGTTCATCCTCAGGACAAATTGCAACCTGTAGGGAACAGGAGCTTAAAGGTGCTGATTCTCCAAGTAGGGAGATTGCTAGTAAAGTAGCTGGAATGGCAAACCCGAGCACAAGGAGATGAGAAATTAGGTGCATATTAGAAGCCTTTCAAAATCACACGGTGTACCATCTTCTGGGTTTCTCATGCATGTTTTCGATGTAGGAAGATGCCCTTGAACCTGGAGATTTGGGACCCATGGGATGGGTACCAGGCAGTATTCCTTTAAAGGGTCTGCGTTTGCTCACCGAACCTCACCCAACCTCTCAGCCCCAAGAGTGTCCACCCTTATGTCTCATCCAGCTGTGGGTCTAGATATGGTCAATCCAGGTTGCATCACAGCCTCTGAACGAATTTTGTAAGAATTTCTCTCTCTTTCACTGTCTTTGTTTTACGGGTTTTTAAAAGTAATTTATTTTTATAATGGGGTTTAGCTGCTTTTCACGGCTGTGTTTATGCGGCTTTACACACACTTGACTCACTTCCAGACAGATATCAATACATAGGTTTTAAGATTCTTACTAGTCACATATATTCTTGTGCGGTGAATAGGGGGTGTTGAGTCCAGTTCACTGAGCAAGGAGTAGGTCTTGTCTATTACATATTGGGTGTATGGAACGGTATCTGAGCGAATTTGAAACCCTTGTTTTATGCATCACCCAACCTCACCTTTCCCGTTAAGCAGCCATAATGTGTTTTCTAAACGTGTGACTCTGTTCTGTTTTGTAATTCAGTTCAAGTGTAGCGGTTTTTACATTCCCTCTATAAGTGATAGCTTATGATAAGTGTCTTTTTCTGTGTGACTTTTTTCACTTAGAATCGTTGTACCTAGGTCCACTCATCTTGCTTCTACTAGCCTTATGACATTGATTTCATGTCTGAGTGATATTCCATTGTACATAAGGACGACAACTTCTTTATCCATTTTTCTCTTTCCTGGGATATTTAAGGTGTCATGAAGTGGAGGTTCTTGTCAACAGAGCAGCCCTAAACTTTGGGGTGCCTGTGTCTTGCTGATTTTTAGTTTTCCCAATTTATACGCCCATGAGTGGACGTGCCCTATGCTCCCTAAGCTGTGTTTTTTCGATGTTTCAGGACACACCGTACACTTCTTCAGAGTGGCTGTTGGCAATTTACATCCCGCCCATCAGTGTAGCAAGGCTGCCATTTCTCCATGGCCTGTCCTGCATTTCTGGTTTTGACACTTTTTGCAGCATGGCCCTTTTGACCGATGGGAAGCGAGACTTCTTTGTAGCGCTGATTTGCCTTTCCAGGTTGCTTGGTTGGCCAAAAAGGGCGTATGCGTTTTTTCCTGAATATATTCAGGAAAAACGCATAGGATCTTTTTGGCCAAGGGCATCATTGTCGACGTTTTGCCACTTTTCATGTGCTTTAAAGGCGATTCGAATCTACCTCCTGAAACCTGTTTCCTGCAATTCTGCCTTGCTTTCAAATCCTCTTCATTGCCTTCCCTCAATATATTTGTGGACTGGAGTAATCATTTATACCTCAGCAGGTTTGTGAATGGCAGTGCCCCTGAGCTCCATTTTTCAACTGTCTTTTTTGGGAGCTGGCCGCAAAAGCACGGGATTGCCTCAGGCCCTATTCTGGTTCCCGGCGGCAGGCTGAGCCTGTGGTTAATTCTTCTTCCTGATGGGAAAATAGAGTGACCTGTGCCTGTCCCAACACCTAGATCTAGTCTCTCATTGGTTGCCCCTCTTCCCTTTCATCCTCAGGACAAATTGCAACCTGTACGGAACAGGAAGTTAAAGGTGCTGATTCTCCAAGTAGGGAGATTATTAGTAAAGTAGCTGGAATGGCGAACCCGAACACAAGGAGATGAGAAATGAGGTGCGTTTTAGAAACCTTTCAAAATCACACGGTGTACCATCGTCTGGGTTTCTCATGCATGTTTTCGATGTAGGAAGATGCCCTTGAACCTGGAGATTTGGGACCCATTGGATGGGTACCAGGCAGTATTCCTTTAAAGGGTCTGCGTTTGCTCACCCAACCTCACTCAACCTTTCAGCCCCGAGAGTGTCCACCCTTGTGTCTCATCCAGCTGTGGGTCTAGATACGCTCAATCCAGGTTGCATCACAGCCTCTGAACGAATTTTGTAAGAATTTCTCTGTCTTTCACTGTCTTTGTTTTACGGGTTTTAAAAGTAATTTATTTTTATAATGGGGTCTAGCTGCTTTTCACGGCTGTGTTTATGCGGCTTTACACCCAGTTGACTCACTTCCAGAGAGATATCAATATATATGTTTTAAGATTCTTACTAGTCACATATATTCTTGTGCGGTGAATAGGGGGTGTTGAGTCCAGTTCACTGAGCAAGGAGTAGGTCTTGTCTATTACATATTGGGTGTATGGAACGGTATCTGAGCGAATTTGAAACCCTTGTTTTATGCATCACCCCACCTCACCTTTCTCGTTAAGCAGCCATAGTGTGTTTTCTAAACGTGTGACTCTGTTCTGTTTTGTAATTCAGTTCAAGTGTAGCGGTTTTTACATTCCCTCTATAAGTGATAGCTTATGATAAGTGTCTTTTTCTGTGTGACTTATTTCACTTAGAATCGTCGTACCTAACTCCACTCATCTTGCTTCTACTAGCCTTATGACATTGATTTCATGTCTGAGTGATATTCCATTGTACATAAGGACCACAACTTCTTTATCCATTTTTCTCTTTCCTGGGATATTTAAGGTGTCATGAAGTGGAGGTTCTTGTCAACAGAGCAGCCCTAAACTTTGGGGTGCCTGTGTCTTGCTGATTTTTAGTTTTCCCAATTTATACGCCCATGAGTGGACGTGCCCTATGCTCCCTAAGCTGTGTTTTTTCGATGTTTCAGGACACACCGTATACTTCTCCAGAGTGGCTGTTGGCAATTTACATCCCGCGCATCAGCGTAGCAAGGCTGCCATTTCTCCATGGCCTGTCCTGCATTTCTGGTTTTGACACTTTTTTCAGCATGGCCCTTTTGACCGATGGGAAGTGAGACTTCTTTGTAGCGCTGATTTGCCTTTCCAGGTTGCTTGTTTGGCCAAAAAGGGCGTATACGTTTTTTCCTGAATATATTCAGGAAAAAACGCATACGCCCTTTTTGGCCAAGAACATCATTGTCGACGTTTTGCCGCTTTTCATGTGCTTTAAGGCGATTCGAATCTACCTCCTGAAACCTGTTTCCTACAATTCTGCCTTGCTTTCAAATCCTCTTCGTTGCCTTCCCTCAATATATCTGTGGATGAGAGTTATCTTTTATAGCTCTGTGGGTTTGTGAATTGCAGTGTCCCTGAGCTCCATTTTTCAACTCGCTTTTTTGGGAGCTGGCCGCAAAAGCGTGTTATTGCCTCAGGCCCTATTCTGCTTCTGGGAGGCAGGCTGAGCCTGTGGTTAATTCTTCTTCCTGATGGGAAAATAGAGTGACCTGTGCCTGTCCCAACACCTAGATCTAGTCTCTCATTGGTTGCCCCTCTTCCCGTTCATCCTCAGGACAAATTGCAACCTGTAGGGAACAGGAGCTTAAAGGTGCTGATTCTCCAAGTAGGGAGATTGCTAGTAAAGTAGCTGGAATGGCAAACCCGAGCACAAGGAGATGAGAAATGAGGTGCATATTAGAAGCCTTTCAAAATCACACGGTGTACCATCTTCTGGGTTTCTCATGCATGTTTTCGATGTAGGAAGATGCCCTTGAACCTGGAGATTTGGGACCCATGGGATGGGTACCAGGCAGTATTCCTTTAAAGGGTCTGCGTTTGCTCACCGAACCTCACCCAACCTCTCAGCCCCAAGAGTGTCCACCCTTATGTCTCATCCAGCTGTGGGTCTAGATATGGTCAATCCAGGTTGCATCACAGCCTCTGAACGAATTTTGTAAGAATTTCTCTCTCTTTCACTGTCTTTGTTTTACGGGTTTTTAAAAGTAATTTATTTTTATAATGGGGTTTAGCTGCTTTTCACGGCTGTGTTTATGCGGCTTTACACCCACTTGACTCACTTCCAGACAGATATCAATACATAGGTTTTAAGATTCTTACTAGTCACATATATTCTTGTGCGGTGAATAGGGGGTGTTGAGTCCAGTTCACTGAGCAAGGAGTAGGTCTTGTCTATTACATATTGGGTGTATGGAACGGTATCTGAGCGAATTTGAAACCCTTGTTTTATGCATCACCCAACCTCACCTTTCCCGTTAAGCAGCCATAATGTGTTTTCTAAACGTGTGACTCTGTTCTGTTTTGTAATTCAGTTCAAGTGTAGCGGTTTTTACATTCCCTCTATAAGTGATAGCTTATGATAAGTGTCTTTTTCTGTGTGACTTTTTTCACTTAGAATCGTTGTACCTAGGTCCACTCATCTTGCTTCTACTAGCCTTATGACATTGATTTCATGTCTGAGTGATATTCCATTGTACATAAGGACGACAACTTCTTTATCCATTTTTCTCTTTCCTGGGATATTTAAGGTGTCATGAAGTGGAGGTTCTTGTCAACAGAGCAGCCCTAAACTTTGGGGTGCCTGTGTCTTGCTGATTTTTAGTTTTCCCAATTTATACGCCCATGAGTGGACGTGCCCTATGCTCCCTAAGCTGTGTTTTTTCGATGTTTCAGGACACACCGTACACTTCTTCAGAGTGGCTGTTGGCAATTTACATCCCGCCCATCAGTGTAGCAAGGCTGCCATTTCTCCATGGCCTGTCCTGCATTTCTGGTTTTGACACTTTTTGCAGCATGGCCCTTTTGACCGATGGGAAGCGAGACTTCTTTGTAGCGCTGATTTGCCTTTCCAGGTTGCTTGGTTGGCCAAAAAGGGCGTATGCGTTTTTTCCTGAATATATTCAGGAAAAACGCATAGGACCTTTTTGGCCAAGGGCATCATTGTCGACGTTTTGCCACTTTTCATGTGCTTTAAAGGCGATTCGAATCTACCTCCTGAAACCTGTTTCCTGCAATTCTGCCTTGCTTTCAAATCCTCTTCGTTGCCTTCCCTCAATATATTTGTGGACTGGAGTAATCATTTATACCTCAGCAGGTTTGTGAATGGCAGTGCCCCTGAGCTCCATTTTTCAACTGTCTTTTTTGGGAGCTGGCCGCAAAAGCACGGGATTGCCTCAGGCCCTATTCTGGTTCCCGGCGGCAGGCTGAGCCTGTGGTTAATTCTTCTTCCTGATGGGAAAATAGAGTGACATGTGCCTGTCCCAACACCTAGATCTAGTCTCTCATTGGTTGCCCCTCTTCCCTTTCATCCTCAGGACAAATTGCAACCTGTACGGAACAGGAAGTTAAAGGTGCTGATTCTCCAAGTAGGGAGATTATTAGTAAAGTAGCTGGAATGGCGAACCCGAACACAAGGAGATGAGAAATGAGGTGCGTTTTAGAAACCTTTCAAAATCACACGGTGTACCATCGTCTGGGTTTCTCATGCATGTTTTCGATGTAGGAAGATGCCCTTGAACCTGGAGATTTGGGACCCATTGGATGGGTACCAGGCAGTATTCCTTTAAAGGGTCTGCGTTTGCTCACCCAACCTCACTCAACCTTTCAGCCCCGAGAGTGTCCACCCTTGTGTCTCATCCAGCTGTGGGTCTAGATACGCTCAATCCAGGTTGCATCACAGCCTCTGAACGAATTTTGTAAGAATTTCTCTGTCTTTCACTGTCTTTGTTTTACGGGTTTTAAAAGTAATTTATTTTTATAATGGGGTCTAGCTGCTTTTCACGGCTGTGTTTATGCGGCTTTACACCCAGTTGACTCACTTCCAGAGAGATATCAATATATATGTTTTAAGATTCTTACTAGTCACATATATTCTTGTGCGGTGAATAGGGGGTGTTGAGTCCAGTTCACTGAGCAAGGAGTAGGTCTTGTCTATTACATATTGGGTGTATGGAACGGTATCTGAGCGAATTTGAAACCCTTGTTTTATGCATCACCCCACCTCACCTTTCTCGTTAAGCAGCCATAGTGTGTTTTCTAAACGTGTGACTCTGTTCTGTTTTGTAATTCAGTTCAAGTGTAGCGGTTTTTACATTCCCTCTATAAGTGATAGCTTATGATAAGTGTCTTTTTCTGTGTGACTTATTTCACTTAGAATCGTCGTACCTAACTCCACTCATCTTGCTTCTACTAGCCTTATGACATTGATTTCATGTCTGAGTGATATTCCATTGTACATAAGGACCACAACTTCTTTATCCATTTTTCTCTTTCCTGGGATATTTAAGGTGTCATGAAGTGGAGGTTCTTGTCAACAGAGCAGCCCTAAACTTTGGGGTGCCTGTGTCTTGCTGATTTTTAGTTTTCCCAATTTATACGCCCATGAGTGGACGTGCCCTATGCTCCCTAAGCTGTGTTTTTTCGATGTTTCAGGACACACCGTATACTTCTCCAGAGTGGCTGTTGGCAATTTACATCCCGCGCATCAGCGTAGCAAGGCTGCCATTTCTCCATGGCCTGTCCTGCATTTCTGGTTTTGACACTTTTTTCAGCATGGCCCTTTTGACCGATGGGAAGTGAGACTTCTTTGTAGCGCTGATTTGCCTTTCCAGGTTGCTTGTTTGGCCAAAAAGGGCGTATACGTTTTTTCCTGAATATATTCAGGAAAAAACGCATACGCCCTTTTTGGCCAAGAACATCATTGTCGACGTTTTGCCGCTTTTCATGTGCTTTAAGGCGATTCGAATCTACCTCCTGAAACCTGTTTCCTACAATTCTGCCTTGCTTTCAAATCCTCTTCGTTGCCTTCCCTCAATATATCTGTGGATGAGAGTTATCTTTTATAGCTCTGTGGGTTTGTGAATTGCAGTGTCCCTGAGCTCCATTTTTCAACTCGCTTTTTTGGGAGCTGGCCGCAAAAGCGCGTTATTGCCTCAGGCCCTATTCTGCTTCTGGGCGGCAGGCTGAGCCTGTGGTTAATTCTTCTTCCTGATGGGAAAATAGAGTGACCTGTGCCTGTCCCAACACCTAGATCTGGTCTCTCATTGGTTGCCCCTCTTCCCGTTCATCCTCAGGACAAATTGCAACCTGTAGGGAACAGGAGCTTAAAGGTGCTGATTCTCCAAGTAGGGAGATTGCTAGTAAAGTAGCTGGAATGGCGAACCCGAGCACAAGGAGATGAGAAATGAGGTGCATATTAGAAGCCTTTCAAAATCACACGGTGTACCATCTTCTGGGTTTCTCATGCATGTTTTCAATGTAGGAAGATGCCCTTGAACCTGGAGATTTGGGACCCATGGGATGGGTACCAGGCAGTATTCCTTTAAAGGGTCTGCGTTTGCTCACCCAACCTCACCCAACCTCTCAGCCCCAAGAGTGTCCACCCTTATGTCTCATCCAGCTGTGTGTCTAGATATGGTCAATCCAGGTTGCATCACAGCCTCTGAACGAATTTTGAAAGAATTTCTCTCTCTTTCACTGTCTTTGTTTTACGGGTTTTTAAAAGTAATTTATTTTTATAATGGGGTTTAGCTGCTTTTCACGGCTGTGTTTATGCGGCTTTACACCCACTTGACTCACTTCCAGACAGATATCAATACATAGGTTTTAAGATTCTTACTAGTCACATATATTCTTGTGCGGTGAATAGGGGGTGTTGAGTCCAGTTCACTGAGCAAGGAGTAGGTCTTGTCTATTACATATTGGGTTTATGGAACGGTATCTGAGCGAATTTGAAACCCTTGTTTTATGCATCACCCCACCTCACCTTTCCCGTTAAGCAGCCATAGTGTGTTTTCTAAACGTGTGACTCTGTTCTGTTTTGTAATTCAGTTCAAGTGTAGCGGTTTTTACATTCCCTCTATAAGTGATAGCTTATGATAAGTGTCTTTTTCTGTGTGACTTATTTCACTTAGAATCGTCGTACCTAAGTCCACTCATCTTGCTTCTACTAGCCTTATGACATTGATTTAATGTCTGAGTGATATTCCATTGTACATAAGGTCCACAACTTCTTTATCCATTTTTCTCTTTCCTGGGATATTTAAGGTGTCATGAAGTGGAGGTTCTTGTCAACACAGCAGCCCTAAACTTTGGGGTGCCTGTGTCTTGCTTATTTTTAGTTTTCCCAATTTATACGCCCATGAGTGGACGTGCCCTATGCTCCCTAAGCTGTGTTTTTTCGATGTTTCAGGATACACCGTATACTTCTCCAGAGTGGCTGTTGGCAATTTACATCCCGCGCATCAGTTAGCAAGGCTGCCATTTCTCCATGCCCTGTCCTGCATTTCTGGTTTTGACACTTTTTGCAGCATGACCCTTTTGACCGATGGAAGTGAGACTTCTTTGTAGCGCTGATTTGCCTTTCCAGGTTGCTTGGTTGGCCAAAAAGGGCGTATACGTTTTTTCCTGAATATATTCAGGAAAAAACGCATACGCCCTTTTTGGCCAAGGGCATCATTGTCGACGTTTTGCCGCTTTTCATGTGCTTTAAGGCGATTCGAATCTACCTCCTGAAACCTGTTTCCTGCAATTCTGCCTTGCTTTGAAATCCTCTTCGTTGCCTTCCCTCAATATATCTGTGGCTGAGAGTTATCATTTATAGCTCTGTGGGTTTGTGAATTGCAGTGTCCCTGAGCTCCATTTTTCAACTCGCTTTTTTGGGAGCTGGCCGCAAAAGCGCGTTATTGCCTCAGGCCCTATTCTGCTTCTGGGAGGCAGGCTGAGCCTGTGGTTAATTCTTCTTCCTGATGGGAAAATAGAGTGACCTGTGCCTGTCCCAACACCTAGATCTAGTCTCTCATTGGTTGCCCCTCTTCCCGTTCATCCTCAGGACAAATTGCAACCTGTAGGGAACAGGAGCTTAAAGGTGCTGATTCTCCAAGTAGGGAGATTGCTAGTAAAGTAGCTGGAATGGCAAACCCGAGCACAAGGAGATGAGAAATTAGGTGCATATTAGAAGCCTTTCAAAATCACACGGTGTACCATCTTCTGGGTTTCTCATGCATGTTTTCGATGTAGGAAGATGCCCTTGAACCTGGAGATTTGGGACCCATGGGATGGGTACCAGGCAGTATTCCTTTAAAGGGTCTGCGTTTGCTCACCGAACCTCACCCAACCTCTCAGCCCCAAGAGTGTCCACCCTTATGTCTCATCCAGCTGTGGGTCTAGATATGGTCAATCCAGGTTGCATCACAGCCTCTGAACGAATTTTGTAAGAATTTCTCTCTCTTTCACTGTCTTTGTTTTACGGGTTTTTAAAAGTAATTTATTTTTATAATGGGGTTTAGCTGCTTTTCACGGCTGTGTTTATGCGGCTTTACACCCACTTGACTCACTTCCAGACAGATATCAATACATAGGTTTTAAGATTCTTACTAGTCACATATATTCTTGTGCGGTGAATAGGGGGTGTTGAGTCCAGTTCACTGAGCAAGGAGTAGGTCTTGTCTATTACATATTGGGTGTATGGAACGGTATCTGAGCGAATTTGAAACCCTTGTTTTATGCATCACCCAACCTCACCTTTCCCGTTAAGCAGCCATAATGTGTTTTCTAAACGTGTGACTCTGTTCTGTTTTGTAATTCAGTTCAAGTGTAGCGGTTTTTACATTCCCTCTATAAGTGATAGCTTATGATAAGTGTCTTTTTCTGTGTGACTTTTTTCACTTAGAATCGTTGTACCTAGGTCCACTCATCTTGCTTCTACTAGCCTTATGACATTGATTTCATGTCTGAGTGATATTCCATTGTACATAAGGACGACAACTTCTTTATCCATTTTTCTCTTTCCTGGGATATTTAAGGTGTCATGAAGTGGAGGTTCTTGTCAACAGAGCAGCCCTAAACTTTGGGGTGCCTGTGTCTTGCTGATTTTTAGTTTTCCCAATTTATACGCCCATGAGTGGACGTGCCCTATGCTCCCTAAGCTGTGTTTTTTCGATGTTTCAGGACACACCGTACACTTCTTCAGAGTGGCTGTTGGCAATTTACATCCCGCCCATCAGTGTAGCAAGGCTGCCATTTCTCCATGGCCTGTCCTGCATTTCTGGTTTTGACACTTTTTGCAGCATGGCCCTTTTGACCGATGGGAAGCGAGACTTCTTTGTAGCGCTGATTTGCCTTTCCAGGTTGCTTGGTTGGCCAAAAAGGGCGTATGCGTTTTTTCCTGAATATATTCAGGAAAAACGCATAGGACCTTTTTGGCCAAGGGCATCATTGTCGACGTTTTGCCACTTTTCATGTGCTTTAAAGGCGATTCGAATCTACCTCCTGAAACCTGTTTCCTGCAATTCTGCCTTGCTTTCAAATCCTCTTCGTTGCCTTCCCTCAATATATTTGTGGACTGGAGTAATCATTTATACCTCAGCAGGTTTGTGAATGGCAGTGCCCCTGAGCTCCATTTTTCAACTGTCTTTTTTGGGAGCTGGCCGCAAAAGCACGGGATTGCCTCAGGCCCTATTCTGGTTCCCGGCGGCAGGCTGAGCCTGTGGTTAATTCTTCTTCCTGATGGGAAAATAGAGTGACCTGTGCCTGTCCCAACACCTAGATCTAGTCTCTCATTGGTTGCCCCTCTTCCCTTTCATCCTCAGGACAAATTGCAACCTGTACGGAACAGGAAGTTAAAGGTGCTGATTCTCCAAGTAGGGAGATTATTAGTAAAGTAGCTGGAATGGCGAACCCGAACACAAGGAGATGAGAAATGAGGTGCGTTTTAGAAACCTTTCAAAATCACACGGTGTACCATCGTCTGGGTTTCTCATGCATGTTTTCGATGTAGGAAGATGCCCTTGAACCTGGAGATTTGGGACCCATTGGATGGGTACCAGGCAGTATTCCTTTAAAGGGTCTGCGTTTGCTCACCCAACCTCACTCAACCTTTCAGCCCCGAGAGTGTCCACCCTTGTGTCTCATCCAGCTGTGGGTCTAGATACGCTCAATCCAGGTTGCATCACAGCCTCTGAACGAATTTTGTAAGAATTTCTCTGTCTTTCACTGTCTTTGTTTTACGGGTTTTAAAAGTAATTTATTTTTATAATGGGGTCTAGCTGCTTTTCACGGCTGTGTTTATGCGGCTTTACACCCAGTTGACTCACTTCCAGAGAGATATCAATATATATGTTTTAAGATTCTTACTAGTCACATATATTCTTGTGCGGTGAATAGGGGGTGTTGAGTCCAGTTCACTGAGCAAGGAGTAGGTCTTGTCTATTACATATTGGGTGTATGGAACGGTATCTGAGCGAATTTGAAACCCTTGTTTTATGCATCACCCCACCTCACCTTTCTCGTTAAGCAGCCATAGTGTGTTTTCTAAACGTGTGACTCTGTTCTGTTTTGTAATTCAGTTCAAGTGTAGCGGTTTTTACATTCCCTCTATAAGTGATAGCTTATGATAAGTGTCTTTTTCTGTGTGACTTATTTCACTTAGAATCGTCGTACCTAACTCCACTCATCTTGCTTCTACTAGCCTTATGACATTGATTTCATGTCTGAGTGATATTCCATTGTACATAAGGACCACAACTTCTTTATCCATTTTTCTCTTTCCTGGGATATTTAAGGTGTCATGAAGTGGAGGTTCTTGTCAACAGAGCAGCCCTAAACTTTGGGGTGCCTGTGTCTTGCTGATTTTTAGTTTTCCCAATTTATACGCCCATGAGTGGACGTGCCCTATGCTCCCTAAGCTGTGTTTTTTCGATGTTTCAGGACACACCGTATACTTCTCCAGAGTGGCTGTTGGCAATTTACATCCCGCGCATCAGCGTAGCAAGGCTGCCATTTCTCCATGGCCTGTCCTGCATTTCTGGTTTTGACACTTTTTTCAGCATGGCCCTTTTGACCGATGGGAAGTGAGACTTCTTTGTAGCGCTGATTTGCCTTTCCAGGTTGCTTGTTTGGCCAAAAAGGGCGTATACGTTTTTTCCTGAATATATTCAGGAAAAAACGCATACGCCCTTTTTGGCCAAGAACATCATTGTCGACGTTTTGCCGCTTTTCATGTGCTTTAAGGCGATTCGAATCTACCTCCTGAAACCTGTTTCCTACAATTCTGCCTTGCTTTCAAATCCTCTTCGTTGCCTTCCCTCAATATATCTGTGGATGAGAGTTATCTTTTATAGCTCTGTGGGTTTGTGAATTGCAGTGTCCCTGAGCTCCATTTTTCAACTCGCTTTTTTGGGAGCTGGCCGCAAAAGCGTGTTATTGCCTCAGGCCCTATTCTGCTTCTGGGAGGCAGGCTGAGCCTGTGGTTAATTCTTCGTCCTGATGGGAAAATAGAGTGACCTGTGCCTGTCCCAACACCTAGATCTAGTCTCTCATTGGTTGCCCCTCTTCCCGTTCATCCTCAGGACAAATTGCAACCTGTAGGGAACAGGAGCTTAAAGGTGCTGATTCTCCAAGTAGGGAGATTGCTAGTAAAGTAGCTGGAATGGCAAACCCGAGCACAAGGAGATGAGAAATGAGGTGCATATTAGAAGCCTTTCAAAATCACACGGTGTACCATCTTCTGGGTTTCTCATGCATGTTTTCGATGTAGGAAGATGCCCTTGAACCTGGAGATTTGGGACCCATGGGATGGGTACCAGGCAGTATTCCTTTAAAGGGTCTGCGTTTGCTCACCGAACCTCACCCAACCTCTCAGCCCCAAGAGTGTCCACCCTTATGTCTCATCCAGCTGTGGGTCTAGATATGGTCAATCCAGGTTGCATCACAGCCTCTGAACGAATTTTGTAAGAATTTCTCTCTCTTTCACTGTCTTTGTTTTACGGGTTTTTAAAAGTAATTTATTTTTATAATGGGGTTTAGCTGCTTTTCACGGCTGTGTTTATGCGGCTTTACACCCACTTGACTCACTTCCAGACAGATATCAATACATAGGTTTTAAGATTCTTACTAGTCACATATATTCTTGTGCGGTGAATAGGGGGTGTTGAGTCCAGTTCACTGAGCAAGGAGTAGGTCTTGTCTATTACATATTGGGTGTATGGAACGGTATCTGAGCGAATTTGAAACCCTTGTTTTATGCATCACCCAACCTCACCTTTCCCGTTAAGCAGCCATAATGTGTTTTCTAAACGTGTGACTCTGTTCTGTTTTGTAATTCAGTTCAAGTGTAGCGGTTTTTACATTCCCTCTATAAGTGATAGCTTATGATAAGTGTCTTTTTCTGTGTGACTTTTTTCACTTAGAATCGTTGTACCTAGGTCCACTCATCTTGCTTCTACTAGCCTTATGACATTGATTTCATGTCTGAGTGATATTCCATTGTACATAAGGACGACAACTTCTTTATCCATTTTTCTCTTTCCTGGGATATTTAAGGTGTCATGAAGTGGAGGTTCTTGTCAACAGAGCAGCCCTAAACTTTGGGGTGCCTGTGTCTTGCTGATTTTTAGTTTTGCCAATTTATACGCCCATGAGTGGACGTGCCCTATGCTCCCTAAGCTGTGTTTTTTCGATGTTTCAGGACACACCGTACACTTCTTCAGAGTGGCTGTTGCAATTTACATCCCGCCCATCAGCGTAGCAAGGCTGCCATTTCTCCATGGCCTGTCCTGCTTTTCTGGTTTTGACACTTTTTGCAGCATGACCCTTTTGACCGATGGGAAGCGAGACTTCTTTGTAGTGCTGATTTGCCTTTCCAGGTTGCTTGGTTGGCCAAAAAGGGCGTATGCGTTTTTTCCTGAATATATTCAGGAAAAACGCAGAGGACCTTTTTGGCCAAGGGCATCATTGTCGACGTTTTGCCACTTTTCATGTGCTTTAAAGGCGATTCGAATCTACCTCCTGAAACCTGTTTCCTGCAATTCTGCCTTGCTTTCAAATCCTCTTCGTTGCCTTCCCTCAATATATTTGTGGACTGGAGTAATCATTTATACCTCAGCAGGTTTGTGAATGGCAGTGCCCCTGAGCTCCATTTTTCAACTGTCTTTTTTGGGAGCTGGCCGCAAAAGCACGGGATTGCCTCAGGCCCTATTCTGGTTCCCGGCGGCAGGCTGAGCCTGTGGTTAATTCTTCTTCCTGATGGGAAAATAGAGTGACCTGTGCCTGTCCCAACACCTAGATCTAGTCTCTCATTCGTTGCCACTCTTCCCTTTCATCCTCAGGACAAATTGCAACCTGTACGGAACAGGAAGTTAAAGGTGCTGATTCTCCAAGTAGGGAGATTGTTAGTAAAGTAGCTGGAATGGCGAACCCGAACACAAGGAGATGAGAAATGAGGTGCGTTTTAGAAACCTTTCAAAATCACACGGTGTACCATCTTCTGGGTTTCTCATGCATGTTTTCGATGTAGGAAGATGCCCTTGAACCTGGAGATTTGGGACCCATGGGATGGGTACCAGGCAGTATTGCTTTAAAGGGTATGCGTTTGCTCACCCAACCTCACTCAAACTTTCAGCCCCAAGAGTGTCCACCCTTGTGTCTCATCCAGCTGTGGGTCTAGATATGGTCAATCCATGTTGCATCACAGCCTCTGAACGAATTTTGAAGAATTTATCTGTCTTTCACTGTCTTTGTTTTACGGGTTTTTAAAAGTAATTTATTTTTATAATGGGGTCTAGCTGCTTTTCACGGCTGTGTTTATGCGGCTTTACACCCAGTTGACACACTTCCAGACAGATATAAATATATATGTTTTAAGATTCTTACTAGTCACATATATTCTTGTGTGGTGAATAGGGGGTGTTGAGTCCAGTTCACTGAGCAAGGAGTAGGTCTTGTCTATTACATATTGGGTGTATGGAACGGTATCTGAGCGATTTTGAAACCCTTGTTTTATGCATCACCCCACCTCACCTTTCCCGTTAAGCAGCCATAGTGTGTTTTCTAAACGTGAGACTCTGTTCTGTTTTGTAATTCAGTTCAAGTGTAGCGGTTTTTACATTCCCTCTATAAGTGATAGCTTATGATAAGTGTCTTTTTCTGTGTGACTTATTTCACTTAGAATCGTCGTACCTAAGTCCACTCATCTTGCTTCTACTAGCCTTATGACATTGATTTCATGTCTGAGTGATATTCCATTGTACATAAGGACCACAACTTCTTTATCCATTTTTGTCTTTCCTGGGATATTTAAGGTGTCATGAAGTGGAGGTTCTTGTCAACAGAGCAGCCCTAAACTTTGGGGTGCTTGTGTCTTGCTGATTTTTAGTTTTCCCAATTTATACGCCCATGAGTGGACGTGCCCTATGCTCCCTAAGCAGTGTTTTTTCGATGTTTCAGGACACACCGTACACTTCTCCAGAGTGGCTGTTGGCAATTTACATCCCGCCCATCAGTGTAGCAAGGCTGCCATTTCTCCATGGCCTGTCCTGCATTTCTGGTTTTGACACTTTTTGCAGCATGACCCTTTTGACAGATGGGAAGCGAGACTTCTTTGTAGCGCTGATTTGCCTTTCCAGGTTGCTTGGTTGGCCAAAAAGGGCGTATGCGTTTTTTCCTGAATATATTCAGGAAAAAACGCATACGCCCTTTTTGGCCAAGGGCATCATAGTCGACGTTTTGTCGCTTTTCATGTGCTTTAAAGGCGATTCGAATCTACCTCCTGAAATCTGTTTTCTGCAATTCTGCCTTGCTTTCAAATCCTCTTCGTTGCCTTCCCTCAATATATCAGTGGATGAGAGTTATCATTTATAACTCTGCGGGTTTGTGAATTGCAGTGTCCCTGAGCTCCATTTTTCACCTGGCTTTTTTGGGAGCTGGCCGCAAAAGCGCGGGATTGCCTCAGGCCCTATTCTGCTTCTGGGCGGCAGGCTGAGCCTGTGGTTAATTCTTCTTCCTAATGGGAAAATAGAGTGACCTGTGCCTGTCCCAACACCTAGATCTAGTCTCTCATTGGTTGCCCCTCTTCCCGTTCATCCTCAGGACAAATTGCAACCTGTAGGGTACAGGAGCTTAAAGGTGTTGATTCTCCAAGTAGGGAGATTGCTAGTAAAGTAGCTGGAAAGGCGAACCCGAGCACAAGGAGATGAGAAATGAGGTGCATATTAGAAACCTTTCAAAATCACACGGTGTACCATCTTCTGGGTTTCTCATGCATGTTTTCGATGTAGGAAGATGCCCTTGAACCTGGAGATTTGGGACCCATGGGATTGGTACCACGCAGTATTACTTTAAAGGGTCTGCGTTTGCTCACCCAACCTCACCCAACCTTTCAGCCCCAAGAGTGTCCACCCTTATGTCTCATCCAGCTGTGGGTCTAGATATGGTCAATCCAGGTTGCATCACAGCCTCTGAACGAATTTTGTAAGAATTTCTCTCTCTTTCACTGTCTTTGTTTTACGGGTTTTTAAAAGTAATTTATTTTTATAATGGGGTTTAGCTGCTTTTCACGGCTGTGTTTATGCGGCTTTACACCCACTTGACTCACTTCCAGACAGATATCAATACATAGGTTTTAAGATTCTTACTAGTCAGATATATTCTTGTGCGGTGAATAGGGGGTGTTGAGTCCAGTTCACTGAGCAAGGAGTTGGTCTTCTCTATTACATATTGGTTGTATGGAACGGTATCTGAGCGAATTTGAAACCCTTGTTTTATGCATCACCCCACCTCACCTTTCCCGTTAAGCAGCCATAGTGTGTTTTCTAAACGTGTGACTCTGTTCTGTTTTGTAATTCAGTTCAAGTGTAGCAGATTTTACATTCCCTCTATAAGTGATAGCTTATGATAAGTGTCTTTTTCTGTGTGACTTATTTCACTTAGAATCGTCGCACCTAAGTCCACTCATCTTGCTTCTACTAGCCTTATGACATTAATTTCATGTCTGAGTGATATTCCATTGTACCTAAGGACCACAACTTCTTTATCCATTTTTCTCTTTCCTGGGATATTTAAGGTGTCATGAAGTGGAGGTTCTTGTCAACAAAGCAGCCCTAAACTTTGGGGTGCCTGTGTCTTGCTGATTTTTAGTTTTCCCAATTTATACGCCCATGAGTGGACGTGCCCTATGCTCCCTAAGCTCTGTTTTTTCGATGTTTCAGGACACACCGTATACTTCTCCAGAGTGGCTGTTGGCAATTTACATCCCGCCCCTCAGCGTAGCAAGGCTGCCATTACTCCATGGCCTGTCCTGCATTTCTGGTTTTGACACTTTTGCAGCATGACCCTTTTGAACGATGGGAAGCCAGACTTCTTTGTAGCGCTGATTTGCCTTTCCAGGTTGCTTGGTTGGCCAAAAAGGGCGTATACGTTTTTTCCTGAATATATTCAGGAAAAAACGCATACGCCCTTTTTGGCCAAGGGCATCATTGTCGACGTTTTGCCGCTTTTCATGTGCTTTAAGGTGATTCGAATCTACCTCCTGAAACCTGTTTCCTGCAATTCTGCCTTGCTTTCAAATCCTCTTCGTTGCCTTCCCTCAAAATATCTGTGGATGAGAGTTATCATTTATAACTCTGTGGGTTTGTGAATTGCAGTGTCCCTGAGCTCCATTTTTCAACTCGCTTTTTTGGGAGCTGGCCGCAAAAGCGCGTTATTGCCTCAGGCCCTATTCTGCTTCTGGGCGGCAGGCTGAGCCTGTGGTTAATTCTTCTTCCTGATGGGAAAATAGAGTGACCTGTGCCTGTCCCAACACCTAGATCTAGTCTCTCATTGGTTGCCCCTCTTCCCGTTCATCCTCAGGACAAATTGCAACCTGTAGGGAACAGGAGCTTAAAGGTGCTGATTCTCCAAGTAGGGAGATTGCTAGTAAAGTAGCTGGAAAGGCGAACCCGAGCACAAGGAGATGAGAAATGAGCTGCATATTAGAAACCTTTCAAAATCACACGGTGTACCATCTTCTGGGTTTCTCATGCATGTTTTCGATGTAGGAAGATGCCCTTGAACCTGGAGATTTGGGACCCATGGGATGGGTACCACACAGTATTACTTTAAAGGGTCTGCGTTTGCTCACCCAACCTCACCCAACCTCTCAGCCCCAAGAGTGTCCACCCTTATGTCTCATCCAGCTGTGGGTCTAGATATGGTCAATCCAGGTTGCATAACAGCCTCTGAACGAATTTTGTAAGAATGTCTCTCTCTTTCACTGTCTTTGTTTTACGGGTTTTTAAAAGTGATTTATTTTTATAATGGGGTTTAGCTGCTTTTCACGGCTGTGTTTATGCGGCTTTACACCCACTTGACTCACTTCCAGACAGATATCAATACATAGGTTTTAAGATTCTTACTAGTCACATATATTCTTGTGCGGTGAATAGGGGGTGTTGAGTCCAGTTCACTGAGCAGGGAGTAGGTCTTGTCTATTACATATTGGGTGTATGGAACGTTATCTGAGCGAATTTGAAACCCTTGTTTTATGCATCACCCCACCTCACCTTTCCCGTTAAGCAGCCATAGTGTGTTTTCTAAACGTGTGACTCTGTTCTGTTTTGTAATTCAGTTCAAGTGTAGCGGTTTTTACATTCCCTCTATAAGTGATAGCTTATGATAAGTGTCTTTTTCTGTGTGACTTATTTCACTTAGAATCGTCGTACCTAAGTCCAATCATCTTGCTTCTACTAGCCTTATGACATTGATTTCATGTCTGAGTGATATTCCATTGTACATAAGGACGACAACTTCTTGATCCATTTTTCTCTTTCCTGGGATATTTAAGGTGTCATGAAGTGGAGGTTCTTGTCAACAGAGCAGCCCTAAACTTTGGGGTGCCTGTGTCTTGCTGATTTTTAGTTTTCCCAATTTATACGCCCATGAGTGGACGTGCCCTATGCTCCCTAAGCTGTGTTTTTTCGATGTTTCAGGACACACCGTACACTTCTTCAGAGTGGCTGTTGGCAATTTACATCCCGCCCATCAGCGTAGCAAGGCTGCCATTTCTCCATGGCCTGTCCTGCATTTCTGGTTTTGACACTTTTTGCAGCATGACCCTTTTGACCGATGGGAAGCGAGACTTCTTTGTAGTGCTGATTTGCCTTTCCAGGTTGCTTGGTTGGCCAAAAAGGGCGTATGCGGTTTTTCCTGAATATATTCAGGAAAAACGCAGAGGACCTTTTTGGCCAAGGGCATCATTGTCGACGTTTTGCCACTTTTCATGTGCTTTAAAGGCGATTCGAATCTACCTCCTGAAACCTGTTTCCTGCAATTCTGCCTTGCTTTCAAATCCTCTTCGTTGCCTTCCCTCAATATATTTGTGGACTGGAGTAATCATTTATACCTCAGCAGGTTTGTGAATGGCAGTGCCCCTGAGCTCCATTTTTCAACTGTCTTTTTTGGGAGCTGGCCGTAAAAGCACGGAATTGCCTCAGGCCCTATTCTGGTTCCCGGCGGCAGGCTGAGCCTGTGGTTAATTCTTCTTCCTGATGGGAAAATAGAGTGACCTGTGCCTGTCCCAACACCTAGATCTAGTCTCTCATTCGTTGCCACTCTTCCCTTTCATCCTCAGGACAAATTGCAACCTGTACGGAACAGGAACTTAAAGGTGCTGATTCTCCAAGTAGGGAGATTGCTAGTAAAGTAGCTGGAAAGGCGAACCCGAGCACAAGGAGATGAGAAATGAGGTGCATATTAGAAACCTTTCAAAATCACACGGTGTACCATCTTCTGGGTTTCTCATGCATGTTTTCGATGTAGGAAGATGCCCTTGAACCTGGAGATTTGGGACCCATGGGATGGGTACCAGGCAGTATTCCTTTAAAGGGTCTGCGTTTGCTCACCCAACCTCACCCAACCTCTCAGCCCCAAGGGTGTCCACCCTTATGTCTCATCCAGCTGTGGGTCTAGATATGGTCAATCCAGGTTGCATCACAGCCTCTGAACGAATTTTGTAAGAATTTCTCTCTCCTTCACTGTCTTTGTTTTACGGGTTTTTAAAAGTAATTTATTTTTATAATGGGGTTTAGCTGCTTTTCACGGCTGTGTTTATGCGGCTTTACACCCACTTGACTCACTTCCAGACAGATATCAATACATAGGTTTTAAGATTCTTACTAGTCACATATATTCTTGTGCGGTGAATAGGGGGTGTTGAGTCCAGTTCACTGAGCAGGGAGTAGGTCTTGTCTATTACATATTGGGTGTATGGAACGGTATCTGAGCGAATTTGAAACCCTTGTTTTATGCATCACCCCACCTCACCTTTCCCGTTAAGCAGCCATAGTGTGTTTTCTAAACGTGTGATTCTGTTCTGTTTTGTAATTCAGTTCAAGTGTAGCGGTTTTTACATTCCCTCTATAAGTGATAGCTTATGATAAGTGTCTTTTTCTGTGTGACTTATTTCACTTAGAATCGTCGTACCTAAGTCCAATCATCTTGCTTCTACTAGCCTTATGACATTGATTTCATGTCTGAGTGATATTCCATTGTACATAAGGACGACAACTTCTTTATCCATTTTTCTCTTTCCTGGGATATTTAAGGTGTCATGAAGTGGAGGTTTTTGTCAACAGAGCAGCCCTAAACTTTGGGGTGCCTGTGTCTTGCTGATTTTTAGTTTTCCCAATTTATACGCCCATGAGTGGACGTACCCTATGCTCCCTAAGCTGTGTTTTTTCGATGTTTCAGGACACACCGTACACTTCTCCAGAGTGGCTGTTGGCAATTTACATCCCGCCCATCAGTGTTGCAAGGCTGCCATTTCTCCATGGCCTGTCCTGCATTTCTGGTTTTGACACTTTTTGCAGCATGACCCTTTTGACAGATGGGAAGCGAGACTTCTTTGTAGCGCTGATTTGCCTTTCCAGGTTGCTTGGTTGGCCAAAAAGGGCGTATGCGTTTTTTCCTGAATATATTCAGGAAAAAACGCATACGCCCTTTTTGGCCAAGGGCATCATAGTCGACGTTTTGTCGCTTTTCATGTGCTTTAAAGGCGATTCGAATCTACCTCCTGAAATCTGTTTTCTGCAATTCTGCCTTGCTTTCAAATCCTCTTCGTTGCCTTCCCTCAATATATCAGTGGATGAGAGTTATCATTTATAACTCTGCGGGTTTGTGAATTGCAGTGTCCCTGTGCTCCATTTTTCACCTGGCTTTTTTGGGAGCTGGCCGCAAAAGCGCGGGATTGCCTCAGGCCCTATTCTGCTTCTGGGCGGCAGGCTGAGCCTGTGGTTAATTCTTCTTCCTAATGGGAAAATAGAGTGACCTGTGCCTGTCCCAACACCTAGATCTAGTCTCTCATTGGTTGCCCCTCTTCCCGTTCATCCTCAGGACAAATTGCAACCTGTAGGGTACAGGAGCTTAAAGGTGTTGATTCTCCAAGTAGGGAGATTGCTAGTAAAGTAGCTGGAAAGGCGAACCCGAGCACAAGGAGATGAGAAATGAGGTGCATATTAGAAACCTTTCAAAATCACACGGTGTACCATCTTCTGGGTTTCTCATGCATGTTTTCGATGTAGGAAGATGCCCTTGAACCTGGAGATTTGGGACCCATGGGATTGGTACCACGCAGTATTACTTTAAAGGGTCTGCGTTTGCTCACCCAACCTCACCCAACCTTTCAGCCCCAAGAGTGTCCACCCTTATGTCTCATCCAGCTGTGGGTCTAGATATGGTCAATCCAGGTTGCATCACAGCCTCTGAACGAATTTTGTAAGAATTTCTCTCTCTTTCACTGTCTTTGTTTTACGGGTTTTTAAAAGTAATTTATTTTTATAATGGGGTTTAGCTGCTTTTCACGGCTGTGTTTATGCGGCTTTACACCCACTTGACTCACTTCCAGACAGATATCAATACATAGGTTTTAAGATTCTTACTAGTCAGATATATTCTTGTGCGGTGAATAGGGGGTGTTGAGTCCAGTTCACTGAGCAAGGAGTTGGTCTTCTCTATTACATATTGGTTGTATGGAACGGTATCTGAGCGAATTTGAAACCCTTGTTTTATGCATCACCCCACCTCACCTTTCCCGTTAAGCAGCCATAGTGTGTTTTCTAAACGTGTGACTCTGTTCTGTTTTGTAATTCAGTTCAAGTGTAGCAGATTTTACATTCCCTCTATAAGTGATAGCTTATGATAAGTGTCTTTTTCTGTGTGACTTATTTCACTTAGAATCGTCGCACCTAAGTCCACTCATCTTGCTTCTACTAGCCTTATGACATTAATTTCATGTCTGAGTGATATTCCATTGTACCTAAGGACCACAACTTCTTTATCCATTTTTCTCTTTCCTGGGATATTTAAGGTGTCATGAAGTGGAGGTTCTTGTCAACAAAGCAGCCCTAAACTTTGGGGTGCCTGTGTCTTGCTGATTTTTAGTTTTCCCAATTTATACGCCCATGAGTGGACGTGCCCTATGCTCCCTAAGCTCTGTTTTTTCGATGTTTCAGGACACACCGTATACTTCTCCAGAGTGGCTGTTGGCAATTTACATCCCGCCCCTCAGCGTAGCAAGGCTGCCATTACTCCATGGCCTGTCCTGCATTTCTGGTTTTGACACTTTTGCAGCATGACCCTTTTGAACGATGGGAAGCCAGACTTCTTTGTAGCGCTGATTTGCCTTTCCAGGTTGCTTGGTTGGCCAAAAAGGGCGTATACGTTTTTTCCTGAATATATTCAGGAAAAAACGCATACGCCCTTTTTGGCCAAGGGCATCATTGTCGACGTTTTGCCGCTTTTCATGTGCTTTAAGGTGATTCGAATCTACCTCCTGAAACCTGTTTCCTGCAATTCTGCCTTGCTTTCAAATCCTCTTCGTTGCCTTCCCTCAAAATATCTGTGGATGAGAGTTATCATTTATAACTCTGTGGGTTTGTGAATTGCAGTGTCCCTGAGCTCCATTTTTCAACTCGCTTTTTTGGGAGCTGGCCGCAAAAGCGCGTTATTGCCTCAGGCCCTATTCTGCTTCTGGGCGGCAGGCTGAGCCTGTGGTTAATTCTTCTTCCTGATGGGAAAATAGAGTGACCTGTGCCTGTCCCAACACCTAGATCTAGTCTCTCATTGGTTGCCCCTCTTCCCGTTCATCCTCAGGACAAATTGCAACCTGTAGGGAACAGGAGCTTAAAGGTGCTGATTCTCCAAGTAGGGAGATTGCTAGTAAAGTAGCTGGAAAGGCGAACCCGAGCACAAGGAGATGAGAAATGAGCTGCATATTAGAAACCTTTCAAAATCACACGGTGTACCATCTTCTGGGTTTCTCATGCATGTTTTCGATGTAGGAAGATGCCCTTGAACCTGGAGATTTGGGACCCATGGGATGGGTACCACACAGTATTACTTTAAAGGGTCTGCGTTTGCTCACCCAACCTCACCCAACCTCTCAGCCCCAAGAGTGTCCACCCTTATGTCTCATCCAGCTGTGGGTCTAGATATGGTCAATCCAGGTTGCATAACAGCCTCTGAACGATTTTTGTAAGAATGTCTCTCTCTTTCACTGTCTTTGTTTTACGGGTTTTTAAAAGTGATTTATTTTTATAATGGGGTTTAGCTGCTTTTCACGGCTGTGTTTATGCGGCTTTACACCCACTTGACTCACTTCCAGACAGATATCAATACATAGGTTTTAAGATTCTTACTAGTCACATATATTCTTGTGCGGTGAATAGGGGGTGTTGAGTCCAGTTCACTGAGCAGGGAGTAGGTCTTGTCTATTACATATTGGGTGTATGGAACGTTATCTGAGCGAATTTGAAACCCTTGTTTTATGCATCACCCCACCTCACCTTTCCCGTTAAGCAGCCATAGTGTGTTTTCTAAACGTGTGACTCTGTTCTGTTTTGTAATTCAGTTCAAGTGTAGCGGTTTTTACATTCCCTCTATAAGTGATAGCTTATGATAAGTGTCTTTTTCTGTGTGACTTATTTCACTTAGAATCGTCGTACCTAAGTCCAATCATCTTGCTTCTACTAGCCTTATGACATTGATTTCATGTCTGAGTGATATTCCATTGTACATAAGGACGACAACTTCTTGATCCATTTTTCTCTTTCCTGGGATATTTAAGGTGTCATGAAGTGGAGGTTCTTGTCAACAGAGCAGCCCTAAACTTTGGGGTGCCTGTGTCTTGCTGATTTTTAGTTTTCCCAATTTATACGCCCATGAGTGGACGTGCCCTATGCTCCCTAAGCTCTGTTTTTTCGATGTTTCAGGACACACCGTACACTTCTTCAGAGTGGCTGTTGGCAATTTACATCCCGCCCATCAGCGTAGCAAGGCTGCCATTTCTCCATGGCCTGTCCTGCATTTCTGGTTTTGACACTTTTTGCAGCATGACCCTTTTGACCGATGGGAAGCGAGACTTCTTTGTAGTGCTGATTTGCCTTTCCAGGTTGCTTGGTTGGCCAAAAAGGGCGTATGCGGTTTTTCCTGAATATATTCAGGAAAAACGCAGAGGACCTTTTTGGCCAAGGGCATCATTGTCGACGTTTTGCCACTTTTCATGTGCTTTAAAGGCGATTCGAATCTACCTCCTGAAACCTGTTTCCTGCAATTCTGCCTTGCTTTCAAATCCTCTTCGTTGCCTTCCCTCAATATATTTGTGGACTGGAGTAATCATTTATACCTCAGCAGGTTTGTGAATGGCAGTGCCCCTGAGCTCCATTTTTCAACTGTCTTTTTTGGGAGCTGGCCGCAAAAGCACGGAATTGCCTCAGGCCCTATTCTGGTTCCCGGCGGCAGGCTGAGCCTGTGGTTAATTCTTCTTCCTGATGGGAAAATAGAGTGACCTGTGCCTGTCCCAACACCTAGATCTAGTCTCTCATTCGTTGCCACTCTTCCCTTTCATCCTCAGGACAAATTGCAACCTGTACGGAACAGGAACTTAAAGGTGCTGATTCTCCAAGTAGGGAGATTGCTAGTAAAGTAGCTGGAAAGGCGAACCCGAGCACAAGGAGATGAGAAATGAGGTGCATATTAGAAACCTTTCAAAATCACACGGTGTACCATCTTCTGGGTTTCTCATGCATGTTTTCGATGTAGGAAGATGCCCTTGAACCTGGAGATTTGGGACCCATGGGATGGGTACCAGGCAGTATTCCTTTAAAGGGTCTGCGTTGCTCACCCAACCTCACCCAACCTCTCAGCCCCAAGAGTGTCCACCCTTATGTCTCATCCAGCTGTGGGTCTAGATATGGTCAATCCAGGTTGCATCACAGCCTCTGAACGAATTTTGTAAGAATTTCTCTCTCCTTCACTGTCTTTGTTTTACGGGTTTTTAAAAGTAATTTATTTTTATAATGGGGTTTAGCTGCTTTTCACGGCTGTGTTTATGCGGCTTTACACCCACTTGACTCACTTCCAGACAGATATCAATACATAGGTTTTAAGATTCTTACTAGTCACATATATTCTTGTGCGGTGAATAGGGGGTGTTGAGTCCAGTTCACTGAGCAGGGAGTAGGTCTTGTCTATTACATATTGGGTGTATGGAACGGTATCTGAGCGAATTTGAAACCCTTGTTTTATGCATCACCCCACCTCACCTTTCCCGTTAAGCAGCCATAGTGTGTTTTCTAAACGTGTGATTCTGTTCTGTTTTGTAATTCAGTTCAAGTGTAGCGGTTTTTACATTCCCTCTATAAGTGATAGCTTATGATAAGTGTCTTTTTCTGTGTGACTTATTTCACTTAGAATCGTCGTACCTAAGTCCAATCATCTTGCTTCTACTAGCCTTATGACATTGATTTCATGTCTGAGTGATATTCCATTGTACATAAGGACGACAACTTCTTTATCCATTTTTCTCTTTCCTGGGATATTTAAGGTGTCATGAAGTGGAGGTTTTTGTCAACAGAGCAGCCCTAAACTTTGGGGTGCCTGTGTCTTGCTGATTTTTAGTTTTCCCAATTTATACGCCCATGAGTGGACGTACCCTATGCTCCCTAAGCTGTGTTTTTTCGATGTTTCAGGACACACCGTACACTTCTTCAGTGTGGCTGTTGGCAATTTACATCCCGCCCATCAGCGTAGCAAGGCTGCCATTTCTCCATGGCCTGTCCTGCATTTCTGGTTTTGACACTTTTTGCAGCATGACCCTTTTGACCGATGGGAAGCGAGACTTCTTTGTAGCGCTGATTTGCCATTCCAGGTTGCTTGGTTGGCCAAAAAGGGCGTATGCGTTTTTTCCTGAATATATTCAGGAAAAAACGCATACGCCCTTTTTGGCCAAGGGCATCATTGTCGACGTTTTGCCGCTTTTCATGTGCTTTAAAGGCGATTCGAATCTACCTCCTGAAACCTGTTTCCTCCAATTCTGCCTTGCTTTCAAATCCTCTTCGTTGCCTTCCCTCAATATATCTGTGGATGAGAGTTATCATTTATAACTCTGCGGGTTTGTGAATTGCAGTGTCCCTGAGCTCCAATTTTCAACTCGCTTTTTTGGGAGCTGGCCGCAAAAGCGCGGGATTGCCTCAGGCCCTATTCTGCTTCTGGGCGGCAGGCTGAGCCTGTGGTTAATTCTTCTTCCTGATGGGAAAATAGAGTGACCTGTGCCTGTCCCAACACCTAGATCTAGTCTCTCATTGGTTGCCCCTCTTCCCGTTCATCCTCAGGACAAATTGCAACCTGTAGGGAACAGGAGGTTAAAGGTGCTGATTCTCCAAGTAGGCAGATTGCTAGTAAAGTAGCTGGAATGGCGAACCCGAGCACAAGGAGATGAGAAATGGGGTGCGTATTACAAACCTTTCAAAATCACACGGTGTACCATCTTCTGGGTTTCTCATGCATGTTTTCGATGTAGGAAGATGCCCTTGAACCTGGAGATTTGGGACCCATGGGATGGGTACCACGCAGTATTCCTTTAAAGGGTCTGCGTTTGCTCACCCAACCTCACCCAACCTTTCTGCCCCAAGAGTGTCCAACCTTATGGCTCATCCAGCTGTGGGTCTAGATATGGTCAATCCAGGTTGCATCACAGCCTCTGAACGAATTTTGTAAGAATTTCTCTCTCTTTCACTGTCTTTGTTTTACGGGTTTTTAAAAGTAATTTATTTTTATAATGGGGTTTAGCTGCTTTTCACGGCTGTGTTTATGCGGCTTTACACCCACTTGACTCACTTCCAGACAGATATCAATACATAGGTTTTAAGATTCTTACTAGTCACATATATTCTTGTGCGGTGAATAGGGGGTGTTGAGTCCAGTTCACTGAGCAAGGAGTAGGTCTTGTCTATTACATATTGGGTGTATGGAACGGTATCTGAGCGAATTTGAAACCCTTGTTTTATGCATCACCCCACCTCACCTTTCCCGTTAAGCAGCCATAATGTGTTTTCTAAACGTGTGACTCTGTTCTGTTTTGTAATTCAGTTCAAGTGTAGCGGTTTTTACATTCCCTCTATAAGTGATAGCTTATGATAAGTGTCTTTTTCTGTGTGACTTATTTCACTTAGAATCGTCGTACCTAAGTCCACTCATCTTGCTTCTACTAGCCTTATGACATTGATTTCATGTCTGAGTGATATTCCATTGTACATAAGGACGACAACTTCTTTATCCATTTTTCTCTTTCCTGGGATATTTAAGGTGTCATGAAGTGGAGGTTCTTGTCAACAGAGCAGCCCTAAACTTTGGGGTGCCTGTGTCTTGCTGATTTTTAGTTTTCCCAATTTATACGCCCATGAGTGGACGTGCCCTATGCTCCCTAAGCTGTGTTTTTTCGATGTTTCAGGACACACCGTACACTTCTTCAGAGTGGCTGTTGCAATTTACATCCCGCCCATCAGCGTAGCAAGGCTGCCATTTCTCCATGGCCTGTCCTGCTTTTCTGGTTTTGACACTTTTTGCAGCATGACCCTTTTGACCGATGGGAAGCGAGACTTCTTTGTAGTGCTGATTTGCCTTTCCAGGTTGCTTGGTTGGCCAAAAAGGGCGTATGCGTTTTTTCCTGAATATATTCAGGAAAAACGCAGAGGACCTTTTTGGCCAAGGGCATCATTGTCGACGTTTTGCCACTTTTCATGTGCTTTAAAGGCGATTCGAATCTACCTCCTGAAACCTGTTTCCTGCAATTCTGCCTTGCTTTCAAATCCTCTTCGTTGCCTTCCCTCAATATATTTGTGGACTGGAGTAATCATTTATACCTCAGCAGGTTTGTGAATGGCAGTGCCCCTGAGCTCCATTTTTCAACTGTCTTTTTTGGGAGCTGGCCGCAAAAGCACGGGATTGCCTCAGGCCCTATTCTGGTTCCCGGCGGCAGGCTGAGCCTGTGGTTAATTCTTCTTCCTGATGGGAAAATAGAGTGACCTGTGCCTGTCCCAACACCTAGATCTAGTCTCTCATTCGTTGCCACTCTTCGCTTTCATCCTCAGGACAAATTGCAACCTGTACGGAACAGGAAGTTAAAGGTGCTGATTCTCCAAGTAGGGAGATTGTTAGTAAAGTAGCTGGAATGGCGAACCCGAACACAAGGAGATGAGAAATGAGGTGCGTTTTAGAAACCTTTCAAAATCACACGGTGTACCATCTTCTGGGTTTCTCATGCATGTTTTCGATGTAGGAAGATGCCCTTGAACCTGGAGATTTGGGACCCATGGGATGGGTACCAGGCAGTATTCCTTTAAAGGGTCTGCGTTTGCTCACCCAACCTCACTCAAACTTTCAGCCCCAAGAGTGTCCACCCTTGTGTCTCATCCAGCTGTGGGTCTAGATATGGTCAATCCATGTTGCATCACAGCCTCTGAACGAATTTTGAAGAATTTATCTGTCTTTCACTGTCTTTGTTTTACGGGTTTTTAAAAGTAATTTATTTTTATAATGGGGTCTAGCTGCTTTTCACGGCTGTGTTTATGCGGCTTTACACCCAGTTGACACACTTCCAGACAGATATAAATATATATGTTTTAAGATTCTTACTAGTCACATATATTCTTGTGTGGTGAATAGGGGGTGTTGAGTCCAGTTCACTGAGCAAGGAGTAGGTCTTGTCTATTACATATTGGGTGTATGGAACGGTATCTGAGCGAATTTGAAACCCTTGTTTTATGCATCACCCCACCTCACCTTTCCCGTTAAGCAGCCATAGTGTGTTTTCTAAACGTGAGACTCTGTTCTGTTTTGTAATTCAGTTCAAGTGTAGCGGTTTTTACATTCCCTCTATAAGTGATAGCTTATGATAAGTGTCTTTTTCTGTGTGACTTATTTCACTTAGAATCGTCGTACCTAAGTCCACTCATCTTGCTTCTACTAGCCTTATGACATTGATTTCATGTCTGAGTGATATTCCATTGTACATAAGGACCACAACTTCTTTATCCATTTTTGTCTTTCCTGGGATATTTAAGGTGTCATGAAGTGGAGGTTCTTGTCAACAGAGCAGCCCTAAACTTTGGGGTGCTTGTGTCTTGCTGATTTTTAGTTTTCCCAATTTATACGCCCATGAGTGGACGTGCCCTATGCTCCCTAAGCAGTGTTTTTTCGATGTTTCAGGACACACCGTACACTTCTCCAGAGTGGCTGTTGGCAATTTACATCCCGCCCATCAGTGTAGCAAGGCTGCCATTTCTCCATGGCCTGTCCTGCATTTCTGGTTTTGACACTTTTTGCAGCATGACCCTTTTGACAGATGGGAAGCGAGACTTCTTTGTAGCGCTGATTTGCCTTTCCAGGTTGCTTGGTTGGCCAAAAAGGGCGTATGCGTTTTTTCCTGAATATATTCAGGAAAAAACGCATACGCCCTTTTTGGCCAAGGGCATCATAGTCGACGTTTTGTCGCTTTTCATGTGCTTTAAAGGCGATTCGAATCTACCTCCTGAAATCTGTTTTCTGCAATTCTGCCTTGCTTTCAAATCCTCTTCGTTGCCTTCCCTCAATATATCAGTGGATGAGAGTTATCATTTATAACTCTGCGGGTTTGTGAATTGCAGTGTCCCTGAGCTCCATTTTTCACCTGGCTTTTTTGGGAGCTGGCCGCAAAAGCGCGGGATTGCCTCAGGCCCTATTCTGCTTCTGGGCGGCAGGCTGAGCCTGTGGTTAATTCTTCTTCCTAATGGGAAAATAGAGTGACCTGTGCCTGTCCCAACACCTAGATCTAGTCTCTCATTGGTTGCCCCTCTTCCCGTTCATCCTCAGGACAAATTGCAACCTGTAGGGTACAGGAGCTTAAAGGTGTTGATTCTCCAAGTAGGGAGATTGCTAGTAAAGTAGCTGGAAAGGCGAACCCGAGCACAAGGAGATGAGAAATGAGGTGCATATTAGAAACCTTTCAAAATCACACGGTGTACCATCTTCTGGGTTTCTCATGCATGTTTTCGATGTAGGAAGATGCCCTTGAACCTGGAGATTTCGGACCCATGGGATGGGTACCACGCAGTATTACTTTAAAGGGTCTGCGTTTGCTCACCCAACCTCACCCAACCTTTCAGCCCCAAGAGTGTCCACCCTTATGTCTCATCCAGCTGTGGGTCTAGATATGGTCAATCCAGGTTGCATCACAGCCTCTGAACGAATTGTGTAAGAATTTCTCTCTCTTTCACTGTCTTTGTTTTACGGGTTTTTAAAAGTAATTTATTTTTATAATGGGGTTTAGCTGCTTTTCACGGCTGTGTTTATGCGGCTTTACACCCACTTGACTCACTTCCAGACAGATATCAATACATAGGTTTTAAGATTCTTACTAGTCACATATATTCTTGTGCGGTGAATAGGGGGTGTTGAGTCCAGTTCACTGAGCAAGGAGTAGGTCTTGTCTATTACATATTGGGTGTATGGAACGGTATCTGAGCGAATTTGAAACCCTTGTTTTATGCATCACCCCACCTCACCTTTCCCGTTAAGCAGCCATAGTGTGTTTTCTAAACGTGTGACTCTGTTCTGTTTTGTAATTCAGTTCAAGTGTAGCGGTTTTTACATTCCCTCTCTAAGTGATAGCTTATGATAAGTGTCTTTTTCTGTGTGACTTATTTCACTTAGAATCGTCGTACCTAAGTCCACTCATCTGGCTTCTACTAGCCTTATGACATTGATTTCATGTCTGAGTGATATTCCATTGTACATAAGGACCACAACTTCTTTATCCATTTTTCTCTTTCCTGGGATATTTAAGGTGTCGTGAAGTGGAGGTTCTTGTCAACAGAGCAGCCCTAAACTTTGGGGTGCCTGTGTCTTGCTGATTTTTAGTTTTCCCAATGTATACTCCCATGAGTGGACGTGCCCTATGCTCCCTAAGCTGTGTTTTTTCGATGTTTCAGGACACACCGTACACTTCTCCAGAGTGGCTGTTGGCAATTTACATCCCGCCCATCAGCGTAGCAAGGCTGCCATTTCTCCATGGCCTGTCCTGCATTTCTGGTTTTGACACATTTTGCAGCGTGACCCTTTTGACCGATGGGAAGCGAGACTTCTTTGTAGCGCTGATTTGCCTTTCCAGGTTGCTTGGTTGGCCAAAAAGGGCGTATGCGTTTTTTCCTGAATATATTCAGGAAAAAACGCATACGCCCTTTTTGGCCAAGGGCATCATTGTCGACGTTTTGCCGCTTTTCATGTGCTTTAAAGGCGATTCGAATCTACCTCCTGAAATCTGTTTCCTGCAATTCTGCCTTGCTTTCAAATCCTCTTCGTTGCCTTCCCTCAATATATCTGTGGATGAGAGTTATCATTTATAACTCTGCGGGTTTGTGAATTGCAGTGTCCCTGAGCTCCATTTTTCAACTCGCTTTTTTGGGAGCTGGCCGCAAAAGCGCGGGATTGCCTCAGGCCCTATTCTGCTTCTGGGCGGCAGGCTGAGCCTGTGGTTAATTCTTCTTCCTGATGGGAAAATAGAGTGACCTGTGCCTGTCCCAACACCTAGATCTAGTCTCTCATTGGTTGCCCCTCTTCCCGTTCATCCTCAGGACAAATTGCAACCTGTAGGGAACAGGAGCTTAAAGGTGCTGATTCTCCAAGTAGGGAGATTGCTAGTAAAGTAGCTGGAAAGGCGAACCCGAGCACAAGGAGATGAGAAATGAGGTGCGTCTTAGAAACCTTTCAAAATCACACGGTGTACCATCTTCTGGGTTTCTCATGCATGTTTTCGATGTAGGAAGATGCCCTTGAACCTGGAGATTTGGGACCCATGGGATGGGTACCAGGCAGTATTACTTTAAAGGGTCTGCGTTTGCTCACCCAACCTCACCCAAACTTTCAGCCCCAAGAGTGTCCACCCTTATGTCTCATCCAGCTGTGGGTCTAGATATGGTCAATCCAGGTTGCATCACAGCCTCTGAACGAATTGTGTAAGTATTTCTCTCTCTTTCACTGTCTTTGTTTTACGGGTTTTTAAAAGTAATTTATTTTTATAATGGGGTTTATCTGCTTTTCACGGCTGTGTTTACGCGGCTTTACACCCACTTGACTCACTTCCAGACAGATATCAATGCATAGGTTTTAAGATTCTTACTAGTCACATATATTCTTGTGCGGTGAATAGGGGGTGTTGAGTCCAGTTCACTGAGCAAGGAGTAGGTCTTGTCTATTACATATTGGGTGTATGGAACGGTATCTGAGCGAATTTGAAACCCTTGTTTTATGCATCACCCCACCTCACCTTTCCCGTTAAGCAGCCATAGTGTGTTTTCTAAACGTGTGACTCTGTTCTGTTTTGTAATTCAGTTCAAGTGTAGCGGTTTTTACATTCCCTCTCTAAGTGATAGCTTATGATAAGTGTCTTTTTCTGTGTGACTTATTTCACTTAGAATCATCGTACCTAAATCCACTCATCTTGCTTCTACTAGCCTTATGACATTGATTTCATGTCTGAGTGATATTCCATTGTACATAAGGACCACAACTTCTTTATCCATTTTTCTCTTTCCTGGGATATTTAAGGTGTCATGAAGTGGAGGTTCTTGTCAACAGAGCAGCCCTAAACTTTGGGGTGCCTGTGTCTTGCTGATTTTTAGTTTTCCCAATTTATACTCCCATGAGTGGACGTGCCCTATGCTCCCTAAGCTGTGTTTTTTCGATGTTTCAGGACACACCGTACACTTCTCCAGAGTGGCTGTTGGCAATTTACATCCCGCCCATCAGCGTAGCAAGGCTGCCATTTCTCCATGGCCTGTCCTGCATTTCTGGTTTTGACACATTTTGCAGCGTGACCCTTTTGACCGATGGGAAGCGAGACTTCTTTGTAGCGCTGATTTGCCTTTCCAGGTTGCTTGGTTGGCCAAAAAGGGCGTATGCGTTTTTTCCTGAATATATTCAGGAAAAAACGCATACGCCCTTTTTGGCCAAGGGCATCATTGTCGACGTTTTGCCGCTTTTCATGTGCTTTAAAGGCGATTCGAATCTACCTCCTGAAATCTGTTTCCTGCAATTCTGCCTTGCTCTCAAATCCTCTTCGTTGCCTTCCCTCAATATATCTGTGGATGAGAGTTATCATTTATAACTCTGCGGGTTTGTGAATTGCAGTGTCCCTGAGCTCCATTTTTCAACTCGCTTTTTTGGGAGCTGGCCGCAAATGCGCGGGATTGCCTCAGGCCCTATTCTGCTTCTGGGCGGCAGGCTGAGCCTGTGGTTAATTCTTCTTCCTGATGGGAAAATAGAGTGACCTGTGCCTGTCCCAACACCTAGATCTAGTCTCTCATTGGTTGCCCCTCTTCCCGTTCATCCTCAGGACAAATTGCAACCTGTAGGGAACAGGAGCTTAAAGGTGCTGATTCTCCAAGTAGGGAGATTGCTAGTAAAGTAGCTGGAAAGGCGAACCCGAGCACAAGGAGATGAGAAATGAGGTGCGTCTTAGAAACCTTTCAAAATCACACGGTGTACCATCTTCTGGGTTTCTCATGCATGTTTTCGATGTAGGAAGATGCCCTTGAACCTGGAGATTTGGGACCCATGGGATGGGTACCACGCAGTATTACTTTAAAGGGTCTGCGTTTGCTCACCCAACCTCACCCAACATTTCAGCCCCAAGAGTGTCCACCCTTATGTCTCATCCAGCTGTGGGTCTAGATATGGTCAATCCAGGTTGCATCACAGCCTCTGAACGAATTTTGTAAGAATTTCTCTCTCTTTCATTGTCTTTGTTTTACGGGTTTTTAAAAGTAATTTATTTTTATAATGGGGTTTAGCTGCTTTTCACGGCTGTGTTTATGCGGCTTTACACCCACTTGACTCACTTCCAGACAGATATCAATACATAGGTTTTAAGATTCTTACTAGTCACATATATTCTTGTGCGGTGAATAGGGGGTGTTGAGTCCAGTTCACTGAGCAAGGAGTAGGTCTTGTCTATTACATATTGGGTGTATGGAACGGTATCTGAGCGAATTTGAAACCCTTGTTTTATGCATCACCCCACCTCACCTTTCCCGTTAAGCAGCCATAGTGTGTTTTCTAAACGTGTGACTCTGTTCTGTTTTGTAATTCAGTTCAAGTGTAGCGGTTTTTACATTCCCTCTCTAAGTGATAGCTTATGATAAGTGTCTTTTTCTGTGTGACTTATTTCACTTAGAATCGTCGTACCTAAGTCCACTCATCTGGCTTCTACTAGCCTTATGACATTGATTTCATGTCTGAGTGATATTCCATTGTACATAAGGACCACAACTTCTTTATCCATTTTTCTCTTTCCTGGGATATTTAAGGTGTCGTGAAGTGGAGGTTCTTGTCAACAGAGCAGCCCTAAACTTTGGGGTGCCTGTGTCTTGCTGATTTTTAGTTTTCCCAATGTATACTCCCATGAGTGGACGTGCCCTATGCTCCCTAAGCTGTGTTTTTTCGATGTTTCAGGACACACCGTACACTTCTCCAGAGTGGCTGTTGGCAATTTACATCCCGCCCATCAGCGTAGCAAGGCTGCCATTTCTCCATGGCCTGTCCTGCATTTCTGGTTTTGACACATTTTGCAGCGTGACCCTTTTGACCGATGGGAAGCGAGACTTCTTTGTAGCGCTGATTTGCCTTTCCAGGTTGCTTGGTTGGCCAAAAAGGGCGTATGCGTTTTTTCCTGAATATATTCAGGAAAAAACGCATACGCCCTTTTTGGCCAAGGGCATCATTGTCGACGTTTTGCCGCTTTTCATGTGCTTTAAAGGCGATTCGAATCTACCTCCTGAAATCTGTTTCCTGCAATTCTGCCTTGCTTTCAAATCCTCTTCGTTGCCTTCCCTCAATATATCTGTGGATGAGAGTTATCATTTATAACTCTGCGGGTTTGTGAATTGCAGTGTCCCTGAGCTCCATTTTTCAACTCGCTTTTTTGGGAGCTGGCCGCAAAAGCGCGGGATTGCCTCAGGCCCTATTCTGCTTCTGGGCGGCAGGCTGAGCCTGTGGTTAATTCTTCTTCCTGATGGGAAAATAGAGTGACCTGTGCCTGTCCCAACACCTAGATCTAGTCTCTCATTGGTTGCCCCTCTTCCCGTTCATCCTCAGGACAAATTGCAACCTGTAGGGAACAGGAGCTTAAAGGTGCTGATTCTCCAAGTAGGGAGATTGCTAGTAAAGTAGCTGGAAAGGCGAACCCGAGCACAAGGAGATGAGAAATGAGGTGCGTCTTAGAAACCTTTCAAAATCACACGGTGTACCATCTTCTGGGTTTCTCATGCATGTTTTCGATGTAGGAAGATGCCCTTGAACCTGGAGATTTGGGACCCATGGGATGGGTACCAGGCAGTATTACTTTAAAGGGTCTGCGTTTGCTCACCCAACCTCACCCAAACTTTCAGCCCCAAGAGTGTCCACCCTTATGTCTCATCCAGCTGTGGGTCTAGATATGGTCAATCCAGGTTGCATCACAGCCTCTGAACGAATTGTGTAAGTATTTCTCTCTCTTTCACTGTCTTTGTTTTACGGGTTTTTAAAAGTAATTTATTTTTATAATGGGGTTTATCTGCTTTTCACGGCTGTGTTTACGCGGCTTTACACCCACTTGACTCACTTCCAGACAGATATCAATGCATAGGTTTTAAGATTCTTACTAGTCACATATATTCTTGTGCGGTGAATAGGGGGTGTTGAGTCCAGTTCACTGAGCAAGGAGTAGGTCTTGTCTATTACATATTGGGTGTATGGAACGGTATCTGAGCGAATTTGAAAACCTTGTTTTATGCATCACCCCACCTCACCTTTCCCGTTAAGCAGCCATAGTGTGTTTTCTAAACGTGTGACTCTGTTCTGTTTTGTAATTCAGTTCAAGTGTAGCGGTTTTTACATTCCCTCTCTAAGTGATAGCTTATGATAAGTGTCTTTTTCTGTGTGACTTATTTCACTTAGAATCATCGTACCTAAATCCACTCATCTTGCTTCTACTAGCCTTATGACATTGATTTCATGTCTGAGTGATATTCCATTGTACATAAGGACCACAACTTCTTTATCCATTTTTCTCTTTCCTGGGATATTTAAGGTGTCATGAAGTGGAGGTTCTTGTCAACAGAGCAGCCCTAAACTTTGGGGTGCCTGTGTCTTGCTGATTTTTAGTTTTCCCAATTTATACTCCCATGAGTGGACGTGCCCTATGCTCCCTAAGCTGTGTTTTTTCGATGTTTCAGGACACACCGTACACTTCTCCAGAGTGGCTGTTGGCAATTTACATCCCGCCCATCAGCGTAGCAAGGCTGCCATTTCTCCATGGCCTGTCCTGCATTTCTGGTTTTGACACATTTTGCAGCGTGACCCTTTTGACCGATGGGAAGCGAGACTTCTTTGTAGCGCTGATTTGCCTTTCCAGGTTGCTTGGTTGGCCAAAAAGGGCGTATGCGTTTTTTCCTGAATATATTCAGGAAAAAACGCATACGCCCTTTTTGGCCAAGGGCATCATTGTCGACGTTTTGCCGCTTTTCATGTGCTTTAAAGGCGATTCGAATCTACCTCCTGAAATCTGTTTCCTGCAATTCTGCCTTGCTCTCAAATCCTCTTCGTTGCCTTCCCTCAATATATCTGTGGATGAGAGTTATCATTTATAACTCTGCGGGTTTGTGAATTGCAGTGTCCCTGAGCTCCATTTTTCAACTCGCTTTTTTGGGAGCTGGCCGCAAATGCGCGGGATTGCCTCAGGCCCTATTCTGCTTCTGGGCGGCAGGCTGAGCCTGTGGTTAATTCTTCTTCCTGATGGGAAAATAGAGTGACCTGTGCCTGTCCCAACACCTAGATCTAGTCTCTCATTGGTTGCCCCTCTTCCCGTTCATCCTCAGGACAAATTGCAACCTGTAGGGAACAGGAGCTTAAAGGTGCTGATTCTCCAAGTAGGGAGATTGCTAGTAAAGTAGCTGGAAAGGCGAACCCGAGCACAAGGAGATGAGAAATGAGGTGCGTCTTAGAAACCTTTCAAAATCACACGGTGTACCATCTTCTGGGTTTCTCATGCATGTTTTCGATGTAGGAAGATGCCCTTGAACCTGGAGATTTGGGACCCATGGGATGGGTACCACGCAGTATTACTTTAAAGGGTCTGCGTTTGCTCACCCAGCCTCACCCAACATTTCAGCCCCAAGAGTGTCCACCCTTATGTCTCATCCAGCTGTGGGTCTAGATATGGTCAATCCAGGTTGCATCACAGCCTCTGAACGAATTTTGTAAGAATTTCTCTCTCTTTCATTGTCTTTGTTTTACGGGTTTTTAAAAGTAATTTATTTTTATAATGGGGTTTAGCTGCTTTTCACGGCTGTGTTTATGCGGCTTTACACCCACTTGACTCACTTCCAGACAGATATCAATACATAGGTTTTAAGATTCTTACTAGTCACATATATTCTTGTGCGGTGAATAGGGGGTGTTGAGTCCAGTTCACTGAGCAAGGAGTAGGTCTTGTCTATTACATATTGGGTGTATGGAACGGTATCTGAGCGAATTTGAAACCCTTGTTTTATGCATCACCCCACCTCACCTTTCCCGTTAAGCAGCCATAGTGTGTTTTCTAAACGTGTGACTCTGTTCTGTTTTGTAATTCAGTTCAAGTGTAGCGGTTTTTACATTCCCTCTATAAGTGATAGCTTATGATAAGTGTCTTTTTCTGTGTGACTTATTTCACTTAGAATCGTCGTACCTAAATCCACTCATCTTGCTTCTACTAGCCTTATGACATTGATTTCATGTCTGAGTGATATTCCATTGTACATAAGGACCACAACTTCTTTATCCATTTTTCTCTTTCCTGGGATATTTAAGTTGTCGTGAAGTGGAGGTTCTTGTCAACAGAGCAGCCCTAAACTTTGGGGTGCCTGTGTCGTGCTGATTTTTAGTTTTCCCAATTTATACGCCCATGAGTGGACGTGCCCTATGCTCCCTAAGCTGTGTTTTTTCGATGTTTCAGGACACACCGTACACTTCTCCAGAGTGGCTGTTGGCAATTTACATCCCGCCCATCAGCGTAGCAAGGCTGCCATTTCTCCATGGCCTGTCCTGCATTTCTGGTTTTGACACTTTTTGCAGCATGACCCTTTTGACCGATGGGAAGCGAGACTTCTTTGTAGCGCTGATTTGCCTTTCCAGGTTGCTTGGTTGGCCAAAAAGGGCGTATGCGTTTTTTCCTGAATATATTCAGGAAAAAACGCATACGCCCTTTTTGGCCAAGGGCATCATTGTCGACGTTTTGCCGCTTTTCATGTGCTTTAAAGGCGATTCGAATCTACCTCCTGAAACCTGTTTCCTGCAATTCTGCCTTGCTTTCAAATCCTCTTCCTTGCCTTCCCTCAATATATTTGTGGACGAGAGTTATCATTTATAACTCAGCAGGTTTGTGAATGGCAGTGCCCCTGAGCTCCATTTTTCAACTGTCTTTTTTGGGAGATGGCCGCAAAAGCACGGGATTGCCTCAGGCCCTATTCTGGTTCCTGGCGGCAGGCTGAGCCTGTGGATAATTCTTCTTCCTGATGGGAAAATAGAGTGACCTGTGCCTGTCCCAACACCTAGATCTAGTTTCTCATTGGTTGCCCCTCTTCCCGTTCATCCTCAGGACAAATTGCAACCTGTAGGGAACAGGAGCTTAAAGGTGCTGATTCTCCAAGTAGGGAGATTGCTAGTAAAGTAGCTGGAAAGGCGAACCCGAGCACAAGGAGATGAGAAATGAGGTGCGTATTAGAAAACTTTCAAAATCACACGGTGTACCATCTTCTGGGTTTCTCATGCATGTTTTCGATGTAGGAAGATGCCCTTGAACCTGGAGATTTGGGACCCATGGGATGGGTACCACGCAGTATTACTTTAAAGGGTCTGCGTTTGCTCACCCAACCTCACCCAAACTTTCAGCCCCAAGAGTGTCCACCCTTATGTCTCATCCAGCTGTGGGTCTAGATATGGTCAATCCAGGTTGCATCACAGCCTCCGAACGAACTTTGTAAGAATTTCTCTCTCTTTCACTGTCTTTGTTTTACGGGTTTTTAAAAGTAATTTATTTTTATAATGGGGTTTAGCTGCTTTTCACGGCTGTGTTTATGCGGCTTTACACCCACATGACTCACTTCCAGACAGATAACAATACATAGGTTTTGAGATTCTTACTAGTCACATATATTCTTGTGCGGTGAATAGGGGGTGTTGAGTCCAGTTCACTGAGCAAGGAGTAGGTCTTGTCTATTACATATTGGGTGTATGGAACGGTATCTGAGCGAATTTGAAACCCTTGTTTTATGCATCACCCCACCTCACCTTTCCCGTTAAGCAGCCATAGTGTGTTTTCTAAACGTGTGACTCTGTTCTGTTTTGTAAATCAGTTCAAGTGTATCGGTTTTTACATTCCCTCTATAAGTGATAGCTTATGGTAAGTGTCTTTTTCTGTGTGACTTATTCCACTTAGAATCATCGTACCTAAATCCACTCATCTTGCTTCTGCTAGCCTTATGACATTGATTTCATGTCTGAGTGATATTCCATTGTACATAAGGACCACAACTTCTTTATCCATTTTTCTCTTTCCTGGGATATTTAAGGTGTCATGAAGTGGAGGTTCTTGTCAACAGAGCAGCCCTAAACTTTGGGGTGCCTGTGTCTTGCTGATTTTTAGTTTTCCCAATTTATACGCCCATGAGTGGACGTGACCTATGCTCCCTAAGCTGTGTTTTTTCGATGTTTCAGGACACACCGTACACTTCTCCAGAGTGGCTGTTGGCAATGTACATCCCGCCCATCAGCGTAGCAAGGCTGCCATTTCTCCATGGCCTGTCCTGCATTTCTGGTTTTGACACTTTTTGCAGCATGACCCTTTTGACCGATGGGAAGCGAGACTTCTTTGTAGCGCTGATTTGCCTTTCCAGGTTGCTTGTTTGGCCAAAAAGGGCGTATGCGTTTTTTCCTGAATATATTCAGGAAAAAACGCATACGCCCTTTTTGGCCAAGGGCATCATTGTCGACGTTTTGCCGCTTTTCATGTGCTTTAAAGGCGATTCGAATCTACCTCCTGAAACCTGTTTCCTGCAATTCTGCCTTGCTTTCAAATCCTCTTCCTTGCCTTCCCTCAATATATTTGTGGACGAGAGTTATCATTTATAACTCAGCAGGTTTGTGAATGGCAGTGCCCCTGAGCTCCATTTTTCAACTGTCTTTTTTGGGAGCTGGCCGCAAAAGCACGGGATTGCCTCAGGCCCTATTCTGGTTCCTGGCGGCAGGCTGAGCCTGTGGATAATTCTTCTTCCTGATGGGAAAATAGAGTGACCTGTGCCTGTCCCAAAACCTAGATATAGTGTCTCATTGGTTGCCCCTCTTCCCGTTCATCCTCAGGACAAATTGCAACCTGTAGGGAACAGGAGCTTAAAGGTGCTGATTCTCCAAGTAGGGAGATTGCTAGTAAAGTAGCTGGAAAGGCGAACCCGAGCACAAGGAGATGAGAAATGAGGTGCATATTAGAAACCTTTCAAAATCACACGGTGTACCATCTTCTGGGTTTCTCATGCATGTTTTCGATGTAGGAAGATGCCCTTGAACCTGGAGATTTGGGACCCATGGGATGGGTACCAGGCAGTATTACTTTAAAGGGTCTGCGTTTGCTCACCCAACCTCACCCAAACTTTCAGCCCCAAGAGTGTCCACCATTATGTCTCATCCAGCTGTGGGTCTAGATATGGTCAATCCAGGTTGCATCACAGCCTCCGAACGAACTTTGTAAGAATTTCTCTCTCTTTCACTGTCTTTGTTTTACGGGTTTTTAAAAGTAATTTATTTTTATAATGGGGTTTAGCTGCTTTTCACGGCTGTGTTTATGCGGCTTTACACCCACATGACTCACTTCCAGACAGATAACAATACATAGGTTTTGAGATTCTTACTAGTCACATATATTCTTGTGCGGTGAATAGGGGGTGTTGAGTCCAGTTCACTGAGCAAGGAGTAGGTCTTGTCTATTACATATTGGGTGTATGGAACGGTATCTGAGCGAATTTGAAACCCTTGTTTTATGCATCACCCCACCTCACCTTTCCCGTTAAGCAGCCATAGTGTGTTTTCTAAACGTGTGACTCTGTTCTGTTTTGTAATTCTGTTCAAGTGTATCGGTTTTTACATTCCCTCTATAAGTGATAGCTTATGGTAAGTGTCTTTTTCTGTGTGACTTATTTCACTTAGAATCATCGTACCTAAATCCACTCATCTTGCTTCTACTAGCCTTATGACATTGATTTCATGTCTGAGTGATATTCCATTGTACATAAGGACCACAACTTCTTTATCCATTTTTCTCTTTCCTGGGATATTTAAGGTGTCATGAAGTGGAGGTTCTTGTCAACAGAGCAGCCCTAAACTTTGCGTTGCCTGTGTCTTGCTGATTTTTAGTTTTCCCAATTTATACGCCCATGAGTGGACGTGCCCTATACTCCCTATGCTGTGTTTTTTCGATGTTTCAGGACACACCGTACACTTCTCCAGAGTGGCTGTTGGCAATTTACATCCCGCCCATCAGCGTAGCAAGGCTGCCATTTCTCCATGGCCTGTCCTGCATTTCTGGTTTTGACACATTTTGCAGCGTGACCCTTTTGACCGATGGGAAGCGAGACTTCTTTGTAGCGCTGATTTGCCTTTCCAGGTTGCTTGGTTGGCCAAAAAGGGCGTATGCGTTTTTTCCTGAATATATTCAGGAAAAAACGCATACGCCCTTTTTGGCCAAGGGCATCATTGTCGACGTTTTGCCGCTTTTCATGTGCTTTAAAGGCGATTCGAATCTACCTCCTGAAATCTGTTTCCTGCAATTCTGCCTTGCTTTCAAATCCTCTTCGTTGCCTTCCCTCAATATATCTGTGGATGAGAGTTATCATTTATAACTCTGCGGGTTTGTGAATTGCAGTGTCCCTGAGCTCCATTTTTCAACTCGCTTTTTTGGGAGCTGGCCGCAAAAGCGCGGGATTGCCTCAGGCCCTATTCTGCTTCTGGGCGGCAGGCTGAGCCTGTGGTTAATTCTTCTTCCTGATGGGAAAATAGAGTGACCTGTGCCTGTCCCAACACCTAGATCTAGTCTCTCATTGGTTGCCCCTCTTCCCGTTCATCCTCAGGACAAATTGCAACCTGTAGGGAACAGGAGCTTAAAGGTGCTGATTCTCCAAGTAGGGAGATTGCTAGTAAAGTAGCTGGAAAGGCGAACCCGAGCACAAGGAATTGAGAAATGAGGTGCATATTAGAAAACTTTCAAAATCACACGGTGTACCATCTTCTGGGTTTCTCATGCATGTTTTCGATGTAGGAAGATGCCCTTGAACCTGGAGATTTGGGACCCATGGGATGGGTACCACGCAGTACTACTTTAAAGGGTCTGCGTTTGCTCACCCAACCTCACCCAAACTTTCAGCCCCAAGAGTGTCCACCCTTATGTCTCATCCAGCTGTGGGTCTAGATATGGTCAATCCAGGTTGCATCACAGCCTCTGAACGAATTTTGTAAGAATTTCTCTCTCTTTCAATGTCTTTGTTTTACGGGTTTTTAAAAGTAATTTATTTTTATAATGGGGTTTATCTGCTTTTCACGGCTGTGTTTATGCGGCTTTACACACACTTGACTCACTTCCAGACAGATATCAATACATAGTTTTTAAGATTCTTACTAGTCACATATATTCTTGTGCGGTGAATAGGCGGTGTTGAGTCCAGTTCACTGAGCAAGGAGTAGGTCTTGTCTATTACATATTGGGTGTATGGAACGGTATCTGAGCGAATTTGAAACCCTTGTTTTATGCATCACCCCACCTCACCTTTCCCGTTAAGCAGCCATAGTGTGTTTTCTAAACGTGTGACTCTGTTCTGTTTTGTAATTCAGTTCAAGTGTAGCGGTTTTTACATTCCCTCTATAAGTGATAGCTTATGATAAGTGTCTTTTTCTGTGTGACTTATTTCACTTAGAATCGTCGTACCTAAATCCACTCATCTTGCTTCTACTAGCCTTATGACATTGATTTCATGTCTGAGTGATATTCCATTGTACATAAGGACCACAACTTCTTTATCCATTTTTCTCTTTCCTGGGATATTTAAGTTGTCGTGAAGTGGAGGTTCTTGTCAACAGAGCAGCCCTAAACTTTGGGGTGCCTGTGTCGTGCTGATTTTTAGTTTTCCCAATTTATACGCCCATGAGTGGACGTGCCCTATGCTCCCTAAGCTGTGTTTTTTCGATGTTTCAGGACACACCGTACACTTCTCCAGAGTGGCTGTTGGCAATTTACATCCCGCCCATCAGCGTAGCAAGGCTGCCATTTCTCCATGGCCTGTCCTGCATTTCTGGTTTTGACACTTTTTGCAGCATGACCCTTTTGACCGATGGGAAGCGAGACTTCTTTGTAGCGCTGATTTGCCTTTCCAGGTTGCTTGGTTGGCCAAAAAGGGCGTATGCGTTTTTTCCTGAATATATTCAGGAAAAAACGCATACGCCCTTTTTGGCCAAGGGCATCATTGTCGACGTTTTGCCGCTTTTCATGTGCTTTAAAGGCGATTCGAATCTACCTCCTGAAACCTGTTTCCTGCAATTCTGCCTTGCTTTCAAATCCTCTTCCTTGCCTTCCCTCAATATATTTGTGGACGAGAGTTATCATTTATAACTCAGCAGGTTTGTGAATGGCAGTGCCCCTGAGCTCCATTTTTCAACTGTCTTTTTTGGGAGATGGCCGCAAAAGCACGGGATTTCCTCAGGCCCTATTCTGGTTCCTGGCGGCAGGCTGAGCCTGTGGATAATTCTTCTTCCTGATGGGAAAATAGAGTGACCTGTGCCTGTCCCAACCCCTAGATCTAGTTTCTCATTGGTTGCCCCTCTTCCCGTTCATCCTCAGGACAAATTGCAACCTGTAGGGAACAGGAGCTTAAAGGTGCTGATTCTCCAAGTAGGGAGATTGCTAGTAAAGTAGCTGGAAAGGCGAACCCGAGCACAAGGAGATGAGAAATGAGGTGCGTATTAGAAAACTTTCAAAATCACACGGTGTACCATCTTCTGGGTTTCTCATGCATGTTTTCGATGTAGGAAGATGCCCTTGAACCTGGAGATTTGGGACCCATGGGATGGGTACCACGCAGTATTACTTTAAAGGGTCTGCGTTTGCTCACCCAACCTCACCCAAACTTTCAGCCCTAAGAGTGTCCACCATTATGTCTCATCCAGCTGTGGGTCTAGATATGGTCAATCCAGGTTGCATCACAGCCTCCGAACGAACTTTGTAAGAATTTCTCTCTCTTTCACTGTCTTTGTTTTACGGGTTTTTAAAAGTAATTTATTTTTATAATGGGGTTTAGCTGCTTTTCACGGCTGTGTTTATGCGGCTTTACACCCACATGACTCACTTCCAGACAGATAACAATACATAGGTTTTGAGATTCTTACTAGTCACATATATTCTTGTGCGGTGAATAGGGGGTGTTGAGTCCAGTTCACTGAGCAAGGAGTAGGTCTTGTCTATTACATATTGGGTGTATGGAACGGTATCTGAGCGAATTTGAAACCCTTGTTTTATGCATCACCCCACTTCACCTTTCCCGTTAAGCAGCCATAGTGTGTTTTCTAAACGTGTGACTCTGTTCTGTTTTGTAATTCTGTTCAAGTGTATCGGTTTTTACATTCCCTCTATAAGTGATAGCTTATGGTAAGTGTCTTTTTCTGTGTGACTTATTTCACTTAGAATCATCGTACCTAAATCCACTCATCTTGCTTCTACTAGCCTTATGACATTGATTTCATGTCTGAGTGATATTCCATTGTACATAAGGACCACAACTTCTTTATCCATTTTTCTCTTTCCTGGGATATTTAAGGTGTCATGAAGTGGAGGTTCTTGTCAACAGAGCAGCCCTAAACTTTGCGTTGCCTGTGTCTTGCTGATTTTTAGTTTTCCCAATTTATACGCCCATGAGTGGACGTGCCCTATACTCCCTATGCTGTGTTTTTTCGATGTTTCAGGACACACCGTACACTTCTCCAGAGTGGCTGTTGGCAATTTACATCCCGCCCATCAGCGTAGCAAGGCTGCCATTTCTCCATGGCCTGTCCTGCATTTCTGGTTTTGACACATTTTGCAGCGTGACCCTTTTGACCGATGGGAAGCGAGACTTCTTTGTAGCGCTGATTTGCCTTTCCAGGTTGCTTGGTTGGCCAAAAAGGGCGTATGCGTTTTTTCCTGAATATATTCAGGAAAAAACGCATACGCCCTTTTTGGCCAAGGGCATCATTGTCGACGTTTTGCCGCTTTTCATGTGCTTTAAAGGCGATTCGAATCTACCTCCTGAAATCTGTTTCCTGCAATTCTGCCTTGCTTTGAAATCCTCTTCGTTGCCTTCCCTGAATATATCTGTGGATGAGAGTTATCATTTATAACTCTGCGGGTTTATGAATTGCAGTGTCCCTGAGCTCCATTTTTCAACTCGCTTTTTTGGGAGCTGGCCGCAAAAGCGCGGGATTGCCTCAGGCCCTATTCTGCTTCTGGGCGGCAGGCTGAGCCTGTGGTTAATTTTTCTTCCCGATGGGAAAATAGAGTGACCTGTGCCTGTCCCAACACCTAGATCTAGTCTCTCATTGGTTGCCCCTCTTCCCGTTCATCCTCAGGACAAATTGCAACCTGTAGGGAACAGGAGCTTAAAGGTGCTGATTCTCCAAGTAGGGAGATTGCTAGTAAAGTAGCTGGAAAGGCAAACCCGAGCACAAGGAGATGAGAAATGAGGTGCGTATTAGAAACCTTTCAAAATCACATGGTGTACCATCTTCTGGGTTTCTCATGCATGTTTTCGATGTAGGAAGATGCCCTTGAACCTGGAGATTTGGGACCCATGGGATGGGTACCAGGCAGTATTACTTTAAAGGGTCTGCGTTTGCTCACCCAACCTCACCCAACCTTTCAGCCCCAAGAGTGTCCACCCTTATGTCTCATCCAGCTGTGGGTCTAGATATGGTCAATCCAGGTTGCATCACAGCCTCTGAACGAATTTTGTAAGAATTTCTCTCTCTTTCACTGTCTTTGTTTTACGGGTTTTTAAAAGTAATTTATTTTTATAATGGGGTTTAGCTGCTTTTCACAGCTGTGTTTATGTGGCTTTACACCCACTTGACCCACTTCCAGACAGATATCAATACATAGGTTTTGAGATTCTTACTAGTCACATATATTCTTGTGCGGTGAATAGGGGGTGTTGAGTCCAGTTCACTGAGCAAGGAGTAGGTCTTGTCTATTACATATTGGGTGTATGGAACGGTATCTGAGCGAATTTGAAACCCTTGTTTTATGCATCACCCCACCTCACCTTTCCCGTTAAGCAGCCATAGTGTGTTTTCTAAACGTGTGACTCTGTTCTGTTTTGTAATTCAGTTCAAGTGTATCGGTTTTTACATTCCCTCTATAAGTGATAGCTTATGGTAAGTGTCTTTTTCTGTGTGACTTATTCCACTTAGAATCATCGTACCTAAATCCACTCATCTTGCTTCTACTAGCCTTATGACATTGATTTCATGTCTGAGTGATATTCCATTGTACATAAGGACCACAACTTCTTTATCCATTTTTCTCTTTCCTGGGATATTTAAGGTGTCATGAAGTGGAGGTTCTTGTCAACAGAGCAGCCCTAAACTTTGGGTTGCCTGTGTCTTGCTGATTTTTAGTTTTCCCAATTTATACGCCCATGAGTGGACGTGCCCTATACTCCCTATGCTGTGTTTTTTCGATGTTTCAGGACACACCGTACACTTCTCCAGAGTGGCTGTTGGCAATTTACATCCCGCCCATCAGCGTAGCAAGGCTGCCATTTCTCCATGGCCTGTCCTGCATTTCTGGTTTTGACACTTTTTGCAGCATGACCCTTTTGACCGATGGGAAGCGAGACTTCTTTGTAGCGCTGATTTGCCTTTCCAGGTTGCTTGGTTGGCCAAAAAGGGCGTATGCGTTTTTTCCTGAATATATTCAGGAAAAAACGCATACGCCCTTTTTGGCCAAGGGCATCATTGTCGACGTTTTGCCGCTTTTCATGTGCTTTAAAGGCGATTCGAATCTACCTCCTGAAATCTGTTTCCTGCAATTCTGCCTTGCTTTCAAATCCTCTTCGTTGCCTTCCCTCAATATATCTGTGGATGAGAGTTATCATTTATAACTCTGCGGGTTTGTGAATTGCAGTGTCCCTGAGCTCCATTTTTCAACTCGCTTTTTTGGGAGCTGGCCGCAAAAGCGCGGGATTGCCTCAGGCCCTATTCTGCTTCTGGGCGGCAGGCTGAGCCTGTGGTTAATTCTTCTTCCTGATGGGAAAATAGAGTGACCTGTGCCTGTCCCAACACCTAGATCTAGTCTCTCATTGGTTGCCCCTCTTCCCGTTCATCCTCAGGACAAATTGCAACCTGTAGGGAACAGGAGCTTAAAGGTGCTGATTCTCCAAGTAGGGAGATTGCTAGTAAAGTAGCTGGAAAGGCGAACCCGAGCACAAGGAATTGAGAAATGAGGTGCATATTAGAAAACTTTCAAAATCACACGGTGTACCATCTTCTGGGTTTCTCATGCATGTTTTCGATGCAGGAAGATGCCCTTGAACCTGGAGATTTGGGACCCATGGGATGGGTACCACGCAGTACTACTTTAAAGGGTCTGCGTTTGCTCACCCAACCTCACCCAAACTTTCAGCCCCAAGAGTGTCCACCCTTATGTCTCATCCAGCTGTGGGTCTAGATATGGTCAATCCAGGTTGCATCACAGCCTCTGAACGAATTTTGTAAGAATTTCTCTCTCTTTCAATGTCTTTGTTTTACGGGTTTTTAAAAGTAATTTATTTTTATAATGGGGTTTATCTGCTTTTCACGGCTGTGTTTATGCGGCTTTACACCCACTTGACTCACTTCCAGACAGATATCAATACATAGGTTTTGAGATTCTTACTAGTCACATATATTCTTGTGCGGTGAATAGGCGGTGTTGAGTCCAGTTCACTGAGCAAGGAGTAGGTCTTGTCTATTACATATTGGGTGTATGGAACGGTATCTGAGCGAATTTGAAACCCTTGTTTTATGCATCACCCCACCTCACCTTTCCCGTTAAGCAGCCATAGTGTGTTTTCTAAACGTGTGACTCTGTTCTGTTTTGTAATTCAGTTCAAGTGTAGCGGTTTTTACATTCCCTCTCTAAGTGATAGCTTATGATAAGTGTCTTTTTCTGTGTGACTTATTTCACTTAGAATCGTCGTATCTAAATCCACTCATCTTGCTTCTACTAGCCTTATGACATTGATTTCATGTCTGAGTGATATTCCATTGTACATAAGGACCACAACTTCTTTATCCATTTTTCTCTTTCCTGGGATATTTAAGTTGTCGTGAAGTGGAGGTTCTTGTCAACAGAGCAGCCCTAAACTTTGGGGTGCCTCTGTCTTGCTGATTTTTAGTTTTCCCAATTTATACGCCCATGAGTGGACGTGACCTATGCTCCCTAAGCTGTGTTTTTTCGATGTTTCAGGACACACCGTACACTTCTCCAGAGTGGCTGTTGGCAATTTACATCCCGCCCATCAGCGTAGCAAGGCTGCCATTTCTCCATGGCCTGTCCTGCATTTCTGGTTTTGACACTTTTTGCAGCATGACCCTTTTGACCGATGGGAAGCGAGACTTCTTTGTAGCGCTGATTTGCCTTTCCAGGTTGCTTGGTTGGCCAAAAAGGGCGTATGCGTTTTTTCCTGAATATATTCAGGAAAAAACGCATACGCCCTTTTTGGCCAAGGGCATCATTGTCGACGTTTTGCCGCTTTTCATGTGCTTTAAAGGCGATTCGAATCTACCTCCTGAAATCTGTTTCCTGCAATTCTGCCTTGCTTTCAAATCCTCTTCGTTGCCTTCCCTGAATATATCTGTGGATGAGAGTTATCATTTATAACTCTGCGGGTTTATGAATTGCAGTGTCCCTGAGCTCCATTTTTCAACTCGCTTTTTTGGGAGCTGGCCACAAAAGCGCGGGATTGCCTCAGGCCCTATTCTGCTTCTGGGCGGCAGGCTGAGCCTGTGGTTAAATCTTCTTCCTGATAGGAAAATAGAGTGACGTGTGCCTGTCCCAACACCTAGATCTAGTCTCTCATTTGTTGCCCCTCTTCCCGTTCATCCTCAGGACAAATTGCAACCTGTAGGGAACAGGAGCTTAAAGGTGCTGATTCTCCAAGTAGGGAGATTGCTAGGAAAGTAGCTGGAAAGGCGAACCCGAGCACAAGGAGATGAGAAATGAGGTGCGTATTAGAAACCTTTCAAAATCACACGGTGTACCATCTTCTGGGTTTCTCATGCATGTTTTCGATGTAGGAAGATGCCCTTGAACCTGGAGATTTGGGACCCATGGGATGCGTACCACGCAGTATTACTTTAAAGGGTCTGCGTTTGCTCACCCAACCTCACCCAACCTTTCAGTCCCAAGAGTGTCCACCCTTATGTCTCATCCAGCTGTGGGTCTAGATATGGTCAATCCAGGTTGCATCACAGCCTCTGAACGAATTTTGTAAGAATTTCTCTCTCTTTCACTGTCTTTGTTTTACGGGTTTTTAAAAGAAATTTATTTTTATAATGGGGTTTAGCTGCTTTTCACGGCTGTGTTTATGCGGCTTTACACCCACTTGACTCACTTCCAGACAGATATCAATACATAGGTTTTAAGATTCTTACTAGTCACATATATTCTTGTGCGGTGAATAGGGGGTGTTGAGTCCAGTTCACTGAGCAAGGAGTAGGTCTTGTCTATTACATATTGGGTGTACGGAACGGTATCTGAGCGAATTTGAAACCCTTGTTTTATGCCTCACCCCACCTCACCTTTCCCGTTAAGCAGCCATAGTGTGTTTTCTAAACGTGTGACTCTGTGCTGTTTTGTAATTTATTTCAATTGTAGCGGTTTTTACATTCCCTCTATAAGTGATAGCTTATGATAAGTGTCTTTTTCTGTGTGACTTATTTCACTTAGGATCGTCGTACCTAAATACACTCATCTTGCTTCTACTAGCCTTATGACATTGATTTCATGTCTGAGTGATATTCCATTGTACATAAGGACCACAACTTCTTTATCCATTTTTCTCTTTCCTGGGATATTTAAGGTGTCATGAAGTGGAGGTTCTTGTCAAGAGAGCAGCCCTAAACTTTGGGGTGCCTGTGTCTTGCTGATTTTTAGTTTTCCCAATTTATACGCCCATGAGTGGACGTGCCCTATGCTCCCTAAGCTGTGTTTTTTCGATGTTTCAGGACACACCGTACACTTCTCCAGAGTGGCTGTTGGCAATTTACATCCCGCCCATCAGCGTAGCAAGGCTGCCATTTCTCCATGGCCTGTCCTGCATTTCTGGTTTTGACACTTTTTGCAGCATGACCCTTTTGACCGATGGGAAGCGAGACTTCTTTGTAGCGCTGATTTGCCTTTCCAGGTTGCTTGGTTGGCCAAAAAGGGCGTATGCGTTTTTTCCTGAATATATTCAGGAAAAAACGCATACGCCCTTTTTGGCCAAGGTCATCATTGTCGACGTTTTGCCGCTTTTCTTGTGCTTTAAAGGCGATTCGAATCTACCCCCTGAAATCTGTTTCCTGCAATTCTGCCTTGCTTTCAAATCCTCTTCGTTGCCTTCCCTCAATATATCTGTGGATGAGAGTTATCATTTATAACTCTGCGGGTTGGTGAATTGCAGTGCCCCTGAGCTTCATTTTTCAACTCGCTTTTTCGGGAGCTGGCCGCAAAAGCGCGGGATTGCCTCAGGCCCTATTCTGCTTCTGGGCGGCAGGCTGAGCCTGTGGTTAATTCTTCTTCCTGATGGGAAAATAGAGTGACCTGTGCCTGTCCCAACACCTAGATCTAGTCTCTCATTGGTTGCCCCTCTTCCCGTTCATCCTCAGGACAAATTGCAACCTGTAGGGAACAGGAGCTTAAAGGTGCTGATTCTCCAATTAGGGAGATTGCTAGTAAAGTAGCTGGAAAGGCGAACCCGAGCACAAGGAGATGAGAAATGAGGTGCGTATTAGAAACCTTTCAAAATCACACGGTGTACCATCTTCTGGGTTTCTCATGCATGTTTTCGATGTAGGAAGATGCCCTTGAACCTGGAGATTTGGGACCCATGGGATGGGTACCAGGCAGTATTACTTTAAAGGGTCTGCGTTTGCTCACCCAACCTCACCCAAACTTTCAGCCCCAAGAGTGTCCACCCTTATGTCTCATCCAGCTGTGGGTCTAGATATGGTCAATCCAGGTTGCATCACAGCCTCTGAACGAATTGTGTAAGAATTTCTCTCTCTTTCACTGTCTTTGTTTTACGGGTTTTTAAAAGTAATTTATTTTTATAATGGGGTTTATCTGCTTTTCACGGCTGTGTTTACGCGGCTTTACACCCACTTGACTCACTTCCAGACAGATATCAATGCATAGGTTTTAAGATTCTTACTAGTCACATATATTCTTGTGCGGTGAATAGGGGGTGTTGAGTCCAGTTCACTGAGCAAGGAGTAGGTCTTGTCTATTACATATTGGGTGTATGGAACGGTATCTGAGCGAATTTGAAACCCTTGTTTTATGCATCACCCCACCTCACCTTTCCCGTTAAGCAGCCATAGTGTGTTTTCTAAACGTGTGACTCTGTTCTGTTTTGTAATTCAGTTAAAGTGTAGCGGTTTTTACATTCCCTCTCTAAGTGATAGCTTATGATAAGTGTCTTTTTCTGTGTGACTTATTTCACTTAGAATCATCGTACCTAAATCCACTCATCTTGCTTCTACTAGCCTTATGACATTGATTTCATGTCTGAGAGATATTCCATTGTACATACGGACCACAACTTCTTTATCCATTTTTCTCTTTCCTGGGATATTTAAGGTGTCATGAAGTGGAGGTTCTTGTCAACAGAGCAGCCCTAAACTTTGGGGTGCCTGTGTCTTGCTGATTTTTAGTTTTCCCAATTTATACTCCCATGAGTGGACGTGCCCTATGTTCCCTAAGCTGTGTTTTTTCGATGTTTCAGGACACACCGTACACTTCTCCAGAGTGGCTGTTGGCAATTTACATCCCGCCCATCAGCGTAGCAAGGCTGCCATTTCTCCATGGCCTGTCCTGCATTTCTGGTTTTGACACATTTTGCAGCGTGACCCTTTTGACAGATGGGAAGCGAGACTTCTTTGTAGCGCTGATTTGCCTTTCCATGTTGCTGGGTTGGCCAAAAAGGGCGTATGCGTTTTTTCCTGAATATATTCAGGAAAAAACGCATACGCCCTTTTTGGCCAAGGGCATCATTGTCGACGTTTTGCCGCTTTTCATGTGCTTTAAAGGCGATTCGAATCTACCTCCTGAAATCTGTTTCCTGCAATTCTGCCTTGCTTTCAAATCCTTATCGTTGCCTTCCCTCAATATATCTGTGGATGAGAGTTATCATTTATAACTCTGCGGGTTTATGAATTGCAGTGTCCCTGAGCTCCATTTTTCAACTCGCTTTTTTGGGAGCTGGCCGCAAAAGCGCGGGATTGCCTCAGGCCCTATTCTGCTTCTGGGCGGCAGGCTGAGCCTGTGGTTAATTTTTCTTCCCGATGGGAAAATAGAGTGACCTGTGCCTGTCCCAACACCTAGATCTAGTCTCTCATTGGTTGCCCCTCTTCCCGTTCATCCTGAGGACAAATTGCAACCTGTAGGGAACAGGAGCTTAAAGGTGCTGATTCTCCAAGTAGGGAGATTGCTAGTAAAGTAGCTGGAAAGGCGAACCCGAGCACAAGGAGATGAGAAATGAGGTGCGTATTAGAAACCTTTCAAAATCACATGGTGTACCATCTTCTGGGTTTCTCATGCATGTTTTCGATGTAGGAAGATGCCCTTGAACCTGGAGATTTGGGACCCATGGGATGGGTACCAGGCAGTATTACTTTAAAGGGTCTGCGTTTGCTCACCCAACCTCACCCAACCTTTCAGCCCCAAGAGTGTCCACCCTTATGTCTCATCCAGCTGTGGGTCTAGATATGGTCAATCCAGGTTGCATCACAGCCTCTGAACGAATTGTGTAAGAATTTCTCTCTCTTTCACTGTCTTTGTTTTACGGGTTTTTAAAAGTAATTTATTTTTATAATGGGGTTTAGCTGCTTTTCACAGCTGTGTTTATGTGGCTTTACACCCACTTGACCCACTTCCAGACAGATATCAATACATAGGTTTTAAGATTCTTACTAGTCACATATATTCTTGTGCGGTGAATAGGGGGTGTTGAGTCCAGTTCACTGAGCAAGGAGTAGGTCTTGTCTATTACATATTGGGTGTATGGAACGGTATCTGAGCGAAATTGAAACCCTTGTTTTATGCATCACCCCACCTCACCTTTCCCGTTAAGCAGCCATAGTGTGTTTTCTGAACGTGTGACTCTGTTCTGTTTTGTAATTCAGTTCAAGTGTAGCGGTTTTTACATTCCCTCTATAAGTGATAGCTTATGATAAGTGTCTTTTTCTGTGTGACTTATTTCACTTAGAATCGTCGTACCTAAATCCACTCATCTTGCTTCTACTAGCCTTATGACATTGATTTCATGTCTGAGTGATATTCCATTGTACATAAGGACCACAACTTCTTTATCCATTTTTCTCTTTCCTGGGATATTTAAGGTGTCATGAAGTGGAGGTTCTTGTCAATAGAGCAGCCCTAAACTTTGGGGTGCCTGTGTCTTGCTGATTTTTAGTTTTCCCAATTTATACGCCCATGAGTGGTCGTGCCCTATGCTCCCTAAGCTGTGTTTTTTCGATGTTTCAGGACACACCGTACACTTCTCCAGAGTGGCTGTTGGCAATTTACATCCCGCCCATCAGCGTAGCAAGGCTGCCATTTCTCCATGGCCTGTCCTGCATTTCTGGTTTTGACACTTTTTGCAGCGTGACCCTTTTGACCGATGGGAAGCTAGACTTCTTTGTAGCGCTGATTTGCCTTTCCAGGTTGCTTGGTTGGCCAAAAAGGGCGTATGCGTTTTTTCCTGAATATATTCAGGAAAAAACGCATACGCCCTTTTTGGCCAAGGGCATCATTGTCGACGTTTTGCCGCTTTTCATGTGCTTTAAAGGCGATTCGAATCTATCTCCTGAAATCTGTTTCCTGCAATTCTGCCTTGCTTTCAAATCCTCTTTGTTGCCTTCCCTCAATATATCTGTGGATGAGAGTTATCATTTATAACTCTACGGGTTTGTGAATTGCAGTGTCCCTGAGCTCCATTTTTCAACTCGCTTTTTTGGGAGTTGGCCGCAAAAGCGCGGGATTGCCTCAGGCCCTATTCTGCTTCTGGGCGGCAGGCTGAGCCTGTGGTTAATTCTTCTTCCCGATGGGAAAATAGAGTGACCTGTGCCTGTCCCAACACCTAGATCTAGTCTCTCATTGGTTGCCCCTCTTCCCGTTCATCCTCAGGACAAATTGCAACGTGTAGGGAACAGGAGCTTAAAGGTGCTGATTCTCCAAGTAGGGAGATTGCTAGTAAAGTAGCTGGAAAGGCGAACCCGAGCACAAGGAGATGAGAAATGAGGTGCGTATTAGAAAACTTTCAAAATCACACGGTGTACCATCTTCTGGGTTTCTCATGCATGTTTTCGATGTAGGAAGATGCCCTTGAACCTGGAGATTTGGGACCCATGGAATGGGTACCAGGCAGTATTACTTTAAAGGGTCTGCGTTTGCTCACCCAACCTCACCCAACCTTTCAGCCCCAAGAGTGTCCACCCTTATGTCTCATCCAGCTGTGGGCCTAGATATGGTCAATCCAGGTTGCATCACAGCCTCCGAACGAATTTTGTAAGAATTTCTCTCTCTTTCACTGTCTTTGTTTTACGGGTTTTTTAAAGTAATTTATTTTTATAATGGGGTTTAGCTGCTTTTCACAGCTGTGTTTATGTGGCTTTACACCCACTTGACCCACTTCCAGACAGATATCAATACATAGCTTTTAAGATTCTTTCTAGTCACATATATTCTTGTGCGGTGAATAGGGGGTGTTGAGTCCAGTTCACTGAGCAAGTAGTAGGTCTTGTCTATTACATATTGGGTGTATGGAACGGTATCTGAGCGAATTTGAAACCCTTGTTTTATGCATCACCCCACCTCACCTTTCCCGTTAAGCAGCCATAGTGTGTTTTCTAAACGTGTGACTCTGTTCTGTTTTGTAATTCAGTTCAAGTGTAGCGGTTTTTACATTCCCTCTATAAGTGATAGCTTATGATAAGTGTCTTTTTCTGTGTGACTTATTTCACTTAGAATCGTCGTACCTAAATCCACTCATCTTGCTTCTACTAGCCTTATGACATTGATTTCATGTCTGAGTGATATTCCATTGTACATAAGGACCACAACTTCTTTATCCATTTTTCTCTTTCCTGGGATATTTAAGGTGTCATGAAGTGGAGGTTCTTTTCAATAGAGCAGCCCTAAACTTTGGGGTGCCTGTGTCTTGCTGATTTTTAGTTTTCCCAATTTATACGCCCATGAGTGGTCGTGCCCTATGCTCCCTAAGCTGTGTTTTTTCGATGTTTCAGGACACACCGTACACTTCTCCAGAGTGGCTGTTGGCAATTTACATCCCGCCCATCAGCGTAGCAAGGCTGCCATTTCTCCATGGCCTGTCCTGCATTTCTGGTTTTGACACTTTTTGCAGCGTGACCCTTTTGACCGATGGGAAGCGAGACTTCTTTGTAGCGCTGATTTGCCTTTCCAGGTTGCTTGGTTGGCCAAAAAGGGCGTATGCGTTTTTTCCTGAATATATTCAGGAAAAAACGCATACGCCCTTTTTGGCCAAGGGCATCATTGTCGACGTTTTGCCGCTTTTCATGTGCTTTAAAGGCGATTCGAATCTATCTCCTGAAATCTGTTTCCTGCAATTCTGCCTTGCTTTCAAATCCTCTTTGTTGCCTTCCCTCAATATATCTGTGGATGAGAGTTATCATTTATAACTCTGCGGGTTTATGAATTGCAGTGTCCCTGAGCTCCATTTTTCAACTCGCTTTTTTGGGAGCTGGCCGCAAAAGCGCGGGATTGCCTCAGGCCCTATTCTGCTTCTGGGCGGCAGGCTGAGCCTGTGGTTAATTCTTCTTCCCGATGGGAAAATAGAGTGACCTGTGCCTGTCCCAACACCTAGATCTAGTCTCTCATTGGTTGCCCCTCTTCCCGTTCATCCTCAGGACAAATTGCAACCTGTAGGGAACAGGAGCTTAAAGGTGCTTATTCTCCAAGTAGGGAGATTGCTAGTAAAGTAGCTGGAAAGGCGAACCCGAGCACAAGGAGATGAGAAATGAGGTGCGTATTAGAAAACTTTCAAAATCACACGGTGTACCATTTTCTGGGTTTCTCATGCATGTTTTCGATGTAGGAAGATGCCCTTGAACCTGGAGATTTGGGACCCATGGGATGGGTACAAGGCAGTATTACTTTAAAGGGTCTGCGTTTGCTCACCCAACCTCACCCAACCTTTCAGCCCCAAGAGTGTCCACCCTTATGTCTCATCCAGCTGTGGGCCTAGATATGGTCAATCCAGGTTGCATCACAGCCTCTGAACGAATTGTGTAAGAATTTCTCTCTCTTTCACTGTCTTTGTTTTACGGGTTTTTAAAAGTAATTTATTTTTATAATGGGGTTTAGCTGCTTTTCACAGCTGTGTTTATGTGGCTTTACACCCACTTGACCCACTTCCAGACAGATATCAATACATAGGTTTTAAGATTCTTACTAGTCACATATATTCTTGTGCGGTGAATAGGGGGTGTTGAGTCCAGTTCACTGAGCAAGGAGTAGGTCTTGTCTATTACATATTGGGTGTATGGAACGGTATCTGAGCGAATTTGAAACCCTTGTTTTATGCATCACCCCACCTCACCTTTCCCGTTAAGCAGCCATAGTGTGTTTTCTAAACGTGTGACTCTGTTCTGTTTTGTAATTCAGTTCAAGTGTAGCGGTTTTTACATTCCCTCTATAAGTGATAGCTTATGATAAGTGTCTTTTTCTGTGTGACTTATTTCACTTAGAATCGTCGTACCTAAATCCACTCATCTTGCTTCTACTAGCCTTATGACATTGATTTCATGTCTGAGTGATATTCCATTGTACATAAGGACCACAACTTCTTTATCCATTTTTCTCTTTCCTGGGATATTTAAGGTGTCATGAAGTGGAGGTTCTTGTCAATAGAGCAGCCCTAAACGTTGGGGTGCCTGTGTCTTGCTGATTTTTAGTTTTCCCAATTTATACGCCCATGAGTGGTCGTGCCCTATGCTCCCTAAGCTGTGTTTTTTCGATGTTTCAGGACACACCGTACACTTCTCCAGAGTGGCTGTTGGCAATTTACATCCCGCCCATCAGCGTAGCAAGGCTGCCATTTCTCCATGGCCTGTCCTGCATTTCTGGTTTTGACACTTTTTGCAGCGTGACCCTTTTGACCGATGGGAAGCGAGACTTCTTTGTAGCACTGATTTGCCTTTCCAGGTTGCTTGGTTGGCCAAAAAGGGCGTATGCGTTTTTTCCTGAATATATTCAGGAAAAAACGCATACGCCCTTTTTGGCCAAGGGCATCATTGTCGACGTTTTGCCGCTTTTCATGTGCTTTAAAGGCGATTCGAATCTATCTCCTGAAATCTGTTTCCTGCAATTCTGCCTTGCTTTCAAATCCTCTTTGTTGCCTTCCCTCAATATATCTGTGGATGAGAGTTATCATTTATAACTCTGCGGGTTTATGAATTGCAGTGTCCCTGAGCTCCATTTTTCAACTCGCTTTTTTGGGAGCTGGCCGCAAAAGCGCGGGATTGCCTCAGGCCCTATTCTGCTTCTGTGCGGCAGGCTGAGCCTGTGGTTAATTCTTCTTCCCGATGGGAAAATAGAGTGACCTCTGCCTGTCCCAACACCTAGATCTAGTCTCTCATTGGTTGCCCCTCTTCCCCTTCATCCTCAGGACAAATTGCAACGTGTAGGGAACAGGAGCTTAAAGGTGCTGATTCTCCAAGTAGGGAGATTGCTAGTAAAGTAGCTGGAAAGGCGAACCCGAGCACAAGGAGATGAGAAATGAGGTGCGTATTAGAAAACTTTCAAAATCACACGGTGTACCATCTTCTGGGTTTCTTATGCATGTTTTCGATGTAGGAAGATGCCCTTGAACCTGGAGATTTGGGACCCATGGGATGGGTACCACGCAGTATTACTTTATAGGGTCTGCGTTTGCTCACCCAAGCTCACCCAACCTTTCAGCCCCAAGAGTGTCCACCCTTATGTCTCATCCAGCTGTGGGTCTAGATATGGTCAATCCAGGTTGCATCACAGCCTCTGAACGAATTGTGTAAGAATTTCTCTCTCTTTCACTGTCTTTGTTTTACGTGTTTTTAAAAGTAATTTATTTTTATAATGGGGTTTAGCTGCTTTTCACGGCTGTGTTTATGCGGCTTTACACCCACTTGACTCACTTCCAGACAGATATCAATACATAGGTTTTAAGATTTTACTAGTCACATATATTCTTGTGCGGTGAATAGGGGGTGTTGAGTCCAGTTCACTGAGCAAGGAGTAGGTCTTGTCTATTACATATTGGGTGTACGGAACGGTATCTGAGCGAATTTGAAACCCTTGTTTTATGCCTCAGCCCTCCTCACCTTTCCCGTTAAGCAGCCATACTGTGTTTTCTAAACGTGTGACTCTGTTCTGTTTTGTAATTTAGTTCAAGTGTAGCGGTTTTTACATTCCCTCTATAAGTGATAGCTTATGATAAGTGTCTTTTTCTGTGTGACTTATTTCACTTAGGATCGTCGTACCTAAATCCACTCATCTTGCTTCTACTAGCCTTATGACATTGATTTCATGTCTGAGTGATATTCCATTGTACATAAGGACCACAATTTCTTTATCCATTTTTCTCTTTCCTGGGATATTTAAGGTGTCATGAAGTGGAGGTTCTTGTCAAGAGAGCAGCCCTAAACTTTGGGGTGGCTGTGTCTTGCTGATTTTTAGTTTTCCCAATTTATACGCCCATGAGTGGACGTGCCCTATGCTCCCTAAGCTGTGTTTTTTCGATGTTTCAGGACACACCGTACACTTCTCCAGAGTGGCTGTTTGCAATTTACATCCCGCCCATCAGCGTAGCAAGGCTGCCATTTCTCCATGGCCTGTCCTGCATTTCTGGTTTTGACACTTTTTGCAGCATGACCCTTTTGACCGATGGGAAGCGAGACTTCTTTGTAGCGCTGATTTGCCTTTCCAGGTTGCTTGGTTGGCCAAAAAGGGCGTATGCGTTTTTTCCTGAATATATTCAGGAAAAAACGCATACGCCCTTTTTGGCCAAGGGCATCATTGTCGACGTTTTGCCGCTTTTCATGTGCTTTAAGGCGATTCGAATCTACCTCCTGAAATCTGTTTCCTGCAATTCTGCCTTGCTTTCAAATCCTCTTCGTTGCCTTCCCTCAATATATCTGTGGATGAGAGTTATCATTTATAACTCTGCGGGTTTGTGAATTGCAGTGTCCCTGAGTTCCATTTTTCAACTCGCTTTTTTGGGAGCTGGCCGCAAAAGCGCGGGATTGCCTCAGGCCCTATTCTGCTTCTGGGCGGCAGGCTGAGCCTGTGGTTAATTCTTCTTCCTGATGGGAAAATAGAGTGACCTGTGCCTGTCCCAACACCTAGATCTAGTCTCTCATTGGTTGCCCCTCTTCCCGTTCATCCTCAGGACAAATTGCAACCTGTAGGGAACAGGAGCTTAAAGGTGCTGATTCTCCAAGTAGGGAGATTGCTAGTAAAGTAGCTGGAAAGGCGAACCCGAGCACAAGGAGATGAGAAATGAGGTGCGTCTTAGAAACCTTTCAAAATCACACGGTGTACCATCTTCTGGGTTTCTCATGCATGTTTTCGATGTAGGAAGATGCCCTTGAAACTGGAGATTTGGGACCCATGGGATGGGTACCAGGCAGTATTACTTTAAAGGGTCTGCGTTTGCTCACCCAACCTCACCCAACCTTTCAGCCCCAAGAGTGTCCACCCTTATGTCTCATCCAGCTGTGGGTCTAGATATGGTCAATCCAGGTTGCATCACAGCCTCTGAACGAATTGTTTAAGAATTTCTCTCTCTTTCACTGTCTTTGTTTTACGGGTTTTTAAAAGTAATTTATTTTTATAATGGGGTTTAGCTGCTTTTCACGGCTGTGTTTATGCGGCTTTACACCCACTTGACTCACTTCCAGACAGATATCAATACATAGGTTTTAAGATTCTTACTAGTCACATATATTCTTGTGCGGTGAATAGGGGGTGTTGAGTCCAGTTCACTGAGCAAGGAGTAGGTCTTGTCTATTACATATTGGGTGTATGGAACGGTATCTGAGCGAATTTGAAACCCTTGTTTTATGCATCACCCCACCTCACCTTTCCCGTTAAGCAGCCATAGTGTGTTTTCTAAACGTGTGACTCTCTTCTGTTTTGTAATTCAGTTCAAGTGTAGCGGTTTTTACATTCCCTCTCTAAGTGATAGCTTATGATAAGTGTCTTTTTCTGTGTGACTTATTTCACTTAGGATCGTCGTACCTAAATCCACTCATCTTGCTTCTACTAGCCTTATGACATTGATTTCATGTCTGAGTGATATTCCATTGTACATAAGGACCACAACTTCTTTATCCATTTTCCTCTTTCCTGGGATATTTAAGGTGTCATGAAGTGGAGGTTCTTGTCAACAGAGCAACCCTAAACTTTGGGGTGCCTGTGTCTTGCTGATTTTTAGTTTTCCCAATTTATACGCCCATGAGTGGACGTGCCCTATGCTCCTAGAGCTGTGTTTTTTTGATGTTTCAGGACACACCGTACACTTCTCCAGAGTGGCTGTTGGCAATTTACATCCCGCCCATCAGCGTAGCAAGGCTGCCATTTCTCCATGGCCTGTCCTGCATTTCTGGTTTTGACACTTTTTGCAGCATGACCCTTTTGACCGATGGGAAGCGAGACTTCTTTGTAGCGCTGATTTGCCTTTCCAGGTTGCTTGGTTGGCCAAAAAGGGCGTATGCGTTTTTTCCTGAATATATTCAGGAAAAAACGCATACGCCCTTTTTGGCCAAGGGCATCATTGTCGACGTTTTGCCGCTTTTCATGTGCTTTAAAGGCGATTCGAATCTACCTCCTGAAATCTGTTTCCTGCAATTCTGCCTTGCTTTCAAATCCTCTTCGTTGCCTTCCCTCAATATATCTGTGGATGAGAGTTATCATTTATAACTCTGCGGGTTTGTGAATTGCAGTGTCCCTGAGCTCCATTTTTCAACTCGCTTTTTTGGGAGCTGGCCGCAAAAGCGCGGGATTGCCTCATGCCCTATTCTGCTTCTGGGCGGCAGGCTGAGCCTGTGGTTAATTCTTCTTCCTGATGGGAAAATAGAGTGACCTGTGCCTGTCCCAACACCTAGATCTAGTCTCTCATTGGTTGCCCCTCTTCCCGTTCATCCTCAGCACAAATTGCAACCTGTAGGGAACAGGAGCTTAAAGGTGCTGATTCTCCAAGTAGGGAGATTGCTAGTAAAGTAGCTGGAAAGGCGAACCCGAGCACAAGGAGATGAGAAATGAGGTGCGTATTAGAAACCTTTCAAAATCACACGGTGTACCATCTTCTGGGTTTCTCATGCATGTTTTCGATGTAGGAAGATGCCCTTGAACCTGGAGATTTGGGACCCATGGGATGGGTACCAGGCAGTATTAATTTAAAGGGTCTGTGTTTGCTCACCCAACCTCACCCAACCTTTCAGCCCCAAGAGTGTCCACCCTTATGTCTCATCCAGCTGTGGGTCTAGATATGGTCAATCCAGGTTGCATCACAGCCTCTGAACGAATTTTGTAAGAATTTCTCTCTCTTTCACTGTCTTTGTTTTACGGGTTTTTAAAAGTAATTTATTTTTATAATGGGGTTTAGCTGCTTTTCACGGCTGTGTTTATGCGGCTTTACAACCACTTGACTCACTTCCAGACAGATATCAATACATAGGTTTTAAGATTCTTACTAGTCACATATATTCTTGTGCGGTGAATAGGGGGTGTTGAGTCCAGTTCACTGAGCAAGGAGTAGGACTTGTCTATTACATATTGGGTGTATGGAACGGTATCTGAGCGAATTTGAAACCCTTGTTTTATGCATCACCCCACCTCACCTTTCCCCGTTAAGCAGGCATAGTGTGTTTTCTAAACGTGTGACTCTGTTCTGTTTTGTAATTCAGTTCAAGTGTAGCGGTTTTTACATTCCCTCTCTAAGTGATAGCTTATGATAAGTGTCTTTTTCTGTGTGACTTATTTCACTTAGGATCATCGTACCTAAATCCACTCATCTTGCTTCTACTAGCCTTATGACATTGATTTCATGTCTGAGTGATATTCCATTGTACATAAGGACCACAACTTCTTTATCCATTTTTCTCTTTCCTGGGATATTTAAGGTGTCGTGAAGTGGAGGTTCTTGTCAACAGAGCAGCCCTAAACTTTGGGGTGCCTGTGTCTTGCTGATTTTTAGTTTTCGCAATTTATACTCCCATGAGTGGACGTGCCCTATGCTCCCTAAGCTGTGTTTTTTCGATGTTTCAGGACACACCGTACACTTCTCCAGAGTGGCTGTTGGCAATTTACATCCCGCCCATCAGCGTAGCAAGGCTGCCATTTCTCCATGGCCTGTCCTGCATTTCTGGTTTTGACACATTTTGCAGCGTGACCCTTTTGACCGATGGGAAGCGAGACTTCTTTGTAGCGCTGATTTGCCTTTCCAGGTTGCTTGGTTGGCCAAAAAGGGCGTATGCGTTTTTTCCTGAATATATTCAGGAAAAAACGCATACGCCCTTTTTGGCCAAGGGCATCATTGTCGACGTTTTGCCGCTTTTCATGTGCTTTAAAGGCGATTCGAATCTATCTCCTGAAATCTGTTTCCTGCAATTCTGCCTTGCTTTCAAATCCTCTTCGTTGCCTTCCCTCAATATATCTGTGGATGTGAGTTATCATTTATAACTCTGCGGGTTTGTGAATTGCAGTGTCCCTGAGCTCCATTTTTCATCTCGCTTTTTTGGGAGCTAGCCGCAAAAGCGCGGGATTGCCTCAGGCCCTATTCTGCTTCTGGGCGGCAGGCTGAGCCTGTGGTTAATTCTTCTTCCTGATGGGAAAATAGAGTGACGTGTGCCTGTCCCAACACCTAGATCTAGTCTCTCATTGGTTGCCCCTCTTCCCGTTCATCCTCAGGACAAATTGCAACCTGTAGGGAACAGGAGCTTAAAGGTGCTGATTCTCCAAGTAGGGAGATTGCTAGTAAAGTAGCTGGAAAGGCGAACCCGAGCACAAGGAGATGAGAAATGAGGTGCGTATTAGAAACCTTTCAAAATCACACGGTGTACCATCTTCTGGGTTTCTCATGCATGTTTTCGATGTAGGAAGATGCCCTTGAACCTGGAGATTTGGGACCCATGGGATGGGTACCAGGCAGTATTACTTTAAAGGGTCTGCGTTTGCTCACCCAACCTCACCCAACCTTTCAGCCCCAAGAGTGTCCACCCTTATGTCTCATCCAGCTGTGGGTCTAGATATGGTCAATCCAGGTTGCATCACAGCCTCTGAACGAATTGTGTAAGAATTTCTCTCTCTTTCACTGTCTTTGTTTTACGGGTTTTTAAAAGTAATTTATTTTTATAATGGGGTTTATCTGCTTTTCACGGCTGTGTTTACGCGGCTTTTCACCCACTTGACTCACTTCCAGACAGATATCAATGCATAGGTTTTAAGATTCTTACTAGTCACATATATTCTTGTGCGGTGAAAAGGGGGTGTTGTGTCCAGTTCACTGAGCAAGGAGTAGGTCTTGTCTATTACATATTGGGTGTATGGAACGGTATCTGAGCGAATTTGAAACCCTTGTTTTATGCATCACCCCACCTCACCTTTCCCGTTAAGCAGCCATAGTGTGTTTTCTAAACGTGTGACTCTGTTCTGTTTTGTAATTCAGTTCAAGTGTAGCGGTTTTTACATTCCCTCTCTAAGTGATAGCTTATGATAAGTGTCTTTTTCTGTGTGACTTATTTCACTTAGAATCATCGTACCTAAATCCACTCATCTTGCTTCTACTAGCCTTATGACATTGATTTCATGTCTGAGTGATATTCCATTGTACATAAGGACCACAACTTCTTTATCCATTTTTCTCTTTCCTGGGATATTTAAGGTGTCATGAAGTGGAGGTTCTTGTCAACAGAGCAGCCCTAAACTTTGGGGTGCCTGTGTCTTGCTGATTTTTAGTTTTCCCAATTTATACTCCCATGAGTGGACGTGCCCTATGCTCCCTAAGCTGTGTTTTTTCGATGTTTCAGGACACACCGTACACTTCTCCAGAGTGGCTGTTGGCAATTTACATCCCGCCCATCAGCGTAGCAAGGCTGCCATTTCTCCATGGCCTGTCCTGAATTTCTGGTTTTGACACATTTTGCAGCGTGACCCTTTTGACCGATGGGAAGCCAGACTTCTTTGTAGCGCTGATTTGCCTTTCCAGGTTGCTTGGTTGGCCAAAAAGGGCGTATGCGTTTTTTCCTGAATATATTCAGGAAAAAACGCATACGCCCTTTTTGGCCAAGGGCATCATTGTCAACGTTTTGCCGCTTTTCATGTGCTTTAAAGGCGATTCGAATCTACCTCCTGAAACCTGTTTCCTGCAATTCTGCCTTGCTTTCAAATCCTCTTCGTTGCCTTCCCTCAATATATCTGTGGATGAGAGTTATCATTTATAACTCTGCGGGTTTGTGAATTGCAGTGTCCCTGAGCTCCATTTTTCAACTCGCTTTTTTGGGAGCTGGCCGCAAAAGCGCGGGATTGCCTCAGGCCCTATTCTGCTTCTGGGCGGCAGGCTGAGCCTGTGGTTAATTCTTCTTCCTGATGGGAAAATAGAGTGACCTGTGCCTGTCCCAACACCTAGATCTAGTCTCTCATTGGTTGCCCCTCTTCCCGTTCATCCTCAGCACAAATTGCAACCTGTAGGGAACAGGAGCTTAAAGGTGCTGATTCTCCAAGTAGGGAGATTGCTAGTAAAGTAGCTGGAAAGGCGAACCCGAGCACAAGGAGATGAGAAATGAAGTGCGTATTAGAAACCTTTCAAAATCACACGGTGTACCATCTTCTGGGTTTCTCATGCATGTTTTCGATGTAGGAAGATGCCCTTGAACCTGGAGATTTGGGACCCATGGGATGGGTACCAGGCAGTATTAATTTAAAGGGTCTGTGTTTGCTCACCCAACCTCACCCAACCTTTCAGCCCCAAGAGTGTCCACCCTTATGTCTCATCCAGCTGTGTGTCTAGATATGGTCAATCCAGGTTGCATCACAGCCTCTGAACGAATTTTGTAAGAATTTCTCTCTCTTTCACTGTCTTTGTTTTACGGGTTTTTAAAAGTAATTTATTTTTATAATGGGGTTTAGCTGCTTTTCACGGCTGTGTTTATGCGGCTTTACACCCACTTGACTCACTTCCAGACAGATATCAATACATAGGTTTTAAGATTCTTACTAGTCACATATATTCTTGTGCGGTGAATAGGGGGTGTTGAGTCCAGTTCACTGAGCAAGGAGTAGGTCTTGTCTATTACATATTGGGTGTATGGAACGGTATCTGAGCGAATTTGAAACCCTTGTTTTATGCATCACCCCACCTCACCTTTCCCCGTTAAGCAGGCATAGTGTGTTTTCTAAACGTGTGACTCTGTTCTGTTTTGTAATTCAGTTCAAGTGTAGCGGTTTTTACATTCCCTCTCTAAGTGATAGCTTATGATAAGTGTCTTTTTCTGTGTGACTTATTTCACTTAGAATCATCGTACCTAAATCCACTCATCTTGCTTCTACTAGCCTTATGACATTGATTTCATGTCTGAGTGATATTCCATTGTACATAAGGACCACAATTTCTTTATCCATTTTTCTCTTTCCTGGGATATTTAAGGTGTCATGAAGTGGAGGTTCTTGTCAACAGAGCAGCCCTAAACTTTGGGGTGCCTGTGTCTTGCTGATTTTTAGTTTTCCCAATTTATACTCCCATGAGTGGACGTGCCCTATGCTCCCTAAGCTGTGTTTTTCGATGTTTCAGGACACACCGTACACTTCTCCAGAGTGGCTGTTGGCAATTTACATCCCGCCCATCAGCGTAGCAAGGCTGCCATTTCTCCATGGCCTGTCCTGCATTTCTGGTTTTGACACATTTTGCAGCGTGACCCTTTTGACCGATGGGTAGCGAGACTTCTTTGTAGCGCTGATTTGCCTTTCCAGGTTGCTTGGTTGGCCAAAAAGGGCGTATGCGTTTTTTCCTGAATATATTCAGGAAAAAACGCATACGCCCTTTTTGGCCAAGGGCATCATTGTCGACGTTTTGCCGCTTTTCATGTGCTTTAAAGGCGATTCGAATCTACCTCCTGAAATCTGTTTCCTGCAATTCTGCCTTGCTTTCAAATCCTCTTCGTTGCCTTCCCTCAATATATCTGTGGATGAGAGTTATCATTTATAACTCTGCGGGTTTGTGAATGGCAGTGTCCCTGAGCTCCATTTTTCAACTCGCTTTTTTGGGACCTGGCCGCAAATGCACGGGATTGCCTCAGGCCCTATTCTGCTTCTGGGCGGCAGGCTGAGCCTGTGGTTAATTCTTCTTCCTGATGGGAAAATAGAGTGACCTGTGCCTGTCCCAACACCTAGATCTAGTCTCTCATTGGTTGCCCCTCTTCCCGTTCATCCTCAGGACAAATTGCAACCTGTAGGGAACAGGAGCTTAAAGGTGCTGATTCTCCAAGTAGGGAGATTGCTAGTAAAGTAGCTGGAAAGGCGAACCCGAGCACAAGGAGATGAGAAATGAGGTGCGTATTAGAAACCTTTCAAAATCACACGGTGTACCATCTTCTGGGTTTCTCATGCATGTTTTCGATGTAGGAAGATGCCCTTGAACCTGGAGATTTGGGACCCATGGGATGGGTACCAGGCAGTATTACTTTAAAGGGTCTGCGTTTGCTCACCCAACCTCACCCAACCTTTCAGCCCCAAGAGTGTCCACCCTTATGTCTCATCCAGCTGTGGGTCTAGATATGGTCAATCCAGGTTGCATCACAGCCTCTGAACGAATTGTGTAAGAATTTCTCTCTCTTTCACTGTCTTTGTTTTACGGGTTTTTAAAAGTAATTTATTTTTATAATGGGGTTTATCTGATTTTCACGGCTGTGTTTACGCGGCTTTACACCCACTTGACTCACTTCCAGACAGATATCAATGCATAGGTTTTAAGATTCTTACTAGTCACATATATTCTTGTGCGGTGAATAGGGGGTGTTGAGTCCAGTTCACTGAGCAAGGAGTAGGTCTTGTCTATTACATATTGGGTGTATGGAACGGTATCTGAGCGAATTTGAAACCCTTGTTTTATGCATCACCCCACCTCACCTTTCCCGTTAAGCAGCCATAGTGTGTTTTCTAAACGTGTGACTCTGTTCTGTTTTGTAATTCAGTTCAAGTGTAGCGGTTTTTACATTCCCTCTCTAAGTGATAGCTTATGATATGTGTCTTTTTCTGTGTGACTTATTTCACTTAGGATCATCGTACCAAAATCCACTCATCTTGCTTCTACTAGCCTTATGACATTGATTTCATGTCTGAGTGATATTCCATTGTACATAAGGACCACAACTTCTTTATCCATTTTTCTCTTTCCTGGGATATTTAAGGTGTCATGAAGTGGAGGTTCTTGTCAACAGAGCAGCCCTAAACTTTGGGGTGCCTGTGTCTTGCTGATTTTTAGTTTTCCCAATTTATACTCCCATGAGTGGTCGTGCCCTATGCTCCCTAAGCTGTGTTTTTTCGATGTTTCAGGACACACCGTACACTTCTCCAGAGTGGCTGTTGGCAATTTACATCCCGCCCATCAGCGTAGCAAGGCTGCCATTTCTCCATGGCCTGTCCTGCATTTCTGGTTTTGACACATTTTGCAGCGTGACCCTTTTGACCGATGGGTAGCGAGACTTCTTTGTAGCGCTGATTTGCCTTTCCAGGTTGCTTGGTTGGCCAAAAAGGGCGTATGCGTTTTTTCCTGAATATATTCAGGAAAAAACGCATACGCCCTTTTTGGCCAAGGGCATCATTGTCGACGTTTTGCCGCTTTTCATTTGCTTTAAAGGCGATTCGAATCTACCTCCTGAAATCTGTTTCCTGCAATTCTGCCTTGCTTTCAAATCCTCTTCGTTGCCTTCCCTCAATATATCTGTGGATGAGAGTTATCATTTATAACTCTGCGGGTTTGTGAATGGCAGTGTCCCTGAGCTCCATTTTTCAACTCGCTTTTTTGGGAGCTGGCCGCAAATGCGCGGGATTGCCTCAGGCCCTATTCTGCTTCTCGGCGGCAGGCTGAGCCTGTGGTTAATTCTTCTTCCTGATGGGAAAATAGAGTGACCTGTGCCTGTCCCAACACCTAGATCTAGTCTCTCATTGGTTGCCCCTCTTCCCGTTCATCCTCAGCACAAATTGCAACCTGTAGGGAACAGGAGCTTAAAGGTGCTGATTCTCCAAGTAGGGAGATTGCTAGTAAAGTAGCTGGAAAGGCGAACCCGAGCACAAGGAGATGAGAAATGAGGTGCGTATTAGAAACCTTTCAAAATCACACGGTGTACCATCTTCTGGGTTTCTCATGCATGTTTTCGATGTAGGAAGATGCCCTTGAACCTGGAGATTTGGGACCCATGGGATGGGTACCAGGCAGTATTACTTTAAAGGGTCTGCGTTTGCTCACCCAACCTCACCCAAACTTTCAGCCCCAAGAGTGTCCACCCTTATGTCTCATCCAGCTGTGGGTCTAGATATGGTCAATCCAGGTTGCATCACAGCCTCTGAACGAATTGTGTAAGAATTTCTCTCTCTTTCACTGTCTTTGTTTTACGGGTTTTTAAAAGTAATTTATTTTTATAATGGGGTTTATCTGATTTTCACGGCTGTGTTTACGCGGCTTTACACCCACTTGACTCACTTCCAGACAGATATCAATGCATAGGTTTTAAGATTCTTACTAGTCACATATATTCTTGTGCGGTGAATAGGGGGTGTTGAGTCCAGTTCACTGAGCAAGGAGTAGGTCTTGTCTATTACATATTGGGTGTATGGAACGGTATCTGAGCGAATTTGAAACCCTTGTTTTATGCATCACCCCACCTCACCTTTCCCGTTAAGCAGCCATAGTGTGTTTTCTAAACGTGTGACTCTGTTCTGTTTTGTAATTCAGTTCAAGTGTAGCGGTTTTTACATTCCCTCTCTAAGTGATAGCTTATGATAAGTGTCTTTTTCTGTGTGACTTATTTCACTTAAGATCATCGTACCTAAATCCACTCATCTTGCTTCTACTAGCCTTATGACATTGATTTCATGTCTGAGTGATATTCCATTGTACATAAGGACCACAACTTCTTTATCCATTTTTCTCTTTCCTGGGATATTTAAGGTGTCGTGAAGTGGAGGTTCTTGTCAACAGAGCAGCCCTAAACTTTGGGGTGCCTGTGTCTTGCTGATTTTTAGTTTTCCCAATTTATACTCCCATGAGTGGACGTGCCCTATGCTCCCTAAGCTGTGTTTTTTCGATGTTTCAGGACACACCGTACACTTCTCCAGAGTGGCTGTTGGCAATTTACATCCCGCCCATCAGCGTAGCAAGGCTGCCATTTCTCCATGGCCTGTCCTGCATTTCTGGTTTTGACACATTTTGCAGCGTGACCCTTTTGACCGATGGGTAGCGAGACTTCTTTGTAGCGCTGATTTGCCTTTCCAGGTTGCTTGGTTGGCCAAAAAGGGCGTATGCGTTTTTTCCTGAATATATTCAGGAAAAAACGCATACGCCCTTTTTGGCCAAGGGCATCATTGTCGACGTTTTGCCGCTTTTCATGTGCTTTAAAGGCGATTCGAATCTACCTCCTGAAATTTGTTTCCTGCAATTCTGCCTTGCTCTCAAATCCTCTTCGTTGCCTTCCCTCAATATATCTGTGGATGAGAGTTATCATTTAAAACTCTGCGGGTTTGTGAATTGCAGTGTCCCTGAGCTCCATTTTTCAACTCGCTTTTTTGGGAGCTGGCCGCAAAAGCGCGGCATTGCCTCAGGCCCTATTCTGCTTCTGGGCGGCAGGCTGAGCCTGTGGTTAATTCTTCTTCCTGATGGGAAAATAGAGTGACCTGTGCCTGTCCCAAAACCTAGATCTAGTCTCTCATTGGTTGCCCCTCTTCCCGTTCATCCTCAGGACAAATTGCAACCTGTAGGGAACAGGAGCTTAAAGGTGCTGATTCTCCAAGTAGGGAGATTGCTAGTAAAGTAGCTGGAAAGGCGAACCCGAGCACAAGGAGATGAGAAATGAGGTGCGTATTAGAAACCTTTCAAAATCACACGGTGTACCATCTTCTGGGTTTCTCATGCATGTTTTCGATGTAGGAAGATGCCCTTGAACCTGGAGATTTGGGACCCATGGGATGGGTACAAGGCAGTATTACTTTAAAGGGTCTGCGTTTGCTCACCCAACCTCACCCAACCTTTCAGCCCCAAGAGTGTCCACCCTTATGTCTCATCCAGCTGTGGGCCTAGATATGGTCAATCCAGGTTGCATCACAGCCTCTGAACGAATTGTGTAAGAATTTCTCTCTCTTTCACTGTCTTTGTTTTACGGGTTTTTAAAAGTAATTTATTTTTATAATGGGGTTTAGCTGCTTTTCACAGCTGTGTTTATGTGGCTTTACACCCACTTGACCCACTTCCAGACAGATATCAATACATAGGTTTTAAGATTCTTACTAGTCACATATATTCTTGTGCGGTGAATAGGGGGTGTTGAGTCCAGTTCACTGAGCAAGGAGTAGGTCTTGTCTATTACATATTGGGTGTATGGAACGGTATCTGAGCGAATTTGAAACCCTTGTTTTATGCATCACCCCACCTCACCTTTCCCGTTAAGCAGCCATAGTGTGTTTTCTAAACGTGTGACTCTGTTCTGTTTTGTAATTCAGTTCAAGTGTAGCGGTTTTTACATTCCCTCTCTAAGTGATAGCTTATGATAAGTGTCTTTTTCTGTGTGACTTATTTCACTTAAGATCATCGTACCTAAATCCACTCATCTTGCTTCTACTAGCCTTATGACATTGATTTCATGTCTGAGTGATATTCCATTGTACATAAGGACCACAACTTCTTTATCCATTTTTCTCTTTCCTGGGATATTTAAGGTGTCGTGAAGTGGAGGTTCTTGTCAACAGAGCAGCCCTAAACTTTGGGGTGCCTGTGTCTTGCTGATTTTTAGTTTTCCCAATTTATACTCCCATGAGTGGACGTGCCCTATGCTCCCTAAGCTGTGTTTTTTCGATGTTTCAGGACACACCGTACACTTCTCCAGAGTGGCTGTTGGCAATTTACATCCCGCCCATCAGCGTAGCAAGGCTGCCATTTCTCCATGGCCTGTCCTGCATTTCTGGTTTTGACACATTTTGCAGCGTGACCCTTTTGACCGATGGGTAGCGAGACTTCTTTGTAGCGCTGATTTGCCTTTCCAGGTTGCTTGGTTGGCCAAAAAGGGCGTATGCGTTTTTTCCTGAATATATTCAGGAAAAAACGCATACGCCCTTTTTGGCCAAGGGCATCATTGTCGACGTTTTGCCGCTTTTCATGTGCTTTAAAGGCGATTCGAATCTACCTCCTGAAATTTGTTTCCTGCAATTCTGCCTTGCTCTCAAATCCTCTTCGTTGCCTTCCCTCAATATATCTGTGGATGAGAGTTATCATTTAAAACTCTGCGGGTTTGTGAATTGCAGTGTCCCTGAGCTCCATTTTTCAACTCGCTTTTTTGGGAGCTGGCCGCAAAAGCGCGGCATTGCCTCAGGCCCTATTCTGCTTCTGGGCGGCAGGCTGAGCCTGTGGTTAATTCTTCTTCCTGATGGGAAAATAGAGTGACCTGTGCCTGTCCCAAAACCTAGATCTAGTCTCTCATTGGTTGCCCCTCTTCCCGTTCATCCTCAGGACAAATTGCAACCTGTAGGGAACAGGAGCTTAAAGGTGCTGATTCTCCAAGTAGGGAGATTGCTAGTAAAGTAGCTGGAAAGGCGAACCCGAGCACAAGGAGATGAGAAATGAGGTGCGTATTAGAAACCTTTCAAAATCACACGGTGTACCATCTTCTGGGTTTCTCATGCATGTTTTCGATGTAGGAAGATGCCCTTGAACCTGGAGATTTGGGACCCATGGGATGGGTACCAGGCAGTATTACTTTAAAGGGTCTGCGTTTGCTCACCCAACCTCACCCAAACTTTCAGCCCCAAGAGTGTCCACCCTTATGTCTCATCCAGCTGTGGGTCTAGATATGGTCAATCCAGGTTGCATCACAGCCTCTGAACGAATTTTGTAAGAATTAATCTCTCTTTCACTGTCTTTGTTTTACGGGTTTTTAAAAGTAATTTATTTTTATAATGGGGTTTAGCTGCTTTTCACGGATGTGTTTATGCGGCTTTACACCCACTTGACTCACTTCCAGACAGATATCAATGCATAGGTTTTAAGATTCTTACTAGTCACATATATTCTTGTGCGGTGAATAGGGGGTGTTGAGTCCAGTTCACTGAGCAAGGAGTAGGTCCTGTCTATTACATATTGGGTGTATGGAACGGTATCTGAGCGAATTTGAAACCCTTTTTTTATGCATCACCCCACCTCACCTTTCCCTTTAAGCAGCCATAGTGTGTTTTCTAAACGTGTGACTCTGTTCTGTTTTGTAATTCAGTTCAAGTGTAGCGGTTTTTACATTCCCTCTCTAAGTGATAGCTTATGATAAGTGTCTTTTTCTGTGTGACTTATTTCACTTAGAATCGTCGTACCTAAATCCACTCATCTTGCTTCTACTAGCCTTATGACATTGATTTCATGTCTGAGTGATATTCCATTGTACATAAGGACCACAACTTCTTTATCCATTTTTCTCTTTCCTGGGATATTTAAGGTGTCATGAAGTGGAGGTTCTTGTCAACAGAGCAGCCCTAAACTTTGGGGTGCCTGTGTCTTGCTGATTTTTAGTTTTCCCAATTTATACTCCCATGAGTGGACGTGCCCTATGCTCCCTAAGCTGTGTTTTTTCGATGTTTCAGGACACACCGTACACTTCTCCAGAGTGGCTGTTGGCAATTTACATCCCGCCCATCAGCGTAGCAAGGCTGCCATTTCTCCATGGCCTGTCCTGCATTTCTGGTTTTGACACATTTTGCAGCGTGACCCTTTTGACCGATGGGAAGCGAGACTTCTTTGTAGCGCTGATTTGCCTTTCCAGGTTGCTTGGTTGGCCAAAAAGGGCGTATGCGTTTTTTCCTGAATATATTCAGGAAAAAACGCATACGCCCTTTTTGGCCAAGGGCATCATTGTCGACGTTTTGCCGCTTTTCATGTGCTTTAAAGGCGATTCGAATCTACCTCCTGAAATCTGTTTCCTGCAATTCTGCCTTGCTCTCAAATCCTCTTCGTTGCCTTCCCTCAATATATCTGTGGATGAGAGTTATCATTTATAACTCTGCGGGTTTGTGAATTGCAGTGTCCCTGAGCTCCATTTTTCAACTCGCTTTTTTGGGAGCTGGCCGCAAATGCGCGGGATTGCCTCAGGCCCTATTCTGCTTCTGGGCGGCAGGCTGAGCCTGTGGTTAATTCTTCTTCCTGATGGGAAAATAGAGTGACCTGTGCCTGTCCCAACACCTAGATCTAGTCTCTCATTGGTTGCCCCTCTTCCCGTTCATCCTCAGGACAAATTGCAACCTGTAGGGAACAGGAGCTTAAAGGTGCTGATTCTCCAAGTAGGGAGATTGCTAGTAAAGTAGCTGGAAAGGCGAACCCGAGCACAAGGAGATGAGAAATGAGGTGCGTATTAGAAACCTTTCAAAATCACACGGTGTACCATCTTCTGGGTTTCTCATGCATGTTTTCGATGTAGGAAGATGCCCTTGAACCTGGAGATTTGGGACCCATGGGATGGGTACCAGGCAGTATTACTTTAAAGGGTCTGCCTTTGCTCACCCAACCTCACCCAACCTTTCAGCCCCAAGAGTGTCCACCCTTATGTCTCATCCAGCTGTGGGTCTAGATATGGTCAATCCAGGTTGCATCACAGCCTCTGAACGAATTGTGTAAGAATTTCTCTCTCTTTCACTGTCTTTGTTTTACGGGTTTTTAAAAGTAATTTATTTTTATAATGGGGTTTATCTGATTTTCACGGCTGTGTTTACGCGGCTTTACACCCACTTGACTCACTTCCAGACAGATATCAATGCATAGGTTTTAAGATTCTTACTAGTCACATATATTCTTGTGCGGTGAATAGGGGGTGTTGAGTCCAGTTCACTGAGCAAGGAGTAGGTCTTGTCTATTACATATTGGGTGTATGGAACGGTATCTTAGCGAATTTGATACCCTTGTTTTATGCATCACCCCACCTCACCTTTCCCGTTAAGCAGCCATATTGTGTTTTCTAAACGTGTGACTCTGTTCTGTTTTGTAATTCAGTTCAAGTGTAGCGGTTTTTACATTCCCTCTCTAAGTGATAGCTTATGATAAGTGTCTTTTTCTGTGTGACTTATTTCACTTAGAATCGTCGTACCTAAATCCACTCATCTTGCTTCTACTAGCCTTATGACATTGATTTCATGTCTGAGTGATATTCCATTGTACATAAGGACCACAACTTCTTTATCCATTTTTCTCTTTCCTGGGATATTTAAGGTGTCGTGAAGTGGAGGTTCTTGTCAACAGAGCAGCCCTAAACTTTGGGGTGCCTGTGTCTTGCTGATTTTTAGTTTTCCCAATTTATACTCCCATGAGTGGACGTGCCCTATGCTCCCTAAGCTGTGTTTTTTCGATGTTTCAGGACACACCGTACACTTCTCCAGAGTGGCTGTTGGCAATTTACATCCCGCCCATCAGCGTAGCAAGGCTGCCATTTCTCCATGGCCTGTCCTGCATTTCTGGTTTTGACACATTTTGCAGCATGACCCTTTTGACCGATGGGTAGCGAGACTTCTTTGTAGCGCTGATTTGCCTTTCCAGGTTGCTTGATTGGCCAAAAAGGGCGTATGCGTTTTTTCCTGAATATATTCAGGAAAAAACGCATACGCCCTTTTTGGCCAAGGGCATCATTGTCGACGTTTTGCCGCTTTTCATGTGCTTTAAAGGCGATTCGAATCTACCTCCTGAAATCTGTTTCCTGCAATTCTGCCTTGCTTTCAAATCCTCTTCGTTGCCTTCCCTCAATATATCAGTGGATGAGAGTTATCATTTATAACACTGCGGGTTTGTGAATTGCAGTGTCCCTGAGCTCCATTTTTCAACTCGCTTTTTTGGGAGCTGGCCGCAAATGCGCGGGATTGCCTCAGGCCCTATTCTGCTTCTGGGCGGCAGGCTGAGCCTGTGGTTAATTCTTCTTCCTGATGGGAAAATAGAGTGACCTGTGCCTGTCCCAACACCTAGATCTAGTCTCTCATTGGTTGCCCCTCTTCCCGTTCATCCTCAGGACAAATTGCAACCTGTAGGGAACAGGAGCTTAAAGGTGCTGATTCTCCAAGTAGGGAGATTGCTAGTAAAGTAGCTGGAAAGGCGAACCCGAGCACAAGGAGATGAGAAATGAGGTGCGTATTAGAAACCTTTCAAAATCACACGGTGTACCATCTTCTGGGTTTCTCATGCATGTTTTCGATGTAGGAAGATGCCCTTGAACCTGGAGATTTGGGACCCATGGGATGGGTACCAGGCAGTATTACTTTAAAGGGTCTGCGTTTGCTCACCCAACCTCACCCAACCTTTCAGCCCCAAGAGTGTCCACCCTTATGTCTCATCCAGCTGTGGGTCTAGATATGGTCAATCCAGGTTGCATCACAGCCTCTGAACGAATTTTGTAAGAATTTCTCTGTCTTTCACTGTCTTTGTTTTACGGGTTTTTAAAAGAAATTTATTTTTATAATGGGGTTTAGCTGCTTTTCACGGCTGTGTTTATGCGGCTTTACACCCACTTGACTCACTTCCAGACAGATATCAATACATAGGTTTTAAGATTCTTACTAGTCACATATATTCTTGTGCGGTGAATAGGGGGTGTTGAGTCCAGTTCACTGAGCAAGGAGTAGGTCTTGTCTATTACATATTGGGTGTATGGAACGGTATCTGAGCGAATTTGAAACCCTTGTTTTATGCATCACCCCACCTCACCTTTCCCGTTAAGCAGCCATAGTGTGTTTTCTAAACGTGTGACTCTGTTCTGTTTTGTAATTCAGTTCAAGTGTAGCGGTTTTTACATTCCCTCTCTAAGTGATAGCTTATGATAAGTGTCTTTTTCTGTGTGACTTATTTCACTTAGAATCGTCGTACCTAAGTCCACTCATCTGGCTTCTACTAGCCTTATGACATTGATTTCATGTCTGAGTGATATTCCATTGTACATAAGGACCACAACTTCTTTATCCATTTTTCTCTTTCCTGGGATATTTAAGGTGTCGTGAAGTGGAGGTTCTTGTCAACAGAGCAGCCCTAAACTTTGGGGTGCCTGTGTCTTGCTGATTTTTAGTTTTCCCAATTTATACTCCCATGAGTGGACGTGCCCTATGCTCCCTAAGCTGTGTTTTTTCGATGTTTCAGGACACACCGTACACTTCTCCAGAGTGGCTGTTGGCAATTTACATCCCGCCCATCAGCGTAGCAAGGCTGCCATTTCTCCATGGCCTGTCCTGCATTTCTGGTTTTGACACATTTTGCAGCGTGACCCTTTTGACCGATGGGAAGCGAGACTTCTTTGTAGCGCTGATTTGCCTTTCCAGGTTGCTTGGTTGGCCAAAAAGGGCGTATGCGTTTTTTCCTGAATATATTCAGGAAAAAACGCATACGCCCTTTTTGGCCAAGGGCATCATTGTCGACGTTTTGCCGCTTTTCATGTGCTTTAAAGGCGATTCGAATCTACCTCCTGAAATCTGTTTCCTGCAATTCTGCCTTGCTTTCAAATCCTCTTCGTTGCCTTCCCTCAATATATCTGTGGATGAGAGTTATCATTTATAACTCTGCGGGTTTGTGAATTGCAGTGTCCCTGAGCTCCATTTTTCAACTCGCTTTTTTGGGAGCTGGCCGCAAAAGCGCGGGATTGCCTCAGGCCCTATTCTGCTTCTGGGCGGCAGGCTGAGCCTGTGGTTAATTCTTCTTCCTGATGGGAAAATAGAGTGACCTGTGCCTGTCCCAACACCTAGATCTAGTCTCTCATTGGTTGCCCCTCTTCCCGTTCATCCTCAGGACAAATTGCAACCTGTAGGGAACAGGAGCTTAAAGGTGCTGATTCTCCAAGTAGGGAGATTGCTAGTAAAGTAGCTGGAAAGGCGAACCCGAGCACAAGGAGATGAGAAATGAGGTGCGTCTTAGAAACCTTTCAAAATCACACGGTGTACCATCTTCTGGGTTTCTCATGCATGTTTTCGATGTAGGAAGATGCCCTTGAACCTGGAGATTTGGGACCCATGGGATGGGTACCAGGCAGTATTACTTTAAAGGGTCTGCGTTTGCTCACCCAACCTCACCCAAACTTTCAGCCCCAAGAGTGTCCACCCTTATGTCTCATCCAGCTGTGGGTCTAGATATGGTCAATCCAGGTTGCATCACAGCCTCTGAACGAATTGTGTAAGTATTTCTCTCTCTTTCACTGTCTTTGTTTTACGGGTTTTTAAAAGTAATTTATTTTTATAATGGGGTTTATCTGCTTTTCACGGCTGTGTTTACGCGGCTTTACACCCACTTGACTCACTTCCAGACAGATATCAATGCATAGGTTTTAAGATTCTTACTAGTCACATATATTCTTGTGCGGTGAATAGGGGGTGTTGAGTCCAGTTCACTGAGCAAGGAGTAGGTCTTGTCTATTACATATTGGGTGTATGGAACGGTATCTGAGCGAATTTGAAACCCTTGTTTTATGCATCACCCCACCTCACCTTTCCCGTTAAGCAGCCATAGTGTGTTTTCTAAACGTGTGACTCTGTTCTGTTTTGTAATTCAGTTCAAGTGTAGCGGTTTTTACATTCCCTCTCTAAGTGATAGCTTATGATAAGTGTCTTTTTCTGTGTGACTTATTTCACTTAGAATCATCGTACCTAAATCCACTCATCTTGCTTCTACTAGCCTTATGACATTGATTTCATGTCTGAGTGATATTCCATTGTACATAAGGACCACAACTTCTTTATCCATTTTTCTCTTTCCTGGGATATTTAAGGTGTCATGAAGTGGAGGTTCTTGTCAACAGAGCAGCCCTAAACTTTGGGGTGCCTGTGTCTTGCTGATTTTTAGTTTTCCCAATTTATACTCCCATGAGTGGACGTGCCCTATGCTCCCTAAGCTGTGTTTTTTCGATGTTTCAGGACACACCGTACACTTCTCCAGAGTGGCTGTTGGCAATTTACATCCCGCCCATCAGCGTAGCAAGGCTGCCATTTCTCCATGGCCTGTCCTGCATTTCTGGTTTTGACACATTTTGCAGCGTGACCCTTTTGACCGATGGGAAGCGAGACTTCTTTGTAGCGCTGATTTGCCTTTCCAGGTTGCTTGGTTGGCCAAAAAGGGCGTATGCGTTTTTTCCTGAATATATTCAGGAAAAAACGCATACGCCCTTTTTGGCCAAGGGCATCATTGTCGACGTTTTGCCGCTTTTCATGTGCTTTAAAGGCGATTCGAATCTACCTCCTGAAATCTGTTTCCTGCAATTCTGCCTTGCTCTCAAATCCTCTTCGTTGCCTTCCCTCAATATATCTGTGGATGAGAGTTATCATTTATAACTCTGCGGGTTTGTGAATTGCAGTGTCCCTGAGCTCCATTTTTCAACTCGCTTTTTTGGGAGCTGGCCGCAAATGCGCGGGATTGCCTCAGGCCCTATTCTGCTTCTGGGCGGCAGGCTGAGCCTGTGGTTAATTCTTCTTCCTGATGGGAAAATAGAGTGACCTGTGCCTGTCCCAACACCTAGATCTAGTCTCTCATTGGTTGCCCCTCTTCCCGTTCATCCTCAGGACAAATTGCAACCTGTAGGGAACAGGAGCTTAAAGGTGCTGATTCTCCAAGTAGGGAGATTGCTAGTAAAGTAGCTGGAAAGGCGAACCCGAGCACAAGGAGATGAGAAATGAGGTGCGTCTTAGAAACCTTTCAAAATCACACGGTGTACCATCTTCTGGGTTTCTCATGCATGTTTTCGATGTAGGAAGATGCCCTTGAACCTGGAGATTTGGGACCCATGGGATGGGTACCAGGCAGTATTACTTTAAAGGGTCTGCGTTTGCTCACCCAACCTCACCCAACCTTTCAGCCCCAAGAGTGTCCACCCTTATGTCTCATCCAGCTGTGGGTCTAGATATGGTCAATCCAGGTTGCATCACAGCCTCTGAACGAATTGTGTAAGAATTTCTCTCTCTTTCACTGTCTTTGTTTTACGGGTTTTTAAAAGTAATTTATTTTTATAATGGGGTTTATCTGATTTTCACGGCTGTGTTTACGCGGCTTTACACCCACTTGACTCACTTCCAGACAGATATCAATGCATAGGTTTTAAGATTCTTACTAGTCACATATATTCTTGTGCGGTGAATAGGGGGTGTTGAGTCCAGTTCACTGAGCAAGGAGTAGGTCTTGTCTATTACATATTGGGTGTATGGAACGGTATCTGAGCGAATTTGAAACCCTTGTTTTATGCATCACCCCACCTCACCTTTCCCGTTAAGCAGCCATAGTGTGTTTTCTAAACGTGTGACTCTGTTCTGTTTTGTAATTCAGTTCAAGTGTAGCGGTTTTTACATTCCCTCTCTAAGTGATAGCTTATGATAAGTGTCTTTTTCTGTGTGACTTATTTCCCTTAGAATCATCGTACGTAAATCCACTCATCTTGCTTCTACTAGCCTTATGACATTGATTTCATGTCTGAGTGATATTCCATTGTACTTAAGGACCACAACTTCTTTATCCATTTTTCTCTTTCCTGGGATATTTAAGGTGTCATGAAGTGGAGGTTCTTGTCAACAGAGCAGCCCTAAACTTTGGGGTGCCTGTGTCTTGCTGATTTTTAGTTTTCCCAATTTATACTCCCATGAGTGGACGTGCCCTATGCTCCCTAAGCTGTGTTTTTTCGATGTTTCAGGACACACCGTACACTTCTCCAGAGTGGCTGTTGGCAATTTACATCCCGCCCATCAGCGTAGCAAGGCTGCCATTTCTCCATGGCCTGTCCTGCATTTCTGGTTTTGACACATTTTGCAGCGTGACCCTTTTGACCGATGGGTAGCGAGACTTCTTTGTAGCGCTGATTTGCCTTTCCAGGTTGCTTGGTTGGCCAAAAAGGGCGTATGCGTTTTTTCCTGAATATATTCAGGAAAAAACGCATACGCCCTTTTTGGCCAAGGGCATCATTGTCGACGTTTTGCCGCTTTTCATGTGCTTTAAAGGCGATTCGTATCTACCTCCTGAAATCTGTTTCCTGCAATTCTGCCTTGCTCTCAAATCCTCTTCGTTGCCTTCCCTCAATATATCTGTGGATGAGAGTTATCATTTAAAACTCTGCGGGTTTGTGAATTGCAGTGTCCCTGAGCTCCATTTTTCAACTCGCTTATTTGGGAGCTGGCCGCAAAAGCGCGGCATTGCCTCAGGCCCTATTCTGCTTCTGGGCGGCAGGCTGAGTCTGTGGTTACTTCTTCTTCCTGATGGGAAAATAGAGTGACCTGTGCCTGTCCCAAAACCTAGATCTAGTCTCTCATTGGTTGCCCCTCTTCCCGTTCATCCTCAGGACAAATTGCAACCTGTAGGGAACAGGAGCTTAAAGGTGCTGATTCTCCAAGTAGGGAGATTGCTAGTAAAGTAGCTGGAAAGGCGAACCCGAGCACAAGGAGATGAGAAATGAGGTGCGTATTAGAAACCTTTCAAAATCACACGGTGTACCATCTTCTGGGTTTCTCATGCATGTTTTCGATGTAGGAAGATGCCCTTGAACCTGGAGATTTGGGACCCATGGGATGGGTACCAGGCAGTATTACTTTAAAGGGTCTGCGTTTGCTCACCCAACCTCACCCAAACTTTCAGCCCCAAGAGTGTCCACCCTTATGTCTCATCCAGCTGTGTGTCTAGATATGGTCAATCCAGGTTGCATCACAGCCTCTGAACGAATTTTGTAACAATTAATCTCTCTTTCACTGTCTTTGTTTTACGGGTTTTTAAAAGTAATTTATTTTTATAATGGGGTTTAGCTGCTTTTCACGGCTGTGTTTATGCGGCTTTACACCCACTTGACTCACTTCCAGACAGATATCAATGCATAGGTTTTAAGATTCTTACTAGTCACATATATTCTTGTGCGGTGAATAGGGGGTGTTGAGTCCAGTTCACTGAGCAAGGAGTAGGTCCTGTCTATTACATATTGGGTGTATGGAACGGTATCTGAGCGAATTTGAAACCCTTTTTTTATGCATCACCCCACCTCACCTTTCCCTTTAAGCAGCCATAGTGTGTTTTCTAAACGTGTGACTCTGTTCTGTTTTGTAATTCAGTTCAAGTGTAGCGGTTTTTACATTCCCTCTCTAAGTGATAGCTTATGATAAGTGTCTTTTTCTGTGTGACTTATTTCACTTAGAATCGTCGTACCTAAATCCACTCATCTTGCTTCTACTAGCCTTATGACATTGATTTCATGTCTGAGTGATATTCCATTGTACATAAGGACCACAACTTCTTTATCCATTTTTCTCTTTCCTGGGATATTTAAGGTGTCATGAAGTGGAGGTTCTTGTCAACAGAGCAGCCCTAAACTTTGGGGTGCCTGTGTCTTGCTGATTTTTAGTTTTCCCAATTTATACTCCCATGAGTGGACGTGCCCTATGCTCCCTAAGCTGTGTTTTTTCGATGTTTCAGGACACACCGTACACTTCTCCAGAGTGGCTGTTGGCAATTTACATCCCGCCCATCAGCGTAGCAAGGCTGCCATTTCTCCATGGCCTGTCCTGCATTTCTGGTTTTGACACATTTTGCAGCGTGACCCTTTTGACCGATGGGAAGCGAGACTTCTTTGTAGCGCTGATTTGCCTTTCCAGGTTGCTTGGTTGGCCAAAAAGGGCGTATGCGTTTTTTCCTGAATATATTCAGGAAAAAACGCATACGCCCTTTTTGGCCAAGGGCATCATTGTCGACGTTTTGCCGCTTTTCATGTGCTTTAAAGGCGATTCGAATCTACCTCCTGAAATCTGTTTCCTGCAATTCTGCCTTGCTTTCAAATCCTCTTCGTTGCCTTCCCTCAATATATCTGTGGATGAGAGTTATCATTTATAACTCTGCGGGTTTGTGAATTGCAGTGTCCCTGAGCTCCATTTTTCAACTCGCTTTTTTGGGAGCTGGCCGCAAATGCGCGGGATTGCCTCAGGCCCTATTCTGCTTCTGGGCGGCAGGCTGAGCCTGTGGTTAATTCTTCTTCCTGATGGGAAAATAGAGTGACCTGTGCCTGTCCCAACACCTAGATCTAGTCTCTCATTGGTTGCCCCTCTTCCCGTTCATCCTCAGGACAAATTGCAACCTGTAGGGAACAGGAGCTTAAAGGTGCTGATTCTCCAAGTAGGGAGATTGCTAGTAAAGTAGCTGGAAAGGCGAACCCGAGAACAAGGAGATGAGAAATGAGGTGCTTATTAGAAACCTTTCAAAATCACACGGTGTACCATCTTCTGGGTTTCTCATGCATGTTTTCGATGTAGGAAGATGCCCTTGAACCTGGAGATTTGGGACCCATGGGATGGGTACCAGGCAGTATTACTTTAAAGGGTCTGCGTTTGCTCACCCAACCTCACCCAACCTTTCAGCCCCAAGAGTGTCCACCCTTATGTCTCATCCAGCTGTGGGTCTAGATATGGTCAATCCAGGTTGCATCACAGCCTCTGAACGAATTGTGTAAGAATTTCTCTCTCTTTCACTGTCTTTGTTTTACGGGTTTTTAAAAGTAATTTATTTTTATAATGGGGTTTATCTGCTTTTCACGGCTGTGTTTACGCGGCTTTACACCCACTTGACTCACTTCCAGACAGATATCAATGCATAGGTTTTAAGATTCTTACTAGTCACATATATTCTTGTGCGGTGAATAGGGGGTGTTGAGTCCAGTTCACTGAGCAAGGAGTAGGTCTTGTCTATTACATATTGGGTGTATGGAACGGTATCTGAGCGAATTTGATACCCTTGTTTTATGCATCACCCCACCTCACCTTTCCCGTTAAGCAGCCATAGTGTGTTTTCTAAACGTGTGACTCTGTTCTGTTTTGTAATTCAGTTCAAGTGTAGCGGTTTTTACATTCCCTCTCTAAGTGATAGCTTATGATAAGTGTCTTTTTCTGTGTGACTTATTTCACTTAGAATCGTCGTACCTAAATCCACTCATCTTGCTTCTACTAGCCTTATGACATTGATTTCATGTCTGAGTGATATTCCATTGTACATAAGGACCACAACTTCTTTATCCATTTTTCTCTTTCCTGGGATATTTAAGGTGTCGTGAAGTGGAGGTTCTTGTCAACAGAGCAGCCCTAAACTTTGGGGTGCCTGTGTCTTGCTGATTTTTAGTTTTCCCAATTTATACTCCCATGAGTGGACGTGCCCTATGCTCCCTAAGCTGTGTTTTTTCGATGTTTCAGGACACACCGTACACTTCTCCAGAGTGGCTGTTGGCAATTTACATCCCACCCATCAGCGTAGCAAGGCTGCCATTTCTCCATGGCCTGTCCTGCATTTCTGGTTTTGACACATTTTGCAGCATGACCCTTTTGACCGATGGGTAGCGAGACTTCTTTGTAGCGCTGATTTGCCTTTCCAGGTTGCTTGGTTGGCCAAAAAGGGCGTATGCGTTTTTTCCTGAATATATTCAGGAAAAAACGCATACGCCCTTTTTGGCCAAGGGCATCATTGTCGACGTTTTGCCGCTTTTCATGTGCTTTAAAGGCGATTCGAATCTACCTCCTGAAATCTGTTTCCTGCAATTCTGCCTTTCTTTCAAATCCTCTTCGTTGCCTTCCCTCAATATATCTGTGGATGAGAGTTATCATTTATAACTCTGCGGGTTTGTGAATTGCAGTGTCCCTGAGCTCCATTTTTCAACTCGCTTTTTTGGGAGCTGGCCGCAAATGCGCGGGATTGCCTCAGGCCCTATTCTGCTTCTGGGCGGCAGGCTGAGCCTGTGGTTAATTCTTCTTCCTGATGGGAAAATAGAGTGACCTGTGCCTGTCCCAACACCTAGATCTAGTCTCTCATTGGTTGCCCCTCTTCCCGTTCATCCTCAGGACAAATTGCAACCTGTAGGGAACAGGAGCTTAAAGGTGCTGATTCTCCAAGTAGGGAGATTGCTAGTAAAGTAGCTGGAAAGGCGAACCCGAGCACAAGGAGATGAGAAATGAGGTGCGTATTAGAAACCTTTCAAAATCACACGGTGTACCATCTTCTGGGTTTCTCATGCATGTTTTCGATGTAGGAAGATGCCCTTGAACCTGGAGATTTGGGACCCATGGGATGGGTACCAGGCAGTATTACTTTAAAGGGTCTGCGTTTGCTCACCCAACCTCACCCAACCTTTCAGCCCCAAGAGTGTCCACCCTTATGTCTCATCCAGCTGTGGGTCTAGATATGGTCAATCCAGGTTGCATCACAGCCTCTGAACGAATTGTGTAAGAATTTCTCTCTCTTTCACTGTCTTTGTTTTACGGGTTTTTAAAAGTAATTTATTTTTATAATGGGGTTTATCTGCTTTTCACGGCTGTGTTTACGCGGCTTTACACCCACTTGACTCACTTCCAGACAGATATCAATGCATAGGTTTTAAGATTCTTACTAGTCACATATATTCTTGTGCGGTGAATAGGGGGTGTTGAGTCCAGTTCACTGAGCAAGGAGTAGGTCCTGTCTATTACATATTGGGTGTATGGAACGGTATCTGAGCGAATTTGAAACCCTTGTTTTATGCATCACCCCACCTCACCTTTCCCGTTAAGCAGCCATAGTGTGTTTTCTAAACGTGTGACTCTGTTCTGTTTTGTAATTCAGTTCAAGTGTAGCGGTTTTTACATTCCCTCTCTAAGTGATAGCTTATGATAAGTGTCTTTTTCTGTGTGACTTATTTCACTTAAGATCATCGTACCTAAATCCACTTATCTTGCTTCTACTAGCCTTATGACATTGATTTCATGTCTGAGTGATATTCCATTGTACATAAGGACCACAACTTCTTTATCCATTTTTCTCTTTCCTGGGATATTTAAGGTGTCGTGAAGTGGAGGTTCTTGTCAACAGAGCAGCCCTAAACTTTGGGGTGCCTGTGTCTTGCTGATTTTTAGTTTTCCCAATTTATACTCCCATGAGTGGACGTGCCCTATGCTCCCTAAGCTGTGTTTTTTCGATGTTTCAGGACACACCGTACACTTCTCCAGAGTGGCTGTTGGCAATTTACATCCTGCCCATCAGCGTAGCAAGGCTGCCATTTCTCCATGGCCTGTCCTGCATTTCTGGTTTTGACACATTTTGCAGCGTGACCCTTTTGACCGATGGGAAGAGAGACTTCTTTGTAGCGCTGATTTGCCTTTCCAGGTTGCTTGGTTGGCCAAAAAGGGCGTATGCGTTTTTTCCTGAATATATTCAGGAAAAAACGCATACGCCCTTTTTGGCCAAGGGCATCATTGTCGACGTTTTGCCGCTTTTCATGTGCTTTAAAGGCGATTCGAATCTACCTCCTGAAATCTGTTTCCTGCAATTCTGCCTTGCTCTCAAATCCTCTTCGTTGCCTTCCCTCAATATATCTGTGGATGAGAGTTATCATTTATAACTCTGCGGGTTTGTGAATTGCAGTGTCCCTGAGTTCCATTTTTCAACTCGCTTTTTTGGGAGCTGGCCGCAAATGCGCGGGATTGCCTCAGGCCCTATTCTGCTTCTGGGCGGCAGGCTGAGCCTGTGGTTAATTCTTCTTCCTGATGGGAAAATAGAGTGACCTGTGCCTGTCCCAACACCTAGATCTAGTCTCTCATTGGTTGCCCCTCTTCCCGTTCATCCTCAGGACAAATTGCAACCTGTAGGGAACAGGAGCTTAAAGGTGCTGATTCTCCAAGTAGGGAGATTGCTAGTAAAGTAGCTGGAAAGGCGAACCCGAGCACAAGGAGATGAGAAATGAGGTGCGTCTTAGAAACCTTTCAAAATCACACGGTGTACCATCTTCTGGGTTTCTCATGCATGTTTTCGATGTAGGAAGATGCCCTTGAACCTGGAGATTTGGGACCCATGGGATGGGTACCAGGCAGTATTACTTTAAAGGGTCTGCGTTTGCTCACCCAACCTCACCCAACCTTTCAGCCCCAAGAGTGTCCACCCTTATGTCTCATCCAGCTGTGGGTCTAGATATGGTCAATCCAGGTTGCATCACAGCCTCTGAACGAATTTTGTAACAATTAATCTCTCTTTCACTGTCTTTGTTTTACGGGTTTTTAAAAGTAATTTATTTTTATAATGGGGTTTAGCTGCTTTTCACGGCTGTGTTTATGCGGCTTTACACCCACTTGACTCACTTCCAGACAGATATCAATGCATAGGTTTTAAGATTCTTACTAGTCACATATATTCTTGTGCGGTGAATAGGGGGTGTTGAGTCCAGTTCACTGAGCAAGGAGTAGGTCCTGTCTATTACATATTGGGTGTATGGAACGGTATCTGAGCGAATTTGAAACCCTTTTTTTATGCATCACCCCACCTCACCTTTCCCTTTAAGCAGCCATAGTGTGTTTTCTAAACGTGTGACTCTGTTCTGTTTTGTAATTCAGTTCAAGTGTAGCGGTTTTTACATTCCCTCTCTAAGTGATAGCTTATGATAAGTGTCTTTTTCTGTGTGACTTATTTCACTTAGAATCGTCGTACCTAAATCCACTCATCTTGCTTCTACTAGCCTTATGACATTGATTTCATGTCTGAGTGATATTCCATTGTACATAAGGACCACAACTTCTTTATCCATTTTTCTCTTTCCTGGGATATTTAAGGTGTCATGAAGTGGAGGTTCTTGTCAACAGAGCAGCCCTAAACTTTGGGGTGCCTGTGTCTTGCTGATTTTTAGTTTTCCCAATTTATACTCCCATGAGTGGACGTGCCCTATGCTCCCTAAGCTGTGTTTTTTCGATGTTTCAGGACACACCGTACACTTCTCCAGAGTGGCTGTTGGCAATTTACATCCCGCCCATCAGCGTAGCAAGGCTGCCATTTCTCCATGGCCTGTCCTGCATTTCTGGTTTTGACACATTTTGCAGCGTGACCCGTTTGACCGATGGGAAGCGAGACTTCTTTGTAGCGCTGATTTGCCTTTCCAGGTTGCTTGGTTGGCCAAAAAGGGCGTATGCGTTTTTTCCTGAATATATTCAGGAAAAAACGCATACGCCCTTTTTGGCCAAGGGCATCATTGTCGACGTTTTGCCGCTTTTCATGTGCTTTAAAGGCGATTCGAATCTACCTCCTGAAATCTGTTTCCTGCAATTCTGCCTTGCTTTCAAATCCTCTTCGTTGCCTTCCCTCAATATATCTGTGGATGAGAGTTATCATTTATAACTCTGCGGGTTTGTGAATTGCAGTGTCCCTGAGCTCCATTTTTCAACTCGCTTTTTTGGGAGCTGGCCGCAAATGCGCGGGATTGCCTCAGGCCCTATTCTGCTTCTGGGCGGCAGGCTGAGCCTGTGGTTAATTCTTCTTCCTGATGGGAAAATAGAGTGACCTGTGCCTGTCCCAACACCTAGATCTAGTCTCTCATTGGTTGCCCCTCTTCCCGTTCATCCTCAGGACAAATTGCAACCTGTAGGGAACAGGAGCTTAAAGGTGCTGATTCTCCAAGTAGGGAGATTGCTAGTAAAGTAGCTGGAAAGGCGAACCCGAGAACAAGGAGATGAGAAATGAGGTGCTTATTAGAAACCTTTCAAAATCACACGGTGTACCATCTTCTGGGTTTCTCATGCATGTTTTCGATGTAGGAAGATGCCCTTGAACCTGGAGATTTGGGACCCATGGGATGGGTACCAGGCAGTATTACTTTAAAGGGTCTGCGTTTGCTCACCCAACCTCACCCAACCTTTCAGCCCCAAGAGTGTCCACCCTTATGTCTCATCCAGCTGTGGGTCTAGATATGGTCAATCCAGGTTGCATCACAGCCTCTGAACGAATTGTGTAAGAATTTCTCTCTCTTTCACTGTCTTTGTTTTACGGGTTTTTAAAAGTAATTTATTTTTATAATGGGGTTTATCTGCTTTTCACGGCTGTGTTTACGCGGCTTTACACCCACTTGACTCACTTCCAGACAGATATCAATGCATAGGTTTTAAGATTCTTACTAGTCACATATATTCTTGTGCGGTGAATAGGGGGTGTTGAGTCCAGTTCACTGAGCAAGGAGTAGGTCTTGTCTATTACATATTGGGTGTATGGAACGGTATCTGAGCGAATTTGATACCCTTGTTTTATGCATCACCCCACCTCACCTTTCCCGTTAAGCAGCCATAGTGTGTTTTCTAAACGTGTGACTCTGTTCTGTTTTGTAATTCAGTTCAAGTGTAGCGGTTTTTACATTCCCTCTCTAAGTGATAGCTTATGATAAGTGTCTTTTTCTGTGTGACTTATTTCACTTAGAATCGTCGTACCTAAATCCACTCATCTTGCTTCTACTAGCCTTATGACATTGATTTCATGTCTGAGTGATATTCCATTGTACATAAGGACCACAACTTCTTTATCCATTTTTCTCTTTCCTGGGATATTTAAGGTGTCGTGAAGTGGAGGTTCTTGTCAACAGAGCAGCCCTAAACTTTGGGGTGCCTGTGTCTTGCTGATTTTTAGTTTTCCCAATTTATACTCCCATGAGTGGACGTGCCCTATGCTCCCTAAGCTGTGTTTTTTCGATGTTTCAGGACACACCGTACACTTCTCCAGAGTGGCTGTTGGCAATTTACATCCCACCCATCAGCGTAGCAAGGCTGCCATTTCTCCATGGCCTGTCCTGCATTTCTGGTTTTGACACATTTTGCAGCATGACCCTTTTGACCGATGGGTAGCGAGACTTCTTTGTAGCGCTGATTTGCCTTTCCAGGTTGCTTGGTTGGCCAAAAAGGGCGTATGCGTTTTTTCCTGAATATATTCAGGAAAAAACACATACGCCCTTTTTGGCCAAGGGCATCATTGTCGACGTTTTGCCGCTTTTCATGTGCTTTAAAGGCGATTCGAATCTACCTCCTGAAATCTGTTTCCTGCAATTCTGCCTTTCTTTCAAATCCTCTTCGTTGCCTTCCCTCAATATATCTGTGGATGAGAGTTATCATTTATAACTCTGCGGGTTTGTGAATTGCAGTGTCCCTGAGCTCCATTTTTCAACTCGCTTTTTTGGGAGCTGGCCGCAAATGCGCGGGATTGCCTCAGGCCCTATTCTGCTTCTGGGCGGCAGGCTGAGCCTGTGGTTAATTCTTCTTCCTGATGGGAAAATAGAGTGACCTGTGCCTGTCCCAACACCTAGATCTAGTCTCTCATTGGTTGCCCCTCTTCCCGTTCATCCTCAGGACAAATTGCAACCTGTAGGGAACAGGAGCTTAAAGGTGCTGATTCTCCAAGTAGGGAGATTGCTAGTAAAGTAGCTGGAAAGGCGAACCCGAGCACAAGGAGATGAGAAATGAGGTGCGTATTAGAAACCTTTCAAAATCACACGGTGTACCATCTTCTGGGTTTCTCATGCATGTTTTCGATGTAGGAAGATGCCCTTGAACCTGGAGATTTGGGACCCATGGGATGGGTACCAGGCAGTATTACTTTAAAGGGTCTGCGTTTGCTCACCCAACCTCACCCAACCTTTCAGCCCCAAGAGTGTCCACCCTTATGTCTCATCCAGCTGTGGGTCTAGATATGGTCAATCCAGGTTGCATCACAGCCTCTGAACGAATTGTGTAAGAATTTCTCTCTCTTTCACTGTCTTTGTTTTACGGGTTTTTAAAAGTAATTTATTTTTATAATGGGGTTTATCTGCTTTTCACGGCTGTGTTTACGCGGCTTTACACCCACTTGACTCACTTCCAGACAGATATCAATGCATAGGTTTTAAGATTCTTACTAGTCACATATATTCTTGTGCGGTGAATAGGGGGTGTTGAGTCCAGTTCACTGAGCAAGGAGTAGGTCCTGTCTATTACATATTGGGTGTATGGAACGGTATCTGAGCGAATTTGAAACCCTTGTTTTATGCATCACCCCACCTCACCTTTCCCGTTAAGCAGCCATAGTGTGTTTTCTAAACGTGTGACTCTGTTCTGTTTTGTAATTCAGTTCAAGTGTAGCGGTTTTTACATTCCCTCTCTAAGTGATAGCTTATGATAAGTGTCTTTTTCTGTGTGACTTATTTCACTTAAGATCATCGTACCTAAATCCACTCATCTTGCTTCTACTAGCCTTATGACATTGATTTCATGTCTGAGTGATATTCCATTGTACATAAGGACCACAACTTCTTTATCCATTTTTCTCTTTCCTGGGATATTTAAGGTGTCGTGAAGTGGAGGTTCTTGTCAACAGAGCAGCCCTAAACTTTGGGGTGCCTGTGTCTTGCTGATTTTTAGTTTTCCCAATTTATACTCCCATGAGTGGACGTGCCCTATGCTCCCTAAGCTGTGTTTTTTCGATGTTTCAGGACACACCGTACACTTCTCCAGAGTGGCTGTTGGCAATTTACATCCCGCCCATCAGCGTAGCAAGGCTGCCATTTCTCCATGGCCTGTCCTGCATTTCTGGTTTTGACACATTTTGCAGCGTGACCCTTTTGACCGATGGGAAGCGAGACTTCTTTGTAGCGCTGATTTGCCTTTCCAGGTTGCTTGGTTGGCCAAAAAGGGCGTATGCGTTTTTTCCTGAATATATTCAGGAAAAAACGCATACGCCCTTTTTGGCCAAGGGCATCATTGTCGACGTTTTGCCGCTTTTCATGTGCTTTAAAGGCGATTCGAATCTACCTCCTGAAATCTGTTTCCTGCAATTCTGCCTTGCTCTCAAATCCTCTTCGTTGCCTTCCCTCAATATATCTGTGGATGAGAGTTATCATTTATAACTCTGCGGGTTTGTGAATTGCAGTGTCCCTGAGCTCCATTTTTCAACTCGCTTTTTTGGGAGCTGGCCGCAAATGCGCGGGATTGCCTCAGGCCCTATTCTGCTTCTGGGCGGCAGGCTGAGCCTGTGGTTAATTCTTCTTCCTGATGGGAAAATAGAGTGACCTGTGCCTGTCCCAACACCTAGATCTAGTCTCTCATTGGTTGCCCCTCTTCCCGTTCATCCTCAGGACAAATTGCAACCTGTAGGGAACAGGAGCTTAAAGGTGCTGATTCTCCAAGTAGGGAGATTGCTAGTAAAGTAGCTGGAAAGGCGAACCCGAGCACAAGGAGATGAGAAATGAGGTGCGTCTTAGAAACCTTTCAAAATCACACGGTGTACCATCTTCTGGGTTTCTCATGCATGTTTTCGATGTAGGAAGATGCCCTTGAACCTGGAGATTTGGGACCCATGGGATGGGTACCAGGCAGTATTACTTTAAAGGGTCTGCGTTTGCTCACCCAACCTCACCCAACCTTTCAGCCCCAAGAGTGTCCACCCTTATGTCTCATCCAGCTGTGGGTCTAGATATGGTCAATCCAGGTTGCATCACAGCCTCTGAACGAATTGTGTAAGAATTTCTCTCTCTTTCACTGTCTTTGTTTTACGGGTTTTTAAAAGTAATTTATTTTTATAATGGGGTTTATCTGCTTTTCACGGCTGTGTTTACGCGGCTTTACACCCACTTGACTCACTTCCAGACAGATATCAATGCATAGGTTTTAAGATTCTTACTAGTCACATATATTCTTGTGCGGTGAATAGGGGGTGTTGAGTCCAGTTCACTGAGCAAGGAGTAGGTCCTGTCTATTACATATTGGGTGTATGGAACGGTATCTGAGCGAATTTGAAACCCTTGTTTTATGCATCACCCCACCTCACCTTTCCCGTTAAGCAGCCATAGTGTGTTTTCTAAACGTGTGACTCTGTTCTGTTTTGTAATTCAGTTCAAGTGTAGCGGTTTTTACATTCCCTCTCTAAGTGATAGCTTATGATAAGTGTCTTTTTCTGTGTGACTTATTTCACTTAAGATCATCGTACCTAAATCCACTCATCTTGCTTCTACTAGCCTTATGACATTGATTTCATGTCTGAGTGATATTCCATTGTACATAAGGACCACAACTTCTTTATCCATTTTTCTCTTTCCTGGGATATTTAAGGTGTCGTGAAGTGGAGGTTCTTGTCAACAGAGCAGCCCTAAACTTTGGGGTGCCTGTGTCTTGCTGATTTTTAGTTTTCCCAATTTATACTCCCATGAGTGGACGTGCCCTATGCTCCCTAAGCTGTGTTTTTTCGATGTTTCAGGACACACCGTACACTTCTCCAGAGTGGCTGTTGGCAATTTACATCCCGCCCATCAGCGTAGCAAGGCTGCCATTTCTCCATGGCCTGTCCTGCATTTCTGGTTTTGACACATTTTGCAGCGTGACCCTTTTGACCGATGGGAAGCGAGACTTCTTTGTAGCGCTGATTTGCCTTTCCAGGTTGCTTGGTTGGCCAAAAAGGGCGTATGCGTTTTTTCCTGAATATATTCAGGAAAAAACGCATACGCCCTTTTTGGCCAAGGGCATCATTGTCGACGTTTTGCCGCTTTTCATGTGCTTTAAAGGCGATTCGAATCTACCTCCTGAAATCTGTTTCCTGCAATTCTGCCTTGCTCTCAAATCCTCTTCGTTGCCTTCCCTCAATATATCTGTGGATGAGAGTTATCATTTATAACTCTGCGGGTTTGTGAATGGCAGTGTCCCTGAGCTCCATTTTTCAACTCGCTTTTTTGGGAGCTGGCCGCAAATGCGCGGGATTGCCTCAGGCCCTATTCTGCTTCTGGGCGGCAGGCTGAGCCTGTGGTTAATTCTTCTTCCTGATGGGAAAATAGAGTGACCTGTGCCTGTCCCAACACCTAGATCTAGTCTCTCATTGGTTGCCCCTCTTCCCGTTCATCCTCAGGACAAATTGCAACCTGTAGGGAACAGGAGCTTAAAGGTGCTGATTCTCCAAGTAGGGAGATTGCTAGTAAAGTAGCTGGAAAGGCGAACCCGAGCACAAGGAGATGAGAAATGAGGTGCGTCTTAGAAACCTTTCAAAATCACACGGTGTACCATCTTCTGGGTTTCTCATGCATGTTTTCGATGTAGGAAGATGCCCTTGAACCTGGAGATTTGGGACCCATGGGATGGGTACCAGGCAGTATTACTTTAAAGGGTCTGCGTTTGCTCACCCAACCTCACCCAACCTTTCAGCCCCAAGAGTGTCCACCCTTATGTCTCATCCAGCTGTGGGTCTAGATATGGTCAATCCAGGTTGCATCACAGCCTCTGAACGAATTGTGTAAGAATTTCTCTCTCTTTCACTGTCTTTGTTTTACGGGTTTTTAAAAGTAATTTATTTTTATAATGGGGTTTATCTGATTTTCACGGCTGTGTTTACGCGGCTTTACACCCACTTGACTCACTTCCAGACAGATATCAATGCATAGGTTTTAAGATTCTTACTAGTCACATATATTCTTGTGCGGTGAATAGGGGGTGTTGAGTCCAGTTCACTGAGCAAGGAGTAGGTCTTGTCTATTACATATTGGGTGTATGGAACGGTATCTGAGCGAATTTGAAACCCTTGTTTTATGCATCACCCCACCTCACCTTTCCCGTTAAGCAGCCATAGTGTGTTTTCTAAACGTGTGACTCTGTTCTGTTTTGTAATTCAGTTCAAGTGTAGCGGTTTTTACATTCCCTCTCTAAGTGATAGCTTATGATAAGTGTCTTTTTCTGTGTGACTTATTTCCCTTAGAATCATCGTACGTAAATCCACTCATCTTGCTTCTACTAGCCTTATGACATTGATTTCATGTCTGAGTGATATTCCATTGTACTTAAGGACCACAACTTCTTTATCCATTTTTCTCTTTCCTGGGATATTTAAGGTGTCATGAAGTGGAGGTTCTTGTCAACAGAGCAGCCCTAAACTTTGGGGTGCCTGTGTCTTGCTGATTTTTAGTTTTCCCAATTAAACTCCCATGAGTGGACGTGCCCTATGCTCCCTAAGCTGTGTTTTTTCGATGTTTCAGGACACACCGTACACTTCTCCAGAGTGGCTGTTGGCAATTTACATCCCGCCCATCAGCGTAGCAAGGCTGCCATTTCTCCATGGCCTGTCCTGCATTTCTGGTTTTGACACATTTTGCAGCGTGACCCTTTTGACCGATGGGAAGCGAGACTTCTTTGTAGCGCTGATTTGCCTTTCCAGGTTGCTTGGTTGGCCAAAAAGGGCGTATGCGTTTTTTCCTGAATATATTCAGGAAAAAACGCATACGCCCTTTTTGGCCAAGGGCATCATTGTCGACGTTTTGCCGCTTTTCATGTGCTTTAAAAGCGATTCGAATCTACCTCCTGAAATCTGTTTCCTGCAATTCTGCCTTCTTTCAAATCCTCTTCGTTGCCTTCCCTCAATATATCTGTGGATGAGAGTTATCATTTATAACTCTGCGGGTTTGTGAATTGCAGTGTCCCTGAGCTCCATTTTTCAACTCGCTTTTTTGGGAGCTGGCCGCAAATGCGCGGGATTGCCTCAGGCCCTATTCTGCTTCTGGGCGGCAGGCTGAGCCTGTGGTTAATTCTTCTTCCTGATGGGAAAATAGAGTGACCTGTGCCTGTCCCAACACCTAGATCTAGTCTCTCATTGGTTGCCCCTCTTCCCGTTCATCCTCAGGACAAATTGCAACCTGTAGGGAACAGGAGCTTAAAGGTGCTGATTCTCCAAGTAGGGAGATTGCTAGTAAAGTAGCTGGAAAGGCGAACCCGAGCACAAGGAGATGAGAAATGAGGTGCGTCTTAGAAACCTTTCAAAATCACACGGTGTACCATCTTCTGGGTTTCTCATGCATGTTTTCGATGTAGGAAGATGCCCTTGAACCTGGAGATTTGGGACCCATGGGATGGGTACCAGGCAGTATTACTTTAAAGGGTCTGCGTTTGCTCACCCAACCTCACCCAACCTTTCAGCCCCAAGAGTGTCCACCCTTATGTCTCATCCAGCTGTGGGTCTAGATATGGTCAATCCAGGTTGCATCACAGCCTCTGAACGAATTGTGTAAGAATTTCTCTCTCTTTCACTGTCTTTGTTTTACGGGTTTTTAAAAGTAATTTATTTTTATAATGGGGTTTATCTGCTTTTCACGGCTGTGTTTACGCGGCTTTACACCCACTTGACTCACTTCCAGACAGATATCAATGCATAGGTTTTAAGATTCTTACTAGTCACATATATTCTTGTGCGGTGAATAGGGGGTGTTGAGTCCAGTTCACTGAGCAAGGAGTAGGTCCTGTCTATTACATATTGGGTGTATGGAACGGTATCTGAGCGAATTTGAAACCCTTGTTTTATGCATCACCCCACCTCACCTTTCCCGTTAAGCAGCCATAGTGTGTTTTCTAAACGTGTGACTCTGTTCTGTTTTGTAATTCAGTTCAAGTGTAGCGGTTTTTACATTCCCTCTCTAAGTGATAGCTTATGATAAGTGTCTTTTTCTGTGTGACTTATTTCACTTAAGATCATCGTACCTAAATCCACTCATCTTGCTTCTACTAGCCTTATGACATTGATTTCATGTCTGAGTGATATTCCATTGTACATAAGGACCACAACTTCTTTATCCATTTTTCTCTTTCCTGGGATATTTAAGGTGTCGTGAAGTGGAGGTTCTTGTCAACAGAGCAGCCCTAAACTTTGGGGTGCCTGTGTCTTGCTGATTTTTAGTTTTCCCAATTTATACTCCCATGAGTGGACGTGCCCTATGCTCCCTAAGCTGTGTTTTTTCGATGTTTCAGGACACACCGTACACTTCTCCAGAGTGGCTGTTGGCAATTTACATCCCGCCCATCAGCGTAGCAAGGCTGCCATTTCTCCATGGCCTGTCCTGCATTTCTGGTTTTGACACATTTTGCAGCGTGACCCTTTTGACCGATGGGAAGCGAGACTTCTTTGTAGCGCTGATTTGCCTTTCCAGGTTGCTTGGTTGGCCAAAAAGGGCGTATGCGTTTTTTCCTGAATATATTCAGGAAAAAACGCATACGCCCTTTTTGGCCAAGGGCATCATTGTCGACGTTTTGCCGCTTTTCATGTGCTTTAAAGGCGATTCGAATCTACCTCCTGAAATCTGTTTCCTGCAATTCTGCCTTGCTTTCAAATCCTCTTCGTTGCCTTCCCTCAATATATCTGTGGATGAGAGTTATCATTTATAACTCTGCGGGTTTGTGAATTGCAGTGTCCCTGAGCTCCATTTTTCAACTCGCTTTTTTGGGAGCTGGCCGCAAAAGCGCGGGATTGCCTCAGGCCCTATTCTGCTTCTGGGCGGCAGGCTGAGCCTGTGGTTAATTCTTCTTCCTGATGGGAAAATAGAGTGACCTGTGCCTGTCCCAACACCTAGATCTAGTCTCTCATTGGTTGCCCCTCTTCCCGTTCATCCTCAGGACAAATTGCAACCTGTAGGGAACAGGAGCTTAAAGGTGCTGATTCTCCAAGTAGGGAGATTGCTAGTAAAGTAGCTGGAAAGGCGAACCCGAGCACAAGGAGATGAGAAATGAGGTGCGTCTTAGAAACCTTTCAAAATCACACGGTGTACCATCTTCTGGGTTTCTCATGCATGTTTTCGATGTAGGAAGATGCCCTTGAACCTGGAGATTTGGGACCCATGGGATGGGTACCAGGCAGTATTACTTTAAAGGGTCTGCGTTTGCTCACCCAACCTCACCCAAACTTTCAGCCCCAAGAGTGTCCACCCTTATGTCTCATCCAGCTGTGGGTCTAGATATGGTCAATCCAGGTTGCATCACAGCCTCTGAACGAATTGTGTAAGTATTTCTCTCTCTTTCACTGTCTTTGTTTTACGGGTTTTTAAAAGTAATTTATTTTTATAATGGGGTTTATCTGCTTTTCACGGCTGTGTTTACGCGGCTTTACACCCACTTGACTCACTTCCAGACAGATATCAATGCATAGGTTTTAAGATTCTTACTAGTCACATATATTCTTGTGCGGTGAATAGGGGGTGTTGAGTCCAGTTCACTGAGCAAGGAGTAGGTCTTGTCTATTACATATTGGGTGTATGGAACGGTATCTGAGCGAATTTGAAACCCTTGTTTTATGCATCACCCCACCTCACCTTTCCCGTTAAGCAGCCATAGTGTGTTTTCTAAACGTGTGACTCTGTTCTGTTTTGTAATTCAGTTCAAGTGTAGCGGTTTTTACATTCCCTCTCTAAGTGATAGCTTATGATAAGTGTCTTTTTCTGTGTGACTTATTTCACTTAGAATCATCGTACCTAAATCCACTCATCTTGCTTCTACTAGCCTTATGACATTGATTTCATGTCTGAGTGATATTCCATTGTACATAAGGACCACAACTTCTTTATCCATTTTTCTCTTTCCTGGGATATTTAAGGTGTCATGAAGTGGAGGTTCTTGTCAACAGAGCAGCCCTAAACTTTGGGGTGCCTGTGTCTTGCTGATTTTTAGTTTTCCCAATTTATACTCCCATGAGTGGACGTGCCCTATGCTCCCTAAGCTGTGTTTTTTCGATGTTTCAGGACACACCGTACACTTCTCCAGAGTGGCTGTTGGCAATTTACATCCCGCCCATCAGCGTAGCAAGGCTGCCATTTCTCCATGGCCTGTCCTGCATTTCTGGTTTTGACACATTTTGCAGCGTGACCCTTTTGACCGATGGGAAGCGAGACTTCTTTGTAGCGCTGATTTGCCTTTCCAGGTTGCTTGGTTGGCCAAAAAGGGCGTATGCGTTTTTTCCTGAATATATTCAGGAAAAAACGCATACGCCCTTTTTGGCCAAGGGCATCATTGTCGACGTTTTGCCGCTTTTCATGTGCTTTAAAGGCGATTCGAATCTACCTCCTGAAATCTGTTTCCTGCAATTCTGCCTTGCTCTCAAATCCTCTTCGTTGCCTTCCCTCAATATATCTGTGGATGAGAGTTATCATTTATAACTCTGCGGGTTTGTGAATTGCAGTGTCCCTGAGCTCCATTTTTCAACTCGCTTTTTTGGGAGCTGGCCGCAAAAGCGCGGGATTGCCTCAGGCCCTATTCTGCTTCTGGGCGGCAGGCTGAGCCTGTGGTTAATTCTTCTTCCTGATGGGAAAATAGAGTGACCTGTGCCTGTCCCAACACCTAGATCTAGTCTCTCATTGGTTGCCCCTCTTCCCGTTCATCCTCAGGACAAATTGCAACCTGTAGGGAACAGGAGCTTAAAGGTGCTCATTCTCCAAGTAGGGAGATTGCTAGTAAAGTAGCTGGAAAGGCGAACCCGAGCACAAGGAGATGAGAAATGAGGTGCGTATTAGAAACCTTTCAAAATCACACGGTGTACCATCTTCTGGGTTTCTCATGCATGTTTTCGATGTAGGAAGATGCCCTTGAACCTGGAGATTTGGGACCCATGGGATGGGTACCAGGCAGTATTACTTTAAAGGGTCTGCGTTTGCTCACCCAACCTCACCCAACCTTTCAGCCCCAAGAGTGTCCACCCTTATGTCTCATCCAGCTGTGGGTCTAGATATGGTCAATCCAGGTTGCATCACAGCCTCTGAACGAATTGTGTAAGAATTTCTCTCTCTTTCACTGTCTTTGTTTTACGGATTTTTAAAAGTAATTTATTTTTATAATGGGGTTTATCTGCTTTTCACGGCTGTGTTTACGCGGCTTTACACCCACTTGACTCACTTCCAGACAGATATCAATGCATAGGTTTTAAGATTCTTACTAGTCACATATATTCTTGTGCGGTGAATAGGGGGTGTTGAGTCCAGTTCACTGAGCAAGGAGTAGGTCCTGTCTATTACATATTGGGTGTATGGATCGGTATCTGAGCGAATTTGAAACACTTGTTTTATGCATCACCCCACCTCACCTTTCCCGTTAAGCAGCCATAGTGTGTTTTCTAAACGTGTGACTCTGTTCTGTTTTGTAATTCAGTTCAAGTGTAGCGGTTTTTACATTCCCTCTCTAAGTGATAGCTTATGATAAGTGTCTTTTTCTGTGTGACTTATTTCACGTAAGATCATCGTACCTAAATCCACTCATCTTGCTTCTACTAGCCTTATGACATTGATTTCATGTCTGAGTGATATTCCATTGTACATAAGGACCACAACTTCTTTATCCATTTTTCTCTTTCCTGGGATATTTAAGGTGTCGTGAAGTGGAGGTTCTTGTCAACAGAGCAGCCCTAAACTTTGGGGTGCCTGTGTCTTGCTGATTTTTAGTTTTCCCAATTTATACTCCCATGAGTGGACGTGCCCTATGCTCCCTAAGCTGTGTTTTTTCGATGTTTCAGGACACACCGTACACTTCTCCAGAGTGGCTGTTGGCAATTTACATCCCGCCCATCAGCGTAGCAAGGCTGCCATTTCTCCATGGCCTGTCCTGCATTTCTGGTTTTGACACATTTTGCAGCGTGACCCTTTTGACCGATGGGAAGGGAGACTTCTTTGTAGCGCTGATTTGCCTTTCCAGGTTGCTTGGTTGGCCAAAAAGGGCGTATGCGTTTTTTCCTGAATATATTCAGGAAAAAACGCATACGCCCTTTTTGGCCAAGGGCATCATTGTCGACGTTTTGCCGCTTTTCATGTGCTTTAAAGGCGATTCGAATCTACCTCCTGAAATCTGTTTCCTGCAATTCTGCCTTGCTTTCAAATCCTCTTCGTTGCCTTCCCTCAATATATCTGTGGATGAGAGTTATCATTTATAACTCTGCGGGTTTGTGAATTGCAGTGTCCCTGAGCTCCATTTTTCAACTCGCTTTTTTGGGAGCTGGCCGCAAAAGCGCGGGATTGCCTCAGGCCCTATTCTGCTTCTGGGCGGCAGGCTGAGCCTGTGGTTAATTCTTCTTCCTGATGGGAAAATAGAGTGACCTGTGCCTGTCCCAACACCTAGATCTAGTCTCTCATTGGTTGCCCCTCTTCCCGTTCATCCTCAGGACAAATTGCAACCTGTAGGGAACAGGAGCTTAAAGGTGCTGATTCTCCAAGTAGGGAGATTGCTAGTAAAGTAGCTGGAAAGGCGAACCCGAGCACAAGGAGATGAGAAATGAGGTGCGTCTTAGAAACCTTTCAAAATCACACGGTGTACCATCTTCTGGGTTTCTCATGCATGTTTTCGATGTAGGAAGATGCCCTTGAACCTGGAGATTTGGGACCCATGGGATGGGTACCAGGCAGTATTACTTTAAAGGGTCTGCGTTTGCTCACCCAACCTCACCCAAACTTTCAGCCCCAAGAGTGTCCACCCTTATGTCTCATCCAGCTGTGGGTCTAGATATGGTCAATCCAGGTTGCATCACAGCCTCTGAACGAATTGTGTAAGTATTTCTCTCTCTTTCACTGTCTTTGTTTTACGGGTTTTTAAAAGTAATTTATTTTTATAATGGGGTTTATCTGCTTTTCACGGCTGTGTTTACGCGGCTTTACACCCACTTGACTCACTTCCAGACAGATATCAATGCATAGGTTTTAAGATTCTTACTAGTCACATATATTCTTGTGCGGTGAATAGGGGGTGTTGAGTCCAGTTCACTGAGCAAGGAGTAGGTCTTGTCTATTACATATTGGGTGTATGGAACGGTATCTGAGCGAATTTGAAACCCTTGTTTTATGCATCACCCCACCTCACCTTTCCCGTTAAGCAGCCATAGTGTGTTTTCTAAACGTGTGACTCTGTTCTGTTTTGTAATTCAGTTCAAGTGTAGCGGTTTTTACATTCCCTCTCTAAGTGATAGCTTATGATAAGTGTCTTTTTCTGTGTGACTTATTTCACTTAGAATCATCGTACCTAAATCCACTCATCTTGCTTCTACTAGCCTTATGACATTGATTTCATGTCTGAGTGATATTCCATTGTACATAAGGACCACAACTTCTTTATCCATTTTTCTCTTTCCTGGGATATTTAAGGTGTCATGAAGTGGAGGTTCTTGTCAACAGAGCAGCCCTAAACTTTGGGGTGCCTGTGTCTTGCTGATTTTTAGTTTTCCCAATTTATACTCCCATGAGTGGACGTGCCCTATGCTCCCTAAGCTGTGTTTTTTCGATGTTTCAGGACACACCGTACACTTCTCCAGAGTGGCTGTTGGCAATTTACATCCCGCCCATCAGCGTAGCAAGGCTGCCATTTCTCCATGGCCTGTCCTGCATTTCTGGTTTTGACACATTTTGCAGCGTGACCCTTTTGACTGATGGGAAGCGAGACTTCTTTGTAGCGCTGATTTGCCTTTCCAGGTTGCTTGGTTGGCCAAAAAGGGCGTATGCGTTTTTTCCTGAATATATTCAGGAAAAAACGCATACGCCCTTTTTGGCCAAGGGCATCATTGTCGACGTTTTGCCGCTTTTCATGTGCTTTAAAGGCGATTCGAATCTACCTCCTGAAATCTGTTTCCTGCAATTCTGCCTTGCTCTCAAATCCTCTTCGTTGCCTTCCCTCAATATATCTGTGGATGAGAGTTATCATTTATAACTCTGCGGGTTTGTGAATTGCAGTGTCCCTGAGCTCCATTTTTCAACTCGCTTTTTTGGGAGCTGGCCGCAAAAGCGCGGGATTGCCTCAGGCCCTATTCTGCTTCTGGGCGGCAGGCTGAGCCTGTGGTTAATTCTTCTTCCTGATGGGAAAATAGAGTGACCTGTGCCTGTCCCAACACCTAGATCTAGTCTCTCATTGGTTGCCCCTCTTCCCGTTCATCCTCAGGACAAATTGCAACCTGTAGGGAACAGGAGCTTAAAGGTGCTCATTCTCCAAGTAGGGAGATTGCTAGTAAAGTAGCTGGAAAGGCGAACCCGAGCACAAGGAGATGAGAAATGAGGTGCGTATTAGAAACCTTTCAAAATCACACGGTGTACCATCTTCTGGGTTTCTCATGCATGTTTTCGATGTAGGAAGATGCCCTTGAACCTGGAGATTTGGGACCCATGGGATGGGTACCAGGCAGTATTACTTTAAAGGGTCTGCGTTTGCTCACCCAACCTCACCCAACCTTTCAGCCCCAAGAGTGTCCACCCTTATGTCTCATCCAGCTGTGGGTCTAGATATGGTCAATCCAGGTTGCATCACAGCCTCTGAACGAATTGTGTAAGAATTTCTCTCTCTTTCACTGTCTTTGTTTTACGGATTTTTAAAAGTAATTTATTTTTATAATGGGGTTTATCTGCTTTTCACGGCTGTGTTTACGCGGCTTTACACCCACTTGACTCACTTCCAGACAGATATCAATGCATAGGTTTTAAGATTCTTACTAGTCACATATATTCTTGTGCGGTGAATAGGGGGTGTTGAGTCCAGTTCACTGAGCAAGGAGTAGGTCCTGTCTATTACATATTGGGTGTATGGATCGGTATCTGAGCGAATTTGAAACACTTGTTTTATGCATCACCCCACCTCACCTTTCCCGTTAAGCAGCCATAGTGTGTTTTCTAAACGTGTGACTCTGTTCTGTTTTGTAATTCAGTTCAAGTGTAGCGGTTTTTACATTCCCTCTCTAAGTGATAGCTTATGATAAGTGTCTTTTTCTGTGTGACTTATTTCACGTAAGATCATCGTACCTAAATCCACTCATCTTGCTTCTACTAGCCTTATGACATTGATTTCATGTCTGAGTGATATTCCATTGTACATAAGGACCACAACTTCTTTATCCATTTTTCTCTTTCCTGGGATATTTAAGGTGTCGTGAAGTGGAGGTTCTTGTCAACAGAGCAGCCCTAAACTTTGGGGTGCCTGTGTCTTGCTGATTTTTAGTTTTCCCAATTTATACTCCCATGAGTGGACGTGCCCTATGCTCCCTAAGCTGTGTTTTTTCGATGTTTCAGGACACACCGTACACTTCTCCAGAGTGGCTGTTGGCAATTTACATCCCGCCCATCAGCGTAGCAAGGCTGCCATTTCTCCATGGCCTGTCCTGCATTTCTGGTTTTGACACATTTTGCAGCGTGACCCTTTTGACCGATGGGAAGCGAGACTTCTTTGTAGCGCTGATTTGCCTTTCCAGGTTGCTTGGTTGGCCAAAAAGGGCGTATGCGTTTTTTCCTGAATATATTCAGGAAAAAACGCATACGCCCTTTTTGGCCAAGGGCATCATTGTCGACGTTTTGCCGCTTTTCATGTGCTTTAAAGGCGATTCGAATCTACCTCCTGAAATCTGTTTCCTGCAATTCTGCCTTGCTTTCAAATCCTCTTCGTTGCCTTCCCTCAATATATCTGTGGATGAGAGTTATCATTTATAACTCTGCGGGTTTGTGAATTGCAGTGTCCCTGAGCTCCATTTTTCAACTCGCTTTTTTGGGAGCTGGCCGCAAAAGCGCGGGATTGCCTCAGGCCCTATTCTGCTTCTGGGCGGCAGGCTGAGCCTGTGGTTAATTCTTCTTCCTGATGGGAAAATAGAGTGACCTGTGCCTGTCCCAACACCTAGATCTAGTCTCTCATTGGTTGCCCCTCTTCCCGTTCATCCTCAGCACAAATTGCAACCTGTAGGGAACAGGAGCTTAAAGGTGCTGATTCTCCAAGTAGGGAGATTGCTAGTAAAGTAGCTGGAAAGGCGAACCCGAGCACAAGGAGATGAGAAATGAGGTGCGTCTTAGAAACCTTTCAAAATCACACGGTGTACCATCTTCTGGGTTTCTCATGCATGTTTTCGATGTAGGAAGATGCCCTTGAACCTGGAGATTTGGGACCCATGGGATGGGTACCAGGCAGTATTACTTTAAAGGGTCTGCGTTTGCTCACCCAACCTCACCCAAACTTTCAGCCCCAAGAGTGTCCACCCTTATGTCTCATCCAGCTGTGGGTCTAGATATGGTCAATCCAGGTTGCATCACAGCCTCTGAACGAATTGTGTAAGTATTTCTCTCTCTTTCACTGTCTTTGTTTTACGGGTTTTTAAAAGTAATTTATTTTTATAATGGGGTTTATCTGCTTTTCACGGCTGTGTTTACGCGGCTTTACACCCACTTGACTCACTTCCAGACAGATATCAATGCATAGGTTTTAAGATTCTTACTAGTCACATATATTCTTGTGCGGTGAATAGGGGGTGTTGAGTCCAGTTCACTGAGCAAGGAGTAGGTCTTGTCTATTACATATTGGGTGTATGGAACGGTATCTGAGCGAATTTGAAACCCTTGTTTTATGCATCACCCCACCTCACCTTTCCCGTTAAGCAGCCATAGTGTGTTTTCTAAACGTGTGACTCTGTTCTGTTTTGTAATTCAGTTCAAGTGTAGCGGTTTTTACATTCCCTCTCTAAGTGATAGCTTATGATAAGTGTCTTTTTCTGTGTGACTTATTTCACTTAGAATCATCGTACCTAAATCCACTCATCTTGCTTCTACTAGCCTTATGACATTGATTTCATGTCTGAGTGATATTCCATTGTACATAAGGACCACAACTTCTTTATCCATTTTTCTCTTTCCTGGGATATTTAAGGTGTCATGAAGTGGAGGTTCTTGTCAACAGAGCAGCCCTAAACTTTGGGGTGCCTGTGTCTTGCTGATTTTTAGTTTTCCCAATTTATACTCCCATGAGTGGACGTGCCCTATGCTCCCTAAGCTGTGTTTTTTCGATGTTTCAGGACACACCGTACACTTCTCCAGAGTGGCTGTTGGCAATTTACATCCCGCCCATCAGCGTAGCAAGGCTGCCATTTCTCCATGGCCTGTCCTGCATTTCTGGTTTTGACACATTTTGCAGCGTGACCCTTTTGACCGATGGGAAGCGAGACTTCTTTGTAGCGCTGATTTGCCTTTCCAGGTTGCTTGGTTGGCCAAAAAGGGCGTATGCGTTTTTTCCTGAATATATTCAGGAAAAAACGCATACGCCCTTTTTGGCCAAGGGCATCATTGTCGACGTTTTGCCGCTTTTCATGTGCTTTAAAGGCGATTCGAATCTACCTCCTGAAATCTGTTTCCTGCAATTCTGCCTTGCTCTCAAATCCTCTTCGTTGCCTTCCCTCAATATATCTGTGGATGAGAGTTATCATTTATAACTCTGCGGGTTTGTGAATTGCAGTGTCCCTGAGCTCCATTTTTCAACTCGCTTTTTTGGGAGCTGGCCGCAAATGCGCGGGATTGCCTCAGGCCCTATTCTGCTTCTGGGCGGCAGGCTGAGCCTGTGGTTAATTCTTCTTCCTGATGGGAAAATAGAGTGACCTGTGCCTGTCCCAACACTTAGATCTAGTCTCTCATTGGTTGCCCCTCTTCCCGTTCATCCTCAGGACAAATTGCAACCTGTAGGGAACAGGAGCTTAAAGGTGCTGATTCTCCAAGTAGGGAGATTGCTAGTAAAGTAGCTGGAAAGGCGAACCCGAGCACAAGGAGATGAGAAATGAGGTGCGTCTTAGAAACCTTTCAAAATCACACGGTGTACCATCTTCTGGGTTTCTCATGCATGTTTTCGATGTAGGAAGATGCCCTTGAACCTGGAGATTTGGGACCCATGGGATGGGTACCAGGCAGTATTACTTTAAAGGGTCTGCGTTTGCTCACCCAACCTCACCCAACCTTTCAGCCCCAAGAGTGTCCACCCTTATGTCTCATCCAGCTGTGGGTCTAGATATGGTCAATCCAGGTTGCATCACAGCCTCTGAACGAATTGTGTAAGAATTTCTCTCTCTTTCACTGTCTTTGTTTTACGGGTTTTTAAAAGTAATTTATTTTTATAATGGGGTTTATCTGATTTTCACGGCTGTGTTTACGCGGCTTTACACCCACTTGACTCACTTCCAGACAGATATCAATGCATAGGTTTTAAGATTCTTACTAGTCACATATATTCTTGTGCGGTGAATAGGGGGTGTTGAGTCCAGTTCACTGAGCAAGGAGTAGGTCTTGTCTATTACATATTGGGTTTATGGAACGGTATCTGAGCGAATTTGAAACCCTTGTTTTATGCATCACCCCACCTCACCTTTCCCGTTAAGCAGCCATAGTGTGTTTTCTAAACGTGTGACTCTGTTCTGTTTTGTAATTCAGTTCAAGTGTAGCGGTTTTTACATTCCCTCTCTAAGTGATAGCTTATGATAAGTGTCTTTTTCTGTGTGACTTATTTCACTTAGGATCATCGTACCAAAATCCACTCATCTTGCTTCTACTAGCCTTATGACATTGATTTCATGTCTGAGTGATATTCCATTGTACATAAGGACCACAACTTCTTTATCCATTTTTCTCTTTCCTGGGATATTTAAGGTGTCATGAAGTGGAGGTTCTTGTCAACAGAGCAGCCCTAAACTTTGGGGTGCCTGTGTCTTGCTGATTTTTAGTTTTCCCAATTTATACTCCCATGAGTGGTCGTGCCCTATGCTCCCTAAGCTGTGTTTTTTCGATGTTTCAGGACACACCGTACACTTCTCCAGAGTGGCTGTTGGCAATTTACATCCCGCCCATCAGCGTAGCAAGGCTGCCATTTCTCCATGGCCTGTCCTGCATTTCTGGTTTTGACACATTTTGCAGCGTGACCCTTTTGACCGATGGGTAGCGAGACTTCTTTGTAGCGCTGATTTGCCTTTCCAGGTTGCTTGGTTGGCCAAAAAGGGCGTATGCGTTTTTTCCTGAATATATTCAGGAAAAAACGCATACGCCCTTTTTGGCCAAGGGCATCATTGTCGACGTTTTGCCGCTTTTCATGTGCTTTAAAGGCGATTCGAATCTACCTCCTGAAATCTGTTTCCTGCAATTCTGCCTTGCTCTCAAATCCTCTTCGTTGCCTTCCCTCAATATATCTGTGGATGAGAGTTATCATTTATAACTCTGCGGGTTTGTGAATGGCAGTGTCCCTGAGCTCCATTTTTCAACTCGCTTTTTTGGGAGCTGGCCGCAAATGCGCGGGATTGCCTCAGGCCCTATTCTGCTTCTGGGCGGCAGGCTGAGCCTGTGGTTAATTCTTCTTCCTGATGGGAAAATAGAGTGACCTGTGCCTGTCCCAAAACCTAGATCTAGTCTCTCATTGGTTGCCCCTCTTCCCGTTCATCCTCAGCACAAATTGCAACCTGTAGGGAACAGGAGCTTAAAGGTGCTGATTCTCCAAGTAGGGAGATTGCTAGTAAAGTAGCTGGAAAGGCGAACCCGAGCACAAGGAGATGAGAAATGAGGTGCGTCTTAGAAACCTTTCAAAATCACACGGTGTACCATCTTCTGGGTTTCTCATGCATGTTTTCGATGTAGGAAGATGCCCTTGAACCTGGAGATTTGGGACCCATGGGATGGGTACCAGGCAGTATTACTTTAAAGGGTCTGCCTTTGCTCACCCAACCTCACCCAAACTTTCAGCCCCAAGAGTGTCCACCCTTATGTCTCATCCAGCTGTGGGTCTAGATATGGTCAATCCAGGTTGCATCACAGCCTCTGAACGAATTGTGTAAGAATTTCTCTCTCTTTCACTGTCTTTGTTTTACGGGTTTTTAAAAGTAATTTATTTTTATAATGGGGTTTATCTGATTTTCACGGCTGTGTTTACGCGGCTTTACACCCACTTGACTCACTTCCAGACAGATATCAATGCATAGGTTTTAAGATTCTTACTAGTCACATATATTCTTGTGCGGTGAATAGGGGGTGTTGAGTCCAGTTCACTGAGCAAGGAGTAGGTCTTGTCTATTACATATTGGGTGTATGGAACGGTATCTGAGCGAATTTGAAACCCTTGTTTTATGCATCACCCCACCTCACCTTTCCCGTTAAGCAGCCATAGTGTGTTTTCTAAACGTGTGACTCTGTTCTGTTTTGTAATTCAGTTCAAGTGTAGCGGTTTTTACATTCCCTCTCTAAGTGATAGCTTATGATAAGTGTCTTTTTCTGTGTGACTTATTTCCCTTAGAATCATCGTACGTAAATCCACTCATCTTGCTTCTACTAACCTTATGACATTGATTTCATGTCTGAGTGATATTCCATTGTACATAAGGACCACAACTTCTTTATCCATTTTTCTCTTTCCTGGGATATTTAAGGTGTCGTGAAGTGGAGGTTCTTGTCAACAGAGCAGCCCTAAACTTTGGGGTGCCTGTGTCTTGCTGATTTTTAGTTTTCCCAATTTATACTCCCATGAGTGGACGTGCCCTATGCTCCCTAAGCTGTGTTTTTTCGATGTTTCAGGACACACCGTACACTTCTCCAGAGTGGCTGTTGGCAATTTACATCCCGCCCATCAGCGTAGCAAGGCTGCCATTTCTCCATGGCCTGTCCTGCATTTCTGGTTTTGACACATTTTGCAGCGTGACCCTTTTGACCGATGGGTAGCGAGACTTCTTTGTAGCGCTGATTTGCCTTTCCAGGTTGCTTGGTTGGCCAAAAAGGGCGTATGCGTTTTTTCCTGAATATATTCAGGAAAAAACGCATACGCCCTTTTTGGCCAAGGGCATCATTGTCGACGTTTTGCCGCTTTTCATGTGCTTTAAAGGCGATTCGAATCTACCTCCTGAAATCTGTTTCCTGCAATTCTGCCTTGCTTTCAAATCCTCTTCGTTGCCTTCCCTCAATATATCTGTGGATGAGAGTTATCATTTATAACTCTGCGGGTTTGTGAATTGCAGTGTCCCTGAGCTCCATTTTTCAACTCGCTTTTTTGGGAGCTGGCCGCAAAAGCGCGGGATTGCCTCAGGCCCTATTCTGCTTCTGGGCGGCAGGCTGAGCCTGTGGTTAATTCTTCTTCCTGATGGGAAAATAGAGTGACCTGTGCCTGTCCCAACACCTAGATCTAGTCTCTCATTGGTTGCCCCTCTTCCCGTTCATCCTCAGCACAAATTGCAACCTGTAGGGAACAGGAGCTTAAAGGTGCTGATTCTCCAAGTAGGGAGATTGCTAGTAAAGTAGCTGGAAAGGCGAACCCGAGCACAAGGAGATGAGAAATGAGGTGCGTCTTAGAAACCTTTCAAAATCACACGGTGTACCATCTTCTGGGTTTCTCATGCATGTTTTCGATGTAGGAAGATGCCCTTGAACCTGGAGATTTGGGACCCATGGGATGGGTACCAGGCAGTATTACTTTAAAGGGTCTGCGTTTGCTCACCCAACCTCACCCAAACTTTCAGCCCCAAGAGTGTCCACCCTTATGTCTCATCCAGCTGTGGGTCTAGATATGGTCAATCCAGGTTGCATCACAGCCTCTGAACGAATTGTGTAAGAATTTCTCTCTCTTTCACTGTCTTTGTTTTACGGGTTTTTAAAAGTAATTTATTTTTATAATGGGGTTTATCTGATTTTCACGGCTGTGTTTACGCGGCTTTACACCCACTTGACTCACTTCCAGACAGATATCAATGCATAGGTTTTAAGATTCTTACTAGTCACATATATTCTTGTGCGGTGAATAGGGGGTGTTGAGTCCAGTTCACTGAGCAAGGAGTAGGTCTTGTCTATTACATATTGGGTGTATGGAACGGTATCTGAGCGAATTTGATACCCTTGTTTTATGCATCACCCCACCTCACCTTTCCCGTTAAGCAGCCATAGTGTGTTTTCTAAACGTGTGACTCTGTTCTGTTTTGTAATTCAGTTCAAGTGTAGCGGTTTTTACATTCCCTCTCTAAGTGATAGCTTATGATAAGTGTCTTTTTCTGTGTGACTTATTTCACTTAGAATCGTCGTACCTAAATCCACTCATCTTGCTTCTACTAGCCTTATGACATTGATTTCATGTCTGAGTGATATTCCATTGTACATAAGGACCACAACTTCTTTATCCATTTTTCTCTTTCCTGGGATATTTAAGGTGTCGTGAAGTGGAGGTTCTTGTCAACAGAGCAGCCCTAAACTTTGGGGTGCCTGTGTCTTGCTGATTTTTAGTTTTCCCAATTTATACGCCCATGAGTGGACGTGCCCTATGCTCCCTAAGCTGTGTTTTTTCGATGTTTCAGGACACACCGTACACTTCTCCAGAGTGGCTGTTGGCAATTTACATCCCGCCCATCAGCGTAGCAAGGCTGCCATTTCTCCATGGCCTGTCCTGCATTTCTGGTTTTGACACATTTTGCAGCATGACCCTTTTGAACCGATGGGTAGCGAGACTTCTTTGTAGCGCTGATTTGCCTTTCCAGGTTGCTTGGTTGGCCAAAAAGGGCGTATGCGTTTTTTCCTGAATATATTCAGGAAAAAACGCATACGCCCTTTTTGGCCAAGGGCATCATTGTCGACGTTTTGCCGCTTTTCATGTGCTTTAAAGGCGATTCGAATCTACCTCCTGAAATCTGTTTCCTGCAATTCTGCCTTGCTCTCAAATCCTCTTCGTTGCCTTCCCTCAATATATCTGTGGATGAGAGTTATCATTTATAACTCTGCGGGTTTGTGAATTGCAGTGTCCCTGAGCTCCATTTTTCAACTCGCTTTTTTGGGAGCTGGCCGCAAATGCGCGGGATTGCCTCAGGCCCTATTCTGCTTCTGGGCGGCAGGCTGAGCCTGTGGTTAATTCTTCTTCCTGATGGGAAAATAGAGTGACCTGTGCCTGTCCCAACACCTAGATCTAGTCTCTCATTGGTTGCCCCTCTTCCCGTTCATCCTCAGGACAAATTGCAACCTGTAGGGAACAGGAGCTTAAAGGTGCTGATTCTCCAAGTAGGGAGATTGCTAGTAAAGTAGCTGGAAAGGCGAACCCGAGCACAAGGAGATGAGAAATGAGGTGCGTCTTAGAAACCTTTCAAAATCACACGGTGTACCATCTTCTGGGTTTCTCATGCATGTTTTCGATGTAGGAAGATGCCCTTGAACCTGGAGATTTGGGACCCATGGGATGGGTACCAGGCAGTATTACTTTAAAGGGTCTGCGTTTGCTCACCCAACCTCACCCAACCTTTCAGCCCCAAGAGTGTCCACCCTTATGTCTCATCCAGCTGTGGGTCTAGATATGGTCAATCCAGGTTGCATCACAGCCTCTGAACGAATTGTGTAAGAATTTCTCTCTCTTTCACTGTCTTTGTTTTACGGGTTTTTAAAAGTAATTTATTTTTATAATGGGGTTTATCTGATTTTCACGGCTGTGTTTACGCGGCTTTACACCCACTTGACTCACTTCCAGACAGATATCAATGCATAGGTTTTAAGATTCTTACTAGTCACATATATTCTTGTGCGGTGAATAGGGGGTGTTGAGTCCAGTTCACTGAGCAAGGAGTAGGTCTTGTCTATTACATATTGGGTGTATGGAACGGTATCTGAGCGAATTTGATACCCTTGTTTTATGCATCACCCCACCTCACCTTTCCCGTTAAGCAGCCATAGTGTGTTTTCTAAACGTGTGACTCTGTTCTGTTTTGTAATTCAGTTCAAGTGTAGCGGTTTTTACATTCCCTCTCTAAGTGATAGCTTATGATAAGTGTCTTTTTCTGTGTGACTTATTTCACTTAGAATCGTCGTACCTAAATCCACTCATCTTGCTTCAACTAGCCTTATGACATTGATTTCATGTCTGAGTGATATTCCATTGTACATAAGGACCACAACTTCTTTATCCATTTTTCTCTTTCCTGGGATATTTAAGGTGTCGAGAAGTGGAGGTTCTTGTCAACAGAGCAGCCCTAAACTTTGGGGTGCCTGTGTCTTGCTGATTTTTAGTTTTCCCAATTTATACGCCCATGAGTGGACGTGCCCTATGCTCCCTAAGCTGTGTTTTTTCGATGTTTCAGGACACACCGTACACTTTCCAGAGTGGCTGTTGGCAATTTACATCCCGCCCATCAGCGTAGCAAGGCTGCCATTTCTCCATGGCCTGTCCTGCATTTCTGGTTTTGACACATTTTGCAGCGTGACCCTTTTGACCGATGGGTAGCGAGACTTCTTTGTAGCGCTGATTTGCCTTTCCAGGTTGCTTGGTTGGCCAAAAAGGGCGTATGCGTTTTTTCCTGAATATATTCAGGAAAAAACGCATACGCCCTTTTTGGCCAAGGGCATCATTGTCGACGTTTTGCCGCTTTTCATGTGCTTTAAAGGCGATTCGAATCTACCTCCTGAAATCTGTTTCCTGCAATTCTGCCTTGCTTTCAAATCCTCTTCGTTGCCTTCCCTCAATATATCTGTGGATGAGAGTTATCATTTATAACTCTCCGGGTTTGTGAATTGCAGTGTCCCTGAGCTCCATTTTTCAACTCGCTTTTTTGGGAGCTGGCCGCAAATGCGCGGGATTGCCTCAGGCCCTATTCTGCTTCTGGGCGGCAGGCTGAGCCTGTGGTTAATTCTTCTTCCTGATGGGAAAATAGAGTGACCTGTGCCTGTCCCAACACCTAGATCTAGTCTCTCATTGGTTGCCCCTCTTCCCGTTCATCCTCAGGACAAATTGCAACCTGTAGGGAACAGGAGCTTAAAGGTGCTGATTCTCCAAGTAGGGAGATTGCTAGTAAAGTAGCTGGAAAGGCGAACCCGAGCACAAGGAGATGAGAAATGAGGTGCGTCTTAGAAACCTTTCAAAATCACACGGTGTACCATCTTCTGGGTTTCTCATGCATGTTTTCGATGTAGGAAGATGCCCTTGAACCTGGAGATTTGGGACCCATGGGATGGGTACCAGGCAGTATTACTTTAAAGGGTCTGTGTTTGCTCACCCAACCTCACCCAACCTTTCAGCCCCAAGAGTGTCCACCCTTATGTCTCATCCAGCTGTGGGTCTAGATATGGTCAATCCAGGTTGCATCACAGCCTCTGAACGAATTTTGTAAGAATTTCTCTCTCTTTCACTGTCTTTGTTTTACGGGTTTTTAAAAGTAATTTATTTTTATAATGGGGTTTATCTGATTTTCACGGCTGTGTTTACGCGGCTTTACACCCACTTGACTCACTTCCAGACAGATATCAATGCATAGGTTTTAAGATTCTTACTAGTCACATATATTCTTGTGCGGTGAATAGGGGGTGTTGAGTCCAGTTCACTGAGCAAGGAGTAGGTCTTGTCTATTACATATTGGGTGTATGGAACGGTATCTGAGCGAATTTGAAACCCTTGTTTTATGCATCACCCCACCTCACCTTTCCCGTTAAGCAGCCATAGTGTGTTTTCTAAACGTGTGACTCTGTTCTGTTTTGTAATTCAGTTCAAGTGTAGCGGTTTTTACATTCCCTCTCTAAGTGATAGCTTATGATAAGTGTCTTTTTCTGTGTGACTTATTTCCCTTAAGATCATCGTACCTAAATCCACTCATCTTGCTTCTACTAGCCTTATGACATTGATTTCATGTCTGAGTGATATTCCATTGTACATAAGGACCACAACTTCTTTATCCATTTTTCTCTTTCCTGGGATATTTAAGGTGTCGTGAAGTGGAGGTTCTTGTCAACAGAGCAGCCCTAAACTTTGGGGTGCCTGTGTCTTGCTGATTTTTAGTTTTCCCAATTTATACTCCCATGAGTGGACGTGCCCTATGCTCCCTAAGCTGTGTTTTTTCGATGTTTCAGGACACACCGTACACTTCTCCAGAGTGGCTGTTGGCAATTTACATCCCGCCCATCAGCGTAGCAAGGCTGCCATTTCTCCATGGCCTGTCCTGCATTTCTGGTTTTGACACATTTTGCAGCGTGACCCTTTTGACCGATGGGTAGCGAGACTTCTTTGTAGCGCTGATTTGCCTTTCCAGGTTGCTTGGTTGGCCAAAAAGGGCGTATGCGTTTTTTCCTGAATATATTCAGGAAAAAACGCATACGCCCTTTTTGGCCAAGGGCATCATTGTCGACGTTTTGCCGCTTTTCATGTGCTTTAAAGGCGATTCGAATCTACCTCCTGAAATCTGTTTCCTGCAATTCTGCCTTGCTCTCAAATCCTCTTCGTTGCCTTCCCTCAATATATCTGTGGATGAGAGTTATCATTTAAAACTCTGCGGGTTTGTGAATTGCAGTGTCCCTGAGCTCCATTTTTCAACTCGCTTTTTTGGGAGCTGGCCGCAAAAGCGCGGCATTGCCTCAGGCCCTATTCTGCTTCTGGGCGGCAGGCTGAGCCTGTGGTTAATTCTTCTTCCTGATGGGAAAATAGAGTGACCTGTGCCTGTCCCAAAACCTAGATCTAGTCTCTCATTGGTTGCCCCTCTTCCCGTTCATCCTCAGGACAAATTGCAACCTGTAGGGAACAGGAGCTTAAAGGTGCTGATTCTCCAAGTAGGGAGATTGCTAGTAAAGTAGCTGGAAAGGCGAACCCGAGCACAAGGAGATGAGAAATGAGGTGCGTCTTAGAAACCTTTCAAAATCACACGGTGTACCATCTTCTGGGTTTCTCATGCATGTTTTCGATGTAGGAAGATGCCCTTGAACCTGGAGATTTGGGACCCATGGGATGGGTACCAGGCAGTATTACTTTAAAGGGTCTGCGTTTGCTCACCCAACCTCACCCAACCTTTCAGCCCCAAGAGTGTCCACCCTTATGTCTCATCCAGCTGTGGGTCTAGATATGGTCAATCCAGGTTGCATCACAGCCTCTGAACGAATTGTGTAAGAATTTCTCTCTCTTTCACTGTCTTTGTTTTACGGGTTTTTAAAAGTAATTTATTTTTATAATGGGGTTTATCTGATTTTCACGGCTGTGTTTACGCGGCTTTACACCCACTTGACTCACTTCCAGACAGATATCAATGCATAGGTTTTAAGATTCTTACTAGTCACATATATTCTTGTGCGGTGAATAGGGGGTGTTGAGTCCAGTTCACTGAGCAAGGAGTAGGTCTTGTCTATTACATATTGGGTGTATGGAACGGTATCTGAGCGAATTTGATACCCTTGTTTTATGCATCACCCCACCTCACCTTTCCCGTTAAGCAGCCATAGTGTGTTTTCTAAACGTGTGACTCTGTTCTGTTTTGTAATTCAGTTCAAGTGTAGCGGTTTTTACATTCCCTCTCTAAGTGATAGCTTATGATAAGTGTCTTTTTCTGTGTGACTTATTTCACTTAGAATCGTCGTACCTAAATCCACTCATCTTGCTTCTACTAGCCTTATGACATTGATTTCATGTCTGAGTGATATTCCATTGTACATAAGGACCACAACTTCTTTATCCATTTTTCTCTTTCCTGGGATATTTAAGGTGTCGTGAAGTGGAGGTTCTTGTCAACAGAGCAGCCCTAAACTTTGGGGTGCCTGTGTCTTGCTGATTTTTAGTTTTCCCAATTTATACGCCCATGAGTGGACGTGCCCTATGCTCCCTAAGCTGTGTTTTTTCGATGTTTCAGGACACACCGTACACTTCTCCAGAGTGGCTGTTGGCAATTTACATCCCGCCCATCAGCGTAGCAAGGCTGCCATTTCTCCATGGCCTGTCCTGCATTTCTGGTTTTGACACATTTTGCAGCATGACCCTTTTGAACCGATGGGTAGCGAGACTTCTTTGTAGCGCTGATTTGCCTTTCCAGGTTGCTTGGTTGGCCAAAAAGGGCGTATGCGTTTTTTCCTGAATATATTCAGGAAAAAACGCATACGCCCTTTTTGGCCAAGGGCATCATTGTCGACGTTTTGCCGCTTTTCATGTGCTTTAAAGGCGATTCGAATCTACCTCCTGAAATCTGTTTCCTGCAATTCTGCCTTGCTCTCAAATCCTCTTCGTTGCCTTCCCTCAATATATCTGTGGATGAGAGTTATCATTTATAACTCTGCGGGTTTGTGAATTGCAGTGTCCCTGAGCTCCATTTTTCAACTCGCTTTTTTGGGAGCTGGCCGCAAATGCGCGGGATTGCCTCAGGCCCTATTCTGCTTCTGGGCGGCAGGCTGAGCCTGTGGTTAATTCTTCTTCCTGATGGGAAAATAGAGTGACCTGTGCCTGTCCCAACACCTAGATCTAGTCTCTCATTGGTTGCCCCTCTTCCCGTTCATCCTCAGGACAAATTGCAACCTGTAGGGAACAGGAGCTTAAAGGTGCTGATTCTCCAAGTAGGGAGATTGCTAGTAAAGTAGCTGGAAAGGCGAACCCGAGCACAAGGAGATGAGAAATGAGGTGCGTCTTAGAAACCTTTCAAAATCACACGGTGTACCATCTTCTGGGTTTCTCATGCATGTTTTCGATGTAGGAAGATGCCCTTGAACCTGGAGATTTGGGCCCCATGGGATGGGTACCAGGCAGTATTACTTTAAAGGGTCTGCGTTTGCTCACCCAACCTCACCCAAACTTTCAGCCCCAAGAGTGTCCACCCTTATGTCTCATCCAGCTGTGGGTCTAGATATGGTCAATCCAGGTTGCATCACAGCCTCTGAACGAATTGTGTAAGAATTTCTCTCTCTTTCACTGTCTTTGTTTTACGGGTTTTTAAAAGTAATTTATTTTTATAATGGGGTTTATCTGATTTTCACGGCTGTGTTTACGCGGCTTTACACCCACTTGACTCACTTCCAGACAGATATCAATGCATAGGTTTTAAGATTCTTACTAGTCACATATATTCTTGTGCGGTGAATAGGGGGTGTTGAGTCCAGTTCACTGAGCAAGGAGTAGGTCTTGTCTATTACATATTGGGTGTATGGAACGGTATCTGAGCGAATTTGATACCCTTGTTTTATGCATCACCCCACCTCACCTTTCCCGTTAAGCAGCCATAGTGTGTTTTCTAAACGTGTGACTCTGTTCTGTTTTGTAATTCAGTTCAAGTGTAGCGGTTTTTACATTCCCTCTCTAAGTGATAGCTTATGATAAGTGTCTTTTTCTGTGTGACTTATTTCACTTAGAATCGTCGTACCTAAATCCACTCATCTTGCTTCTACTAGCCTTATGACATTGATTTCATGTCTGAGTGATATTCCATTGTACATAAGGACCACAACTTCTTTATCCATTTTTCTCTTTCCTGGGATATTTAAGGTGTCGTGAAGTGGAGGTTCTTGTCAACAGAGCAGCCCTAAACTTTGGGGTGCCTGTGTCTTGCTGATTTTTAGTTTTCCCAATTTATACGCCCATGAGTGGACGTGCCCTATGCTCCCTAAGCTGTGTTTTTTCGATGTTTCAGGACACACCGTACACTTCTCCAGAGTGGCTGTTGGCAATTTACATCCCGCCCATCAGCGTAGCAAGGCTGCCATTTCTCCATGGCCTGTCCTGCAGTTCTGGTTTTGACACATTTTGCAGCGTGACCCTTTTGACCGATGGGTAGCGAGACTTCTTTGTAGCGCTGATTTGCCTTTCCAGGTTGCTTGGTTGGCCAAAAAGGGCGTATGCGTTTTTTCCTGAATATATTCAGGAAAAAACGCATACGCCCTTTTTGGCCAAGGGCATCATTGTCGACGTTTTGCCGCTTTTCATGTGCTTTAAAGGCGATTCGAATCTACCTCCTGAAATCTGTTTCCTGCAATTCTGCCTTGCTTTCAAATCCTCTTCGTTGCCTTCCCTCAATATATCTGTGGATGAGAGTTATCATTTATAACTCTGCGGGTTTGTGAATTGCAGTGTCCCTGAGCTCCATTTTTCAACTCGCTTTTTTGGGAGCTGGCCGCAAATGCGCGGGATTGCCTCAGGCCCTATTCTGCTTCTGGGCGGCAGGCTGAGCCTGTGGTTAATTCTTCTTCCTGATGGGAAAATAGAGTGACCTGTGCCTGTCCCAACACCTAGATCTAGTCTCTCATTGGTTGCCCCTCTTCCCGTTCATCCTCAGGACAAATTGCAACCTGTAGGGAACAGGAGCTTAAAGGTGCTGATTCTCCAAGTAGGGAGATTGCTAGTAAAGTAGCTGGAAAGGCGAACCCGAGCACAAGGAGATGAGAAATGAGGTGCGTCTTAGAAACCTTTCAAAATCACACGGTGTACCATCTTCTGGGTTTCTCATGCATGTTTTCGATGTAGGAAGATGCCCTTGAACCTGGAGATTTGGGACCCATGGGATGGGTACCAGGCAGTATTACTTTAAAGGGTCTGCGTTTGCTCACCCAACCTCACCCAACCTTTCAGCCCCAAGAGTGTCCACCCTTATGTCTCATCCAGCTGTGGGTCTAGATATGGTCAATCCAGGTTGCATCACAGCCTCTGAACGAATTGTGTAAGAATTTCTCTCTCTTTCACTGTCTTTGTTTTACGGGTTTTTAAAAGTAATTTATTTTTATAATGGGGTTTATCTGCTTTTCACGGCTGTGTTTACGCGGCTTTACACCCACTTGACTCACTTCCAGACAGATATCAATGCATAGGTTTTAAGATTCTTACTAGTCACATATATTCTTGTGCGGTGAATAGGGGGTGTTGAGTCCAGTTCACTGAGCAAGGAGTAGGTCCTGTCTATTACATATTGGGTGTATGGAACGGTATCTGAGCGAATTTGAAACCCTTGTTTTATGTATCACCCCACCTCACCTTTCCCGTTAAGCAGCCATAGTGTGTTTTCTAAACGTGTGACTCTGTTCTGTTTTGTAATTCAGTTCAAGTGTAGCGGTTTTTACATTCCCTCTCTAAGTGATAGCTTATGATAAGTGTCTTTTTCTGTGTGACTTATTTCACTTAAGATCATCGTACCTAAATCCACTCATCTTGCTTCTACTAGCCTTATGACATTGATTTCATGTCTGAGTGATATTCCATTGTACATAAGGACCACAACTTCTTTATCCATTTTTCTCTTTCCTGGGATATTTAAGGTGTCGTGAAGTGGAGGTTCTTGTCAACAGAGCAGCCCTAAACTTTGGGGTGCCTGTGTCTTGCTGATTTTTAGTTTTCCCAATTTATACTCCCATGAGTGGACGTGCCCTATGCTCCCTAAGCTGTGTTTTTTCGATGTTTCAGGACACACCGTACACTTCTCCAGAGTGGCTGTTGGCAATTTACATCCCGCCCATCAGCGTAGCAAGGCTGCCATTTCTCCATGGCCTGTCCTGCATTTCTGGTTTTGACACATTTTGCAGCGTGACCCTTTTGACCGATGGGAAGCGAGACTTCTTTGTAGCGCTGATTTGCCTTTCCAGGTTGCTTGGTTGGCCAAAAAGGGCGTATGCGTTTTTTCCTGAATATATTCAGGAAAAAACGCATACGCCCTTTTTGGCCAAGGGCATCATTGTCGACGTTTTGCCGCTTTTCATGTGCTTTAAAGGCGATTCGAATCTACCTCCTGAAATCTGTTTCCTGCAATTCTGCCTTGCTCTCAAATCCTCTTCGTTGCCTTCCCTCAATATATCTGTGGATGAGAGTTATCATTTATAACTCTGCGGGTTTGTGAATTGCAGTGTCCCTGAGCTCCATTTTTCAACTCGCTTTTTTGGGAGCTGGCCGCAAATGCGCGGGATTGCCTCAGGCCCTATTCTGCTTCTGGGCGGCAGGCTGAGCCTGTGGTTAATTCTTCTTCCTGATGGGAAAATAGAGTGACCTGTGCCTGTCCCAACACCTAGATCTAGTCTCTCATTGGTTGCCCCTCTTCCCGTTCATCCTCAGGACAAATTGCAACCTGTAGGGAACAGGAGCTTAAAGGTGCTGATTCTCCAAGTAGGGAGATTGCTAGTAAAGTAGCTGGAAAGGCGAACCCGAGCACAAGGAGATGAGAAATGAGGTGCGTCTTAGAAACCTTTCAAAATCACACGGTGTACCATCTTCTGGGTTTCTCATGCATGTTTTCGATGTAGGAAGATGCCCTTGAACCTGGAGATTTGGGACCCATGGGATGGGTACCAGGCAGTATTACTTTAAAGGGTCTGCGTTTGCTCACCCAACCTCACCCAACCTTTCAGCCCCAAGAGTGTCCACCCTTATGTCTCATCCAGCTGTGGGTCTAGATATGGTCAATCCAGGTTGCATCACAGCCTCTGAACGAATTTTGTAAGAATTTCTCTCTCTTTCACTGTCTTTGTTTTACGGGTTTTTAAAAGTAATTTATTTTTATAATGGGGTTTATCTGATTTTCACGGCTGTGTTTACGCGGCTTTACACCCACTTGACTCACTTCCAGACAGATATCAATGCATAGGTTTTAAGATTCTTACTAGTCACATATATTCTTGTGCGGTGAATAGGGGGTGTTGAGTCCAGTTCACTGAGCAAGGAGTAGGTCTTGTCTATTACATATTGGGTGTATGGAACGGTATCTGAGCGAATTTGAAACCCTTGTTTTATGCATCACCCCACCTCACCTTTCCCGTTAAGCAGCCATAGTGTGTTTTCTAAACGTGTGACTCTGTTCTGTTTTGTAATTCAGTTCAAGTGTAGCGGTTTTTACATTCCCTCTCTAAGTGATAGCTTATGATAAGTGTCTTTTTCTGTGTGACTTATTTCACTTAGAATCATCGTACGTAAATCCACTCATCTTGCTTCTACTAGCCTTATGACATTGATTTCATGTCTGAGTGATATTCCATTGTACATAAGGACCACAACTTCTTTATCCATTTTTCTCTTTCCTGGGATATTTAAGGTGTCATGAAGTGGAGGTTCTTGTCAACAGAGCAGCCCTAAACTTTGGGGTGCCTGTGTCTTGCTGATTTTTAGTTTTCCCAATTTATACTCCCATGAGTGGACGTGCCCTATGCTCCCTAAGCTGTGTTTTTTCGATGTTTCAGGACACACCGAACACTTCTCCAGAGTGGCTGTTGGCAATTTACATCCCGCCCATCAGCGTAGCAAGGCTGCCATTTCTCCATGGCCTGTCCTGCATTTCTGGTTTTGACACATTTTGCAGCGTGACCCTTTTGACCGATGGGAAGCGAGACTTCTTTGTAGCGCTGATTTGCCTTTCCAGGTTGCTTGGTTGGCCAAAAAGGGCGTATGCGTTTTTTCCTGAATATATTCAGGAAAAAACGCATACGCCCTTTTTGGCCAAGGGCATCATTGTCGACGTTTTGCCGCTTTTCATGTGCTTTAAAGGCGATTCGAATCTACCTCCTGAAATCTGTTTCCTGCAATTCTGCCTTGCTTTCAAATCCTCTTCGTTGCCTTCCCTCAATATATCTGTGGATGAGAGTTATCATTTATAACTCTGCGGGTTTGTGAATTGCAGTGTCCCTGAGCTCCATTTTTCAACTCGCTTTTTTGGGAGCTGGCCGCAAAAGCGCGGGATTGCCTCAGGCCCTATTCTGCTTCTGGGCGGCAGGCTGAGCCTGTGGTTAATTCTTCTTCCTGATGGGAAAATAGAGTGACCTGTGCCTGTCCCAACACCTAGATCTAGTCTCTCATTGGTTGCCCCTCTTCCCGTTCATCCTCAGGACAAATTGCAACCTGTAGGGAACAGGAGCTTAAAGGTGCTGATTCTCCAAGTAGGGAGATTGCTAGTAAAGTAGCTGGAAAGGCGAACCCGAGCACAAGGAGATGAGAAATGAGGTGCGTCTTAGAAACCTTTCAAAATCACACGGTGTACCATCTTCTGGGTTTCTCATGCATGTTTTCGATGTAGGAAGATGCCCTTGAAACTGGAGATTTGGGACCCATGGGATGGGTACCAGGCAGTATTACTTTAAAGGGTCTGCGTTTGCTCACCCAACCTCACCCAACCTTTCAGCCCCAAGAGTGTCCACCCTTATGTCTCATCCAGCTGTGGGTCTAGATATGGTCAATCCAGGTTGCATCACAGCCTCTGAACGAATTGTGTAAGAATTTCTCTCTCTTTCACTGTCTTTGTTTTACGGGTTTTTAAAAGTAATTTATTTTTATAATGGGGTTTATCTGCTTTTCACGGCTGTGTTTACGCGGCTTTACACCCACTTGACTCACTTCCAGACAGATATCAATGCATAGGTTTTAAGATTCTTACTAGTCACATATATTCTTGTGCGGTGAATAGGGGGTGTTGAGTCCAGTTCACTGAGCAAGGAGTAGGTCTTGTCTATTACATATTGGGTGTATGGAACGGTATCTGAGCGAATTTGAAACCCTTGTTTTATGCATCACCCCACCTCACCTTTCCCGTTAAGCAGCCATAGTGTGTTTTCTAAACGTGTGACTCTGTTCTGTTTTGTAATTCAGTTCAAGTGTAGCGGTTTTTACATTCCCTCTCTAAGTGATAGCTTATGATAAGTGTCTTTTTCTGTGTGACTTATTTCACTTAGAATCATCGTACGTAAATCCACTCATCTTGCTTCTACTAGCCTTATGACATTGATTTCATGTCTGAGTGATATTCCATTGTACATAAGGACCACAACTTCTTTATCCATTTTTCTCTTTCCTGGGATATTTAAGGTGTCGTGAAGTGGAGGTTCTTGTCAACAGAGCAGCCCTAAACTTTGGGGTGCCTGTGTCTTGCTGATTTTTAGTTTTCCCAATTTATACTCCCATGAGTGGACGTGCCCTATGCTCCCTAAGCTGTGTTTTTTCGATGTTTCAGGACACACCGAACACTTCTCCAGAGTGGCTGTTGGCAATTTACATCCCGCCCATCAGCGTAGCAAGGCTGCCATTTCTCCATGGCCTGTCCTGCATTTCTGGTTTTGACACATTTTGCAGCGTGACCCTTTTGACCGATGGGAAGCGAGACTTCTTTGTAGCGCTGATTTGCCTTTCCAGGTTGCTTGGTTGGCCAAAAAGGGCGTATGCGTTTTTTCCTGAATATATTCAGGAAAAAACGCATACGCCCTTTTTGGCCAAGGGCATCATTGTCGACGTTTTGCCGCTTTTCATGTGCTTTAAAGGCGATTCGAATCTACCTCCTGAAATCTGTTTCCTGCAATTCTGCCTTGCTTTCAAATCCTCTTCGTTGCCTTCCCTCAATATATCTGTGGATGAGAGTTATCATTTATAACTCTGCGGGTTTGTGAATTGCAGTGTCCCTGAGCTCCATTTTTCAACTCGCTTTTTTGGGAGCTGGCCGCAAAAGCGCGGGATTGCCTCAGGCCCTATTCTGCTTCTGGGCGGCAGGCTGAGCCTGTGGTTAATTCTTCTTCCTGATGGGAAAATAGAGTGACCTGTGCCTGTCCCAACACCTAGATCTAGTCTCTCATTGGTTGCCCCTCTTCCCGTTCATCCTCAGGACAAATTGCAACCTGTAGGGAACAGGAGCTTAAAGGTGCTGATTCTCCAAGTAGGGAGATTGCTAGTAAAGTAGCTGGAAAGGCGAACCCGAGCACAAGGAGATGAGAAATGAGGTGCGTCTTAGAAACCTTTCAAAATCACACGGTGTACCATCTTCTGGGTTTCTCATGCATGTTTTCGATGTAGGAAGATGCCCTTGAACCTGGAGATTTGGGACCCATGGGATGGGTACCAGGCAGTATTACTTTAAAGGGTCTGCGTTTGCTCACCCAACCTCACCCAAACTTTCAGCCCCAAGAGTGTCCACCCTTATGTCTCATCCAGCTGTGGGTCTAGATATGGTCAATCCAGGTTGCATCACAGCCTCTGAACGAATTGTGTAAGTATTTCTCTCTCTTTCACTGTCTTTGTTTTACGGGTTTTTAAAAGTAATTTATTTTTATAATGGGGTTTATCTGCTTTTCACGGCTGTGTTTACGCGGCTTTACACACACTTGACTCACTTCCAGACAGATATCAATGCATAGGTTTTAAGATTCTTACTAGTCACATATATTCTTGTGCGGTGAATAGGCGGTGTTGAGTCCAGTTCACTGAGCAAGGAGTAGGTCTTGTCTATTACATATTGGGTGTATGGAACGGTATCTGAGCGAATTTGAAACCCTTGTTTTATGCATCACCCCACCTCACCTTTCCCGTTAAGCAGCCATAGTGGGTTTTCTAAACGTGTGACTCTGTTCTGTTTTGTAATTCAGTTCAAGTGTAGCGGTTTTTACATTCCCTCTCTAAGTGATAGCTTATGATAAGTGTCTTTTTCTGTGTGACTTATTTCACTTAGAATCATCGTACCTAAATCCACTCATCTTGCTTCTATTAGCCTTATGACATTGATTTCATGTCTGAGTCATATTCCATTGTACATAAGGACCACAACTTCTTTATCCATTTTTCTCTTTCCTGGGATATTTAAGGTGTCATGAAGTGGAGGTTCTTGTCAACAGAGCAGCCCTAAACTTTGGGGTGCCTGTGTCTTGCTGATTTTTAGTTTTCCCAATTTATACGCCCATGAGTGGACGTGCCCTATGCTCCCTAAGCTGTGTTTTTTCGATGTTTCAGGACACACCGTACACTTCTCCAGAGTGGCTGTTGGCAATTTACATCCCGCCCATCAGCGTAGCAAGGCTGCCATTTCTCCATGGCCTGTCCTGCATTTCTGGTTTTGACACATTTTGCAGCGTGACCCTTTTGACCGATGGGAAGCGAGACTTCTTTGTAGCGCTGATTTGCCTTTCCAGGTTGCTTGGTTGGCCAAAAAGGGCGTATGCGTTTTTTCCTGAATATATTCAGGAAAAAACGCATACGCCCTTTTTGGCCAAGGGCATCATTGTCGACGTTTTGCCGCTTTTCATGTGCTTTAAAGGCGATTCGAATCTACCTCCTGAAATCTGGTTCCTGCAATTCTGCCTTGCTCTCAAATCCTCTTCGTTGCCTTCCCTCAATATATCTGTGGATGAGAGTTATCATTTATAACTCTGCGGGTTTGTGAATTGCAGTGTCCCTGAGCTCCATTTTTCAACTCGCTTTTTTGGGAGCTGGCCGCAAAAGTGCGGGATTGCCTCAGGCCCTATTCTGCTTCTGGGCGGCAGGCTGAGCCTGTGGTTAATTCTTCTTCCTGATGGGAAAATAGAGTGACCTGTGCCTGTCCCAACACCTAGATCTAGTCTCTCATTGGTTGCCCCTCTTCCCGTTCATCCTCAGGACAAATTGCAACCTGTAGGGAACAGGAGCTTAAAGGTGCTGATTCTCCAAGTAGGGAGATTGCTAGTAAAGTAGCTGGAAAGGCGAACCCGAGCACAAGGAGATGAGAAATGAGGTGCGTCTTAGAAACCTTTCAAAATCACACGGTGTACCATCTTCTGGGTTTCTCATGCATGTTTTCGATGTAGGAAGATGCCCTTGAACCTGGAGATTTGGGACCCATGGGATGGGTACCAGGCAGTATTACTTTAAAGGGTCTGCGTTTGCTCACCCAACCTCACCCAACCTTTCAGCCCCAAGAGTGTCCACCCTTATGTCTCATCCAGCTGTGGGTCTAGATATGGTCAATCCAGGTTGCATCACAGCCTCTGAACGAATTGTGTAAGAATTTCTCTCTCTTTCACTGTCTTTGTTTTACGGGTTTTTAAAAGTAATTTATTTTTATAATGGGGTTTATCTGCTTTTCACGGCTGTGTTTACGCGGCTTTACACCCACTTGACTCACTTCCAGACAGATATCAATGCATAGGTTTTAAGATTCTTACTAGTCACATATATTCTTGTGCGGTGAATAGGGGGTGTTGAGTCCAGTTCACTGAGCAAGGAGTAGGTCTTGTCTATTACATATTGGGTGTATGGAACGGTATCTGAGCGAATTTGAAACCCTTGTTTTATGCATCACCCCACCTCACCTTTCCCGTTAAGCAGCCATAGTGTGTTTTCTAAACGTGTGACTCTGTTCTGTTTTGTAATTCAGTTCAAGTGTAGCGGTTTTTACATTCCCTCTCTAAGTGATAGCTTATGATAAGTGTCTTTTTCTGTGTGACTTATTTCACTTAGAATCATCGTACGTAAATCCACTCATCTTGCTTCTACTAGCCTTATGACATTGATTTCATGTCTGAGTGATATTCCATTGTACATAAGGACCACAACTTCTTTATCCATTTTTCTCTTTCCTGGGATATTTAAGGTGTCGTGAAGTGGAGGTTCTTGTCAACAGAGCAGCCCTAAACTTTGTGGTGCCTGTGTCTTGCTGATTTTTAGTTTTCCCAATTTATACTCCCATGAGTGGACGTGCCCTATGCTCCCTAAGCTGTGTTTTTTCGATGTTTCAGGACACACCGTACACTTCTCCAGAGTGGCTGTTGGCAATTTACATCCCGCCCATCAGCGTAGCAAGGCTGCCATTTCTCCATGGCCTGTCCTGCATTTCTGGTTTTGACACATTTTGCAGCGTGACCCTTTTGACCGATGGGAAGCGAGACTTCTTTGTAGCGCTGATTTGCCTTTCCAGGTTGCTTGGTTGGCCAAAAAGGGCGTATGCGTTTTTTCCTGAATATATTCAGGAAAAAACGCATACGCCCTTTTTGGCCAAGGGCATCATTGTCGACGTTTTGCCGCTTTTCATGTGCTTTAAAGGCGATTCGAATCTACCTCCTGAAATCTGGTTCCTGCAATTCTGCCTTGCTCTCAAATCCTCTTCGTTGCCTTCCCTCAATATATCTGTGGATGAGAGTTATCATTTATAACTCTGCGGGTTTGTGAATTGCAGTGTCCCTGAGCTCCATTTTTCAACTCGCTTTTTTGGGAGCTGGCCGCAAAAGTGCGGGATTGCCTCAGGCCCTATTCTGCTTCTGGGCGGCAGGCTGAGCCTGTGGTTAATTCTTCTTCCTGATGGGAAAATAGAGTGACCTGTGCCTGTCCCAACACCTAGATCTAGTCTCTCATTGGTTGCCCCTCTTCCCGTTCATCCTCAGGACAAATTGCAACCTGTAGGGAACAGGAGCTTAAAGGTGCTGATTCTCCAAGTAGGGAGATTGCTAGTAAAGTAGCTGGAAAGGCGAACCCGAGCACAAGGAGATGAGAAATGAGGTGCGTCTTAGAAACCTTTCAAAATCACACGGTGTACCATCTTCTGGGTTTCTCATGCATGTTTTCGATGTAGGAAGATGCCCTTGAACCTGGAGATTTGGGACCCATGGGATGGGTACCAGGCAGTATTACTTTAAAGGGTCTGCGTTTGCTCACCCAACCTCACCCAACCTTTCAGCCCCAAGAGTGTCCACCCTTATGTCTCATCCAGCTGTGGGTCTAGATATGGTCAATCCAGGTTGCATCACAGCCTCTGAACGAATTGTGTAAGAATTTCTCTCTCTTTCACTGTCTTTGTTTTACGGGTTTTTAAAAGTAATTTATTTTTATAATGGGGTTTATCTGCTTTTCACGGCTGTGTTTACGCGGCTTTACACCCACTTGACTCACTTCCAGACAGATATCAATGCATAGGTTTTAAGATTCTTACTAGTCACATATATTCTTGTGCGGTGAATAGGGGGTGTTGAGTCCAGTTCACTGAGCAAGGAGTAGGTCTTGTCTATTACATATTGGGTGTATGGAACGGTATCTGAGCGAATTTGAAACCCTTGTTTTATGCATCACCCCACCTCACCTTTCCCGTTAAGCAGCCATAGTGTGTTTTCTAAACGTGTGACTCTGTTCTGTTTTGTAATTCAGTTCAAGTGTAGCGGTTTTTACATTCCCTCTCTAAGTGATAGCTTATGATAAGTGTCTTTTTCTGTGTGACTTATTTCACTTAGAATCATCGTACGTAAATCCACTCATCTTGCTTCTACTAGCCTTATGACATTGATTTCATGTCTGAGTGATATTCCATTGTACATAAGGACCACAACTTCTTTATCCATTTTTCTCTTTCCTGGGATATTTAAGGTGTCGTGAAGTGGAGGTTCTTGTCAACAGAGCAGCCCTAAACTTTGTGGTGCCTGTGTCTTGCTGATTTTTAGTTTTCCCAATTTATACTCCCATGAGTGGACGTGCCCTATGCTCCCTAAGCTGTGTTTTTTCGATGTTTCAGGACACACCGTACACTTCTCCAGAGTGGCTGTTGGCAATTTACATCCCGCCCATCAGCGTAGCAAGGCTGCCATTTCTCCATGGCCTGTCCTGCATTTCTGGTTTTGACACATTTTGCAGCGTGACCCTTTTGACCGATGGGAAGCGAGACTTCTTTGTAGCGCTGATTTGCCTTTCCAGGTTGCTTGGTTGGCCAAAAAGGGCGTATGCGTTTTTTCCTGAATATATTCAGGAAAAAACGCATACGCCCTTTTTGGCCAAGGGCATCATTGTCGACGTTTTGCCGCTTTTCATGTGCTTTAAAGGCGATTCGAATCTACCTCCTGAAATCTGTTTCCTGCAATTCTGCCTTCTTTCAAATCCTCTTCGTTGCCTTCCCTCAATATATCTGTGGATGAGAGTTATCACTTATAACTCTGCGGGTTTGTGAATTGCAGTGTCCCTGAGCTCCATTTTTCAACTCGCTTTTTTGGGAGATGGCCGCAAAAGCGCGGGATTGAATCAGGCCCTATTCTGCTTCTGGGCGGCAGGCTGAGCCTGTGGTTAATTCTTCTTCCTGTTGGGAAAATAGAGTGACCTGTGCCTGTCCCAACACCTAGATCTAGTCTCTCATTGGTTGCCCCTCTTCCCGTTCATCCTCAGGACAAATTGCAACCTGTAGGGAACAGGAGCTTAAAGGTGCTGATTCTCCAAGTAGGGAGATTGCTAGTAAAGTAGCTGGAAAGGCGAACCCGAGCACAAGGAGATGAGAAATGAGGTGCGTATTAGAAACCTTTCAAAATCACACGGTGTACCATCTTCTGGGTTTCTCATGCATGTTTTCGATGTAGGAAGATGCCCTTGAACCTGGAGATTTGGGACCCATGGGATGGGTACCAGGCAGTATTACTTTAAAGGGTCTGCGTTTGCTCACCCAACCTCACCCAACCTTTCAGCCCCAAGAGTGTCCACCCTTATGTCTCATCCAGCTGTGGGTCTAGATATGGTCAATCCAGGTTGCATCACAGCCTCTGAACGAATTGTGTAAGAATTTCTCTCTCTTTCACTGTCTTTGTTTTACGGGTTTTTAAAAGTAATTTATTTTTATAATGGGGTTTATCTGCTTTTCACGGCTGTGTTTACGCGGCTTTACACCCACTTGACTCACTTCCAGACAGATATCAATGCATAGGTTTTAAGATTCTTACTAGTCACATATATTCTTGTGCGGTGAATAGGGGGTGTTGAGTCCAGTTCACTGAGCAAGGAGTAGGTCTTGTCTATTACATATTGGGTGTATGGAACGGTATCTGAGCGAATTTGAAACCCTTGTTTTATGCATCACCCCACCTCACCTTTCCCGTTAAGCAGCCATAGTGTGTTTTCTAAACGTGTGCCTCTGTTCTGTTTTGTAATTCAGTTCAAGTGTAGCGGTTTTTACATTCCCTCTCTAAGTGATAGCTTATGATAAGTGTCTTTTTCTGTGTGACTTATTTCACTTAGAATCATCGTAAGTAAATCCACTCATCTTGCTTCTACTAGCCTTATGACATTGATTTCATGTCTGAGTGATATTCCATTGTACATAAGGACCACAACTTCTTTATCCATTTTTCTCTTTCCTGGGATATTTAAGGTGTCGTGAAGTGGAGGTTCTTGTCAACAGAGCAGCCCTAAACTTTGGGGTGCCTGTGTCTTGCTGATTTTTAGTTTTCCCAATTTATACTCCCATGAGTGGTCGTGCCCTATGCTCCCTAAGCTGTGTTTTTTCGATGTTTCAGGACACACCGTACACTTCTCCAGAGTGGCTGTTGGCAATTTACATCCCGCCCATCAGCGTAGCAAGGCTGCCATTTCTCCATGGCCTGTCCTGCATTTCTGGTTTTGACACATTTTGCAGCGTGACCCTTTTGACCGATGGGTAGCGAGACTTCTTTGTAGTGCTGATTTGACTTTCCAGGTTGCTTGGTTGGCCAAAAAGGGCGTATGCGTTTTTTCCTGAATATATTCAGGAAAAAACGCATACGCCCTTTTTGGCCAAGGGCATCATTGTCGACGTTTTGCCGCTTTTCATGTGCTTTAAAGGCGATTCGAATCTACCTCCTGAAATCTGGTTCCTGCAATTCTGCCTTGCTTTCAAATCCTCTTCGTTGCCTTCCCTCAATATATCTGTGGATGAGAGTTATCATTTATAACTCTGCGGGTTTGTGAATTGCAGTGTCCCTGAGCTCCATTTTTCAACTCGCTTTTTTGGGAGCTGGCCGCAAATGCGCGGGATTGCCTCCGGCCCTATTCTGCTTCTGGGCGGCAGGCTGAGCCTGTGGTTAATTCTTCTTCCTGATGGGAAAATAGAGTGACCTGTGCCTGTCCCAACACCTAGATCTAGTCTCTCATTGGTTGCCCCTCTTCCCGTTCATCCTCAGGACAAATTGCAACCTGTAGGGAACAGGAGCTTAAAGGTGCTGATTCTCCAAGTAGGGAGATTGCTAGTAAAGTAGCTGGAAAGGCGAACCCGAGCACAAGGAGATGAGAAATGAGGTGCGTCTTAGAAACCTTTCAAAATCACACGGTGTACCATCTTCTGGGTTTCTCATGCATGTTTTCGATGTAGGAAGATGCCCTTGAACCTGGAGATTTGGGACCCATGGGATGGGTACCAGGCAGTATTACTTTAAAGGGTCTGCGTTTGCTCACCCAACCTCACCCAACCTTTCAGCCCCAAGAGTGTCCACCCTTATGTCTCATCCAGCTGTGGGTCTAGATATGGTCAATCCAGGTTGCATCACAGCCTCTGAACGAATTGTGTAAGAATTTCTCTCTCTTTCACTGTCTTTGTTTTACGGGTTTTTAAAAGTAATTTATTTTTATAATGGGGTTTATCTGCTTTTCACGGCTGTGTTTACGCGGCTTTACACCCACTTGACTCACTTCCAGACAGATATCAATGCATAGGTTTTAAGATTCTTACTAGTCACATATATTCTTGTGCGGTGAATAGGGGGTGTTGAGTCCAGTTCACTGAGCAAGGAGTAGGTCTTGTCTATTACATATTGGGTGTATGGAACGGTATCTGAGCGAATTTGAAACCCTTGTTTTATGCATCACCCCACCTCACCTTTCCCGTTAAGCAGCCATAGTGTGTTTTCTAAACGTGTGACTCTGTTCTGTTTTGTAATTCAGTTCAAGTGTAGCGGTTTTTACATTCCCTCTCTAAGTGATAGCTTATGATAAGTGTCTTTTTCTGTGTGACTTATTTCACTTAGGATCATCGTACCTAAATCCACTCATCTTGCTTCTACTAGCCTTATGACATTGATTTCATGTCTGAGTGATATTCCATTGTACATAAGGACCACAACTTCTTTATCCATTTTTCTCTTTCCTGGGATATTTAAGGTGTCGTGAAGTGGAGGTTCTTGTCAACATAGCAGCCCTAAACTTTGGGGTGCCTGTGTCTTGCTGATTTTTAGTTTTCCCAATTTATACGCCCATGAGTGGACGTGCCCTATGCTCCCTAAGCTGTGTTTTTTCGATGTTTCAGGACACACCGTACACTTCTCCAGAGTGGCTGTTGGCAATTTACATCCCGCCCATCAGCGTAGCAAGGCTGCCATTTCTCCATGGCCTGTCCTGCATTTCTGGTTTTGACACATTTTGCAGCGTGACCCTTTTGACCGATGGGAAGCGAGACTTCTTTATAGCGCTGATTTGCCTTTCCAGGTTGCTTGGTTGGCCAAAAAGGGCGTATGCGTTTTTTCCTGAATATATTCAGGAAAAAACGCATACGCCCTTTTTGGCCAAGGGCATCATTGTCGACGTTTTGCCGCTTTTCATGTGCTTTAAAGGCGATTCGAATCTACCTCCTGAAATCTGTTTCCTGCAATTCTGCCTTGCTTTCAAATCCTCTTCGTTGCCTTCCCTCAATATATCTGTGGATGAGAGTTATCATTTATAACTCTGCGGGTTTGTGAATTGCAGTGTCCCTGAGCTCCATTTTTCAACTCGCTTTTTTGGGAGCTGGCCGCAAAAGCGCGGGATTGCCTCAGGCCCTATTCTGCTTCTGGGCGGCAGGCTGAGCCTGTGGTTAATTCTTCTTCCTGATGGGAAAATAGAGTGACCTGTGCCTGTCCCAACACCTAGATCTAGTCTCTCATTGGTTGCCCCTCTTCCCGTTCATCCTCAGGACAAATTGCAACCTGTAGGGAACAGGAGCTTAAAGGTGCTGATTCTCCAAGTAGGGAGATTGCTAGTAAAGTAGCTGGAAAGGCGAACCCGAGCACAAGGAGATGAGAAATGAGGTGCGTATTAGAAACCTTTCAAAATCACACGGTGTACCATCTTCTGGGTTTCTCATGCATGTTTTCGATGTAGGAAGATGCCCTTGAACCTGGAGATTTGGGACCCATGGGATGGGTTCCAGGCAGTATTACTTTAAAGGGTCTGCGTTTGCTCACCCAACCTCACCCAACCTTTCAGCCCCAAGAGTGTCCACCCTTATGTCTCATCCAGCTGTGGGTCTAGATATGGTCAATCCAGGTTGCATCACAGCCTCTGAACGAATTGTGTAAGAATTTCTCTCTCTTTCACTGTCTTTGTTTTACGGGTTTTTAAAAGTAATTTATTTTTATAATGGGGTTTATCTGCTTTTCACGGCTGTGTTTACGCGGCTTTACACCCACTTGACTCACTTCCAGACAGATATCAATGCATAGGTTTTAAGATTCTTACTAGTCACATATATTCTTGTGCGGTGAATAGGGGGTGTTGAGTCCAGTTCACTGAGCAAGGAGTAGGTCTTGTCTATTACATATTGGGTGTATGGAACGGTATCTGAGCGAATTTGAAACCCTTGTTTTATGCATCACCCCACCTCACCTTTCCCGTTAAGCAGCCATAGTGTGTTTTCTAAACGTGTGACTCTGTTCTGTTTTGTAATTCAGTTCAAGTGTAGCGGTTTTTACATTCCCTCTCTAAGTGATAGCTTATGATAAGTGTCTTTTTCTGTGTGACTTATTTCACTTAGAATCATGGTACGTAAATCCACTCATCTTGCTTCTACTAGCCTTATGACATTGATTTCATGTCTGAGTGATATTCCATTGTACATAAGGACCACAACTTCTTTATCCATTTTTCTCTTTCCTGGGATATTTAAGGTGTCGTGAAGTGGAGGTTCTTGTCAACAGAGCAGCCCTAAACTTTGGGGTGCCTGTGTCTTGCTGATTTTTAGTTTTCCCAATTTATACTCCCATGAGTGGACGTGCCCTATGCTCCCTAAGCTGTGTTTTTTCGATGTTTCAGGACACACCGTACACTTCTCCAAAGTGGCTGTTGGCAATTTACATCCCGCCCATCAGCGTAGCAAGGCTGCCATTTCTCCATGGCCTGTCCTGCATTTCTGGTTTTGACACATTTTGCAGCGTGACCCTTTTGACCGATGGGTAGCGAGACTTCTTTGTAGTGCTGATTTGCCTTTCCAGGTTGCTTGGTTGGCCAAAAAGGGCGTATGCGTTTTTTCCTGAATATATTCAGGAAAAAACGCATACGCCCTTTTTGGCCAAGGGCATCATTGTCGACGTTTTGCCGCTTTTCATGTGCTTTAAAGGCGATTCGAATCTACCTCCTGAAATCTGGTTCCTGCAATTCTGCCTTGCTTTCAAATCCTCTTCGTTGCCTTCCCTCAATATATCTGTGGATGAGAGTTATCATTTATAACTCTGCGGGTTTGTGAATTGCAGTGTCCCTGAGCTCCATTTTTCAACTCGCTTTTTTGGGAGCTGGCCGCAAATGCGCGGGATTGCCTCAGGCCCTATTCTGCTTCTGGGCGGCAGGCTGAGCCTGTGGTTAATTCTTCTTCCTGATGGGAAAATAGAGTGACCTGTGCCTGTCCCAACACCTAGATCTAGTCTCTCATTGGTTGCCCCTCTTCCCGTTCATCCTCAGGACAAATTGCAACCTGTAGGGAACAGGAGCTTAAAGGTGCTGATTCTCCAAGTAGGGAGATTGCTAGTAAAGTAGATGGAAAGGCGAACCCGAGCACAAGGAGATGAGAAATGAGGTGCGTCTTAGAAACCTTTCAAAATCACACGGTGTAGCATCTTCTGGGTTTCTCATGCATGTTTTCGATGTAGGAAGATGCCCTTGAACCTGGAGATTTGGGACCCATGGGATGGGTACCAGGCAGTATTACTTTAAAGGGTCTGCGTTTGCTCACCCAACCTCACCCAAACTTTCAGCCCCAAGAGTGTCCACCCTTATGTCTCATCCAGCTGTGGGTCTAGATATGGTCAATCCAGGTTGCATCACAGCCTCTGAACGAATTGTGTAAGAATTAATCTCTCTTTCATTGTCTTTGTTTTACGGGTTTTTAAAAGTAATTTATTTTTATAATGGGGTTTAGCTGCTTTTCACGGCTGTGTTTATGCGGCTTTACACCCACTTGACTCACTTCCAGACAGATATCAATACATAGGTTTTAAGATTCTTACTAGTCACATATATTCTTGTGCGGTGAATAGGGGGTGTTGAGTCCAGTTCACTGAGCAAGGAGTAGGTCTTGTCTATTACATATTGGGTGTATGGAACGGTATCTGAGCGAATTTGAAACCCTTGTTTTATGCATCACCCCACCTCACCTTTCCCGTTAAGCAGCCATAGTGTGTTTTCTAAACGTGTGACTCTGTTCTGTTTTGTAATTCAGTTCAAGTGTAGCGGTTTTTACATTCCCTCTCTAAGTGATAGCTTATGATAAGTGTCTTTTTCTGTGTGACTTATTTCACTTAGAATCGTCGTACCTAAATCCACTCATCTTGCTTCTACTAGCCTTATGACATTGATTTCATGTCTGAGTGATATTCCATTGTACATAAGGACCACAACTTCTTTATCCATTTTTCTCTTTCCTGGGATATTTAAGGTGTCATGAAGTGGAGGTTCTTGTCAACAGAGCAGACCCAAACTTTGGGGTGCCTGTGTCTTGCTCATTTTTAGTTTTCCCAATTTATACGCCCATGAGTGGACGTGCCCTATGCTCCCTAAGCTGTGTTTTTTCGATGTTTCAGGACACACCGTACACTTCTCCAGAGTGGCTGTTGGCAATTTACATCCCGCACATCAGCGTAGCAAGGCTGCCATTTCTCCATGGCCTGTCCTGCATTTCTGGTTTTGACACTTTTTGCAGTATGGCCCTTTTGACCCATGGGAAGCGAGACTTCTTTGTAGCGCTGATTTGCCTTTCCAGGTTGCTTGGTTGGCCAAAAAGGGCGTATGCGTTTTTTCCTGAATATATTCAGGAAAAAACGCATACGCCCTTTTTGGCCAAGGGCATCATTGTCGACGTTTTGCCGCTTTTCATGTGCTTTAAAGGCGATTCGAATCTACCTCCTGAAATCTGTTTCCTGCAATTCTGCCTTGCTTTCAAATCCTCTTCGTTGCCTTCCCTCAATATATCTGTGGATGAGAGTTATCATTTATAACTCTGCCGGTTTGTTAATTGCAGTGTCCCTGAGCTCCATTTTTCAACTCGCTTTTTTGGGAGCTGGCCGCAAAAGCGCGGGATTGCCTCAGGCCCTATTCTGCTTCTGGGCGGCAGGCTTCGCCTGTGGTTAATTCTTCTTCCTGATGGGAAATAGAGTGACCTGTGCCTGTCCCAACACCTAGATCTAGTCTCTCATTGGTTGCCCCTCTTCCCGTTCATCCTCAGGACAAATTGCAACCTGTAGGGAACAGGAGCTTAAAGGTGCTGATTCTCCAAGTAGGGAGATTGCTAGTAAAGTAGCTGGAAAGGCGAACCCGAGCACAAGGAGATGAGAAATGAGGTGCGTCTTAGAAACCTTTCAAAATCACACGGTGTACCATCTTCTTGGTTTCTCATGCATGTTTTCAATGTAGGAAGATGCCCTTGAACCTGGAGATTTGGGACCCATGGGATGGGTACCAGGCAGTATTACTTTAAAGGGTCTGCGTTTGCTCACCCAACCTCACCCAACTTTTCAGCCCCAAGAGTGTCCACCCTTATGTCTCATCCAGCTGTGGGTCTAGATATGGTCAATCCAGGTTGCATCACAGCCTCTGAACGAATTGTGTAAGAATTTCTCTCTCTTTCACTGTCTTTGTTTTACGGGTTTTTAAAAGTAATTTATTTTTATAATGGGGTTTAGCTGCTTTTCACGGCTGTGTTTACACGGCTTTATACCCACTTGACTCACTTTCAGACAGATATCAATACATAGGTTTTAAGATTCTTACTAGTCACATATATTCTTGTGCGGTGAATAGGGGGTGTTGAGTCCAGTTCACTGAGCAAGGAGTAGGTCTTGTCTATTACATATTGGGTGTATGGAACGGTATCTGAGCGAATTTGAAACCCTTGTTTTATGCATCACCCCACCTCACCTTTCCCGTTAAGCAGGCATAGTGTGTTTTCTAAACGTGTGACTCTGTTCTGTTTTGTAATTCAGTTCAAGTGTAGCGGTTTTTACATTCCCTCTCTAAGTGATAGCTTATGATAAGTGTCTTTTTCTGTGTGACTTATTTCACTTAGAATCGTCGTACCTAAATCCACTCATCTTGCTTCTACTAGCCTTATGACATTGAATTCATGTCTGAGTGATATTCCATTGTACATAAGGACCACAACTTCTTTATCCATTTTTCTCTTTCCTGGGATATTTAAGGTGTCGTGAAGTGGAGGTTCTTGTCAACAGAGCAGCCCTAAACTTTGGGATGCCTGTGTCTTGCTGATTTTTAGTTTTCCCAATTTATACTCCCATGAGTGGACGTGCCCTATGCTCCCTAAGCTGTGTTTTTTCGATGTTTCAGGACACACCGTACACTTCTCCAGAGTGGCTGTTGGCAATTTACATCCCGCCCATCAGCGTAGCAAGGCTGCCATTTCTCCATGGCCTGTCCTGCATTTCTGGTTTTGACACATTTTGCAGCATGACCCTTTTGACCGATGGGAAGCGAGACTTCTTTGTAGCGCTGATTTGCCTTTCCAGGTTGCTTGGTTGGCCAAAAAGGGCGTATGCGTTTTTTCCTGAATATATTCTGGAAAAAACGCATACGCCCTTTTTGGCCAAGGGCATCATTGTCGACGTTTTGCCTCTTTTCATGTGCTTTAAAGGCGATTCGAATCTACCTCCTGAAATCTGTTTCCTGCAATTCTGCCTTGCTTTCAAATCCTCTTCGTTGCCTTCCCTCAATATATCTGTGGATGAGAGTTATCATTTATAACTGCGGGTTTGTGAATTGCAGTGTCCCTGAGCTCCATTTTTCAACTCGATTTTTTGGGAGATGGCCGCAAAAGCGCGGGATTGCCTCAGGCCCTATTCTGCTTCTGGGCGGCAGGCTGAGCCTGTGGTTAATTCTTCTTCCTGATGGGAAAATAGAGTGACCTGTGCCGGTCCCAACCCCTAGATCTAGTCTCTCATTGGTTGCCCCTCTTCCCGTTCATCCTCAGGACAAATTGCAACCTGTAGGGAACAGGAGCTTAAAGGTGCTGATTCTCCAAGTAGGGAGATTGCTAGTAAAGTAGCTGGAAAGGCGAACCCGAGCACAAGGAGATGAGAAATGAGGTGCGTCTTAGAAACCTTTCAAAATCACACGGTGTACCATCTTCTGGGTTTCTCATGCATGTTTTCGATGTAGGAAGATGCCCTTGAACCTGGAGATTTGGGACCCATGGGATGGGTACCAGGCAGTATTACTTTAAAGGGTCTGCGTTTGCTCACCCAACCTCACCCAACCTTTCAGCCCCAAGAGTGTCCACCCTTATGTCTCATCCAGCTGTGGGTCTAGATATGGTCAATCCAGGTTGCATCACAGCCTCTGAACGAATTGTGTAAGAATTTCTCTCTCTTTCACTGTCTTTGTTTTACGGGTTTTTAAAAGTAATTTATTTTTATAATGGGGTTTATCTGCTTTTCACGGCTGTGTTTACGCGGCTTTACACCCACTTGACTCACTTCCAGACAGATATCAATGCATAGGTTTTAAGATTCTTACTAGTCACATATATTCTTGTGCGGTGAATAGGGGGTGTTGAGTCCAGTTCACTGAGCAAGGAGTAGGTCTTGTCTATTACATATTGGGTGTATGGAACGGTATCTGAGCGAATTTGAAACCCTTGTTTTATGCATCACCCCACCTCACCTTTCCCGTTAAGCAGCCATAGTGTGTTTTCTAAACGTGTGACTCTGTTCTGTTTTGTAATTCAGTTCAAGTCTAGCGGTTTTTACATTCCCTCTCTAAGTGATAGCTTATGATAAGTGTCTTTTTCTGTGTGACTTATTTCACTTAGAATCATCGTACCTAAATCCACTCATCTTGCTTCTACTAGCCTTATGACATTGATTTCATGTCTGAGTGATATTCCATTGTACATAAGGACCACAACTTCTTTATCCATTTTTCTCTTTCCTGGGATATTTAAGGTGTCGTGAAGTGGAGGTTCTTGTCAACAGAGCAGCCCTAAACTTTGGGGTGCCTGTGTCTTGCTGATTTTTAGTTTTCCCAATTTATACGCCCATGAGTGGACGTACCCTATGCTCCCTAAGCTGTGTTTTTTCGATGTTTCAGGACACACCGTACACTTCTCCAGAATGGCTGTTGGCAATTTACATCCCGCCCATCAGCGTAGCAAGGCTGCCATTTCTCCATGGCCTTTCCTGCATTTCTGGTTTTGACACTTTTTGCAGCATGACCCTTTTGACCGATGGGAAGCGAGACTTCTTTGTAGCGCTGATTTGCATTTCCAGGTTGCTTGGTTGGCCAAAAAGGGCGTATGCGTTTTTTCCTGAATATATTCAGGAAAAAACGCATACGCCCTTTTTGGCCAAGGGCATCATTGTCGACGTTTTGCCGCTTTTCATGTGCTTTAAAGGCGATTCGAATCTACCTCCTGAAATCTGTTTCCTGCAATTCTGCCTTGCTTTCAAATCCTCTTCGTTGCCTTCCCTCAATATATCTGTGGATGAGAGTTATCATTTATAACTCTGCGGGTTTGTGAATTGCAGTGTCCCTGAGCTCCATTTTTCAACTCGCTTTTTTGGGAGCTGGCCGCAAAAGCGCGGGATTGCCTCAGGCCCTATTCTGCTTCTGGGCGGCAGGCTGAGCCTGTGGTTAATTCTTCTTCCTGATGGGAAAATAGAGTGACCTGTGCCTGTCCCAACACCTAGATCTAGTCTCTCATTGGTTGCCCCTCTTCCCGTTCATCCTCAGGACAAATTGCAACCTGTAGGGAACAGGAGCTTAAAGGTGCTGATTCTCCAAGTAGGGAGATTGCTAGTAAAGTAGCTGGAAAGGCGAACCCGAGCACAAGGATATGAGAAATGAGGTGCGTCTTAGAAACCTTTCAAAATCACACGGTGTACCATCTTCTGGGTTTCTCATGCATGTGTTCGATGTAGGAAGATGCCCTTGAACCTGGAGATTTGGGACCCATGGGATGGGTACCAGGCAGTATTACTTTAAAGGGTCTGCGTTTGCTCACCCAACCTCACCCAACCTTTCAGCCCCAAGAGTGTCCACCCTTATGTCTCATCCAGCTGTGGGTCTAGATATGGTCAATCCAGGTTGAATCACAGCCTCTGAACGAATTGTGTAAGAATTTCTCCCTCTTTCACTGTCTTTGTTTTACGGGTTTTTAAAAGTAATTTATTTTTATAATGGGGTTTAGCTGCTTTTCACGGCTGTGTTTACGCGGCTTTATACCCACTTGACTCACTTTCAGACAGATATCAATACATAGGTTTTAAGATTCTTACTAGTCACATATATTCTTGTGCGGTGAATAGGGGGTGTTGAGTCCAGTTCACTGAGCAAGGAGTAGGTCTTGTCTATTACATATTGGGTGTATGGAACGGTATCTGAGCGAATTTGAAACCCTTGTTTTATGCATCACCCCACCTCACCTTTCCCGTTAAGCAGGCATAGTGTGTTTTCTAAACGTGTGACTCTGTTCTGTTTTGTAATTCAGTTCAAGTGTAGCGGTTTTTACATTCCCTCTCTAAGTGATAGCTTATGATAAGTGTCTTTTTCTGTGTGACTTATTTCACTTAGAATCGTCGTACCTAAATCCACTCATCTTGCTTCTACTAGCCTTATGACATTGAATTCATGTCTGAGTGATATTCCATTGTACATAAGGACCACAACTTCTTTATCCATTTTTCTCTTTCCTGGGATATTTAAGGTGTCGTGAAGTGGAGGTTCTTGTCAACAGAGCAGCCCTAAACTTTGGGATGCCTGTGTCTTGCTGATTTTTAGTTTTCCCAATTTATACTCCCATGAGTGGACGTGCCCTATGCTCCCTAAGCTGTGTTTTTTCGATGTTTCAGGACACACCGTACACTTCTCCAGAGTGGCTGTTGGCAATTTACATCCCGCCCATCAGCGTAGCAAGGCTGCCATTTCTCCATGGCCTGTCCTGCATTTCTGGTTTTGACACATTTTGCAGCATGACCCTTTTGACCGATGGGAAGCGAGACTTCTTTGTAGCGCTGATTTGCCTTTCCAGGTTGCTTGGTTGGCCAAAAAGGGCGTATGCGTTTTTTCCTGAATATATTCTGGAAAAAACGCATACGCCCTTTTTGGCCAAGGGCATCATTGTCGACGTTTTGCCTCTTTTCATGTGCTTTAAAGGCGATTCGAATCTACCTCCTGAAATCTGTTTCCTGCAATTCTGCCTTGCTTTCAAATCCTCTTCGTTGCCTTCCCTCAATATATCTGTGGATGAGAGTTATCATTTATAACTGCGGGTTTGTGAATTGCAGTGTCCCTGAGCTCCATTTTTCAACTCGATTTTTTGGGAGATGGCCGCAAAAGCGCGGGATTGCCTCAGGCCCTATTCTGCTTCTGGGCGGCAGGCTGAGCCTGTGGTTAATTCTTCTTCCTGATGGGAAAATAGAGTGACCTGTGCCGGTCCCAACCCCTAGATCTAGTCTCTCATTGGTTGCCCCTCTTCCCGTTCATCCTCAGGACAAATTGCAACCTGTAGGGAACAGGAGCTTAAAGGTGCTGATTCTCCAAGTAGGGAGATTGCTAGTAAAGTAGCTGGAAAGGCGAACCCGAGCACAAGGAGATGAGAAATGAGGTGCGTCTTAGAAACCTTTCAAAATCACACGGTGTACCATCTTCTGGGTTTCTCATGCATGTTTTCGATGTAGGAAGATGCCCTTGAACCTGGAGATTTGGGACCCATGGGATGGGTACCAGGCAGTATTACTTTAAAGGGTCTGCGTTTGCTCACCCAACCTCACCCAACCTTTCAGCCCCAAGAGTGTCCACCCTTATGTCTCATCCAGCTGTGGGTCTAGATATGGTCAATCCAGGTTGCATCACAGCCTCTGAACGAATTGTGTAAGAATTTCTCTCTCTTTCACTGTCTTTGTTTTACGGGTTTTTAAAAGTAATTTATTTTTATAATGGGGTTTATCTGCTTTTCACGGCTGTGTTTACGCGGCTTTACACCCACTTGACTCACTTCCAGACAGATATCAATGCATAGGTTTTAAGATTCTTACTAGTCACATATATTCTTGTGCGGTGAATAGGGGGTGTTGAGTCCAGTTCACTGAGCAAGGGAGTAGGTCTTGTCTATTACATAGTGGGTGTATGGAACGGTATCTGAGCGAATTTGAAACCCTTGTTTTATGCATCACCCCACCTCACCTTTCCCGTTAAGCAGCCATAGTGTGTTTTCTAAACGTGTGACTCTGTTCTGTTTTGTAATTCAGTTCAAGTCTAGCGGTTTTTACATTCCCTCTCTAAGTGATAGCTTATGATAAGTGTCTTTTTCTGTGTGACTTATTTCACTTAGAATCATCGTACCTAAATCCACTCATCTTGCTTCTACTAGCCTTATGACATTGATTTCATGTCTGAGTGATATTCCATTGTACATAAGGACCACAACTTCTTTATCCATTTTTCTCTTTCCTGGGATATTTAAGGTGTCGTGAAGTGGAGGTTCTTGTCAACAGAGCAGCCCTAAACTTTGGGGTGCCTGTGTCTTGCTGATTTTTAGTTTTCCCAATTTATACGCCCATGAGTGGACGTACCCTATGCTCCCTAAGCTGTGTTTTTTCGATGTTTCAGGACACACCGTACACTTCTCCAGAATGGCTGTTGGCAATTTACATCCCGCCCATCAGCGTAGCAAGGCTGCCATTTCTCCATGGCCTTTCCTGCATTTCTGGTTTTGACACTTTTTGCAGCATGACCCTTTTGACCGATGGGAAGCGAGACTTCTTTGTAGCGCTGATTTGCATTTCCAGGTTGCTTGGTTGGCCAAAAAGGGCGTATGCGTTTTTTCCTGAATATATTCAGGAAAAAACGCATACGCCCTTTTTGGCCAAGGGCATCATTGTCGACGTTTTGCCGCTTTTCATGTGCTTTAAAGGCGATTCGAATCTACCTCCTGAAATCTGTTTCCTGCAATTCTGCCTTGCTTTCAAATCCTCTTCGTTGCCTGCCCTCAATATATCTGTGGATGAGAGTTATCATTTATAACTCTGCGGGTTTGTGAATTGCAGTGTCCCTGAGCTCCATTTTTCAACTCGCTTTTTTGGGAGCTGGCCGCAAAAGCGCGGGATTGCCTCAGGCCCTATTCTGCTTCTGGGCGGCAGGCTGAGCCTGTGGTTAATTCTTCTTCCTGATGGGAAAATAGAGTGACCTGTGCCTGTCCCAACACCTAGATCTAGTCTCTCATTGGTTGCCCCTCTTCCCGTTCATCCTCAGGACAAATTGCAACCTGTAGGGAACAGGAGCTTAAAGGTGCTGATTCTCCAAGTAGGGAGATTGCTAGTAAAGTAGCTGGAAAGGCGAACCCGAGCACAAGGAGATGAGAAATGAGGTGCGTCTTAGAAACCTTTCAAAATCACACGGTGTACCATCTTCTGGGTTTCTCATGCATGTTTTCGATGTAGGAAGATGCCCTTGAACCTGGAGATTTGGGACCCATGGGATGGGTACCAGGCAGTATTACTTTAAAGGGTCTGCGTTTGCTCACCCAACCTCACCCAACCTTTCAGCCCCAAGAGTGTCCACCCTTATGTCTCATCCAGCTGTGGGTCTAGATATGGTCAATCCAGGTTGCATCACAGCCTCTGAACGCATTGTGTAAGAATTTCTCTCTCTTTCACTGTCTTTGTTTTACGGGTTTTTAAAAGTAATTTATTTTTATAATGGGGTTTAGCTGCTTTTCACGGCTGTGTTTATGCGGCTTTACACCCACTTGACTCACTTCCAGACAGATATCAATACATAGGTTTTAAGATTCTTACTAGTCACATATATTCTTGTGCGGTGAATAGGGGGTGTTGAGTCCAGTTCACTGAGCAAGGAGTAGGTCTTGTCTATTACATATTGGGTGTATGGAACGGTATCTGAGCGAATTTGAAACCCTTGTTTTATGCATCACCCCACCTCACCTTTCCCGTTAAGCAGCCATAGTGTGTTTTCTAAACGTGTGACTCTGTTCTGTTTTGTAATTCAGTTCAAGTGTAGCGGTTTTTACATTCCCTCTCTAAGTGATAGCTTATGATAAGTGTCTTTTTCTGTGTGACTTATTTCACTTAGAATCGTCGTAGCTAAATCCACTCATCTTGCTTCTACTAGCCTTATGACATTGATTTCATGTCTGAGTGATATTCCATTGTACATAAGGACCACAACTTCTTTATCCATTTTTCTCTTTCCTGGGATATTTTAGGTGTCGTGAAGTGGAGGTTCTTGTCAACAGAGCAACCCTAAACTTTGGGGTGCCTGTGTCGTGCTGATTTTTAGTTTTCCCAATTTATACGCCCATGAGTGGACGTGCCCTATGCTCCCTCAGCTGTGTTTTTTCGATGTTTCAGGACACACCGTACACTTCTCCAGAGTGGCTGTTGGCAATTTACATCCCGCCCATCAGCGTAGCAAGGCTGCCATTTCTCCATGGCCTGTCCTGCATTTCTGGTATTGACGCTTTTTGCAGCATAGAGCTTTTGACCGATGGGAAGCGAGACTTCTTTGTAGCGCTGATTTGCCTTTCCAGGTTGCTTGGTTGGCCAAAAAGGGCGTATGCGTTTTTTCCTGAATATATTCAGGAAAAAACGCATACGCCCTTTTTGGCCAAGGGCATCATTGTCGACGTTTTGCCGCTTTTCATGTGCTTTAAAGGCGATTCGAATCTACCTCCTGAAATCTGTTTCCTGCAATTCTGCCTTGCTTTCAAATCCTTATCGTTGCCTTCCCTCAATATATCTGTGGATGAGAGTTATCATTTATAACTCTGCAGGTTTGTGAATTGCAGTGTCCCTGAGCTCCATTTTTCAACTCGCTTTTTTGGGAGATGGCCGCAAAAGCGCGGGATTGCCTCAGGCCCTATTCTGCTTCTGGGCGGCAGGCTTCGCCTGTGGTTAATTCTTCTTCCTGATGGGAAAATAGAGTGACCTGTGCCTGTCCCAACACCTAGATCTAGTCTCTCATTGGTTGCCCCTCTTCCCGTTCATCCTCAGGACAAATTGCAACCTGTAGGGAACAGGAGCTTAAAGGTGCTGATTCTCCAAGTAGGGAGATTGCTAGTAAAGTAGCTGGAAAGGCGAACCCGAGCACAAGGAGATGAGAAATGAGGTGCGTCTTAGAAACCTTTCAAAATCACACGGTGTAGCATCTTCTGGGTTTCTCATGCATGTTTTCGATGTAGGAAGATGCCCTTGGACCTGGAGATTTGGGACCCATGGGATGGGTACCAGGCAGTATTACTTTAAAGGGTCTGCGTTTGCTCACCCAACCTCACCCAACCTTTCAGCCCCAAGAGTGTCCACCCTTATGTCTCATCCAGCTGTGGGTCTAGATATGGTCAATCCAGGTTGAATCACAGCCTCTGAACGAATTGTGTAAGAATTTCTCCCTCTTTCACTGTCTTTGTTTTACGGGTTTTTAAAAGTAATTTATTTTTATAATGGGGTTTAGCTGCTTTTCACGGCTGTGTTTACGCGGCTTTACACCCACTTGACTCACTTCCAGACAGATATCAATACATAGGTTTTAAGATTCTTACTAGTCACATATATTCTTGTGCGGTGAATAGGGGGTGTTGAGTCCAGTTCACTGAGCAAGGAGTAGGTCTTGTGTATTACATATTGGGTGTATGGAACGGTATCTGAGAGAATTTGAAACCCTTGTTTTATGCATCACCCCACCTCACCTTTCCCGTTAAGCAGGCATAGTGTGTTTTCTAAACGTGTGACTCTGTTCTGTTTTGTAATTCAGTTCAAGTCTAGCGGTTTTTACATTCCCTCTCTAAGTGATAGCTTATGATAAGTGTCTTTTTCTGTGTGACTTATTTCACTTAGAATCATCGTACCTAAATCCACTCATCTTGCTTCTACTAGCCTTATGACATTGATTTCATGTCTGAGTGATATTCCATTGTACATAAGGACCACAACTTCTTTATCCATTTTTCTCTTTCCTGGGATATTTAAGGTGTCATGAAGTGGAGGTTCTTGTCAACAGAGCAGACCCAAACTTTGGGGTGCCTGTGTCTTGCTGATTTTTAGTTTTCCCAATTTATACGCCCATGAGTGGACGTGCCCTATGCTCCCTAAGCTGTGTTTTTTCGATGTTTCAGGACACACCGTACACTTCTCCAGAGTGGCTGTTGGCAATTTACATCCCGCACATCAGCGTAGCAAGGCTGCCATTTCTCCATGGCCTGTCCTGCATTTCTGGTTTTGACACTTTTTGCAGCATGGCCCTTTTGACCCATGGGAAGCGAGACTTCTTTGTAGCGCTGATTTGCATTTCCAGGTTGCTTGGTTGGCCAAAAAGGGCGTATGCGTTTTTTCCTGAATATATTCAGGAAAAAACGCATACGCCCTTTTTGGCCAAGGGCATCATTGTCGACGTTTTGCCGCTTTTCATGTGCTTTAAAGGCGATTCGAATCTACCTCCTGAAATCTGTTTCCTGCAATTCTGCCTTGCTCTCAAATCCTCTTCGTTGCCTTCCCTCAATATATCTGTGGATGAGAGTTATCATTTATAACTCTGCGGGTTTGTGAATTGCAGTGTCCCTGAGCTCCATTTTTCAACTCGCTTTTTTGGGAGCTGGCCGCAAATGCGCGGGATTGCCTCAGGCCCTATTCTGCTTCTGGGCGGCAGGCTGAGCCTGTGGTTAATTCTTCTTCCTGATGGGAAAATAGAGTGACCTGTGCCTGTCCCAACACCTAGATCTAGTCTCTCATTGGTTGCCCCTCTTCCCGTTCATCCTCAGGACAAATTGCAACCTGTAGGGAACAGGAGCTTAAAGGTGCTGATTCTCCAAGTAGGGAGATTGCTAGTAAAGTAGCTGGAAAGGCGAACCCGAGCACAAGGAGATGAGAAATGAGGTGCGTATTAGAAACCTTTCAAAATCACACGGTGTACCATCTTCTGGGTTTCTCATGCATGTTTTCGATGTAGGAAGATGCCCTTGAACCTGGAGATTTGGGACCCATGGGATGGGTACCAGGCAGTATTACTTTAAAGGGTCTGCGTTTGCTCACCCAACCTCACCCAACCTTTCAGCCCCAAGAGTGTCCACCCTTATGTCTCATCCAGCTGTGGGTCTAGATATGGTCAATCCAGGTTGCATCACAGCCTCTGAACGAATTGTGTAAGAATTTCTCTCTCTTTCACTGTCTTTGTTTTACGGGTTTTTAAAAGTAATTTATTTTTATAATGGGGTTTAGCTGCTTTTCACGGCTGTGTTTACGCGGCTTTACACCCACTTGACTCACTTCCAGACAGATATCAATACATAGGTTTTAAGATTCTTACTAGTCACATATATTCTTGTGCGGTGAATAGGGGGTGTTGAGTCCACTTCACTGAGCAAGGAGTAGGTCTTGTCTATTACATATTGGGTGTATGGAACGGTATCTGAGCGAATTCGAAACCCTTGTTTTATGCATCACCCCACCTCACCTTTCCCGTTAAGCAGCCATAGTGTGTTTTCTAAACGTGTGACTCTGTTCTGTTTTGTAATTCAGTTCAAGTCTAGCGGTTTTTACATTCCCTCTCTAAGTGATAGCTTATGATAAGTGTCTTTTTCTGTGTGACTTATTTCACTTAGAATCATCGTACCTAAATCCACTCATCTTGCTTCTACTAGCCTTATGACATTGATTTCATGTCTGAGTGATATTCCATTGTACATAAGGACCACAACTTCTTTATCCATTTTTCTCTTTCCTGGGATATTTAAGGTGTCGTGAAGTGGAGGTTCTTGTCAACAGAGCAGCCCTAAACTTTGGGGTGCCTGTGTCTTGCTGATTTTTAGTTTTCCCAATTTATACGCCCATGAGTGGACGTACCCTATGCTCCCTAAGCTGTGTTTTTTCGATGTTTCAGGACACACCGTACACTTCTCCAGAATGGCTGTTGGCAATTTACATCCCGCCCATCAGCGTAGCAAGGCTGCCATTTCTCCATGGCCTTTCCTGCATTTCTGGTTTTGACACTTTTTGCAGCATGACCCTTTTGACCGATGGGAAGCGAGACTTCTTTGTAGCGCTGATTTGCATTTCCAGGTTGCTTGGTTGGCCAAAAAGGGCGTATGCGTTTTTTCCTGAATATATTCAGGAAAAAACGCATACGCCCTTTTTGACCAAGGGCATCATTGTCGACGTTTTGCCGCTTTTCATGTGCTTTAAAGGCGATTCGAATCTACCTCCTGAAATCTGTTTCCTGCAATTCTGCCTTGCTTTCAAATCCTCTTCGTTGCCTTCCCTCAATATATCTGTGGATGAGAGTTATCATTTATAACTCTGCGGGTTTGTGAATTGCAGTGTCCCTGAGCTCCATTTTTCAACTCGCTTTTTTGGGAGCTGGCCGCAAAAGCGCGGGATTGCCTCAGGCCCTATTCTGCTTCTGGGCGGCAGGCTGAGCCTGTGGTTAATTCTTCTTCCTGATGGGAAAATAGAGTGACCTGTGCCTGTCCCAACACCTAGATCTAGTCTCTCATTGGTTGCCCCTCTTCCCGTTCATCCTCAGGACAAATTGCAACCTGTAGGGAACAGGAGCTTAAAGGTGCTGATTCTCCAAGTAGGGAGATTGCTAGTAAAGTAGCTGGAAAGGCGAACCCGAGCACAAGGATATGAGAAATGAGGTGCGTCTTAGAAACCTTTCAAAATCACACGGTGTACCATCTTCTGGGTTTCTCATGCATGTGTTCGATGTAGGAAGATGCCCTTGAACCTGGAGATTTGGGACCCATGGGATGGGTACCAGGCAGTATTACTTTAAAGGGTCTGCGTTTGCTCACCCAACCTCACCCAACCTTTCAGCCCCAAGAGTGTCCACCCTTATGTCTCATCCAGCTGTGGGTCTAGATATGGTCAATCCAGGTTGCATCACAGCCTCTGAACGAATTGTGTAAGAATTTCTCTCTCTTTCACTGTCTTTGTTTTACGGGTTTTTAAAAGTAATTTATTTTTATAATGGGGTTTAGCTGCTTTTCACGGCTGTGTTTATGCGGCTTTACACCCACTTGACTCACTTCCAGACAGATATCAATACATAGGTTTTAAGATTCTTACTAGTCACATATATTCTTGTGCGGTGAATAGGGGGTGTTGAGTCCAGTTCACTGAGCAAGGAGTAGGTCTTGTCTATTACATATTGGGTGTATGGAACGGTATCTGAGCGAATTTGAAACCCTTGTTTTATGCATCACCCCACCTCACCTTTCCCGTTAAGCAGCCATAGTGTGTTTTCTAAACGTGTGACTCTGTTCTGTTTTGTAATTCAGTTCAAGTCTAGCGGTTTTTACATTCCCTCTCTAAGTGATAGCTTATGATAAGTGTCTTTTTCTGTGTGACTTATTTCACTTAGAATCGTCGTAGCTAAATCCACTCATCTTGCTTCTACTAGCCTTATGACATTGATTTCATGTCTGAGTGATATTCCATTGTACATAAGGACCACAACTTCTTTATCCATTTTTCTCTTTCCTGGGATATTTAAGGTGTCGTGAAGTGGAGGTTCTTGTCAACAGAGCAACCCTAAACTTTGGGGTGCCTGTGTCGTGCTGATTTTTAGTTTTCCCAATTTATACGCCCATGAGTGGACGTGCCCTATGCTCCCTAAGCTGTGTTGTTTCGATGTTTCAGGACACACCGTACACTTCTCCAGAGTGGCTGTTGGCAATTTATATCCCGCCCATCAGCGTAGCAAGGCTGCCATTTCTCCATGGCCTGTCCTGCATTTCTGGTTTTGACGCTTTTTGCAGCATAGAGCTTTTGACCGATGGGAAGCGAGACTTCTTTGTAGCGCTGATTTGCCTTTCCAGGTTGCTTGGTTGGCCAAAAAGGGCGTATGCGTTTTTTCCTGAATATATTCAGGAAAAAACGCATACGCCCTTTTTGGCCAAGGGCATCATTGTCGACGTTTTGCCGCTTTTCATGTGCTTTAAAGGCGATTCGAATCTACCTCCTGAAATCTGTTTCCTGCAATTCTGCCTTGCTTTCAAATCCTTATCATTGCCTTCCCTCAATATATCTGTGGATGAGAGTTATCATTTATAACTCTGCGGGTTTGTGAATTGCAGTGTCCCTGAGCTCCATTTTTCAACTCGCTTTTTTGGGAGATGGCCGCAAAAGCGCGGGATTGCCTCAGGCCCTATTCTGCTTCTGGGCGGCAGGCTGAGCCTGTGGTTAATTCTTCTTCCTGATGGGAAAATAGAGTGACCTGTGCCTGTCCCAACACCTAGATCTAGTCTCTCATTGGTTGCCCCTCTTCCCGTTCATCCTCAGGACAAATTGCAACCTGTAGGGAACAGGAGCTTAAAGGTGCTGATTCTCCAATTAGGGAGATTGCTAGTAAAGTAGCTGGAAAGGCGAACCCGAGCACAAGGAGATGAGAAATGAGGTGCGTATTAGAAACCTTTCAAAATCACACGGTGTAGCATCTTCTGGGTTTCTCATGCATGTTTTCGATGTAGGAAGATGCCCTTGGACCTGGAGATTTGGGACCCATGGGATGGGTACCAGGCAGTATTACTTTAAAGGGTCTGCGTTTGCTCACCCAACCTCACCCAACCTTTCAGCCCCAAGAGTGTCCACCCTTATGTCTCATCCAGCTGTGGGTCTAGATATGGTCAATCCAGGTTGAATCACAGCCTCTGAACGAATTGTGTAAGAATTTCTCCCTCTTTCACTGTCTTTGTTTTACGGGTTTTTAAAAGTAATTTATTTTTATAATGGGGTTTAGCTGCTTTTCACGGCTGTGTTTACGCGGCTTTACACCCACTTGACTCACTTCCAGACAGATATCAATACATAGGTTTTAAGATTCTTACTAGTCACATATATTCTTGTGCGGTGAATAGGGGGTGTTGAGTCCAGTTCACTGAGCAAGGAGTAGGTCTTGTGTATTACATATTGGGTGTATGGAACGGTATCTGAGCGAATTTGAAACCCTTGTTTTATGCATCACCCCACCTCACCTTTCCCGTTAAGCAGGCATAGTGTGTTTTCTAAACGTGTGACTCTGTTCTGTTTTGTAATTCAGTTCAAGTCTAGCGGTTTTTACATTCCCTCTCTAAGTGATAGCTTATGATAAGTGTCTTTTTCTGTGTGACTTATTTCACTTAGAATCATCGTACCTAAATCCACTCATCTTGCTTCTACTAGCCTTATGACATTGATTTCATGTCTGAGTGATATTCCATTGTACATAAGGACCACAACTTCTTTATCCATTTTTCTCTTTCCTGGGATATTTAAGGTGTCATGAAGTGGAGGTTCTTGTCAACAGAGGAGACCCAAACTTTGGGGTGCCTGTGTCTTGCTCATTTTTAGTTTTCCCAATTTATACGCCCATGAGTGGACGTGCCCTATGCTCCCTAAGCTGTGTTTTTTCGATGTTTCAGGACACACCGTACACTTCTCCAGAGTGGCTGTTGGCAATTTACATCCCGCACATCAGCGTAGCAAGGCTGCCATTTCTCCATGGCCTGTCCTGCATTTCTGGTTTTGACACTTTTTGCAGCATGGCCCTTTTGACCCATGGGAAGCGAGACTTCTTTGTAGCGCTGATTTGCCTTTCCAGGTTGCTTGGTTGGCCAAAAAGGGCGTATGCGTTTTTTCCTGAATATATTCAGGAAAAAACGCATACGCCCTTTTTGGCCAAGGGCATCATTGTCGACGTTTTGCCGCTTTTCATGTGCTTTAAAGGCGATTCGAATCTACCTCCTGAAATCTGTTTCCTGCAATTCTGCCTTGCTCTCAAATCCTCTTCGTTGCCTTCCCTCAATATATCTGTGGATGAGAGTTATCATTTATAACTCTGCGGGTTTGTGAATTGCAGTGTCCCTGAGCTCCATTTTTCAACTCGCTTTTTTGGGAGCTGGCCGCAAATGCGCGGGATTGCCTCAGGCCCTATTCTGCTTCTGGGCGGCAGGCTGAGCCAGTGGTTAATTCTTCTTCCTGATGGGAAAATAGAGTGACCTGTGCCTGTCCCAACACCTAGATCTAGTCTCTCATTGGTTGCCCCTCTTCCCGTTCATCCTCAGGACAAATTGCAACCTGTAGGGAACAGGAGCTTAAAGGTGCTGATTCTCCAAGTAGGGAGATTGCTAGTAAAGTAGCTGGAAAGGCGAACCCGAGCACAAGGAGATGAGAAATGAGGTGCGTCTTAGAAACCTTTCAAAATCACACGGTGTACCATCTTCTGGGTTTCTCATGCATGTTTTCAATGTAGGAAGATGCCCTTGAACCTGGAGATTTGGGACCCATGGGATGGGTACCAGGCAGTATTACTTTAAAGGGTCTGCGTTTGCTCACCCAACCTCACCCAACTTTTCAGCCCCAAGAGTGTCCACCCTTATGTCTCATCCAGCTGTGGGTCTAGATATGGTCAATCCAGGTTGCATCACAGCCTCTGAACGAATTGTGTAAGAATTTCTCTCTCTTTCACTGTCTTTGTTTTACGGGTTTTTAAAAGTAATTTATTTTTATAATGGGGTTTAGCTGCTTTTCACGGCTGTGTTTACACGGCTTTATACCCACTTGACTCACTTTCAGACAGATATCAATACATAGGATTTAAGATTCTTACTAGTCACATATATTCTTGTGCGGTGAATAGGGGGTGTTGAGTCCAGTTCACTGAGCAAGGAGTAGGTCTTGTCTATTACATATTGGGTGTATGGAACGGTATCTGAGCGAATTTGAAACCCTTGTTTTATGCATCACCCCACCTCACCTTTCCCGTTAAGCAGGCATAGTGTGTTTTCTAAACGTGTGACTCTGTTCTGTTTTGTAATTCAGTTCAAGTGTAGCGGTTTTTACATTCCCTCTCTAAGTGATAGCTTATGATAAGTGTCTTTTTCTGTGTGACTTATTTCACTTAGAATCGTCGTACCTAAATCCACTCATCTTGCTTCTACTAGCCTTATGACATTGAATTCATGTCTGAGTGATATTCCATTGTACATAAGGACCACAACTTCTTTATCCATTTTTCTCTTTCCTGGGATATTTAAGGTGTCGTGAAGTGGAGGTTCTTGTCAACAGAGCAGCCCTAAACTTTGGGATGCCTGTGTCTTGCTGATTTTTAGTTTTCCCAATTTATACTCCCATGAGTGGACGTGCCCTATGCTCCCTAAGCTGTGTTTTTTCGATGTTTCAGGACACACCGTACACTTCTCCAGAGTGGCTGTTGGCAATTTACATCCCGCCCATCAGCGTAGCAAGGCTGCCATTTCTCCATGGCCTTTCCTGCATTTCTGGTTTTGACACATTTTGCAGCATGACCCTTTTGAAGGATGGGAAGCGAGACTTCTTTGTAGCGCTGATTTGCCTTTCCAGGTTGCTTGGTTGGCCAAAAAGGGCGTATGCGTTTTTTCCTGAATATATTCTGGAAAAAACGCATACGCCCTTTTTGGCCAAGGGCATCATTGTCGACGTTTTGCCTCTTTTCATGTGCTTTAAAGGCGATTCGAATCTACCTCCTGAAATCTGTTTCCTGCAATTCTGCCTTGCTTTCAAATCCTCTTTGTTGCCTTCCCTCAATATATCTGTGGATGAGAGTTATCATTTATAACTGCGGGTTTGTGAATTGCAGTGTCCCTGAGCTCCATTTTTCAACTCGATTTTTTGGGAGATGGCCGCAAAAGCGCGGGATTGCCTCAGGCCCTATTCTGCTTCTGGGCGGCAGGCTGAGCCTGTGGTTAATTCTTCTTCCTGATGGGAAAATAGAGTGACCTGTGCCGGTCCCAACACCTAGATCTAGTCTCTCATTGGTTGCCCCTCTTCCCGTTCATCCTCAGGACAAATTGCAACCTGTAGGGAACAGGAGCTTAAAGGTGCTGATTCTCCAAGTAGGGAGATTGCTAGTAAAGTAGCTGGAAAGGCGAACCCGAGCACAAGGAGATGAGAAATGAGGTGCGTATTAGAAACCTTTCAAAATCACAGGGTGTACCATCTTCTGGGTTTCTCATGCATGTTTTCGATGTAGGAAGATGCCCTTGAACCTGGAGATTTGGGACCCATGGGATGGGTACCAGGCAGTATTACTTTAAAGGGTCTGCGTTTGCTCACCCAACCTCACCCAACCTTTCAGCCCCAAGAGTGTCCACCCTTATGTCTCATCCAGCTGTGGGTCTAGATATGGTCAATCCAGGTTGCATCACAGCCTCTGAACGAATTGTGTAAGAATTTCTCTCTCTTTCACTGTCTTTGTTTTACGGGTTTTTAAAAGTAATTTATTTTTATAATGGGGTTTATCTGCTTTTCACGGCTGTGTTTACGCGGCTTTACACCCACTTGACTCACTTCCAGACAGATATCAATACATAGGTTTTAAGATTCTTACTAGTCACATATATTCTTGTGCGGTGAATAGGGGGTGTTGAGTCCAGTTCACTGAGCAAGGAGTAGGTCTTGTCTATTACATATTGGGTGTATGGAACGGTATCTGAGCGAATTTGAAACCCTTGTTTTATGCATCACCCCACCTCACCTTTCCCGTTAAGCAGCCATAGTGTGTTTTCTAAACGTGTGACTCTGTTCTGTTTTGTAATTCAGTTCAAGTCTAGCGGTTTTTACATTCCCTCTCTAAGTGATAGCTTATGATAAGTGTCTTTTTCTGTGTGACTTATTTCACTTAGAATCATCGTACCTAAATCCACTCATCTTGCTTCTACTAGCCTTATGACATTGATTTCATGTCTGAGTGATATTCCATTGTACATAAGGACCACAACTTCTTTATCCATTTTTCTCTTTCCTGGGATATTTAAGGTGCCGTGAAGTGGAGGTTCTTGTCAACAGAGCAGCCCTAAACTTTGGGGTGCCTGTGTCTTGCTGATTTTTAGTTTTCCCAATTTATACGCCCATGAGTGGACGTACCCTATGCTCCCTAAGCTGTGTTTTTTCGATGTTTCAGGACACACCGTACACTTCTCCAGAATGGCTGTTGGCAATTTACATCCCGCCCATCAGCGTAGCAAGGCTGCCATTTCTCCATGGCCTTTCCTGCATTTCTGGTTTTGACACTTTTTGCAGCATGACCCTTTTGACCGATGGGAAGCGAGACTTCTTTGTAGCGCTGATTTGCATTTCCAGGTTGCTTGGTTGGCCAAAAAGGGCGTATGCGTTTTTTCCTGAATATATTCAGGAAAAAACGCATACGCCCTTTTTGGCCAAGGGCATCATTGTCGACGTTTTGCCGCTTTTCATGTGCTTTAAAGGCGATTCGAATCTACCTCCTGAAATCTGTTTCCTGCAATTCTGCCTTGCTTTCAAATCCTTATCGTTGCCTTCCCTCAATATATCTGTGGATGAGAGTTATCATTTATAACTCTGCGGGTTTGTGAATTGCAGTGTCCCTGAGCTCCATTTTTCAACTCGCTTTTTTGGGAGATGGCCGCAAAAGCGCGGGATTGCCTCAGGCCCTATTCTGCTTCTGGGCGGCAGGCTGAGCCTGTGGTTAATTCTTCTTCCTGATGGGAAAATAGAGTGACCTGTGCCTGTCCCAACACCTAGATCTAGTCTCTCATTGGTTGCCCCTCTTCCCGTTCATCCTCAGGACAAATTGCAACCTGTAGGGAACAGGAGCTTAAAGGTGCTGATTCTCCAATTAGGGAGATTGCTAGTAAAGTAGCTGGAAAGGCGAACCCGAGCACAAGGAGATGAGAAATGAGGTGCGTATTAGAAACCTTTCAAAATCACACGGTGTAGCATCTTCTGGGTTTCTCATGCATGTTTTCGATGTAGGAAGATGCCCTTGGACCTGGAGATTTGGGACCCATGGGATGGGTACCAGGCAGTATTACTTTAAAGGGTCTGCGTTTGCTCACCCAACCTCACCCAACCTTTCAGCCCCAAGAGTGTCCACCCTTATGTCTCATCCAGCTGTGGGTCTAGATATGGTCAATCCAGGTTGAATCACAGCCTCTGAACGAATTGTGTAAGAATTTCTCCCTCTTTCACTGTCTTTGTTTTACGGGTTTTTAAAAGTAATTTATTTTTATAATGGGGTTTAGCTGCTTTTCACGGCTGTGTTTACGCGGCTTTACACCCACTTGACTCACTTCCAGACAGATATCAATACATAGGTTTTAAGATTCTTACTAGTCACATATATTCTTGTGCGGTGAATAGGGGGTGTTGAGTCCAGTTCACTGAGCAAGGAGTAGGTCTTGTGTATTACATATTGGGTGTATGGAACGGTATCTGAGCGAATTTGAAACCCTTGTTTTATGCATCACCCCACCTCACCTTTCCCGTTAAGCAGGCATAGTGTGTTTTCTAAACGTGTGACTCTGTTCTGTTTTGTAATTCAGTTCAAGTCTAGCGGTTTTTACATTCCCTCTCTAAGTGATAGCTTATGATAAGTGTCTTTTTCTGTGTGACTTATTTCACTTAGAATCATCGTACCTAAATCCACTCATCTTGCTTCTACTAGCCTTATGACATTGATTTCATGTCTGAGTGATATTCCATTGTACATAAGGACCACAACTTCTTTATCCATTTTTCTCTTTCCTGGGATATTTAAGGTGTCATGAAGTGGAGGTTCTTGTCAACAGAGCAGACCCAAACTTTGGGGTGCCTGTGTCTTGCTCATTTTTAGTTTTCCCAATTTATACGCCCATGAGTGGACGTGCCCTATGCTCCCTAAGCTGTGTTTTTTCGATGTTTCAGGACACACCGTACACTTCTCCAGAGTGGCTGTTGGCAATTTACATCCCGCACATCAGCGTAGCAAGGCTGCCATTTCTCCATGGCCTGTCCTGCATTTCTGGTTTTGACACTTTTTGCAGCATGGCCCTTTTGACCCATGGGAAGCGAGACTTCTTTGTAGCGCTGATTTGCCTTTCCAGGTTGCTTGGTTGGCCAAAAAGGGCGTATGCGTTTTTTCCTGAATATATTCAGGAAAAAACGCATACGCCCTTTTTGGCCAAGGGCATCATTGTCGACGTTTTGCCGCTTTTCATGTGCTTTAAAGGCGATTCGAATCTACCTCCTGAAATCTGTTTCCTGCAATTCTGCCTTGCTCTCAAATCCTCTTCGTTGCCTTCCCTCAATATATCTGTGGATGAGAGTTATCATTTATAACTCTGCGGGTTTGTGAATTGCAGTGTCCCTGAGCTCCATTTTTCAACTCGCTTTTTTGGGAGCTGGCCGCAAATGCGCGGGATTGCCTCAGACCCTATTCTGCTTCTGGGCGGCAGGCTGAGCCTGTGGTTAATTCTTCTTCCTGATGGGAAAATAGAGTGACCTGTGCCTGTCCCAACACCTAGATCTAGTCTCTCATTGGTTGCCCCTCTTCCCGTTCATCCTCAGGACAAATTGCAACCTGTAGGGAACAGGAGCTTAAAGGTGCTGATTCTCCAAGTAGGGAGATTGCTAGTAAAGTAGCTGGAAAGGCGAACCCGAGCACAAGGAGATGAGAAATGAGGTGCGTATTAGAAACCTTTCAAAATCACACGGTGTACCATCTTCTGGGTTTCTCATGCATGTTTTCGATGTAGGAAGATGCCCTTGAACCTGGAGATTTGGGACCCATGGGATGGGTACCAGGCAGTATTACTTTAAAGGGTCTGCGTTTGCTCACCCAACCTCACCCAACCTTTCAGCCCCAAGAGTGTCCACCCTTATGTCTCATCCAGCTGTGGGTCTAGATATGGTCAATCCAGGTTGCATCACAGCCTCTGAACGAATTGTGTAAGAATTTCTCTCTCTTTCACTGTCTTTGTTTTACGGGTTTTTAAAAGTAATTTATTTTTATAATGGGGTTTAGCTGCTTTTCACGGCTGTGTTTACGCGGCTTTACACCCACTTGACTCACTTCCAGACAGATATCAATACATAGGTTTTAAGATTCTTACTAGTCACATATATTCTTGTGCGGTGAATAGGGGGTGTTGAGTCCAGTTCACTGAGCAAGGAGTAGGTCTTGTCTATTACATATTGGGTGTATGGAATGGTATCTGAGCGAATTTGAAACCCTTGTTTTATGCATCACCCCACCTCACCTTTCCCGTTAAGCAGCCATAGTGTGTTTTCTAAACGTGTGACTCTGTTCTGTTTTGCAATTCAGTTCAAGTGTAGCGGTTTTTACATTCCCTCTCTAAGTGATAGCTTATGATAAGTGTCTTTTTCTGTGTGACTTATTTCACTTAGAATCGTCGTACCTAAATCCACTCATCTTGCTTCTACTAGCCTTATGACATTGATTTCATGTCTGAGTGATATTCCATTGTACATAAGGACCACAACTTCTTTATCCATTTTTCTCTTTCCTGGGATATTTAAGGTGTCATGAAGTGGAGGTTCTTGTCAACAGAGCAGACCCAAACTTTGGGGTGCCTGTGTCTTGCTCATTTTTAGTTTTCCCAATTTATACGCCCATGAGTGGACGTGCCCTATGCTCCCTAAGCTGTGTTTTTTCGATGTTTCAGGACACACCGTACACTTCTCCAGAGTGGCTGTTGGCAATTTACATCCCGCACATCAGCGTAGCAAGGCTGCCATTTCTCCATGGCCTGTCCTGCATTTCTGGTTTTGACACTTTTTGCAGCATGGCCCTTTTGACCCATGGGAAGCGAGACTTCTCTGTATCGCTGATTTGCCTTTCCAGGTTGCTTGGTTGGCCAAAAAGGGCGTATGCGTTTTTTCCTGAATATATTCAGGAAAAAACGCATACGCCCTTTTTGGCCAAGGGCATCATTGTCGACGTTTTGCCGCTTTTCATGTGCTTTAAAGGCGATTCGAATCTACCTCCTGAAATCTGGTTCCTGCAATTCTGCCTTGCTTTCAAATCCTCTTCGTTGCCTTCCCTCAATATATCTGTGGATGAGAGTTATCATTTATAACTCTGCCGGTTTGTGAATTGCAGTGTCCCTGAGCTCCATTTTTCAACTCGCTTTTTTGGGAGCTGGCCGCAAAAGCGCGGGATTGCCTCAGGCCCTATTCTGCTTCTGGGCGGCAGGCTGAGCCTGTGGTTAATTCTTCTTCCTGATGGGAAAATAGAGTGACCTGTGCCTGTCCCAACACCTAGATCTAGTCTCTCATTGGTTGCCCCTCTTCCCGTTCATCCTCAGGACAAATTGCAACCTGTAGGGAACAGGAGCTTAAAGGTGCTGATTCTCCAAGTAGGGAGATTGCTAGTAAAGTAGCTGGAAAGGCGAACCCGAGCACAAGGAGATGAGAAATGAGGTGCGTCTTAGAAACCTTTCAAAATCACACGGTGTACCATCTTCTTGGTTTCTCATGCATGTTTTCAATGTAGGAAGATGCCCTTGAACCTGGAGATTTGGGACCCATGGGATGGGTACCAGGCAGTATTACTTTAAAGGGTCTGCGTTTGCTCACCCAACCTCACCCAACTTTTCAGCCCCAAGAGTGTCCACCCTTATGTCTCATCCAGCTGTGGGTCTAGATATGGTCAATCCAGGTTGCATCACAGCCTCTGAACGAATTGTGTAAGAATTTCTCTCTCTTTCACTGTCTTTGTTTTACGGGTTTTTAAAAGTAATTTATTTTTATAATGGGGTTTATCTGCTTTTCACGGCTGTGTTTACACGGCTTTATACCCACTTGACTCACTTTCAGACAGATATCAATACATAGGTTTTAAGATTCTTACTATTCACATATATTCTTGTGCGGTGAATAGGGGGTGTTGAGTCCAGTTCACTGAGCAAGGAGTAGGTCTTGTCTATTACATATTGGGTGTATGGAACGGTATCTGAGCGAATTTGAAACCCTTGTTTTATGCATCACCCCACCTCACCTTTCCCGTTAAGCAGGCATAGTGTGTTTTCTAAACGTGTGACTCTGTTCTGTTTTGTAATTCAGTTCAAGTGTAGCGGTTTTTACATTCCCTCTCTAAGTGATAGCTTATGATAAGTGTCTTTTTCTGTGTGACTTATTTCACTTAGAATCGTCGTACCTAAATCCACTCATCTTGCTTCTACTAGCCTTATGACATTGATTTCATGTCTGAGTGATATTCCATTGTACATAAGGACCACAACTTCTTTATCCATTTTTCTCTTTCCTGGGATATTTAAGGTGTCGTGAAGTGGAGGTTCTTGTCAACAGAGCAGCCCTAAACTTTGGGATGCCTGTGTCTTGCTGATTTTTAGTTTTCCCAATTTATACTCCCATGAGTGGACGTGCCCTATGCTCCCTAAGCTGTGTTTTTTCGATGTTTCAAGACACACCGTACACTTCTCCAGAGTGGCTGTTGGCAATTTACATCCCGCCCATCAGCGTAGCAAGGCTGCCATTTCTCCATGGCCTGTCCTGCATTTCTGGTTTTGACACATTTTGCAGCATGACCCTTTTGACCGATGGGAAGCGAGACTTCTTTGTAGCGCTGATTTGCCTTTCCAGGTTGCTTGGTTGGCCAAAAAGGGCGTATGCGTTTTTTCCTGAATATATTCTGGAAAAAACGCATACGCCCTTTTTGGCCAAGGGCATCATTGTCGACGTTTTGCCTCTTTTCATGTGCTTTAAAGGCGATTCGAATCTACCTCCTGAAATCTGTTTCCTGCAATTCTGCCTTGCTTTCAAATCCTCTTCGTTGCCTTCCCTCAATATATCTGTGGATGAGAGTTATCATTTATAACTGCGGGTTTGTGAATTGCAGTGTCCCTGAGCTCCATTTTTCAACTCGATTTTTTGGGAGATGGCCGCAAAAGCGCGGGATTGCCTCAGGCCCTATTCTGCTTCTGGGCGGCAGGCTGAGCCTGTGGTTAATTCTTCTTCCTGATGGGAAAATAGAGTGACCTGTGCCGGTCCCAACACCTAGATCTAGTCTCTCATTGGTTGCCCCTCTTCCCGTTCATCCTCAGGACAAATTGCAACCTGTAGGGAACAGGAGCTTAAAGGTGCTGATTCTCCAAGTAGGGAGATTGCTAGTAAAGTAGCTGGAAAGGCGAACCCGAGCACAAGGAGATGAGAAATGAGGTGCGTCTTAGAAACCTTTCAAAATCACACGGTGTACCATCTTCTGGGTTTCTCATGCATGTTTTCGATGTAGGAAGATGCCCTTGAACCTGGAGATTTGGGACCCATGGGATGGGTACCAGGCAGTATTACTTTAAAGGGTCTGCGTTTGCTCACCCAACCTCACCCAACTTTTCAGCCCCAAGAGTGTCCACCCTTATGTCTCATCCAGCTGTGGGTCTAGATATGGTCAATCCAGGTTGCATCACAGCCTCTGAACGAATTGTGTAAGAATTTCTCTCTCTTTCACTGTCTTTGTTTTACGGGTTTTTAAAAGTAATTTATTTTTATAATGGGGTTTATCTGCTTTTCACGGCTGTGTTTACACGGCTTTATACCCACTTGACTCACTTTCAGACAGATATCAATACATAGGTTTTAAGATTCTTACTATTCACATATATTCTTGTGCGGTGAATAGGGGGTGTTGAGTCCAGTTCACTGAGCAAGGAGTAGGTCTTGTCTATTACATATTGGGTGTATGGAACGGTATCTGAGCGAATTTGAAACCCTTGTTTTATGCATCACCCCACCTCACCTTTCCCGTTAAGCAGGCATAGTGTGTTTTCTAAACGTGTGACTCTGTTCTGTTTTGTAATTCAGTTCAAGTGTAGCGGTTTTTACATTCCCTCTCTAAGTGATAGCTTATGATAAGTGTCTTTTTCTGTGTGACTTATTTCACTTAGAATCGTCGTACCTAAATCCACTCATCTTGCTTCTACTAGCCTTATGACATTGATTTCATGTCTGAGTGATATTCCATTGTACATAAGGACCACAACTTCTTTATCCATTTTTCTCTTTCCTGGGATATTTAAGGTGTCGTGAAGTGGAGGTTCTTGTCAACAGAGCAGCCCTAAACTTTGGGATGCCTGTGTCTTGCTGATTTTTAGTTTTCCCAATTTATACTCCCATGAGTGGACGTGCCCTATGCTCCCTAAGCTGTGTTTTTTCGATGTTTCAAGACACACCGTACACTTCTCCAGAGTGGCTGTTGGCAATTTACATCCCGCCCATCAGCGTAGCAAGGCTGCCATTTCTCCATGGCCTGTCCTGCATTTCTGGTTTTGACACATTTTGCAGCATGACCCTTTTGACCGATGGGAAGCGAGACTTCTTTGTAGCGCTGATTTGCCTTTCCAGGTTGCTTGGTTGGCCAAAAAGGGCGTATGCGTTTTTTCCTGAATATATTCTGGAAAAAACGCATACGCCCTTTTTGGCCAAGGGCATCATTGTCGACGTTTTGCCTCTTTTCATGTGCTTTAAAGGCGATTCGAATCTACCTCCTGAAATCTGTTTCCTGCAATTCTGCCTTGCTTTCAAATCCTCTTCGTTGCCTTCCCTCAATATATCTGTGGATGAGAGTTATCATTTATAACTGCGGGTTTGTGAATTGCAGTGTCCCTGAGCTCCATTTTTCAACTCGATTTTTTGGGAGATGGCCGCAAAAGCGCGGGATTGCCTCAGGCCCTATTCTGCTTCTGGGCGGCAGGCTGAGCCTGTGGTTAATTCTTCTTCCTGATGGGAAAATAGAGTGACCTGTGCCGGTCCCAACACCTAGATCTAGTCTCTCATTGGTTGCCCCTCTTCCCGTTCATCCTCAGGACAAATTGCAACCTGTAGGGAACAGGAGCTTAAAGGTGCTGATTCTCCAAGTAGGGAGATTGCTAGTAAAGTAGCTGGAAAGGCGAACCCGAGCACAAGGAGATGAGAAATGAGGTGCGTCTTAGAAACCTTTCAAAATCACACGGTGTACCATCTTCTGGGTTTCTCATGCATGTTTTCGATGTAGGAAGATGCCCTTGAACCTGGAGATTTGGGACCCATGGGATGGGTACCAGGCAGTATTACTTTAAAGGGTCTGCGTTTGCTCACCCAACCTCACCCAACCTTTCAGCCCCAAGAGTGTCCACCCTTATGTCTCATCCAGCTGTGGGTCTAGATATGGTCAATCCAGGTTGCATCACAGCCTCTGAACGAATTGTGTAAGAATTTCTCTCTCTTTCACTGTCTTTGTTTTACGGGTTTTTAAAAGTAATTTATTTTTATAATGGGGTTTATCTGCTTTTCACGGCTGTGTTTACGCGCCTTTACACCCACTTGACTCACTTCCAGACAGATATCAATACATAGGTTTTAAGATTCTTACTAGTCACATATATTCTTGTGCGGTGAATAGGGGGTGTTGAGTCCAGTTCACTGAGCAAGGAGTAGGTCTTGTCTATTACATATTGGGTGTATGGAACGGTATCTGATCGAATTTGAAACCCTTGTTTTATGCATCACCCCACCTCACCTTTCCCGTTAAGCAGCCATAGTGTGTTTTCTAAACGTGTGACTCTGTTCTGTTTTGTAATTCAGTTCAAGTCTAGCGGTTTTTACATTCCCTCTCTAAGTGATAGCTTATGATAAGTGTCTTTTTCTGTGTGACTTATTTCACTTAGAATCATCGTACCTAAATCCACTCATCTTGCTTCTACTAGCCTTATGACATTGATTTCATGTCTGAGTGATATTCCATTGTACATAAGGACCACAACTTCTTTATCCATTTTTCTCTTTCCTGGGATATTTAAGGTGTCGTGAAGTGGAGGTTCTTGTCAACAGAGCAGCCGTAAACTTTGGGGTGCCTGTGTCTTGCTGATTTTTAGTTTTCCCAATTTATACGCCCATGAGTGGACGTACCCTATGCTCCCTAAGCTGTGTTTTTTCGATGTTTCAGGACACACCGTACACTTCTCCAGAATGGCTGTTGGCAATTTACATCCCGCCAATCAGCGTAGCAAGGCTGCCATTTCTCCATGGCCTTTCCTGCATTTCTGGTTTTGACACTTTTTGCAGCATGACCCTTTTGACCGATGGGAAGCGAGACTTCTTTGTAGCGCTGATTTGCATTTCCAGGTTGCTTGGTTGGCCAAAAAGGGCGTATGCGTTTTTTCCTGAATATATTCAGGAAAAAACGCATACGCCCTTTTTGGCCAAGGGCATCATTGTCGACGTTTTGCCGCTTTTCATGTGCTTTAAAGGCGATTCGAATCTACCTCCTGAAATCTGTTTCCTGCAATTCTGCCTTGCTTTCAAATCCTCTTCGTTGCCTTCCCTCAATATATCTGTGGATGAGAGTTATCATTTATAACTCTGCGGGTTTGTGAATTGCAGTGTCCCTGAGCTCCATTTTTCAACTCGCTTTTTTGGGAGCTGGCCGCAAAAGCGCGGGATTGCCTCAGGCCCTATTCTGCTTCTGGGCGGCAGGCTGAGCCTGTGGTTAATTCTTCTTCCTGATGGGAAAATAGAGTGACCTGTGCCTGTCCCAACACCTAGATCTAGTCTCTCATTGGTTGCCCCTCTTCCCGTTCATCCTCAGGACAAATTGCAACCTGTAGGGAACAGGAGCTTAAAGGTGCTGATTCTCCAAGTAGGGAGATTGCTAGTAAAGTAGCTGGAAAGGCGAACCCGAGCACAAGGATATGAGAAATGAGGTGCGTCTTAGAAACCTTTCAAAATCACACGGTGTACCATCTTCTGGGTTTCTCATGCATGTTTTCGATGTAGGAAGATGCCCTTGAACCTGGAGATTTGGGACCCATGGGATGGGTACCAGGCAGTATTACTTTAAAGGGTCTGCGTTTGCTCACCCAACCTCACCCAACCTTTCAGCCCCAAGAGTGTCCACCCTTATGTCTCATCCAGCTGTGGGTCTAGATATGGTCAATCCAGGTTGCATCACAGCCTCTGAACGAATTGTGTAAGAATTTCTCTCTCTTTCACTGTCTTTGTTTTACGGGTTTTTAAAAGTAATTTATTTTTATAATGGGGTTTAGCTGCTTTTCACGGCTGTGTTTATGCGGCTTTACACCCACTTGACTCACTTCCAGACAGATATCAATACATAGGTTTTAAGATTCTTACTAGTCACATATATTCTTGTGCGGTGAATAGGGGGTGTTGAGTCCAGTTCACTGAGCAAGGAGTAGGTCTTGTCTATTACATATTGGGTGTATGGAACGGTATCTGAGCGAATTTGAAACCCTTGTTTTATGCATCACCCCACCTCACCTTTCCCGTTAAGCAGCCATAGTGTGTTTTCTAAACGTGTGACTCTGTTCTGTTTTGTAATTCAGTTCAAGTCTAGCGGTTTTTACATTCCCTCTCTAAGTGATAGCTTATGATAAGTGTCTTTTTCTGTGTGACTTATTTCACTTAGAATCGTCGTAGCTAAATCCACTCATCTTGCTTCTACTAGCCTTATGACATTGATTTCATGTCTGAGTGATATTCCATTGTACATAAGGACCACAACTTCTTTATCCATTTTTCTCTTTCCTGGGATATTTAAGGTGTCGTGAAGTGGAGGTTCTTGTCAACAGAGCAACCCTAAACTTTGGGGTGCCTGTGTCGTGCTGATTTTTAGTTTTCCCAATTTATACGCCCATGAGTGGACGTGCCCTATGCTCCCTAAGCTGTGTTTTTTCGATGTTTCAGGACACACCGTACACTTCTCCAGAGTGGCTGTTGGCAATTTACATCCCGCCCATCAGCGTAGCAAGGCTGCCATTTCTCCATGGCCTGTCCTGCATTTCTGGTTTTGACGCTTTTTGCAGCATAGAGCTTTTGACCGATGGGAAGCGAGACTTCTTTGTAGCGCTGATTTGCCTTTCCAGGTTGCTTGGTTGGCCAAAAAGGGCGTATGCGTTTTTTCCTGAATATATTCAGGAAAAAACGCATACGCCCTTTTTGGCCAAGGGCATCATTGGCGACGTTTTGCCGCTTTTCATGTGCTTTAAAGGCGATTCGAATCTACCTCCTGAAATCTGTTTCCTGCAATTCTGCCTTGCTTTCAAATCCTTATCGTTGCCTTCCCTCAATATATCTGTGGATGAGAGTTATCATTTATAACTCTGCGGGTTTGTGAATTGCAGTGTCCCTGAGCTGCATTTTTCAACTCGCTTTTTTGGGAGATGGCCGCAAAAGCGCGGGATTGCCTCAGGCCCTATTCTGCTTCTGGGCAGCAGGCTCAGCCTGTGGTTAATTCTTCTTCCTGATGGGAAAATAGAGTGACCTGTGCCTGTCCCAACACCTAGATCTAGTCTCTCATTGGTTGCCCCTCTTCCCGTTCATCCTCAGGACAAATTGCAACCTGTAGGGAACAGGAGCTTAAAGGTGCTGATTCTCCAATTAGGGAGATTGCTAGTAAAGTAGCTGGAAAGGCGAACCCGAGCACAAGGAGATGAGAAATGAGGTGCGTATTAGAAACCTTTCAAAATCACACGGTGTAGCATCTTCTGGGTTTCTCATGCATGTTTTCGATGTAGGAAGATGCCCTTGGACCTGGAGATTTGGGACCCATGGGATGGGTACCAGGCAGAATTACTTTAAAGGGTCTGCGTTTGCTCACCCAACCTCACCCAACCTTTCAGCCCCAAGAGTGTCCACCCTTATGTCTCATCCAGCTGTGGGTCTAGATATGGTCAATCCAGGTTGAATCACAGCCTCTGAACGAATTGTGTAAGAATTTCTCCCTCTTTCACTGTCTTTGTTTTACGGGTTTTTAAAAGTAATTTATTTTTATAATGGGGTTTAGCTGCTTTTCACGGCTGTGTTTACGCGGCTTTACACCCACTTGACTCACTTCCAGACAGATATCAATACATAGGTTTTAAGATTCTTACTAGTCACATATATTCTTGTGCGGTGAATAGGGGGTGTTGAGTCCAGTTCACTGAGCAAGGAGTAGGTCTTGTGTATTACATATTGGGTGTATGGAACGGTATCTGAGCGAATTTGAAACCCTTGTTTTATGCATCACCCCACCTCACCTTTCCCGTTAAGCAGGCATAGTGTGTTTTCTAAACGTGTGACTCTGTTCTGTTTTGTAATTCAGTTCAAGTCTAGCGGTTTTTACATTCCCTCTCTAAGTGATAGCTTATGATAAGTGTCTTTTTCTGTGTGACTTATTTCACTTAGAATCATCGTACCTAAATCCACTCATCTTGCTTCTACTAGCCTTATGACATTGATTTCATGTCTGAGTGATATTCCATTGTACATAAGGACCACAACTTCTTTATCCATTTTTCTCTTTCCTGGGATATTTAAGGTGTCATGAAGTGGAGGTTCTTGTCAACAGAGCAGACCCAAACTTTGGGGTGCCTGTGTCTTGCTCATTTTTAGTTTTCCCAATTTATACGCCCATGAGTGGACGTGCCCTATGCTCCCTAAGCTGTGTTTTTTCGATGTTTCAGGACACACCGTACACTTCTCCAGAGTGGCTGTTGGCAATTTACATCCCGCACATCAGCGTAGCAAGGCTGCCATTTCTCCATGGCCTTTCCTGCATTTCTGGTTTTGACACTTTTTGCAGCATGGCCCTTTTGACCCATGGGAAGCGAGACTTCTTTGTAGCGCTGATTTGCCTTTCCAGGTTGCTTGGTTGGCCAAAACGGGCGTATGCGTTTTTTCCTGAATATATTCAGGAAAAAACGCATACGCCCTTTTTGGCCAAGGGCGTCATTGTCGACGTTTTGCCGCTTTTCATGTGCTTTAAAGGCGATTCGAATCTACCTCCTGAAATCTGTTTCCTGCAATTCTGCCTTGCTTTCAAATCCTCTTCGTTGCCTTCCCTCAATATATCTGTGGATGAGAGTTATCATTTATAACTCGGCCGGTTTGTGAATTGCAGTGTCCCTGAGCTCCATTTTTCAACTCGCTTTTTTGGGAGCTGGCCGCAAAAGCGCGGGATTGCCTCAGGCCCTATTCTGCTTCTGGGCGGCAGGCTGAGCCTGTGGTTAATTCTTCTTCCTGATGGGAAATAGAGTGACCTGTGCCTGTCCCAACACCTAGATCTAGTCTCTCATTGGTTGCCCCTCTTCCCGTTCATCCTCAGGACAAATTGCAACCTGTAGGGAACAGGAGCTTAAAGGTGCTGATTTTCCAAGTAGGGAGATTGCTAGTAAAGTAGCTGGAAAGGCGAACCCGAGCACAAGGAGATGAGAAATGAGGTGCGTCTTAGAAACCTTTCAAAATCACACGGTGTACCATCTTCTTGGTTTCTCATGCATGTTTTCAATGTAGGAAGATGCCCTTGAACCTGGAGATTTGGGACCCATGGGATGGGTACCAGGCAGTATTACTTTAAAGGGTCTGCGTTTGCTCACCCAACCTCACCCAACTTTTCAGCCCCAAGAGTGTCCACCCTTATGTCTCATCCAGCTGTGGGTCTAGATATGGTCAATCCAGGTTGCATCACAGCCTCTGAACGAATTGTGTAAGAATTTCTCTCTCTTTCACTGTCTTTGTTTTACGGGTTTTTAAAAGTAATTTATTTTTATAATGGGGTTTAGCTGCTTTTCACGGCTGTGTTTACACGGCTTTATACCCACTTGACTCACTTTCAGACAGATATCAATACATAGGTTTTAAGATTCTTACTAGTCACATATATTCTTGTGCGGTGAATAGGGGGTGTTGAGTCCAGTTCACTGAGCAAGGAGTAGGTCTTGTCTATTACATATTGGGTGTATGGAACGGTATCTGAGCGAATTTGAAACCCTTGTTTTATGCATCACCCCACCTCACCTTTCCCGTTAAGCAGGCATAGTGTGTTTTCTAAACGTGTGACTCTGTTCTGTTTTGTAATTCAGTTCAAGTGTAGCGGTTTTTACATTCCCTCTCTAAGTGATAGCTTATGATAAGTGTCTTTTTCTGTGTGACTTATTTCACTTAGAATCGTCGTACCTAAATCCACTCATCTTGCTTCTACTAGCCTTATGACATTGATTTCATGTCTGAGTGATATTCCATTGTACATAAGGACCACAACTTCTTTATCCATTTTTCTCTTTCCTGGGATATTTAAGGTGTCGTGAAGTGGAGGTTCTTGTCAACAGAGCAGCCCTAAACTTTGGGATGCCTGTGTCTTGCTGATTTTTAGTTTTCCCAATTTATACTCCCATGAGTGGACGTGCCCTATGCTCCCTAAGCTGTGTTTTTTCGATGTTTCAGGACACACCGTACACTTCTCCAGAGTGGCTGTTGGCAATTTACATCCCGCCCATCAGCGTAGCAAGGCTGCCATTTCTCCATGGCCTGTCCTGCATTTCTGGTTTTGACACATTTTGCACCATGACCCTTTTGACCGATGGGAAGCGAGACTTCTTTGTAGCGCTGATTTGCCTTTCCAGGTTGCTTGGTTGGCCAAAAAGGGCGTATGCGTTTTTTCCTGAATATATTCTGGAAAAAACGCATACGCCCTTTTTGGCCAAGGGCATCATTGTCGACGTTTTGCCGCTTTTCATGTGCTTTAAAGGCGATTCGAATCTACCTCCTGAAATCTGTTTCCTGCAATTCTGCCTTGCTTTCAAATCCTCTTCGTTGCCTTCCCTCAATATATCTGTGGATGAGAGTTATCATTTATAACTGCGGGTTTGTGAATTGCAGTGTCCCTGAGCTCCATTTTTCAACTCGATTTTTTGGGAGATGGCCGCAAAAGCGCGGGATTGCCTCAGGCCCTATTCTGCTTCTGGGCGGCAGGCTGAGCCTGTGGTTAATTCTTCTTCCTGATGGGAAAATAGAGTGACCTGTGCCTGTCCCAACACCTAGATCTAGTCTCTCATTGGTTGCCCCTCTTCCCGTTCATCCTCAGGACAAATTGCAACCTGTAGGGAACAGGAGCTTAAAGGTGCTGATTCTCCAAGTAGGGAGATTGCTAGTAAAGTAGCTGGAAAGGCGAACCCGAGCACAAGGATATGAGAAATGAGGTGCGTCTTAGAAACCTTTCAAAATCACACGGTGTACCATCTTCTGGGTTTCTCATGCATGTTTTCGATGTAGGAAGATGCCCTTGAACCTGGAGATTTGGGACCCATGGGATGGGTACCAGGCAGTATTACTTTAAAGGGTCTGCGTTTGCTCACCCAACCTCACCCAACCTTTCAGCCCCAAGAGTGTCCACCCTTATGTCTCATCCATCTGTGGGTCTAGATATGGTCAATCCAGGTTGCATCACAGCCTCTGAACGAATTGTGTAAGAATTTCTCTCTCTTTCACTGTCTTTGTTTTACGGGTTTTTAAAAGTAATTTATTTTTATAATGGGGTTTATCTGCTTTTCACGGCTGTGTTTACGCGGCTTTACACCCACTTGACTCACTTCCAGACAGATATCAATACATAGGTTTTAAGATTCTTACTAGTCACATATATTCTTGTGCGGTGAATAGGGGGTGTTGAGTCCACTTCACTGAGCAAGGAGTAGGTCTTGTCTATTACATATTGGGTGTATGGAACGGTATCTGAGCGAATTTGAAACCCTTGTTTTATGCATCACCCCACCTCACCTTTCCCGTTAAGCTGCCATAGTGTGTTTTCTAATCGTGTGACTCTGTTCTGTTTTGTAATGCAGTTCAAGTCTAGCGGTTTTTACATTCCCTCTCTAAGTGATAGCTTATGATAAGTGTCTTTTTCTGTGTGACTTATTTCACTTAGAATCATCGTACCTAAATCCACTCATCTTGCTTCTACTAGCCTTATGACATTGATTTCATGTCTGAGTGATATTCCATTGTACATAAGGACCACAACTTCTTTATCCATTTTTCTCTTTCCTGGGATATTTAAGGTGTCGTGAAGTGGAGGTTCTTGTCAACAGAGCAGCCGTAAACTTTGGGGTGCCTGTGTCTTGCTGATTTTTAGTTTTCCCAATTTATACGCCCATGAGTGGACGTACCCTATGCTCCCTAAGCTGTGTTTTTTCGATGTTTCAGGACACACCGTACACTTCTCCAGAATGGCTGTTGGCAATTTACATCCCGCCAATCAGCGTAGCAAGGCTGCCATTTCTCCATGGCCTTTCCTGCATTTCTGGTTTTGACACTTTTTGCAGCATGACCCTTTTGACCGATGGGAAGCGAGACTTCTTTGTAGCGCTGATTTGCATTTCCAGGTTGCTTGGTTGGCCAAAAAGGGCGTATGCGTTTTTTCCTGAATATATTCAGGAAAAAACGCATACGCCCTTTTTGGCCAAGGGCATCATTGTCGACGTTTTGCCGCTTTTCATGTGCTTTAAAGGCGATTCGAATCTACCTCCTGAAATCTGTTTCCTGCAATTCTGCCTTGCTTTCAAATCCTCTTCGTTGCCTTCCCTCAATATATCTGTGGATGAGAGTTATCATTTATAACTCTGCGGGTTTGTGAATTGCAGTGTCCCTGAGCTCCATTTTTCAACTCGCTTTTTTGGGAGCTGGCCGCAAAAGCGCGGGATTGCCTCAGGCCCTATTCTGCTTCTGGGCGGCAGGCTGAGCCTGTGGTTAATTCTTCTTCCTGATGGGAAAATAGAGTGACCTGTGCCTGTCCCAACACCTAGATCTAGTCTCTCATTGGTTGCCCCTCTTCCCGTTCATCCTCAGGACAAATTGCAACCTGTAGGGAACAGGAGCTTAAAGGTGCTGATTCTCCAAGTAGGGAGATTGCTAGTAAAGTAGCTGGAAAGGCGAACCCGAGCACAAGGATATGAGAAATGAGGTGCGTCTTAGAAACCTTTCAAAATCACACGGTGTACCATCTTCTGGGTTTCTCATGCATGTTTTCGATGTAGGAAGATGCCCTTGAACCTGGAGATTTGGGACCCATGGGATGGGTACCAGGCAGTATTACTTTAAAGGGTCTGCGTTTGCTCACCCAACCTCACCCAACCTTTCAGCCCCAAGAGTGTCCACCCTTATGTCTCATCCAGCTGTGGGTCTAGATATGGTCAATCCAGGTTGCATCACAGCCTCTGAACGAATTGTGTAAGAATTTCTCTCTCTTTCACTGTCTTTGTTTTACGGGTTTTTAAAAGTAATTTATTTTTATAATGGGGTTTAGCTGCTTTTCACGGCTGTGTTTATGCGGCTTTACACCCACTTGACTCACTTCCAGACAGATATCAATACATAGGTTTTAAGATTCTTACTAGTCACATATATTCTTGTGCGGTGAATAGGGGGTGTTGAGTCCAGTTCACTGAGCAAGGAGTAGGTCTTGTCTATTACATATTGGGTGTATGGAACGGTATCTGAGCGAATTTGAAACCCTTGTTTTATGCATCACCCCACCTCACCTTTCCCGTTAAGCAGCCATAGTGTGTTTTCTAAACGTGTGACTCTGTTCTGTTTTGTAATTCAGTTCAAGTCTAGCGGTTTTTACATTCCCTCTCTAAGTGATAGCTTATGATAAGTGTCTTTTTCTGTGTGACTTATTTCACTTAGAATCGTCGTAGCTAAATCCACTCATCTTGCTTCTACTAGCCTTATGACATTGATTTCATGTCTGAGTGATATTCCATTGTACATAAGGACCACAACTTCTTTATCCATTTTTCTCTTTCCTGGGATATTTAAGGTGTCGTGAAGTGGAGGTTCTTGTCAACAGAGCAACCCTAAACTTTGGGGTGCCTGTGTCGTGCTGATTTTTAGTTTTCCCAATTTATACGCCCATGAGTGGACGTGCCCTATGCTCCCTAAGCTGTGTTTTTTCGATGTTTCAGGACACACCGTACACTTCTCCAGAGTGGCTGTTGGCAATTTACATCCCGCCCATCAGCGTAGCAAGGCTGCCATTTCTCCATGGCCTGTCCTGCATTTCTGGTTTTGACGCTTTTTGCAGCATAGAGCTTTTGACCGATGGGAAGCGAGACTTCTTTGTAGCGCTGATTTGCCTTTCCAGGTTGCTTGGTTGGCCAAAAAGGGCGTATGCGTTTTTTCCTGAATATATTCAGGAAAAAACGCATACGCCCTTTTTGGCCAAGGGCATCATTGGCGACGTTTTGCCGCTTTTCATGTGCTTTAAAGGCGATTCGAATCTACCTCCTGAAATCTGTTTCCTGCAATTCTGCCTTGCTTTCAAATCCTCTTCGTTGCCTTCCCTCAATATATCTGTGGATGAGAGTTATCATTTATAACTCGGCCGGTTTGTGAATTGCAGTGTCCCTGAGCTCCATTTTTCAACTCGCTTTTTTGGGAGCTGGCCGCAAAAGCGCGGGATTGCCTCAGGCCCTATTCTGCTTCTGGGCGGCAGGCTGAGCCTGTGGTTAATTCTTCTTCCTGATGGGAAATAGAGTGACCTGTGCCTGTCCCAACACCTAGATCTAGTCTCTCATTGGTTGCCCCTCTTCCCGTTCATCCTCAGGACAAATTGCAACCTGTAGGGAACAGGAGCTTAAAGGTGCTGATTCTCCAAGTAGGGAGATTGCTAGTAAAGTAGCTGGAAAGGCGAACCCGAGCACAAGGAGATGAGAAATGAGGTGCGTCTTAGAAACCTTTCAAAATCACACGGTGTACCATCTTCTTGGTTTCTCATGCATGTTTTCAATGTAGGAAGATGCCCTTGAACCTGGAGATTTGGGACCCATGGGATGGGTACCAGGCAGTATTACTTTAAAGGGTCTGCGTTTGCTCACCCAACCTCACCCAACTTTTCAGCCCCAAGAGTGTCCAACCTTATGTCTCATCCAGCTGTGGGTCTAGATATGGTCAATCCAGGTTGCATCACAGCCTCTGAACGAATTGTGTAAGAATTTCTCTCTCTTTCACTGTCTTTGTTTTACGGGTTTTTAAAAGTAATTTATTTTTATAATGGGGTTTAGCTGCTTTTCACGGCTGTGTTTACACGGCTTTATACCCACTTGACTCACTTTCAGACAGATATCAATACATAGGTTTTAAGATTCTTACTAGTCACATATATTCTTGTGCGGTGAATAGGGGGTGTTGAGTCCAGTTCACTGAGCAAGGAGTAGGTCTTGTCTATTACATATTGGGTGTATGGAACGGTATCTGAGCGAATTTGAAACCCTTGTTTTATGCATCACCCCACCTCACCTTTCCCGTTAAGCAGGCATAGTGTGTTTTCTAAACGTGTGACTCTGTTCTGTTTTGTAATTCAGTTCAAGTGTAGCGGTTTTTACATTCCCTCTCTAAGTGATAGCTTATGATAAGTGTCTTTTTCTGTGTGACTTATTTCACTTAGAATCGTCGTACCTAAATCCACTCATCTTGCTTCTACTAGCCTTATGACATTGATTTCATGTCTGAGTGATATTCCATTGTACATAAGGACCACAACTTCTTTATCCATTTTTCTCTTTCCTGGGATATTTAAGGTGTCGTGAAGTGGAGGTTCTTGTCAACAGAGCAGCCCTAAACTTTGGGATGCCTGTGTCTTGCTGATTTTTAGTTTTCCCAATTTATACTCCCATGAGTGGACGTGCCCTATGCTCCCTAAGCTGTGTTTTTTCGATGTTTCAGGACACACCGTACACTTCTCCAGAGTGGCTGTTGGCAATTTACATCCCGCCCATCAGCGTAGCAAGGCTGCCATTTCTCCATGGCCTGTCCTGCATTTCTGGTTTTGACACATTTTGCAGCATGACCCTTTTGACCGATGGGAAGCGAGACTTCTTTGTAGCGCTGATTTGCCTTTCCAGGTTGCTTGGTTGGCCAAAAAGGGCGTATGCGTTTTTTCCTGAATATATTCTGGAAAAAACGCATACGCCCTTTTTGGCCAAGGGCATCATTGTCGACGTTTTGCCGCTTTTCATGTGCTTTAAAGGCGATTCGAATCTACCTCCTGAAATCTGTTTCCTGCAATTCTGCCTTGCTTTCAAATCCTCTTCGTTGCCTTCCCTCAATATATCTGTGGATGAGAGTTATCATTTATAACTGCGGGTTTGTGAATTGCAGTGTCCCTGAGCTCCATTTTTCAACTCGATTTTTTGGGAGATGGCCGCAAAAGCGCGGGATTGCCTCAGGCCCTATTCTGCTTCTGGGCGGCAGGCTGAGCCTGTGGTTAATTCTTCTTCCTGATGGGAAAATAGAGTGACCTGTGCCTGTCCCAACACCTAGATCTAGTCTCTCATTGGTTGCCCCTCTTCCCGTTCATCCTCAGGACAAATTGCAACCTGTAGGGAACAGGAGCTTAAAGGTGCTGATTCTCCAAGTAGGGAGATTGCTAGTAAAGTAGCTGGAAAGGCGAACCCGAGCACAAGGATATGAGAAATGAGGTGCGTCTTAGAAACCTTTCAAAATCACACGGTGTACCATCTTCTGTGTTTCTCATGCATGTTTTCGATGTAGGAAGATGCCCTTGAACCTGGAGATTTGGGACCCATGGGATGGGTACCAGGCAGTATTACTTTAAAGGGTCTGCGTTTGCTCACCCAACCTCACCCAACCTTTCAGCCCCAAGAGTGTCCACCCTTATGTCTCATCCATCTGTGGGTCTAGATATGGTCAATCCAGGTTGCATCACAGCCTCTGAACGAATTGTGTAAGAATTTCTCTCTCTTTCACTGTCTTTGTTTTACGGGTTTTTAAAAGTAATTTATTTTTATAATGGGGTTTAGCTGCTTTTCACGGCTGTGTTTACACGGCTTTATACCCACTTGACTCACTTTCAGACAGATATCAATACATAGGTTTTAAGATTCTTACTAGTCACATATATTCTTGTGCGGTGAATAGGGGGTGTTGAGTCCAGTTCACTGAGCAAGGAGTAGGTCTTGTCTATTACATATTGGGTGTATGGAACGGTATCTGAGCGAATTTGAAACCCTTGTTTTATGCATCACCCCACCTCACCTTTCCCGTTAAGCAGGCATAGTGTGTTTTCTAAACGTGTGACTCTGTTCTGTTTTGTAATTCAGTTCAAGTGTAGCGGTTTTTACATTCCCTCTCTAAGTGATAGCTTATGATAAGTGTCTTTTTCTGTGTGACTTATTTCACTTAGAATCGTCGTACCTAAATCCACTCATCTTGCTTCTACTAGCCTTATGACATTGATTTCATGTCTGAGTGATATTCCATTGTACATAAGGACCACAACTTCTTTATCCATTTTTCTCTTTCCTGGGATATTTAAGGTGTCGTGAAGTGGAGGTTCTTGTCAACAGAGCAGCCCTAAACTTTGGGATGCCTGTGTCTTGCTGATTTTTAGTTTTCCCAATTTATACTCCCATGAGTGGACGTGCCCTATGCTCCCTAAGCTGTGTTTTTTCGATGTTTCAGGACACACCGTACACTTCTCCAGAGTGGCTGTTGGCAATTTACATCCCGCCCATCAGCGTAGCAAGGCTGCCATTTCTCCATGGCCTGTCCTGCATTTCTGGTTTTGACACATTTTGCAGCATGACCCTTTTGACCGATGGGAAGCGAGACTTCTTTGTAGCGCTGATTTGCCTTTCCAGGTTGCTTGGTTGGCCAAAAAGGGCGTATGCGTTTTTTCCTGAATATATTCTGGAAAAAACGCATACGCCCTTTTTGGCCAAGGGCATCATTGTCGACGTTTTGCCGCTTTTCATGTGCTTTAAAGGCGATTCGAATCTACCTCCTGAAATCTGTTTCCTGCAATTCTGCCTTGCTTTCAAATCCTCTTCGTTGCCTTCCCTCAATATATCTGTGGATGAGAGTTATCATTTATAACTGCGGGTTTGTGAATTGCAGTGTCCCTGAGCTCCATTTTTCAACTCGATTTTTTGGGAGATGGCCGCAAAAGCGCGGGATTGCCTCAGGCCCTATTCTGCTTCTGGGCGGCAGGCTGAGCCTGTGGTTAATTCTTCTTCCTGATGGGAAAATAGAGTGACCTGTGCCTGTCCCAACACCTAGATCTAGTCTCTCATTGGTTGCCCCTCTTCCCGTTCATCCTCAGGACAAATTGCAACCTGTAGGGAACAGGAGCTTAAAGGTGCTGATTCTCCAAGTAGGGAGATTGCTAGTAAAGTAGCTGGAAAGGCGAACCCGAGCACAAGGATATGAGAAATGAGGTGCGTCTTAGAAACCTTTCAAAATCACACGGTGTACCATCTTCTGTGTTTCTCATGCATGTTTTCGATGTAGGAAGATGCCCTTGAACCTGGAGATTTGGGACCCATGGGATGGGTACCAGGCAGTATTACTTTAAAGGGTCTGCGTTTGCTCACCCAACCTCACCCAACCTTTCAGCCCCAAGAGTGTCCACCCTTATGTCTCATCCATCTGTGGGTCTAGATATGGTCAATCCAGGTTGCATCACAGCCTCTGAACGAATTGTGTAAGAATTTCTCTCTCTTTCACTGTCTTTGTTTTACGGGTTTTTAAAAGTAATTTATTTTTATAATGGGGTTTATCTGCTTTTCACGGCTGTGTTTACGCGGCTTTACACCCACTTGACTCACTTCCAGACAGATATCAATACATAGGTTTTAAGATTCTTACTAGTCACATATATTCTTGTGCGGTGAATAGGGGGTGTTGAGTCCACTTCACTGAGCAAGGAGTAGGTCTTGTCTATTACATATTGGGTGTATGGAACGGTATCTGAGCGAATTTGAAACCCTTGTTTTATGCATCACCCCACCTCACCTTTCCCGTTAAGCTGCCATAGTGTGTTTTCTAATCGTGTGACTCTGTTCTGTTTTGTAATTCAGTTCAAGTCTAGCGGTTTTTACATTCCCTCTCTAAGTGATAGCTTATGATAAGTGTCTTTTTCTGTGTGACTTATTTCACTTAGAATCATCGTACCTAAATCCACTCATCTTGCTTCTACTAGCCTTATGACATTGATTTCATGTCTGAGTGATATTCCATTGTACATAAGGACCACAACTTCTTTATCCATTTTTCTCTTTCCTGGGATATTTAAGGTGTCGTGAAGTGGAGGTTCTTGTCAACAGAGCAACCTTATACTTTGGGGTGCCTGTGTCGTGCTGATTTTTAGTTTTCCCAATTTATACGCCCATGAGTGGACGTGCCCTATGCTCCCTAAGCTGTGTTTTTTCGATGTTTCAGGACACACCGTACACTTCTCCAGAGTGGCTGTTGGCAATTTACATCCCGCCCATCAGCGTAGCAAGGCTGCCATTTCTCCATGGCCTGTCCTGCATTTCTGGTTTTGACACTTTTTGCAGCGTGACCCTTTTGACCGATGGGAAGCGAGACTTCTTTGTAGCGCTGATTTGCCTTTCCAGGTTGCTTGGTTGGCCAAAAAGGGCGTATGCGTTTTTTCCTGAATATATTCAGGAAAAAACGCATACGCCCTTTTTGGCCAAGGGCATCATTGTCGACGTTTTGCCGCTTTTCATGTGCTTTAAAGGCGATTCGAATCTCCCTCCTGAAATCTGTTTCCTGCAATTCTGCCTTGCTTTCAAATCCTCTTCGTTGCCTTCCCTCAATATATCTGTGGATGAGAGTTATCATTTATAACTCTGCGGGTTTGTGAATTGCAGTGTCCCTGAGCTCCATTTTTCAACTCGCTTTTTTGGGAGCTGGCCGCAAAAGCGCGGGATTGCCTCATGCCCTATTCTGCTTCTGGGCGGCAGGCTGAGCCTGTGGTTAATTCTTCTTCCTGATGGGAAAATAGAGTGACCTGTGCCTGTCCCAACACCTAGATCTAGTCTCTCATTGGTTGCCCCTCTTCCCGTTCATCCTCAGGACAAATTGCAACCTGTAGGGAACAGGAGCTTAAAGGTGCTGATTCTCCAAGTAGGGAGATTGCTAGTAAAGTAGCTGGAAAGGCGAACCCGAGCACAAGGATATGAGAAATGAGGTGCGTCTTAGAAACCTTTCAAAATCACACGGTGTACCATCTTCTGGGTTTCTCATGCATGTTTTCGATGTAGGAAGATGCCCTTGAACCTGGAGATTTGGGACCCATGGGATGGGTACCAGGCAGTATTACTTTAAAGGGTCTGCGTTTGCTCACCCAACCTCACCCAACCTTTCAGCCCCAAGAGTGTCCACCCTTATGTCTCATCCAGCTGTGGGTCTAGATATGGTCAATCCAGGTTGCATCACAGCCTCTGAACGAATTGTGTAAGAATTTCTCTCTCTTTCACTGTCTTTGTTTTACGGGTTTTTAAAAGTAATTTATTTTTATAATGGGGTTTAGCTGCTTTTCACGGCTGTGTTTATGCGGCTTTACACCCACTTGACTCACTTCCAGACAGATATCAATACATAGGTTTTAAGATTCTTACTAGTCACATATATTCTTGTGCGGTGAATAGGGGGTGTTGAGTCCAGTTCACTGAGCAAGGAGTAGGTCTTGTCTATTACATATTGGGTGTATGGAACGGTATCTGAGCGAATTTGAAACCCTTGTTTTATGCATCACCCCACCTCACCTTTCCCGTTAAGCAGCCATAGTGTGTTTTCTAAACGTGTGACTCTGTTCTGTTTTGTAATTCAGTTCAAGTCTAGCGGTTTTTACATTCCCTCTCTAAGTGATAGCTTATGATAAGTGTCTTTTTCTGTGTGACTTATTTCACTTAGAATCGTCATAGCTAAATCCACTCAACTTGCTTCTACTAGCCTTATGACATTGATTTCATGTCTGAGTGATATTCCATTGTACATAAGGACCACAACTTCTTTATCCATTTTTCTCTTTCCTGGGATATTTAAGGTGTCGTGAAGTGGAGGTTCTTGTCAACAGAGCAACCCTAAACTTTGGGGTGCCTGTGTCGTGCTGATTTTTAGTTTTCCCAATTTATACGCCCATGAGTGGACGTGCCCTATGCTCCCTAAGCTGTGTTTTTTCGATGTTTCAGGACACACCGTACACTTCTCCAGAGTGGCTGTTGGCAATTTACATCCCGCCCATCAGCGTAGCAAGGCTGCCATTTCTCCATGGCCTGTCCTGCATTTCTGGTTTTGACGCTTTTTGCAGCATAGAGCTTTTGACCGATGGGAAGCGAGACTTCTTTGTAGCGCTGATTTGCCTTTCCAGGTTGCTTGGTTGGCCAAAAAGGGCGTATGCGTTTTTTCCTGAATATATTCAGGAAAAAACGCATACGCCCTTTTTGGCCAAGGGCATCATTGTCGACGTTTTGCCGCTTTTCATGTGCTTTAAAGGCGATTCGAATCTACCTCCTGAAATCTGTTTCCTGCAATTCTGCCTTGCTTTCAAATCCTTATCGTTGCCTTCCCTCAATATATCTGTGGATGAGAGTTATCATTTATAACTCTGCGGGTTTGTGAATTGCAGTGTCCCTGAGCTCCATTTTTCAACTCGCTTTTTTGGGAGATGGCCACAAAAGCGCGGGATTGCCTCAGGCCCTATTCTGCTTCTGGGCAGCAGGCTGAGCCTGTGGTTAATTCTTCTTCCTGATGGGAAAATAGAGTGACCTGTGCCTGTCCCAACACCTAGATCTAGTCTCTCATTGGTTGCCCCTCTTCCCGTTCATCCTCAGGACAAATTGCAACCTGTAGGGAACAGGAGCTTAAAGGTGCTGATTCTCCAAGTAGGGAGATTGCTAGTAAAGTAGCTGGAAAGGCGAACCCGAGCACAAGGAGATGAGAAATGAGGTGCGTATTAGAAACCTTTCAAAATCACACGGTGTAGCATCTTCTGGGTTTCTCATGCATGTTTTCGATGTAGGAAGATGCCCTTGGACCTGGAGATTTGGGACCCATGGGATGGGTACCAGGCAGTATTACTTTAAAGGGTCTGCGTTTGCTCACCCAACCTCACCCAACCTTTCAGCCCCAAGAGTGTCCACCCTTATGTCTCATCCAGCTGTGGGTCTAGATATGGTCAATCCAGGTTGAATCACAGCCTCTGAACGAATTGTGTAAGAATTTCTCCCTCTTTCACTGTCTTTGTTTTACGGGTTTTTAAAAGTAATTTATTTTTATAATGGGGTTTAGCTGCTTTTCACGGCTGTGTTTACGCGGCTTTACACCCACTTGACTCACTTCCAGACAGATATCAATACATAGGTTTTAAGATTCTTACTAGTCACATATATTCTTGTGCGGTGAATAGGGGGTGTTGAGTCCAGTTCACTGAGCAAGGAGTAGGTCTTGTGTATTACATATTGGGTGTATGGAACGGTATCTGAGCGAATTTGAAACCCTTGTTTTATGCATCACCCCACCTCACCTTTCCCGTTAAGCAGGCATAGTGTGTTTTCTAAACGTGTGACTCTGTTCTGTTTTGTAATTCAGTTCAAGTCTAGCGGTTTTTACATTCCCTCTCTAAGTGATAGCTTATGATAAGTGTCTTTTTCTGTGTGACTTATTTCACTTAGAATCATCGTACCTAAATCCACTCATCTTGCTTCTACTAGCCTTATGACATTGATTTCATGTCTGAGTGATATTCCATTGTACATAAGGACCACAACTTCTTTATCCATTTTTCTCTTTCCTGGGATATTTAAGGTGTCATGAAGTGGAGGTTCTTGTCAACAGAGCAGACCCAAACTTTGGGGTGCCTGTGTCTTGCTCATTTTTAGTTTTCCCAATTTATACGCCCATGAGTGGACGTGTCCTATGCTCCCTAAGCTGTGTTTTTTCGATGTTTCAGGACACACCGTACACTTCTCCAGAGTGGCTGTTGGCAATTTACATCCCGCACATCAGCGTAGCAAGGCTGCCATTTCTCCATGGCCTGTCCTGCATTTCTGGTTTTGACACTTTTTGCAGCATGGCCCTTTTGACCCATGGGAAGCGAGACTTCTTTGTAGCGCTGATTTGCCTTTCCAGGTTGCTTGGTTGGCCAAAAAGTGCGTATGCGTTTTTTCCTGAATATATTCAAGAAAAAACGCATACGCCCTTTTTGGCCAAGGGCATCATTGTCGACGTTTTGCCGCTTTTCATGTGCTTTAAAGGCGATTCGAATCTACCTCCTGAAATCTGTTTCCTGCAATTCTGCCTTGCTTTCAAATCCTCTTCGTTGCCTTCCCTCAATATATCTGTGGATGAGAGTTATCATTTATAACTCTGCGGGTTTGTGAATTGCAGTGTCCCTGAGCTCCATTTTTCAACTCGCTTTTTTGGGAGCTGGCCGCAAAAGCGCGGGATTGCCTCAGGCCCTATTCTGCTTCTGGGCGGCAGGCTTCGCCTGTGGTTAATTCTTCTTCCTGATGGGAAATAGAGTGACCTGTGCCTGTCCCAACACCTAGATCTAGTCTCTCATTGGTTGCCCCTCTTCCCGTTCATCCTCAGGACAAATTGCAACCTGTAGGGAACAGGAGCTTAAAGGTGCTGATTCTCCAAGTAGGGAGATTGCTAGTAAAGTAGCTGGAAAGGCGAACCCGAGCACAAGGAGATGAGAAATGAGGTGCGTCTTAGAAACCTTTCAAAATCACACGGTGTACCATCTTCTTGGTTTCTCATGCATGTTTTCAATGTAGGAAGATGCCCTTGAACCTGGAGATTTGGGACCCATGGGATGGGTACCAGGCAGTATTACTTTAAAGGGTCTGCGTTTGCTCACCCAACCTCACCCAACTTTTCAGCCCCAAGAGTGTCCACCCTTATGTCTCATCCAGCTGTGGGTCTAGATATGGTCAATCCAGGTTGCATCACAGCCTCTGAACGAATTGTGTAAGAATTTCTCTCTCTTTCACTGTCTTTGTTTTACGGGTTTTTAAAAGTAATTTATTTTTATAATGGGGTTTAGCTGCTTTTCACGGCTGTGTTTACACGGCTTTATACCCACTTGACTCACTTTCAGACAGATATCAATACATAGGTTTTAAGATTCTTACTAGTCACATATATTCTTGTGCGGTGAATAGGTGGTGTTGAGTCCAGTTCACTGAGCAAGGAGTAGGTCTTGTCTATTACATATTGGGTGTATGGAACGGTATCTGAGCGAATTTGAAACCCTTGTTTTATGCATCACCCCACCTCACCTTTCCCGTTAAGCAGGCATAGTGTGTTTTCTAAACGTGTGACTCTGTTCTGTTTTGTAATTCAGTTCAAGTGTAGCGGTTTTTACATTCCCTCTCTAAGTGATAGCTTATGATAAGTGTCTTTTTCTGTGTGACTTATTTCACTTAGAATCGTCGTACCTAAATCCACTCATCTTGCTTCTACTAGCCTTATGACATTGATTTCATGTCTGAGTGATATTCCATTGTACATAAGGACCACAACTTCTTTATCCATTTTTCTCTTTCCTGGGATATTTAAGGTGTCGTGAAGTGGAGGTTCTTGTCAACAGAGCAGCCCTAAACTTTGGGATGCCTGTGTCTTGCTGATTTTTAGTTTTCCCAATTTATACTCCCATGAGTGGACGTGTCCTATGCTCCCTAAGCTGTGTTTTTTCGATGTTTCAGGACACACCGTACACTTCTCCAGAGTGGCTGTTGGCAATTTACATCCCGCCCATCAGCGTAGCAAGGCTGCCATTTCCCCATGGCCTGTCCTGCATTTCTGGTTTTGACACATTTTGCAGCATGACCCTTTTGACCGATGGGAAGCGAGACTTCTTTGTAGCGCTGATTTGCCTTTCCAGGTTGCTTGGTTGGCCAAAAAGGGCGTATGCGTTTTTTCCTGAATATATTCTGGAAAAAACGCATACGCCCTTTTTGGCCAAGGGCATCATTGTCGACGTTTTGCCTCTTTTCATGTGCTTTAAAGGCGATTCGAATCTACCTCCTGAAATCTGTTTCCTGCAATTCTGCCTTGCTTTCAAATCCTCTTCGTTGCCTTCCCTCAATATATCTGTGGATGAGAGTTATCATTTATAACTGCGGGTTTGTGAATTTCAGTGTCCCTGAGCTCCATTTTTCAACTCGATTTTTTGGGAGATGGCCGCAAAAGCGCGGGATTGCCTCAGGCCCTATTCTGCTTCTGGGCGGCAGGCTGAGCCTGTGGTTAATTCTTCTTCCTGATGGGAAAATAGAGTGACCTGTGCCTGTCCCAACACCTAGATCTAGTCTCTCATTGGTTGCCCCTCTTCCCGTTCATCCTCAGGACAAATTGCAACCTGTAGGGAACAGGAGCTTAAAGGTGCTGATTCTCCAAGTAGGGAGATTGCTAGTAAAGTAGCTGGAAAGGCGAACCCGAGCACAAGGATATGAGAAATGAGGTGCGTCTTAGAAACCTTTCAAAATCACACGGTGTACCATCTTCTGGGTTTCTCATGCATGTTTTCGATGTAGGAAGATGCCCTTGAACCTGGAGATTTGGGACCCATGGGATGGGTACCAGGCAGTATTACTTTAAAGGGTCTGCGTTTGCTCACCCAACCTCACCCAACCTTTCAGCCCCAAGAGTGTCCACCCTTATGTCTCATCCAGCTGTGGGTCTAGATATGGTCAATCCAGGTTGCATCACAGCCTCTGAACGAATTGTGTAAGAATTTCTCTCTCTTTCACTGTCTTTGTTTTACGGGTTTTTAAAAGTAATTTATTTTTATAATGGGGTTTATCTGCTTTTCACGGCTGTGTTTACGCGGCTTTACACCCACTTGACTCACTTCCAGACAGATATCAATACATAGGTTTTAAGATTCTTACTAGTCACATATATTCTTGTGCGGTGAATAGGGGGTGTTGAGTCCACTTCACTGAGCAAGGAGTAGGTCTTGTCTATTACATATTGGGTGTATGGAACGGTATCTGAGCGAATTTGAAACCCTTGTTTTATGCATCACCCCACCTCACCTTTCCCGTTAAGCAGCCATAGTGTGTTTTCTAAACGTGTGACTCTGTTCTGTTTTGTAATTCAGTTCAAGTCTAGCGGTTTTTACATTCCCTCTCTAAGTGATAGCTTATGATAAGTGTCTTTTTCTGTGTGACTTTTTTCACTTAGAATCGTCGTAGCTAAATCCACTCATCTTGCTTCTACTAGCCTTATGACATTGATTTCATGTCTGAGTGATATTCCATTGTACATAAGGACCACAACTTCTTTATCCATTTTTCTCTTTCCTGGGATATTTAAGGTGTCGTGAAGTGGAGGTTCTTGTCAACAGAGCAACCCTAAACTATGGGGTGCCTGTGTCGTGCTGATTTTTAGTTTTCCCAATTTATACGCCCATGAGTGGACGTGCCCTATGCTCCCTAAGCTGTGTTTTTTCGATGTTTCAGGACACACCGTACACTACTCCAGAGTGGCTGTTGGCAATTTACATCCCGCCCATCAGCGTAGCAAGGCTGCCATTTCTCCATGGCCTGTCCTGCATTTCTGGTTTTGACGCTTTTTGCAGCATAGAGCTTTTGACCGATGGGAAGCGAGACTTCTTTGTAGCGCTGATTTGCCTTTCCAGGTTGCTTGGTTGGCCAAAAAGGGCGTATGCGTTTTTTCCTGAATATATTCAGGAAAAAACGCATACGCCCTTTTTGGCCAAGGGCATCATTGTCGACGTTTTGCCGCTTTTCATGTGCTTTAAAGGCGATTCGAATCTCCCTCCTGAAATCTGTTTCCTGCAATTCTGCCTTGCTTTCAAATCCTCTTCGTTGCCTTCCCTCAATATATCTGTGGATGAGAGTTATCATTTATAACTCTGCGGGTTTGTGAATTGCAGTGTCCCTGAGCTCCATTTTTCAACTCGCTTTTTTGGGAGCTGGCCGCAAAAGCGCGGGATTGCCTCCGGCCCTATTCTGCTTCTGGGCGGCAGGCTGAGCCTGTGGTTAATTCTTCTTCCTGATGGGAAAATAGAGTGACCTGTGCCTGTCCCAACACCTAGATCTAGTCTCTCATTGGTTGCCCCTCTTCCCGTTCATCCTCAGGACAAATTGCATCCTGTAGGGAACAGGAGCTTAAAAGTGCTGATTCTCCAAGTAGGGAGATTGCTAGTAAAGTAGCTGGAAAGGCGAACCCGAGCACAAGGAGATGAGAAATGAGGTGCGTATTAGAAACCTTTCAAAATCACACGGTGTACCATCTTCTGGGTTTCTCATGCATGTTTTCGATGTAGGAAGATGCCCTTGAACCTGGAGATTTGGAACCCATGGGATGGGTACCAGGCAGTATTACTTTAAAGGGTCTGCGTTTGCTCACCCAACCTCACCCAACCTTTCAGCCCCAAGAGTGTCCACCCTTATGTCTCATCCAGCTGTGGGTCTAGATATGGTCAATACAGGTTGCATCACAGCCTCTGAACGAATTGTGTAAGAATTTCTCTCTCTTTCACTGTCTTTGTTTTACGGGTTTTTAAAAGTAATTTATTTTTATAATGGGGTTTAGCTGCTTTTCACGGCTGTGTTTATGCGGCTTTACACCCACTTGACTCACTTCCAGACAGATATCAATGCATAGGTTTTAAGATTCTTACTAGTCACATATATTCTTGTGCGGTGAATAGGGGGTGTTGAGTCCAGTTCACTGAGCAAGGAGTAGGTCTTCTCTATTACATATTGGGTGTATGGAACGGTATCTGAGCGAATTTGAAACCCTTGTTTTATGCATCACCCCACCTCACCTTTCCCGTTAAGCAGCCATAGTGTGTTTTCTAAACGTGTGACTCTGTTCTGTTTTGTAATTCAGTTCAAGTGTAGCGGTTTTTACATTCCCTCTCTAAGTGATAGCTTATGATAAGTGTCTTTTTCTGTGTGACTTATTTCACTTAGAATCGTCGTAGCTAAATCCACTCATCTTGCTTCTACTAGCCTTATGACATTGATTTAATGTCTGAGTGATATTCCATTGTACATAAGGACCACAACTTCTTTATCCATTTTCCTCTTTCCTGGGATATTTAAGGTGTCATGAAGTGGAGGTTCTTGTCAACAGAGCAACCCTAAACTTTGGGGTGCCTGTGTCTTGCTGATTTTTAGTTTTCCCAATTTATACGACCATGAGTGGACGTGCCCTATGCTCCCTCAGCTGTGTTTTTTCGATGTTTCAGGACACACCGTACACTTCTCCAGAGTGGCTGTTGGCAATTTACATCCCGCCCATCAGCGTAGCAAGGCTGCCATTTCTCCATGGCCTGTCCTGCATTTCTGGTTTTGACACTTTATGCAGCATAGAGCTTTTGACCGATGGGAAGCGAGACTTCTTTGTAGCGCTGATTTGCCTTTCCAGGTTGCTTGGTTGGCCAAAAAGGGCGTATGCGTTTTTTCCTGAATATATTCAGGAAAAAACGCATACGCCCTTTTTGGCCAAGGGCATCATTGTCGACGTTTTGCCGCTTTTCATGTGCTTTAAAGGCGATTCGAATCTCCCTCCTGAAATCTGTTTCCTGCAATTCTGCCTTGCTTTCAAATCCTCTTCGTTGCCTTCCCTCAATATATCTGTGGATGAGAGTTATCATTTATAACTCTGCGGGTTTGTGAATTGCAGTGTCCCTGAGCTCCATTTTTCAACTCGCTTTTTTGAGAGATGGCCGCAAAAGCGCGGGATTGAATCAGGCCCTATTCTGCTTCTGGGCGGCAGGCTGAGCCTGTGGTTAATTCTTCTTCCTGATAGGAAAATAGAGTGACCTGTGCCGGTCCCAACACCTAGATCTAGTCTCTCATTGGTTGCCCCTCTTCCCGTTCATCCTCAGGACAAATTGCAACCTGTAGGGAACAGGAGCTTAAAGGTGCTGATTCTCCAAGTAGGGAGATTGCTAGTAAAGTAGCTGGAAAGGCGAACCCGAGCACAAGGATATGAGAAATGAGGTGCGTCTTAGAAACCTTTCAAAATCACACGGTGTACCATCTTCTGGGTTTCTCATGCATGTTTTCGATGTAGGAAGATGCCCTTGAACCTGGAGATTTGGGACCCATGGGATGGGTACCAGGCAGTATTACTTTAAAGGGTCTGAGTTTGCTCACCCAACCTCACCCAACCTTTCAGCCCCAAGAGTGTCCACCCTTATGTCTCATCCAGCTGTGGGTCTAGATATGGTCAATCCAGGTTGCATCACAGCCTCTGAACGAATTGTGTAAGATTTCTCTCTCTTTCACTGTCTTTGTTTTACGGGTTTTTAAAAGTAATTTATTTTTATAATGGGGTTTAGCTGCTTTTCACGGCTGTGTTTATGCGGCTTTACACCCACTTGACTCACTTCCAGACAGATATCAATACATAGGTTTTAAGATTCTTACTAGTCACATATATTCTTGTGCGGTGAATAGGGGGTGTTGAGTCCAGTTCACTGAGCAAGGAGTAGGTCTTGTCTATTACATATTGGGTGTATGGAACGGTATCTGAGCGAATTTGAAACCCTTGTTTTATGCATCACCCCACCTCACCTTTCCCGTTAAGCAGCCATAGTGTGTTTTCTAAACGTGTGACTCTGTTCTGTTTTGTAATTCAGTTCAAGTGTAGCGGTTTTTACATTCCCTCTCTAAGTGATAGCTTATGATAAGTGTCTTTTTCTGTGTGACTTATTTCACTTAGAATCGTCGTAGCTAATTCCACTCATCTTGCTTCTACTAGCCTTATGACATTGATTTCATGTCTGAGTGATATTCCATTGTACATAAGACCACAACTTCTTTATCCATTTTTCTCTTTCCTGGGATATTTAAGGTGTCATGAAGTGGAGGTTCTTGTCAACAGAGCAACCCTAAACTTTGGGGTGCCTGTGTCTTGCTGATTTTTAGTTTTCCCAATTTATACGCCCATGAGTGGACCTGCCCTATGCTCCTAGAGCTGTGTTTTTTCAATGTTTCAGGACACACCGTACACTTCTCCAGAGTGGCTGTTGGCAATTTACATCCCGCCCATCAGCGTAGCAAGGCTGCCAATTCTCCATGGCCTGTCCTGCATTTCTGGTTTTGACACTTTTTGCAGCATGACCCTTTTGACCGATGGGAAGCGAGACTTCTTTGTAGCGCTGATTTGCCTTTCCAGGTTGCTTGGTTGGCCAAAAAGGGCGTATGCGTTTTTTCCTGAATATATTCAGGAAAAAACGCATACGCCCTTTTTGGCCAAGGGCATCATTGTCGACGTTTTGCCGCTTTTCATGTGCTTTAAAGGCGATTCGAATCTACCTCCTGAAACCTGTTTCCTGCAATTCTGCCTTGCTTTCAGATCCTCTTCGTTGACTTCCCTCAATATATCTGTGGATGTGAGTTATCATTTATAACTCTGCGGGTTTGTGAATTGCAGTGTCCCTGAGCTCCAATTTTCAACTCGCTTTTTTGGGAGCTGGCCGCAAAAGCGCGGGATTGCCTCAGGCCCTATTCTGCTTCTGGGCGGCAGGCTGAGCCTGTGGTTAATTCTTCTTCCTGATGGGAAAATAGAGTGACCTGTGCCTGTCCCAACGCCTAGATCTAGTCTCTCATTGGTTGCCCCTCTTCCCGTTCATCCTCAGGACAAATTGCAACCTGTAGGGAACAGGAGCTTAAAGGTGCTGATTCTCCAAGTAGGGAGATTGCTAGTAAAGTAGCTTGAAAGGCGAACCCGAGCACAAGGAGATGAGAAATGAGGTGCGTATTAGAAACCTTTCAAAATCACACGGTGTACCATCTTCTGGGTTTCTCATGCATGTTTTCGATGTAGGAAGATGCCCTTGAACCTGGAGATTTGGGACCCATGGGATGGGTACCAGGCAGTATTACTTTAAAGGGTCTGCGTTTGCTCACCCAACCTCACCCAACCTTTCAGCCCCAAGAGTGTCCACCCTTATGTCTCATCCAGCTGTGGGTCTAGATATGGTCAATCCAGGTTGCATCACAGCCTCTGAACGAATTGTGTAAGAATTTCTCTCTCTTTCACTGTCTTTGTTTTACGGGTTTTTAAAAGTAATTTATTTTTATAATGGGGTTTATCTGCTTTTCACGGCTGTGTTTACGCGGCTTTACACCCACTTGACTCACCTCCAGACAGATATCAATACATAGGTTTTAAGATTCTTACTAGTCACATATATTCTTGTGCGGTGAATAGGGGGTGTTGAGTCCAGTTCACTGAGCAAGGAGTAGGTCTTCTCTATTACATATTGGGTGTATGGAACGGTATCTGAGCGAATTTGAAACCCTTGTTTTATGCATCACCCCACCTCACCTTTCCCGTTAAGCAGCCATAGTGTGTTTTCTAAACGTGTGACTCTGTTCTGTTTTGTAATTCAGTTCAATTGTAGCGGTTTTTACATTCCCTCTCTAAGTGATAGCTTATGATAAGTGTCTTTTTCTGTGTGACTTATTTCACTTAGAATCGTCGTATCTAAATCCACTCATCTTGCTTCTACTAGCCTTATGACATTGATTTCATGTCTGAGTGATATTCCATTGTACATAAGGACCACAACTTCTTTATCCATTTTCCTCTTTCCTGGGATATTTAAGGTGTCATGAAGTGGAGGTTCTTGTCAACAGAGCAACCCTAAACTTTGGGGTGCCTGTGTCTTGCTGATTTTTAGTTTTCCCAATTTATACGCCCATGAGTGGACGTGCCCTATGCTCCCTCAGCTGTGTTTTTTCGATGTTTCAGGACACACCGTACACTTCTCCAGAGTGGCTGTTGGCAATTTACATCCCGCCCATCAGCGTAGCAAGGCTGCCATTTCTCCATGGCCTGTCCTGCATTTCTGGTTTTGACACTTTTTGCAGCATAGAGCTTTTGACCGATGGGAAGCGAGACTTCTTGTAGCGCTGATTTGCCTTTCCAGGTTGCTTGGTTGGCCAAAAAGGGCGTATGCGTTTTTTCCTGAATATATTCAGGAAAAAACGCATACGCCCTTTTTGGCCAAGGGCATCATTGTCGACGTTTTGCCGCTTTTCATGTGCTTTAAAGGCGATTCGAATCTCCCTCCTGAAATCTGTTTCCTGCAATTCTGCCTTGCTTTCAAATCCTCTTCGTTGCCTTCCCTCAATATATCTGTGGATGAGAGTTATCATTTATAACTCTGCGGGTTTGTGAATTGCAGTGTCCCTGAGCTCCATTTTTCAACTCGCTTTTTTGAGAGATGGCCGCAAAAGCGCGGGATTGAATCAGGCCCTATTCTGCTTCTGGGCGGCAGGCTGAGCCTGTGGTTAATTCTTCTTCCTGATGGGAAAATAGAGTGACCTGTGCCGCTCCCAACACCTAGATCTAGTCTCTCATTGGTTGCCCCTCTTCCCGTTCATCCTCAGGACAAATTGCAACCTGTAGGGAACAGGAGCTTAAAGGTGCTGATTCTCCAAGTAGGGAGATTGCTAGTAAAGTAGCTGGAAAGGCGAACCCGAGCACAAGGAGATGAGAAATGAGGTGTGTCTTAGAAACCTTTCAAAATCACACGGTGTACCATCTTCTGGGTTTCTCATGCATGTTTTCGATGTAGGAAGATGCCCTTGAACCTGGAGATTTGGGACCCATGGGATGGGTACCAGGCAGTATTACTTTAAAGGGTCTGCGTTTGCTCACCCAACCTCACCCAACCTTTCAGCCCCAAGAGTGTCCACCCTTATGTCTCATCCAGCTGTGGGTCTAGATATGGTCAATCCAGGTTGCATCACAGCCTCTGAACGAATTGTGTAAGATTTCTCTCTCTTTCACTGTCTTTGTTTTACGGGTTTTTAAAAGTAATTTATTTTTATAATGGGGTTTAGCTGCTTTTCACGGCTGTGTTTATGCGGCTTTACACCCACTTGACTCACTTCCAGACAGATATCCATACATAGGTTTTAAGATTCTTACTAGTCACATATATTCTTGTGCGGTGAATAGGGGGTGTTGAGTCCAGTTCACTGAGCAAGGAGTAGGTCTTGTCTATTACATATTGGGTGTATGGAACGGTATCTGAGCGAATTTGAAACCCTTGTTTTATGCATCACCCCACCTCACCTTTCCCGTTAAGCAGCCATAGTGTGTTTTCTAAACGTGTGACTCTGTTCTGTTTTGTAATTCAGTTCAAGTGTAGCGGTTTTTACATTCCCTCTCTAAGTGATAGCTTATGATAAGTGTCTTTTTCTGTGTGACTTATTTCACTTAGAATCGTCGTAGCTAAATCCACTCATCTTGCTTCTACTAGCCTTATGACATTGATTTCATGTCTGAGTGATATTCCATTGTACATAAGACCACAACTTCTTTATCCATTTTTCTCTTTCCTGGGATATTTAAGGTGTCATGAAGTGGAGGTTCTTGTCAACAGAGCAACCCTAAACTTTGGGGTGCCTGTGTCTTGCTGATTTTTAGTTTTCCCAATTTATACGCCCATGAGTGGACCTGCCCTATGCTCCCTAAGCTGTGTTTTTTCAATGTTTCAGGACACACCGTACACTTCTCCAGAGTGGCTGTTGGCAATTTACATCCCGCCCATCAGCGTAGCAAGGTTGCCATTTCTCCATGGCCTGTCCTGCATTTCTGGTTTTGACACTTTTTGCAGCATGACCCTTTTGACCGATGGGAAGCGAGACTTCTTTGTAGCGCTGATTTGCCTTTCCAGGTTGCTTGGTTGGCCAAAAAGGGCGTATGCGTTTTTTCCTGAATATATTCAGGAAAAAACGCATACGCCCTTTTTGGCCAAGGGCATCATTGTCTACGTTTTGCCGCTTTTCATGTGCTTTAAAGGCGATTCGAATCTACCTCCTGAAATCTGTTTCCTGCAATTCTGCCTTGCTTTCAAATGCTCTTCGTTGCCGTCCCTCAATATATCTGTGGATGAGAGTTATCATTTATAACTCTGCGGGTTTGTGAATTGCAGTGTCCCTGAGCTCCATTTTTCAACTCGCTTTTTTGGGAGCTGGCCGCAAAAGTGCGGGATTGCCTCAGGCCCTATTCTGCTTCTGGGCGGCAGGCTGAGCCTGTGGTTAATTCTTCTTCCTGATGGGAAAATAGAGTGACCTGTGCCTGTCCCAACACCTAGATCTAGTCTCTCATTGGTTGCCCCTCTTCCCGTTCATCCTCAGGACAAATTGCAACCTGTAGGGAACAGGAGCTTAAAGGTGCTGATTCTCCAAGTAGGGAGATTGCTAGTAAATTAGCTGGAAAGGCGAACCCGAGCACAAGGAGATGAGAAATGAGGTGCGTATTAGAAACCTTTCAAAATCACACGGTGTACCATCTTCTGGGTTTCTCATGCATGTTTTCGATGTAGGAAGATGCCCTTGAACCTGGAGATTTGGAACCCATGGGATGGGTACCAGGCAGTATTACTTTAAAGGGTCTGCGTTTGCTCACCCAACCTCACCCAACCTTTCAGCCCCAAGAGTGTCCACCCTTATGTCTCATCCAGCTGTGGGTCTAGATATGGTCAATACAGGTTGCATCACAGCCTCTGAACGAATTGTGTAAGAATTTCTCTCTCTTTCACTGTCTTTGTTTTACGGGTTTTTAAAAGTAATTTATTTTTATAATGGGGTTTAGCTGCTTTTCACGGCTGTGTTTATGCGGCTTTACACCCACTTGACTCACTTCCAGACAGATATCAATGCATAGGTTTTAAGATTCTTACTAGTCACATATATTCTTGTGCGGTGAATAGGGGGTGTTGAGTCCAGTTCACTGAGCAAGGAGTAGGTCTTGTCTATTACATATTGGGTGTATGGAACGGTATCTGAGCGAATTTGAAACCCTGGTTTATGCATCACCCCACCTCACCTTTCCCGTTAAGCAGCCATAGTGTGTTTTCTAAACGTGTGACTCTGTTCTGTTTTGTAATTCAGTTCAAGTGTAGCGGTTTTTACATTCCCTCTCTAAGTGATAGCTTATGATAAGTGTCTTTTTCTGTGTGACTTATTTCACTTAGAATCGTCGTAGCTAAATCCACTCATCTTGCTTCTACTAGCCTTATGACATTGATTTCATGTCTGAGTGATATTCCATTGTACATAAGACCACAACTTCTTTATCCATTTTTCTCTTTCCTGGGATATTTAAGGTGTCATGAAGTGGAGGTTCTTGTCAACAGAGCAACCCTAAACTTTGGGGTGCCTGTGTCTTGCTGATTTTTAGTTTTCCCAATTTATACGCCCATGAGTGGACGTGCCCTATGCTCCCTCAGCTGTGTTTTTTCGATGTTTCAGGACACACCGTACACTTCTCCAGAGTGGCTGTTGGCAATTTACATCCCGCCCATCAGCGTAGCAAGGCTGCCATTTCTCCATGGCCTGTCCTGCATTTCTGGTTTTGACACTTTTTGCAGCATAGAGCTTTTGACCGATGGGAAGCGAGACTTCTTTGTAGCGCCGATTTGCCTTTCCACGTTGCTTGGTTGGCCAAAAAGGGCGTATGCGTTTTTTCCTGAATATATTCAGGAAAAAACGCATACGCCCTTTTTGGCCAAGGGCATCATTGTCGACGTTTTGCCGCTTTTCATGTGCTTTAAAGGCGATTCGAATCTCCCTCCTGAAATCTGTTTCCTGCAATTCTGCCTTGCTTTCAAATCCTCTTCGTTGCCTTCCCTCAATATATCTGTGGATGAGAGTTATCATTTATAACTCTGCGGGTTTGTGAATTGCAGTGTCCCTGAGCTCCATTTTTCAACTCGCTTTTTTGAGAGATGGCCGCAAAAGCGCGGGATTGAATCAGGCCCTATTCTGCTTCTGGGCGGCAGGCTGAGCCTGTGGTTAATTCTTCTTCCTGATGGGAAAATAGAGTGACCTGTGCCGCTCCCAACACCTAGATCTAGTCTCTCATTGGTTGCCCCTCTTCCCGTTCATCCTCAGGACAAATTGCAACCTGTAGGGAACAGGAGCTTAAAGGTGCTGATTCTCCAAGTAGGGAGATTGCTAGTAAAGTAGCTGGAAAGGCGAACCCGAGCACAAGGAGATGAGAAATGAGGTGTGTCTTAGAAACCTTTCAAAATCACACGGTGTACCATCTTCTGGGTTTCTCATGCATGTTTTCGATGTAGGAAGATGCCCTTGAACCTGGAGATTTGGGACCCATGGGATGGGTACCAGGCAGTATTACTTTAAAGGGTCTGCGTTTGCTCACCCAACCTCACCCAACCTTTCAGCCCCAAGAGTGTCCACCCTTATGTCTCATCCAGCTGTGGGTCTAGATATGGTCAATCCAGGTTGCATCACAGCCTCTGAACGAATTGTGTAAGATTTCTCTCTCTTTCACTGTCTTTGTTTTACGGGTTTTTAAAAGTAATTTATTTTTATAATGGGGTTTAGCTGCTTTTCACGGCTGTGTTTATGCGGCTTTACACCCACTTGACTCACTTCCAGACAGATATCAATACATAGGTTTTAAGATTCTTACTAGTCACATATATTCTTGTGCGGTGAATAGGGGGTGTTGAGTCCAGTTCACTGAGCAAGGAGTAGGTCTTGTCTATTACATATTGGGTGTATGGAACGGTATCTGAGCGAATTTGAAACCCTTGTTTTATGCATCACCCCACCTCACCTTTCCCGTTAAGCAGCCATAGTGTGTTTTCTAAACGTGTGACTCTGTTCTGTTTTGTAATTCAGTTCAAGTGTAGCGGTTTTTACATTCCCTCTCTAAGTGATAGCTTATGATAAGTGTCTTTTTCTGTGTGACTTATTTCACTTAGAATCGTCGTAGCTAAATCCACTCATCTTGCTTCTACTAGCCTTATGACATTGATTTCATGTCTGAGTGATATTCCATTGTACATAAGACCACAACTTCTTTATCCATTTTTCTCTTTCCTGGGATATTTAAGGTGTCATGAAGTGGAGGTTCTTGTCAACAGAGCAACCCTAAACTTTGGGGTGCCTGTGTCTTGCTGATTTTTAGTTTTCCCAATTTATACGCCCATGAGTGGACCTGCCCTATGCTCCCTAAGCTGTGTTTTTTCAATGTTTCAGGACACACCGTACACTTCTCCAGAGTGGCTGTTGGCAATTTACATCCCGCCCATCAGCGTAGCAAGGTTGCCATTTCTCCATGGCCTGTCCTGCATTTCTGGTTTTGACACTTTTTGCAGCATGACCCTTTTGACCGATGGGAAGCGAGACTTCTTTGTAGCGCTGATTTGCCTTTCCAGGTTGCTTGGTTGGCCAAAAAGGGCGTATGCGTTTTTTCCTGAATATATTCAGGAAAAAACGCATACGCCCTTTTTGGCCAAGGGCATCATTGTCGACGTTTAGCCGCTTTTCATGTGCTTTAAAGGCGATTCGAATCTACCTCCTGAAATCTGTTTCCTGCAATTCTGCCTTGCTTTCAAATGCTCTTCGTTGCCGTCCCTCAATATATCTGTGGATGAGAGTTATCATTTATAACTCTGCGGGTTTGTGAATTGCAGTGTCCCTGAGCTCCATTTTACAACTCGCTTTTTTGGGAGCTGGCCGCAAAAGCGCGGGATTGCCTCAGGCCCTATTCTGCTTCTGGGCGGCAGGCTGAGCCTGTGGTTAATTCTTCTTCCTGATGGGAAAATAGAGTGACCTGTGCCTGTCCCAACGCCTAGATCTAGTCTCTCGTTGGTTGCCCCTCTTCCCGTTCATCCTCAGGACAAATTGCAACCTGTAGGGAACAGGAGCTTAAAGGTGCTGATTCTCCAAGTAGGGAGATTGCTAGTAAAGTAGCTGGAAAGGCGAACCCGAGCACAAGGAGATGAGAAATGAGGTGCGTATTAGAAACCTTTCAAAATCACACGGTGTACCATCTTCTGGGTTTCTCATGCATGTTTTCGATGTAGGAAGATGCCCTTGAACCTGGAGATTTGGGACCCATGGGATGGGTACCAGGCAGTATTACTTTAAAGGGTCTGCGTTTGCTCACCCAACCTCACCCAACCTTTCAGCCCCAAGAGTGTCCACCCTTATGTCTCATCCAGCTGTGGGTCTAGATATGGTCAATCCAGGTTGCATCACAGCCTCTGAACGAATTGTGTAAGAATTTCTCTCTCTTTCACTGTCTTTGTTTTACGGGTTTTTAAAAGTAATTTATTTTTATAATGGGGTTTATCTGCTTTTCACGGCAGTGTTTACGCGGCTTTACACCCACTTGACTCACCTCCAGACAGATATCAATACATAGGTTTTAAGATTCTTACTAGTCACATATATTCTTGTGCGGTGAATAGGGGGTGTTGAGTCCAGTTCACTGAGCAAGGAGTAGGTCTTGTCTATTACATATTGGGTGTATGGAACGGTATCTGAGCGAATTTGAAACCCTTGTTTTATGCATCACCCCACCTCACCTTTCCCGTTAAGCAGCCATAGTGTGTTTTCTAAACGTGTGACTCTGTTCTGTTTTGTAATTCAGTTCAAGTGTAGCGGTTTTTACATTCCCTCTCTAAGTGATAGCTTATGATAAGTGTCTTTTTCTGTGTGACTTATTTCACTTAGAATCGTCGTAGCTAAATCCACTCATCTTGCTTCTACTAGCCTTATGACATTGATTTCATGTCTGAGTGATATTCCATTGTACATAAGGACCACAACTTCTTTATCCATTTTCCTCTTTCCTGGGATATTTAAGGTGTCATGAAGTGGAGGTTCTTGTCAACAGAGCAACCCTAAACTTTGGGGTGCCTGTGTCTTGCTGATTTTTAGTTTTCCCAATTTATACGCCCATGAGTGGACGTGCCCTATGCTCCCTCAGCTGTGTTTTTTCGATGTTTCAGGACACACCGTACACTTCTCCAGAGTGGCTGTTGGCAATTTACATCCCGCCCATCAGCGTTACAAGGCTGCCATTTCTCCATGGCCTGTCCTGCATTTCTGGTTTTGACACTTTTTGCAGCATAGAGCTTTTGACCGATGGGAAGCGAGACTTCTTTGTAGCGCTGATTTGCCTTTCCACGTTGCTTGGTTGGCCAAAAAGGGCGTATGCGTTTTTTCCTGAATATATTCAGGAAAAAACGCATACGCCCTTTTTGGCCAAGGGCATCATTGTCGACGTTTTGCCGCTTTTCATGTGCTTTAAAGGCGATTCGAATCTCCCTCCTGAAATCTGTTTCCTGCAATTCTGCCTTGCTTTCAAATCCTCTTCGTTGCCTTCCCTCAATATATCTGTGGATGAGAGTTATCATTTATAACTCTGCGGGTTTGTGAATTGCAGTGTCCCTGAGCTCCATTTTTCAACTCGCTTTTTTGGGAGATGGCCGCAAAAGCACGGGATTGAATCAGGCCCTATTCTGCTTCTGGGCGGCAGGCTGAGCCTGTGGTTAATTCTTCTTCCTGATGGGAAAATAGAGTGACCTGTGCCTGTCCCAACACCTAGATCTAGTCTCTCATTGGTTGCCCCTCTTCCCGTTCATCCTCAGGACAAATTGCAACCTGTAGGGAACAGGAGCTTAAAGGTGCTGATTCTCCAAGTAGGGAGATTGCTAGTAAAGTAGCTGGAAAGGCGAACCCGAGCACAAGGAAATGAGAAATGAGGTGCGTCTTAGAAATCTTTCAAAATCACACGGTGTACCATCTTCTGGGTTTCTCATGCATGTTTTCGATGTAGGAAGATGCCCTTGAACCTGGAGATTTGGGACCCATGGGATGGGTACCAGGCAGTATTACTTTAAAGGGTCTGCGTTTGCTCACCCAACCTCACCCAACCTTTCAGCCCCAAGAGTGTCCACCCTTATGTCTCATCCAGCTGTGGGTCTAGATATGGTCAATCCAGGTTGCATCACAGCCTCTGAACGAATTGTGTAAGAATTTCTCTCTCTTTCACTGTCTTTGTTTTACGGGTTTTTAAAAGTAATTTATTTTTATAATGGGGTTTAGCTGCTTTTCACGGCTGTGTTTACGCGGCTTTACACCCACTTGACTCACTTCCAGACAGATATCAATGCATAGGTTTTAAGATTCTTACTAGTCACATATATTCTTGTGCGGTGAATAGGGGGTGTTGAGTCCAGTTCACTGAGCAAGGAGTAGGTCTTGTCTATTACATATTGGGTGTATGGAACGGTATCTGAGCGAATTTGAAACCCTTGTTTTATGCATCACCCCACCTCACCTTTCCCGTTAAGCAGCCATAGTGTGTTTTCTAAACATGTGACTCTGTTCTGTTTTGTAATTCAGTTCAAGTGTAGCGGTTTTTACATTCCCTCTCTAAGTGATAGCTTATGATAAGTGTCTTTTTCTGTGTGACTTATTTCACTTAGAATCATCGTACCTAAATCCACTCATCTTGCTTCTACTAGCCTTATGACATTGATTTCATGTCTGAGTGATATTCCATTGTACATAAGGACCACAACTTCTTTATCCATTTTTCTCTTTCCTGGGATATTTAAGGTGTCGTGAAGTGGAGGTTCTTGTCAACAGAGCAGCCCTAAACTTTGGGGTGCCTGTGTCTTGCTGATTTTTAGTTTTCCCAATTTATACTCCCATGAGTGGACGTGCCCTATGCTCCCTAAGCTGTGTTTTTTCGATGTTTCAGGACACACCGTACACTTCTCCAGAGTGGCTGTTGGCAATTTACATCCCGCCCATCAGCGTAGCAAGGCTGCCATTTCTCCATGGCCTGTCCTGCATTTCTGGTTTTGACACATTTTGCAGCGTGACCCTTTTGACCGATGGGTAGCGAGACTTCTTTGTAGTGCTGATTTGCCTTTCCAGGTTGCTTGGTTGGCCAAAAAGGGCGTATGCGTTTTTTCCTGAATATATTCAGGAAAAAACGCATACGCCCTTTTTGGCCAAGGGCATCATTGTCGACGTTTTGCCGCTTTTCATGTGCTTTAAAGGCAATTCGAATCTACCTCCTGAAATCTGGTTCCTGCAATTCTGCCTTGCTTTCAAATCCTCTTCGTTGCCTTCCCTCAATATATCTGTGGATGAGAGTTATCATTTATAACTCTGCGGGTTTGTGAATTGCAGTGTCCCTGAGCTCCATTTTTCAACTCGCTTTTTTGGGAGCTGGCCGCAAATGCGCGGGATTGCCTCAGGCCCTATTCTGCTTCTGGGCGGCAGGCTGAGCCTGTGGTTAATTCTTCTTCCTGATGGGAAAATAGAGTGACCTGTGCCTGTCCCAACACCTAGATCTAGTCTCTCATTGGTTGCCCCTCTTCCCGTTCATCCTCAGGACAAATTGCAACCTGTAGGGAACAGGAGCTTAAAGGTGCTGATTCTCCAAGTAGGGAGATTGCTAGTAAAGTAGATGGAAAGGCGAACCCGAGCACAAGGAGATGAGAAATGAGGTGCGTCTTAGAAACCTTTCAAAATCACACGGTGTAGCATCTTCTGGGTTTCTCATGCATGTTTTCAATGTAGGAAGATGCCCTTGAACCTGGAGATTTGGGACCCATGGGATGGTTACCAGGCAGTATTACTTTAAAGGGTCTGCGTTTGCTCACCCAACCTCACCCAAACTTTCAGCCCCAAGAGTGTCCACCCTTATGTCTCATCCAGCTGTGGGTCTAGATATGGTCAATCCAGGTTGCATCACAGCCTCTGAACGAATTGTGTAAGAATTAATCTCTCTTTCACTGTCTTTGTTTTACGGGTTTTTAAAAGTAATTTATTTTTATAATGGGGTTTAGCTGCTTTTCACGGCTGTGTTTATGCGGCTTTACACCCACTTGACTCACTTCCAGACAGATATCAATACATAGGTTTTAAGATTCTTACTAGTCACATATATTCTTGTGCGGTGAATAGGGGGTGTTGAGTCCAGTTCACTGAGCAAGGAGTAGGTCTTGTCTATTACATATTGGGTGTATGGAACGGTATCTGAGCGAATTTGAAACCCTTGTTTTATGCATCACCCCACCTCACCTTTCCCGTTAAGCAGCCATAGTGTGTTTTCTAAACGTGTGACTCTGTTCTTTTTTGTAATTCAGTTCAAGTGTAGCGGTTTTTACATTCCCTCTCTAAGTGATAGCTTATGATAAGTGTCTTTTTCTGTGTGACTTATTTCACTTAGAATCGTCGTACCTAAATCCACTCATCTTGCTTCTACTAGCCTTATGACATTGATTTCATGTCTGAGTGATATTCCATTGTACATAAGGACCACAACTTCTTTATCCATTTTTCTCTTTCCTGGGATATTTAAGGTGTCGTGAAGTGGAGGTTCTTGTCAACAGAGCAGCCCTAAACTTTGGGGTGCCTGTGTCTTGCTGATTTTTAGTTTTCCCAATTTATACTCCCATGAGTGGACGTGCCCTATGCTCCCTAAGCTGTGTTTTTTCGATGTTTCAGGACACACCGTACACTTCTCCAGAGTGGCTGTTGGCAATTTACATCCCGCCCAGCAGCGTAGCAAGGCTGCCATTTCTCCATGGCCTGTCCTGCATTTCTGGTTTTGACACTTTTTGCAGCATGACCCTTTTGACCAATGGGAAGCGAGACTTCTTTGTAGCGCTGATTTTCCTTTCCAGGTTGCTTGGTTGGCCAAAAAGGGCGTATGCGTTTTTTCCTGAATATATTCAGGAAAAAACGCATACGCCCTTTTTGGCCAAGGGCATCATTGTCGACGTTTTGCCGCTTTTCATGTGCTTTAAAGGCGATTCGAATCTACCTCCTGAAATCTGTTTCCTGCAATTCTGCCTTGCTTTCAAATCCTTATCGTTGCCTTCCCTCAATATATCTGTGGATGAGAGTTATCATTTATAACTCTGCGGGTTTGTGAATTGCAGTGTCCCTGAGCTCCATTTTTCAACTCGCTTTTTTGGGAGATGGCCGCAAAAGCGCGGGATTGCCTCAGGCCCTATTCTGCTTCTGGGCGGCAGGCTGAGCCTGTGGTTAATTCTTCTTCCTGATGGGAAAATAGAGTGACCTGTGCCTGTCCCAACACCTAGATCTAGTCTCTCATTGGTTGCCCCTCTTCCCGTTCATCCTCAGGACAAATTGCAACCTGTAGGGAACAGGAGCTTAAAGGTGCTGATTCTCCAAGTAGGGAGATTGCTAGTAAAGTAGCTAGAAAGGCGAACCCGAGCACAAGGAGATGAGAAATGAGGTGCGTATTAGAAACCTTTCAAAATCACACGGTGTACCATCTTCTGGGTTTCTCATGCATGTTTTCGATGTAGGAAGATGCCCTTGAACCTGGAGATTTGGGACCCATGGGATGGGTACCAGGCAGTATTACTTTAAAGGGTCTGCGTTTGCTCACCCAACCTCACCCAACCTTTCAGCCCCAAGAGTGTCCACCCTTATGTCTCATCCAGCTGTGGGTCTAGATATGGTCAATCCAGGTTGAATCACAGCCTCTGAACGAATTGTGTAAGAATTTCTCCCTCTTTCACTGTCTTTGTTTTACGGGTTTTTAAAAGTAATTTATTTTTATAATGGGGTTTAGCTGCTTTTCACGGCTGTGTTTACGCGGCTTTACACCCACTTGACTCACTTCCAGACAGATATCAATACATAGGTTTTAAGATTCTTACTAGTCACATATATTCTTGTGCGGTGAATAGGGGGTGTTGAGTCCAGTTCACTGAGCAAGGAGTAGGTCTTGTGTATTACATATTGGGTGTATGAAACGGTATCTGAGCGAATTTGAAACCCTTGTTTTATGCATCACCCCACCTCACCTTTCCCGTTAAGCAGGCATAGTGTGTTTTCTAAACGTGTGACTCTGTTCTGTTTTGTAATTCAGTTCAAGTCTAGCGGTTTTTACATTCCCTCTCTAAGTGATAGCTTATGATAAGTGTCTTTTTCTGTGTGACTTATTTCACTTAGAATCATCGTACCTAAATCCACTCATCTTGCTTCTACTAGCCTTATGACATTGATTTCATGTCTGAGTGATATTCCATTGTACATAAGGACCACAACTTCTTTATCCATTTTTCTCTTTCCTGGGATATTTAAGGTGTCATGAAGTGGAGGTTCTTGTCAACAGAGCAGACCCAAACTTTGGGGTGCCTGTGTCTTGCTCATTTTTAGTTTTCCCAATTTATACGCCCATGAGTGGACGTGCCCTATGCTCCCTAAGCTGTGTTTTTTCGATGTTTCAGGACACACCGTACACTTCTCCAGAGTGGCTGTTGGCAATTTACATCCCGCCCATCAGCGTAGCAAGGCTGCCATTTCTCCATGGCCTGTCCTGCATTTCTGGTTTTGACACTTTTTGCAGCATGGCCCTTTTGACCCATGGGAAGCGAGAGTTCTTTGTAGCGCTGATTTGCCTTTCCAGGTTGCTTGGTTGGCCAAAAAGGGCGTATGCGTTTTTTCCTGAATATATTCAGGAAAAAACGCATACGCCCTTTTTGGCCAAGGGCATCATTGTCGACGTTTTGCCGCTTTTCATGTGCTTTAAAGGCGATTCGAATCTACCTCCTGAAATCTGTTTCCTGCAATTCTGCCTTGCTTTCAAATCCTCTTCGTTGCCTTCCCTCAATATATCTGTGGATGGGAGTTATCATTTATAACTCTGCGGGTTTGTGAATTGCAGTGTCCCTGAGCTCCATTTTTCAACTCGCTTTTTTGGGAGCTGGCCGCAAAAGCGCGGGATTGAATCAGGCCCTATTCTGCTTCTGGGCGGCAGGCTTCGCCTGTGGTTAATTCTTCTTCCTGATGGGAAATAGAGTGACCTGTGCCTGTCCCAACACCTAGATCTAGTCTCTCATTGGTTGCCCCTCTTCCCGTTCATCCTCAGGACAAATTGCAACCTGTAGGGAACAGGAGCTTAAAGGTGCTGATTCTCCAAGTAGGGAGATTGCTAGTAAAGTAGCTGGAAAGGCGAACCCGAGCACAAGGAGATGAGAAATGAGGTGCGTCTTAGAAACCTTTCAAAATCACACGGTGTACCATCTTCTTGGTTTCTCATGCATGTTTTCAATGTAGGAAGATGCCCTTGAACCTGGAGATTTGGGACCCATGGGATGGGTACCAGGCAGTATTACTTTAAAGGGTCTGCGTTTGCTCACCCAACCTCACCCAACTTTTCAGCCCCAAGAGTGTCCACCCTTATGTCTCATCCAGCTGTGGGTCTAGATATGGTCAATCCAGGTTGCATCACAGCCTCTGAACGAATTGTGTAAGAATTTCTCTCTCTTTCACTGTCTTTGTTTTACGGGTTTTTAAAAGTAATTTATTTTTATAATGGGGTTTAGCTGCTTTTCACGGCTGTGTTTACACGGCTTTATACCCACTTGACTCACTTTCAGACAGATATCAATACATAGGTTTTAAGATTCTTACTATTCACATATATTCTTGTGCGGTGAATAGGGGGTGTTGAGTCCAGTTCACTGAGCAAGGAGTAGGTCTTGTCTATTACATATTGGGTGTATGGAACGGTATCTGAGCGAATTTGAAACCCTTGTTTTATGCATCACCCCACCTCACCTTTCCCGTTAAGCAGGCATAGTGTGTTTTCTAAACGTGTGACTCTGTTCTGTTTTGTAATTCAGTTCAAGTGTAGCGGTTTTTACATTCCCTCTCTAAGTGATAGCTTATGATAAGTGTCTTTTTCTGTGTGACTTATTTCACTTAGAATCGTCGTACCTAAATCCACTCATCTTGCTTCTACTAGCCTTATGACATTGATTTCATGTCTGAGTGATATTCCATTGTACATAAGGACCACAACTTCTTTATCCATTTTTCTCTTTCCTGGGATATTTAAGGTGTCGTGAAGTGGAGGTTCTTGTCAACAGAGCAGCCCTAAACTTTGGGATGCCTGTGTCTTGCTGATTTTTAGTTTTCCCAATTTATACTCCCATGAGTGGACGTGCCCTATGCTCCCTAAGCTGTGTTTTTTCGATGTTTCAAGACACACCGTACACTTCTCCAGAGTGGCTGTTGGCAATTTACATCCCGCCCATCAGCGTAGCAAGGCTGCCATTTCTCCATGGCCTGTCCTGCATTTCTGGTTTTGACACATTTTGCAGCATGACCCTTTTGACCGATGGGAAGCGAGACTTCTTTGTAGCGCTGATTTGCCTTTCCAGGTTGCTTGGTTGGCCAAAAAGGGCGTATGCGTTATTTCCTGAATATATTCTGGAAAAAACGCATACGCCCTTTTTGGCCAAGGGCATCATTGTCGACGTTTTGCCGCTTTTCATGTGCTTTAAAGGCGATTCGAATCTACCTCCTGAAATCTGTTTCCTGCAATTCTGCCTTGCTTTCAAATCCTCTTCGTTGCCTTCCCTCAATATATCTGTGGATGAGAGTTATCATTTATAACTGCGGGTTTGTGAATTGCAGTGTCCCTGAGCTCCATTTTTCAACTCGCTTTTTTGGGAGCTGGCCGCAAAAGCGCGGGATTGCCTCAGGCCCTATTCTGCTTCTGGGCGGCAGGCTGAGCCTGTGGTTAATTCTTCTTCCTGATGGGAAAATAGAGTGACCTGTGCCGGTCCCAACACCTAGATCTAGTCTCTCATTGGTTGCCCCTCTTCCCGTTCATCCTCAGGACAAATTGCAACCTGTAGGGAACAGGAGCTTAAAGGTGCTGATTCTCCAAGTAGGGAGATTGCTAGTAAAGTAGCTGGAAAGGCGAACCCGAGCACAAGGAGATGAGAAATGAGGTGCGTCTTAGAAACCTTTCAAAATCACACGGTGTACCATCTTCTGGGTTTCTCATGCATGTTTTCGATGTAGGAAGATGCCCTTGAACCTGGAGATTTGGGACCCATGGGATGGGTACCAGGCAGTATTACTTTAAAGGGTCTGCGTTTGCTCACCCAACCTCACCCAACCTTTCAGCCCCAAGAGTGTCCACCCTTATGTCTCATCCAGCTGTGGGTCTAGATATGGTCAATCCAGGTTGCATCACAGCCTCTGAACGAATTGTGTAAGAATTTCTCTCTCTTTCACTGTCTTTGTTTTACGGGTTTTTAAAAGTAATTTATTTTTATAATGGGGTTTATCTGCTTTTCACGGCTGTGTTTACGCGGCTTTACACCCACTTGACTCACTTCCAGACAGATATCAATACATAGGTTTTAAGATTCTTACTAGTCACATATATTCTTGTGCGGTGAATAGGGGGTGTTGAGTCCAGTTCACTGAGCAAGGAGTAGGTCTTGTCTATTACATATTGGGTGTATGGAACGGTATCTGAGCGAATTTGAAACCCTTGTTTTATGCATCACCCCACCTCACCTTTCCCGTTAAGCAGCCATAGTGTGTTTTCTAAACGTGTGACTCTGTTCTGTTTTGTAATTCAGTTCAAGTCTAGCGGTTTTTACATTCCCTCTGTAAGTGATAGCTTATGATAAGTGTCTTTTTCTGTGTGACTTGTTTCACTTAGAATCATCGTACCTAAATCCACTCATCTTGCTTCTACTAGCCTTATGACATTGATTTCATGTCTGAGTGATATTCCATTGTACATAAGGACCACAACTTCTTTATCCATTTTTCTCTTTCCTGGGATATTTAAGGTGTCGTGAAGTGGAGGTTCTTGTCAACAGAGCAGCCCTAAACTTTGGGGTGCCTGTGTCTTGCTGATTTTTAGTTTTCCCAATTTATACGCCCATGAGTGGACGTACCCTATGCTCCCTAAGCTGTGTTTTTTCGATGTTTCAGGACACACCGTACACTTCTCCAGAGTGGCTGTTGGCAATTTACATCCCGCCCATCAGCGTAGCAAGGCTGCCATTTCTCCATGGCCTTTCCTGCATTTCTGGTTTTGACACTTTTTGCAGCATGACCCTTTTGACCGATGGGAAGCGAGACTTCTTTGTAGCGCTGATTTGCATTTCCAGGTTGCTTGGTTGGCCAAAAAGGGCGTATGCGTTTTTTCCTGAATATATTCAGGAAAAAACGCATACGCCCTATTTGGCCAAGGGCATCATTGTCGACGTTTTGCCGCTTTTCATGTGCTTTAAAGGCGATTCGAATCTACCTCCTGAAATCTGTTTCCTGCAATTCTGCCTTGCTTTCAAATCCTCTTCGTTGCCTTCCCTCAATATATCTGTGGATGAGAGTTATCATTTATAACTCTGCGGGTTTGTGAATTGCAGTGTCCCTGAGCTCCATTTTTCAACTCGCTTTTTTGGGAGCTGGCCGCAAAAGCGCGGGATTGCCTCAGGCCCTATTCTGCTTCTGGGCGGCAGGCTGAGCCTGTGGTTAATTCTTCTTCCTGATGGGAAAATAGAGTGACCTGTGCCTGTCCCAACACCTAGATCTAGTCTCTCATTGGTTGCCCCTCTTCCCGTTCATCCTCAGGACAAATTGCAACCTGTAGGGAACAGGAGCTTAAAGGTGCTGATTCTCCAAGTAGGGAGATTGCTAGTAAAGTAGCTGGAAAGGCGAACCCGAGCACAAGGATATGAGAAATGAGGTGCGTCTTAGAAACCTTTCAAAATCACACGGTGTACCATCTTCTGGGTTTCTCATGCATGTTTTCGATGTAGGAAGATGCCCTTGAACCTGGAGATTTGGGACCCATGGGATGGGTACCAGGCAGTATTACTTTAAAGGGTCTGCGTTTGCTCACCCAACCTCACCCAACCTTTCAGCCCCAAGAGTGTCCACCCTTATGTCTCATCCAGCTGTGGGTCTAGATATGGTCAATCCAGGTTGCATCACAGCCTCTGAACGAATTTTGTAAGAATTTCTCTCTCTTTCACTGTCTTTGTTTTACGGGTTTTTAAAAGTAATTTATTTTTATAATGGGGTTTAGCTGCTTTTCACGGCTGTGATTATGCGGCTTTACACCCACTTGACTCACTTCCAGACAGATATCAATACATAGGTTTTAAGATTCTTACTAGTCACATATATTCTTGTGCGGTGAATAGGGGGTGTTGAGTCCAGTTCACTGAGCAAGGAGTAGGTCTTGTCTATTACATATTGGGTGTATGGAACGGTATCTGAGCGAATTTGAAACCCTTGTTTTATGCATCACCCCACCTCACCTTTCCCGTTAAGCAGCCATAGTGTGTTTTCTAAACGTGTGACTCTGTTCTGTTTTGTAATTCAGTTCAAGTCTAGCGGTTTTTACATTCTCTCTCTAAGTGATAGCTTATGATAAGTGTCTTTTTCTGTGTGACTTATTTCACTTAGAATCGTCGTAGCTAAATCCACTCATCTTGCTTCTACTAGCCTTATGACATTGATTTCATGTCTGAGTGATATTCCATTGTACATAAGGACCACAACTTCTTTATCCATTTTTCTCTTTCCTGGGATATTTAAGGTGTCGTGAAGTGGAGGTTCTTGTCAACAGAGCAACCCTAAACTTTGGGGTGCCTGTGTCGTGCTGATTTTTAGTTTTCCCAATTTATACGCCCATGAGTGGACGTGACCTATGCTCCCTAAGCTGTGTTTTTTCGATGTTTCAGGACACACCGTACACTTCTCCAGAGTGGCTGTTGGCAATTTACATCCCGCCCATCAGCGTAGCAAGGCTGCCATTTCTCCATGGCCTGTCCTGCATTTCTGGTTTTGACGCTTTTTGCAGCATAGAGCTTTTGACCGATGGGAAGCGAGACTTCTTTGTAGCGCTGATTTGCCTTTCCAGGTTGCTTGGTTGGCCAAAAAGGGCGTATGCGTTTTTTCCTGAATATATTCAGGAAAAAACGCATACGCCCTTTTTGGCCAAGGGCATCATTGTCGACGTTTTGCCGCTTTTCATGTGCTTTAAAGGCGATTCGAATCTCCCTCCTGAAATCTGTTTCCTGCAATTCTGCCTTGCTTTCAAATCCTCTTCGTTGCCTTCCCTCAATATATCTGTGGATGAGAGTTATCATTTATAACTCTGCGGGTTTGTGAATTGCAGTGTCCCTGAGCTCCATTTTTCAACTCGCTTTTTTGGGAGATGGCCGCAAAAGCGCGGGATTGAATCAGGCCCTATTCTGCTTCTGGGTGGCAGGCTGAGCCTGTGGTTAATTCTTCTTCCTGATGGGAAAATAGAGTGACCTGTGCCTGTCCCAACACCTAGATCTAGTCTCTCATTGGTTGCCCCTCTTCCCGTTCATCCTCAGGACAAATTGCAACCTGTAGGGAACAGGAGCTTAAAGGTGCTGATTCTCCAAGTAGGGAGATTGCTAGTAAAGTAGCTGGAAAGGCGAACCCGAGCACAAGGAGATGAGAAATGAGGTGCGTCTTAGAAACCTTTCAAAATCACACGGTGTACCATCTTCTGGGTTTCTCATGCATGTTTTCGATGTAGGAAGATGCCCTTGAACCTGGAGATTTGGGACCCATGGGATGGGTACCAGGCAGTATTACTTTAAAGGGTCTGCGTTTGCTCACCCAACCTCACCCAACCTTTCAGCCCCAAGAGTGTCCACCCTTATGTGTCATCCAGCTGTGGGTCTAGATATGGTCAATCCAGGTTGCATCACAGCCTCTGAACGAATTGTGTAAGAATTTCTCTCTCTTTCACTGTCTTTGTTTTACGGGTTTTTAAAAGTAATTTATTTTTATAATGGGGTTTAACTGCTTTTCACGGCTGTGTTTACGCGGCTTTACACCCACTTGACTCACTTCCAGACAGATATCAATACATAGGTTTTAAGATTCTTACTAGTCACATATATTCTTGTGCGGTGAATAGGGGGTGTTGAGTCCAGTTCACTGAGCAAGGAGTAGGTCTTGTCTATTACATATTGGGTGTATGGAACGGTATCTGAGCGAATTTGAAACCCTTGTTTTATGCATCACCCCACCTCACCTTTCCCGTTAAGCAGCCATAGTGTGTTTTCTAAACGTGTGACTCTGTTCTGTTTTGTAATTCAGTTCAAGTGTAGCGGTTTTTACATTCCCTCTATAAGTGATAGCTTATGATAAGTGTCTTTTTCTGTGTGACTTATTTCACTTAGAATCGTCGTAGCTAAATCCACTCATCTTGCTTCTACAAGCCTTATGACATTGATTTCATATCTGAGTGATATTCCATTGTACATAAGGACCACAACTTCTTTATCCATTTTTCTCTTTCCTGGGATATTTAAGGTGTCATGAAGTGGAGGTTCTTGTCAACAGAGCAACCCTAAACTTTGGGTTGCCTGTGTCTTGCTGATTTTTAGTTTTCCCAATTTATACGCCCATGAGTGGACGTGCCCTATGCTCCCTAAGCTGTGTTTTTTCGATGTTTCAGGACACACCGTACACTTCTCCAGAGCGGCTGTTGGCAATTTACATCCCGCCCATCAGCGTAGCAAGGCTGCCATTTCTCCATGGCCTGTCCTGCATTTCTGGTTTTGACACTTTTTGCAGCATGACCCTTTTGACCGATGGGAAGCGAGACTTCTTTGTAGCGCTGTTTTGCCTTTACAGGTTGCTTGGTTGGCCAAAAAGGGCGTATGCGTTTTTTCCTGAATATATTCAGGAAAAAACGCATACGCCCTTTTTGGCCAAGGGCATCATTGTCGACGTTTTGCCGCATTTCATGTGCTTTAAAGGCGATTCGAATCTACCTCCTGAAATCTGTTTCCTGCAATTCTGCCTTGCTTTCAAATCCTCTTCGTTGCCTTCCCTCAATATATCTGTGGATGAGAGTTATCATTTATAACTCTGCGGGTTTGTGAATTGCAGTGTCCCTGAGCTCCATTTTTCAACTCGCTTTTTTGGGAGCTGGCCGCAAAAGCGCGGGATTGCCTCAGGCCCTATTCTGCTTCTGGGCGGCAGGCTGAGCCTGTGGTTAATTCTTCTTCCTGATGGGAAAATAGAGTGACCTGTGCCTGTCCCAACACCTAGATCTAATCTCTCATTGGTTGCCCCTCTTCCCGTTCATCCTCAGGACAAATTGCAACCTGTAGGGAACAGGAGCTTAAAAGTGCTGATTCTCCAAGTAGGGAGATTGCTAGTAAAGTAGCTGGAAAGGCGAACCCGAGCACAAGGAGATGAGAAATGAGGTGCGTATTAGAAACCTTTCAAAATCACACGGTGTACCATCTTCTGGGTTTCTCATGCATGTTTTCGATGTAGGAAGATGCCCTTGAACCTGGAGATTTGGAACCCATGGGATGGGTACCAGGCAGTATTACTTTAAAGGGTCTGCGTTTGCTCACCCAACCTCACCCAACCTTTCAGCCCCAAGAGTGTCCACCCTTATGTCTCATCCAGCTGTGGGTCTAGATATGGTCAATACAGGTTGCATCACAGCCTCTGAACGAATTGTGTAAGAATTTCTCTCTCTTTCACTGTCTTTGTTTTACGGGTTTTTAAAAGTAATTTATTTTTATAATGGGGTTTAGCTGCTTTTCACGGCTGTGTTTATGCGGCTTTACACCCACTTGACTCACTTCGAGACAGATATCAATGCATAGGTTTTAAGATTCTTACTAGTCACATATATTCTTGTGCGGTGAATAGGGGGTGTTGAGTCCAGTTCACTGAGCAAGGAGTAGGTCTTCTCTATTACATATTGGGTGTATGGAACGGTATCTGAGCGAATTTGAAACCCTTGTTTTATGCATCACCCCACCTCACCTTTCCCGTTAAGCAGCCATAGTGTGTTTTCTAAACGTGTGACTCTGTTCTGTTTTGTAATTCAGTTCAAGTGTAGCGGTTTTTACATTCCCTCGCTAAGTGATAGCTTATGATAAGTGTCTTTTTCTGTGTGACTTATTTCACTTAGAATCGTCGTAGCTAAATCCACTCATCTTGCTTCTACTAGCCTTATGACATTGATTTCATGTCTGAGTGATATTCCATTGTACATAAGGACCACAACTTCTTTATCCATTTTCCTCTTTCCTGGGATATTTAAGGTGTCATGAAGTGGAGGTTCTTGTCAACAGAGCAACCCTAAACTTTGGGGTGCCTGTGTCTTGCTGATTTTTAGTTTTCCCAATTTATACGACCATGAGTGGACGTGCCCTATGCTCCCTCAGCTGTGTTTTTTCGATGTTTCAGGACACACCGTACACTTCTCCAGAGTGGCTGTTGGCAATTTACATCCCGCCCATCAGCGTAGCAAGGCTGCCATTTCTCCATGGCCTGTCCTGCATTTCTGGTTTTGACACATTTTGCAGCGTGACCCTTTTGACCGATGGGTAGCGAGACTTCTTTGTAGCGCTGATTTGCCTTTCCAGGTTGCTTGGTTGGCCAAAAAGGGCGTATGCGTTATTTCCTGAATATATTCAGGAAAAAACGCATACGCCCTTTTTGGCCAAGGGCATCATTGTCGACGTTTTGCCGCTTTTCATGTGCTTTAAAGGCGATTCGAATCTACCTCCTGAAATCTGTTTCCTGCAATTCTGCCTTGCTTTCAAATCCTCTTCGTTGCCTTCCCTCAATATATCTGTGGATGAGAGTTATCATTTATAACTCTGCGGGTTTGTGAATTGCAGTGTCCCTGAGCTCCATTTTTCAACTCGCTTTTTTGAGAGATGGCCGCAAAAGCGCGGGATTGAATCAGGCCCTATTCTGCTTCTGGGCGGCAGGCTGAGCCTGTGGTTAATTCTTCTTCCTGATAGGAAAATAGAGTGACCTGTGCCGGTCCCAACACCTAGATCTAGTCTCTCATTGGTTGCCCCTCTTCCCGTTCATCCTCAGGACAAATTGCAACCTGTAGGGAACAGGAGCTTAAAGGTGCTGATTCTCCAAGTAGGGAGATTGCTAGTAAAGTAGCTGGAAAGGCGAACCCGAGCACAAGGAGATGAGAAATGAGGTGCGTCTTAGAAACCTTTCAAAATCACACGGTGTACCATCTTCTGGGTTTCTCATGCATGTTTTCGATGTAGGAAGATGCCCTTGAACCTGGAGATTTGGGACCCATGGGATGGGTACCAGGCAGTATTACTTTAAAGGGTCTGCGTTTGCTCACCCAACCTCACCCAACCTTTCAGCCCCAAGAGTGTCCACCCTTATGTCTCATCCAGCTGTGGGTCTAGATATGGTCAATCCAGGTTGCATCACAGCCTCTGAACGAATTGTGTAAGATTTCTCTCTCTTTCACTGTCTTTGTTTTACGGGTTTTTAAAAGTAATTTATTTTTATAATGGGGTTTAGCTGCTTTTCACGGCTGTGTTTATGCGGCTTTACACCCACTTGACTCACTTCCAGACAGATATCAATACATAGGTTTTAAGATTCTTACTAGTCACATATATTCTTGTGCGGTGAATAGGGGGTGTTGAGTCCAGTTCACTGAGCAAGGAGTAGGTCTTGTCTATTACATATTGGGTGTATGGAACGGTATCTGAGCGAATTTGAAACCCTTGTTTTATGCATCACCCCACCTCACCTTTCCCGTTAAGCAGCCATAGTGTGTTTTCTAAACGTGTGACTCTGTTCTGTTTTGTAATTCAGTTCAAGTGTAGCGGTTTTTACATTCCCTCTCTAAGTGATAGCTTATGATAAGTGTCTTTTTCTGTGTGACTTATTTCACTTAGAATCGTCGTAGCTAAATCCACTCATCTTGCTTCTACTAGCCTTATGACATTGATTTCATGTCTGAGTGATATTCCATTGTACATAAAACCACAACTTCTTTATCCATTTTTCTCTTTCCTGGGATATTTAAGGTGTCATGAAGTGGAGGTTCTTGTCAACAGAGCAACCCTAAACTTTGGGGTGCCTGTGTCTTGCTGATTTTTAGTTTTCCCAATTTATACGCCCATGAGTGGACCTGCCCTATGCTCCTAGAGCTGTGTTTTTTCAATGTTTCAGGACACACCGTACACTTCTCCAGAGTGGCTGTTGGCAATTTATATCCCGCCCATCAGCGTAGCAAGGCTGCCATTTCTCCATGGCCTGTCCTGCATTTCTGGTTTTGACACTTTTTGCAGCATGACCCTTTTGACCGATGGGAAGCGAGACTTCTTTGTAGCCCTGATTTGCCTTTCCAGGTTGCTTGGTTGGCCAAAAAGGGCGTATGCGTTTTTTCCTGAATATATTCAGGAAAAAACGCATACGCCCTTTTTGGCCAAGGGCATCATTGTCGACGTTTTGCCGCTTTTCATGTGCTTTAAAGGCGATTCGAATCTACCTCCTGAAACCTGTTTCCTGCAATTCTGCCTTGCTTTCAGATCCTCTTCGTTGACTTCCCTCAATATATCTGTGGATGAGAGTTATCATTTATAACTCTGCGGGTTTGTGAATTGCAGTGTCCCTGAGCTCCAATTTTCAACTCGCTTTTTTGGGAGCTGGCCGCAAAAGCGCGGGATTGCCTCAGGCCCTATTCTGCTTCTGGGCGGCAGGCTGAGCCTGTGGTTAATTCTTCTTCCTGATGGGAAAATAGAGTGACCTGTGCCTGTCCCAACGCCTAGATCTAGTCTCTCATTGGTTGCCCCTCTTCCCGTTCATCCTCAGGACAAATTGCAACCTGTAGGGAACAGGAGCTTAAAGGTGCTGATTCTCCAAGTAGGGAGATTGCTAGTAAAGTAGCTGGAAAGGCGAACCCGAGCACAAGGAGATGAGAAATGAGGTGCGTATTAGAAACCTTTCAAAATCACACGGTGTACCATCTTCTGGGTTTCTCATGCATGTTTTCGATGTAGGAAGATGCCCTTGAACCTGGAGATTTGGGACCCATGGGATGGGTACCAGGCAGTATTACTTTAAAGGGTCTGCGTTTGCTCACCCAACCTCACCCAACCTTTCAGCCCCAAGAGTGTCCACCCTTATGTCTCATCCAGCTGTGGGTCTAGATATGGTCAATCCAGGTTGCATCACAGCCTCTGAACGAATTGTGTAAGAATTTCTCTCTCTTTCACTGTCTTTGTTTTACGGGTTTTTAAAAGTAATTTATTTTTATAATGGGGTTTATCTGCTTTTCACGGCTGTGTTTACACGGCTTTACACCCACTTGACTCACCTCCAGACAGATATCAATACATAGGTTTTAAGATTCTTACTAGTCACATATATTCTTGTGCGGTGAATAGGGGGTGTTGAGTCCAGTTCACTGAGCAAGGAGTAGGTCTTCTCTATTACATATTGGGTGTATGGAACGGTATCTGAGCGAATTTGAAACCCTTGTTTTATGCATCACCCCACCTCACCTTTCCCGTTAAGCAGCCATAGTGTGTTTTCTAAACGTGTGACTCTGTTCTGTTTTGTAATTCAGTTCAAGTGTAGCGGTTTTTACATTCCCTCTCTAAGTGATAGCTTATGATAAGTGTCTTTTTCTGTGTGACTTATTTCACTTAGAATCGTCGTAGCTAAATCCACTCATCTTGCTTCTACTAGCCTTATGACATTGATTTCATGTCTGAGTGATATTCCATTGTACATAAGGACCACAACTTCTTTATCCATTTTCCTCTTTCCTGGGATATTTAAGGTGTCATGAAGTGGAGGTTCTTGTCAACAGAGCAACCCTAAACTTTGGGGTGCCTGTGTCTTGCTGATTTTTAGTTTTCCCAATTTATACGCCCATGAGTGGACGTGCCCTATGCTCCCTCAGCTGTGTTTTTTCGATGTTTCAGGACACACCGTACACTTCTCCAGAGTGGCTGTTGGCAATTTACATCCCGCCCATCAGCGTAGCAAGGCTGCCATTTCTCCATGGCCTGTCCTGCATTTCTGGTTTTGACACTTTTTGCAGGATAGAGCTTTTGACCGATGGGAAGCGAGACTTCTTTGTAGCGCTGATTTGCCTTTCCAGGTTGCTTGGTTGGCCAAAAAGGGCGTATGCGTTTTTTCCTGAATATATTCAGGAAAAAACGCATACGCCCTTTTTGGCCAAGGGCATCATTGTCGACGTTTTGCCGCTTTTCATGTGCTTTAAAGGCGATTCGAATCTCCCTCCTGAAATCTGTTTCCTGCAGTTCTGCCTTGCTTTCAAATCCTCTTCGTTGCCTTCCCTCAATATATCTGTGGATGAGAGTTATCATTTATAACTCTGCGGGTTTGTGAATTGCAGTGTCCCTGAGCTCCATTTTTCAACTCGGTTTTTTGAGAGATGGCCGCAAAAGCGCGGGATTGAATCAGGCCCTATTCTGCTTCTGGGCGGCAGGCTGAGCCTGTGGTTAATTCTTCTTCCTGATGGGAAAATAGAGTGACCTGTGCCGCTCCCAACACCTAGATCTAGTCTCTCATTGGTTGCCCCTCTTCCCGTTCATCCTCAGGACAAATTGCAACCTGTAGGGAACAGGAGCTTAAAGGTGCTGATTCTCCAAGTAGGGAGATTGCTAGTAAAGTAGCTGGAAAGGCGAACCCGAGCACAAGGAGATGAGCAATGAGGTGTGTCTTAGAAACCTTTCAAAATCACACGGTGTACCATCTTCTGGGTTTCTCATGCATGTTTTCGATGTAGGAAGATGCCCTTGAACCTGGAGATTTGGGACCCATGGGATGGGTACCAGGCAGTATTACTTTAAAGGGTCTGCGTTTGCTCACCCAACCTCACCCAACCTTTCAGCCCCAAGAGTGTCCACCCTTATGTCTCATCCAGCTGTGGGTCTAGATATGGTCAATCCAGGTTGCATCACAGCCTCTGAACGAATTGTGTAAGATTTCTCTCTCTTTCACTGTCTTTGTTTTACGGGTTTTTAAAAGTAATTTATTTTTATAATGGGGTTTAGCTGCTTTTCACGGCTGTGTTTATGCGGCTTTACACCCACTTGACTCACTTCCAGACAGATATCAATACATAGGTTTTAAGATTCTTACTAGTCACATATATTCTTGTGCGGTGAATAGGGGGTGTTGAGTCCAGTTCACTGAGCAATGAGTAGGTCTTGTCTATTACATATTGGGTGTATGGAACGGTATCTGAGCGAATTTGAAACCCTTGTTTTATGCATCACCCCACCTCACCTTTCCCGTTAAGCAGCCATAGTGTGTTTTCTAAACGTGTGACTCTGTTCTGTTTTGTAATTCAGTTCAAGTGTAGCGGTTTTTACATTCCCTCTCTAAGTGATAGCTTATGATAAGTGTATTTTTCTGTGTGACTTATTTCACTTAGAATCGTCGTAGCTAAATCCACTCATCTTGCTTCTACTAGCCTTATGACATTGATTTCATGTCTGAGTGATATTCCATTGTACATAAGACCACAACTTCTTTATCCATTTTTCTCTTTCCTGGGATATTTAAGGTGTCATGAAGTGGAGGTTCTTGTCAACAGAGCAACCCTAAACTTTGGGGTGCCTGTGTCTTGCTGATTTTTAGTTTTCCCAATTTATACGCCCATGAGTGGACCTGCCCTATGCTCCCTAAGCTGTGTTTTTTCAATGTTTCAGGACACACCGTACACTTCTCCAGAGTGGCTGTTGGCAATTTACATCCCGCCCATCAGCGTAGCAAGGTTGCCATTTCTCCATGGCCTGTCCTGCATTTCTGGTTTTGACACTTTTTGCAGCATGACCCTTTTGACCGATGGGAAGCGAGACTTTTTTGTAGCGCTGATTTGCCTTTCCAGGTTGCTTGGTTGGCCAAAAAGGGCGTATGCGTTTTTTCCTGAATATATTCAGGAAAAAACGCATACGCCCTTTTTGGCCAAGGGCATCATTGTCGACGTTTTGCCGCTTTTCATGTGCTTTAAAGGCGATTCGAATCTACCTCCTGAAATCTGTTTCCTGCAATTCTGCCTTGCTTTCAAATGCTCTTCGTTGCCGTCCCTCAATATATCTGTGGATGAGAGTTATCATTTATAACTCTGCGGGTTTGTGAATTGCAGTGTCCCTGAGCTCCATTTTTCAACTCGCTTTTTTGGGAGCTGGCCGCAAAAGCGCGGGATTGCCTCAGGCCCTATTCTGCTTCTGGGCGGCAGGCTGAGCCTGTGGTTAATTCTTCTTCCTGATGGGAAAATAGAGTGACCTGTGCCTGTCCCAACGCCTAGATCTAGTCTCTCATTGGTTGCCCCTCTTCCCGTTCATCCTCAGGACAAATTGCAACCTGTAGGGAACAGGAGCTTAAAGGTGCTGATTCTCCAAGTAGGGAGATTGCTAGTAAAGTAGCTGGAAAGGCGAACCCGAGCACAAGGAGATGAGAAATGAGGTGCGTCTTAGAAACCTTTCAAAATCACACGGTGTACCATCTTCTGGGTTTCTCATGCATGTTTTCGATGTAGGAAGATGCCCTTGAACCTGGAGATTTGGGACCCATGGGATGGGTACCAGGCAGTATTACTTTAAAGGGTCTGCGTTTGCTCACCCAACCTCACCCAACCTTTCAGCCCCAAGAGTGTCCACCCTTATGTCTCATCCAGCTGTGGGTCTAGATATGGTCAATCCAGGTTGCATCACAGCCTCTGAACGAATTGTGTAAGAATTTCTCTCTCTTTCACTGTCTTTGTTTTACGGGTTTTTAAAAGTAATTTATTTTTATAATGGGGTTTATCTGCTTTTCACGGCTGTGTTTACGCGGCTTTACACCCACTTGACTCACCTCCAGACAGATATCAATACATAGGTTTTAAGATTCTTACTAGTCACATATATTCTTGTGCGGTGAATAGGGGGTGTTGAGTCCAGTTCACTGAGCAAGGAGTAGGTCTTGTCTATTACATATTGGGTGTATGGAACGGTATCTGAGCGAATTTGAAACCCTTGTTTTATGCATCACCCCACCTCACCTTTCCCGTTAAGCAGCCATAGTGTGTTTTCTAAACGTGTGACTCTGTTCTGTTTTGTAATTCAGTTCAAGTGTAGCGGTTTTTACATTCCCTCTCTAAGTGATAGCTTATGATAAGTGTCTTTTTCTGTGTGACTTTTTTCACTTAGAATCGTCGTAGCTAAATCCACTCATCTTGCTTCTACTAGCCTTATGACATTGATTTCATGTCTGAGTGATATTCCATTGTACATAAGGACCACAACTTCTTTATCCATTTTTCTCTTTCCTGGGATATTTAAGGTGTCATGAAGTGGAGGTTCTTGTCAACAGAGCAACCCTAAACTTTTGGTTGCCTGTGTCTTGCTGATTTTTAGTTTTCCCAATTTATACGCCCATGAGTGGACGTGCCCTATGCTCCCTAAGCTGTGTTTTTTCGATGTTTCAGGACACACCGTACACTTCTCCAGAGTGGCTGTTGGCAATTTACATCCCGCCCATCAGCGTAGCAAGGCTGCCATTTCTCCATGGCCTGTCCTGCATTTCTGGTTTTGACACATTTTGCAGCATGACCCTTTTGACCGATGGGTAGCGAGACTTCTTTGTAGCGCTGTTTTGCCTTTCCAGGTTGCTTGGTTGGCCAAAAAGGGCGTATGCGTTTTTTCCTGAATATATTCAGGAAAAAACGCATACCCCCTTTTTTGCCAAGTGCATCATTGTCGACGTTTTGCCGCATTTCATGTGCTTTAAAGGCGATTCGAATCTACCTCCTGAAATCTGTTTCCTGCAATTCTGCCTTGCTTTCAAATGCTCTTCGTTGCCGTCCCTCAATATATCTGTGGATGAGAGTTATCATTTATAACTCTGCGGGTTTGTGAATTGCAGTGTCCCTGAGCTCCATTTTTCAACTCGCTTTTTTGGGAGCTGGCCGCAAAAGCGCGGGATTGCCTCAGGCCCTATTCTGCTTCTGGGCGGCAGGCTGAGCCTGTGGTTAATTCTTCTTCCTGATGGGAAAATAGAGTGACCTGTGCCTGTCCCAACGCCTAGATCTAGTCTCTCATTGGTTGCCCCTCTTCCCGTTCATCCTCAGGACAAATTGCAACCTGTAGGGAACAGGAGCTTAAAGGTGCTGATTCTCCAAGTAGGGAGATTGCTAGTAAAGTAGATGGAAAGGCGAACCCGAGCACAAGGAGATGAGAAATGAGGTGCGTATTAGAAACCTTTCAAAATCACACGGTGTACCATCTTCTGGGTTTCTCATGCATGTTTTCGATGTAGGAAGATGCCCTTGAACCTGGAGATTTGGGACCCATGGGATGGGTACCAGGCAGTATTACTTTAAAGGGTCTGCGTTTGCTCACCCAACCTCACCCAACCTTTCAGCCCCAAGAGTGTCCACCCTTATGTCTCATCCAGCTGTGGGTCTAGATATGGTCAATCCAGGTTGCATCACAGCCTCTGAACGAATTGTGTAAGAATTTCTCTCTCTTTCACTGTCTTTGTTTTACGGGTTTTTAAAAGTAATTTATTTTTATAATGGGGTTTATCTGCTTTTCACGGCTGTGTTTACGCGGCTTTACACCCACTTGACTCACCTCCAGACAGATATCAATACATAGGTTTTAAGATTCTTACTAGTCACATATATTCTTGTGCGGTGAATAGGGGGTGTTGAGTCCAGTTCACTGAGCAAGGAGTAGGTCTTGTCTATTACATATTGGGTGTATGGAACGGTATCTGAGCGAATTTGAAACCCTTGTTTTATGCATCACCCCACCTCACCTTTCCCGTTAAGCAGCCATAGTGTGTTTTCTAAACGTGTGACTCTGTTCTGTTTTGTAATTCAGTTCAAGTGTAGCGGTTTTTACATTCCCTCTCTAAGTGATAGCTTATGATAAGTGTCTTTTTCTGTGTGACTTATTTCACTTAGAATCGTCGTAGCTAAATCCACTCATCTTGCTTCTACTAGCCTTATGACATTGATTTCATGTCTGAGTGATATTCCATTGTACATAAGGACCACAACTTCTTTATCCATTTTCCTCTTTCCTGGGATATTTAAGGTGTCATGAAGTGGAGGTTCTTGTCAACAGAGCAACCCTAAACTTTGGGGTGCCTGTGTCTTGCTGATTTTTAGTTTTCCCAATTTATACGCCCATGAGTGGATGTGCCCTATGCTCCCTCAGCTGTGTTTTTTCGATGTTTCAGGACACACCGTACACTTCTCCAGAGTGGCTGTTGGCAATTTACATCCCGCCCATCAGCGTAGCAAGGCTGCCATTTCTCCATGGCCTGTCCTGCATTTCTGGTTTTGACACTATTTGCAGCATAGAGCTTTTGACCGATGGGAAGCGAGACTTCTTTGTAGCGCTGATTTGCCTTTCCAGGTTGCTTGGTTGGCCAAAAAGGGCGTATGCGTTTTTTCCTGAATATATTCAGGAAAAAACGCATACGCCCTTTTTGGCCAAGGGCATCATTGTCGACGTTTTGCCGCTTTTCATGTGCTTTAAAGGCGATTCGAATCTCCCTCCTGAAATCTGTTTCCTGCAATTCTGCCTTGCTTTCAAATCCTCTTCGTTGCCTTCCCTCAATATATCTGTGGATGAGAGTTATCATTTATAACTCTGCGGGTTTGTGAATTGCAGTGTCCCTGAGCTCCATTTTTCAACTCGCTTTTTTGGGAGATGGCCGCAAAAGCGCGGGATTGAATCAGGCCCTATTCTGCTTCTGGGCGGCAGGCTGAGCCTGTGGTTAATTCTTCTTCCTGATGGGAAAATAGAGTGACCTGTGCCTGTCCCAACACCTAGATCTAGTCTCTCATTGGTTGCCCCTCTTCCCGTTCATCCTCAGGACAAATTGCAACCTGTAGGGAACAGGAGCTTAAAGGTGCTGATTCTCCATGTAGGGAGATTGCTAGTAAAGTAGCTGGAAAGGCGAACCCGAGCACAAGGAGATGAGAAATGAGGTGCGTCTTAGAAACCTTTCAAAATCACACGGTGTACCATCTTCTGGGTTTCTCATGCATGTTTTCGATGTAGGAAGATGCCCTTGAACCTGGAGATTTGGGACCCATGGGATGGGTACCAGGCAGTATTACTTTAAAGGGTCTGCGTTTGCTCACCCAACCTCACCCAAACTTGCAGCCCCAAGAGTGTCCACCCTTATGTCTCATCCAGCTGTGGGTCTAGATATGGTCAATCCAGGTTGCATCACAGCCTCTGAACGAATTGTGTAAGAATTTCTCTCTCTTTCACTGTCTTTGTTTTACGGGTTTTTAAAAGTAATTTATTTTTATAATGGGGTTTAGCTGCTTTTCACGGCTGTGTTTACGCGGCTTTACACCCACTTGACTCACTTCCAGACAGATATCAATACATAGGTTTTAAGATTCTTACTAGTCACATATATTCTTGTGCGGTGAATAGGGGGTGTTGAGTCCAGTTCACTGAGCAAGGAGTAGGTCTTGTCTATTACATATTGGGTGTATGGAACGGTATCTGAGCGAATTTGAAACCCTTGTTTTATGCATCACCCCACCTCACCTTTCCCGTTAAGCAGCCATAGTGTGTTTTCTAAACGTGTGACTCTGTTCTGTTTTGTAAATCAGTTCAAGTGTAGCGGTTTTTACATTCCCTCTATAAGTGATAGCTTATGATAAGTGTCTTTTTCTGTGTGACTTTTTTCACTTAGAATCGTCGTAGCTAAATCCACTCATCTTGCTTCTACTAGCCTTATGACATTGATTTCATGTCTGAGTGATATTCCATTGTACATAAGGACCACAACTTCTTTATCCATTTTTCTCTTTCCTGGGATATTTAAGGTGTCATGAAGTGGAGGTTCTTGTCAACAGAGCAACCCTAAACTTTTGGTTGCCTGTGTCTTGCTGATTTTTAGTTTTCCCAATTTATACGCCCATGAGTGGACGTGCCCTATGCTCCCTAAGCTGTGTTTTTTCGATGTTTCAGGACACACCGTACACTTCTCCAGAGTGGCTGTTGGCAATTTACATCCCGCCCATCAGCGTAGCAAGGCTGCCATTTCTCCATGGCCTGTCCTGCATTTCTGGTTTTGACACATTTTGCAGCATGACCCTTTTGACCGATGGGAAGCGAGACTTCTTTGTAGCGCTGTTTTGCCTTTCCAGGTTGCTTGGTTGGCCAAAAAGGGCGTATGCGTTTTTTCCTGAATATATTCAGGAAAAAACGCATACCCCCTTTTTTGCCAAGTGCATCATTGTCGACGTTTTGCCGCATTTCATGTGCTTTAAAGGCGATTCGAATCTACCTCCTGAAATCTGTTTCCTGCAATTCTGCCTTGCTTTCAAATGCTCTTCGTTGCCGTCCCTCAATATATCTGTGGATGAGAGTTATCATTTATAACTCTGCGGGTTTGTGAATTGCAGTGTCCCTGAGCTCCATTTTTCAACTCGCTTTTTTGGGAGCTGGCCGCAAAAGCGCGGGATTGCCTCAGGCCCTATTCTGCTTCTGGGCGGCAGGCTGAGCCTGTGGTTAATTCTTCTTCCTGATGGGAAAATAGAGTGACCTGTGCCTGTCCCAACGCCTAGATCTAGTCTCTCATTGGTTGCCCCTCTTCCCGTTCATCCTCAGGACAAATTGCAACCTGTAGGGAACAGGAGCTTAAAGGTGCTGATTCTCCAAGTAGGGAGATTGCTAGTAAAGTAGCTGGAAAGGCGAACCCGAGCACAAGGAGATGAGAAATGAGGTGCGTATTAGAAACCTTTCAAAATCACACGGTGTACCATCTTCTGGGTTTCTCATGCATGTTTTCGATGTAGGAAGATGCCCTTGAACCTGGAGATTTGGGACCCATGGGATGGGTACCAGGCAGTATTACTTTAAAGGGTCTGCGTTTGCTCACCCAACCTCACCCAACCTTTCAGCCCCAAGAGTGTCCACCCTTATGTCTCATCCAGCTGTGGGTCTAGATATGGTCAATCCAGGTTGCATCACAGCCTCTGAACGAATTGTGTAAGAATTTCTCTCTCTTTCACTGTCTTTGTTTTACGGGTTTTTAAAAGTAATTTATTTTTATAATGGGGTTTATCTGCTTTTCACGGCTGTGTTTACGCGGCTTTACACCCACTTGACTCACCTCCAGACAGATATCAATACATAGGTTTTAAGATTCTTACTAGTCACATATATTCTTGTGCGGTGAATAGGGGGTGTTGAGTCCAGTTCACTGAGCAAGGAGTAGGTCTTGTCTATTACATATTGGGTGTATGGAACGGTATCTGAGCGAATTTGAAACCCTTGTTTTATGCATCACCCCACCTCACCTTTCCCGTTAAGCAGCCATAGTGTGTTTTCTAAACGTGTGACTCTGTTCTGTTTTGTAATTCAGTTCAAGTGTAGCGGTTTTTACATTCCCTCTCTAAGTGATAGCTTATGATAAGTGTCTTTTTCTGTGTGACTTATTTCACTTAGAATCGTCGTAGCTAAATCCACTCATCTTGCTTCTACTAGCCTTATGACATTGATTTCATGTCTGAGTGATATTCCATTGTACATAAGGACCACAACTTCTTTATCCATTTTCCTCTTTCCTGGGATATTTAAGGTGTCATGAAGTGGAGGTTCTTGTCAACAGAGCAACCCTAAACTTTGGGGTGCCTGTGTCTTGCTGATTTTTAGTTTTCCCAATTTATACGCCCATGAGTGGATGTGCCCTATGCTCCCTCAGCTGTGTTTTTTCGATGTTTCAGGACACACCGTACACTTCTCCAGAGTGGCTGTTGGCAATTTACATCCCGCCCATCAGCGTAGCAAGGCTGCCATTTCTCCATGGCCTGTCCTGCATTTCTGGTTTTGACACTATTTGCAGCATAGAGCTTTTGACCGATGGGAAGCGAGACTTCTTTGTAGCGCTGATTTGCCTTTCCAGGTTGCTTGGTTGGCCAAAAAGGGCGTATGCGTTTTTTCCTGAATATATTCAGGAAAAAACGCATACGCCCTTTTTGGCCAAGGGCATCATTGTCGACGTTTTGCCGCTTTTCATGTGCTTTAAAGGCGATTCGAATCTCCCTCCTGAAATCTGTTTCCTGCAATTCTGCCTTGCTTTCAAATCCTCTTCGTTGCCTTCCCTCAATATATCTGTGGATGAGAGTTATCATTTATAACTCTGCGGGTTTGTGAATTGCAGTGTCCCTGAGCTCCATTTTTCAACTCGCTTTTTTGGGAGATGGCCGCAAAAGCGCGGGATTGAATCAGGCCCTATTCTGCTTCTGGGCGGCAGGCTGAGCCTGTGGTTAATTCTTCTTCCTGATGGGAAAATAGAGTGACCTGTGCCTGTCCCAACACCTAGATCTAGTCTCTCATTGGTTGCCCCTCTTCCCGTTCATCCTCAGGACAAATTGCAACCTGTAGGGAACAGGAGCTTAAAGGTGCTGATTCTCCATGTAGGGAGATTGCTAGTAAAGTAGCTGGAAAGGCGAACCCGAGCACAAGGAGATGAGAAATGAGGTGCGTCTTAGAAACCTTTCAAAATCACACGGTGTACCATCTTCTGGGTTTCTCATGCATGTTTTCGATGTAGGAAGATGCCCTTGAACCTGGAGATTTTGGACCCATGGGATGGGTACCAGGCAGTATTACTTTAAAGGGTCTGCGTTTGCTCACCCAACCTCACCCAACCTTGCAGCCCCAAGAGTGTCCACCCTTATGTCTCATCCAGCTGTGGGTCTAGATATGGTCAATCCAGGTTGCATCACAGCCTCTGAACGAATTGTGTAAGAATTTCTCTCTCTTTCACTGTCTTTGTTTTACGGGTTTTTAAAAGTAATTTATTTTTATAATGGGGTTTAGCTGCTTTTCACGGCTGTGTTTACGCGGCTTTACACCCACTTGACTCACTTCCAGACAGATATCAATACATAGGTTTTAAGATTCTTACTAGTCACATATATTCTTGTGCGGTGAATAGGGGGTGTTGAGTCCAGTTCACTGAGCAAGGAGTAGGTCTTGTCTATTACATATTGGGTGTATGGAACGGTATCTGAGCGAATTTGAAACCCTTGTTTTATGCATCACCCCACCTCACCTTTCCCGTTAAGCAGCCATAGTGTGTTTTCTAAACGTGTGACTCTGTTCTGTTTTGTAAATCAGTTCAAGTGTAGCGGTTTTTACATTCCCTCTATAAGTGATAGCTTATGATAAGTGTCTTTTTCTGTGTGACTTTTTTCACTTAGAATCGTCGTAGCTAAATCCACTCATCTTGCTTCTACTAGCCTTATGACATTGATTTCATGTCTGAGTGATATTCCATTGTACATAAGGACCACAACTTCTTTATCCATTTTTCTCTTTCCTGGGATATTTAAGGTGTCATGAAGTGGAGGTTCTTGTCAACAGAGCAACCCTAAACTTTTGGTTGCCTGTGTCTTGCTGATTTTTAGTTTTCCCAATTTATACGCCCATGAGTGGACGTGCCCTATGCTCCCTAAGCTGTGTTTTTTCGATGTTTCAGGACACACCGTACACTTCTCCAGAGTGGCTGTTGGCAATTTACATCCCGCCCATCAGCGTAGCAAGGCTGCCATTTCTCCATGGCCTGTCCTGCATTTCTGGTTTTGACACTTTTTGCAGCATGACCCTTTTGACCGATGGGAAGCGAGACTTCTTTGTAGCGCTGTTTTGCCTTTCCAGGTTGCTTGGTTGGCCAAAAAGGGGGTATGCGTTTTTTCCTGAATATATTCAGGAAAAAACGCATACCCCCTTTTTGGCCAAGGGCATCATTGTCGACGTTTTGCCGCATTTCATGTGCTTTAAAGGCGATTCGAATCTACCTCCTGAAATCTGTTTCCTGCAATTCTGCCTTGCTTTCAAATGCTCTTCGTTGCCGTCCCTCAATATATCTGTGGATGAGAGTTATCATTTATAACTCTGCGGGTTTGTGAATTGCAGTGTCCCTGAGCTCCATTTTTCAACTCGCTTTTTTGGGAGCTGGCCGCAAAAGCGCGGGATTACCTCAGGCCCTATTCTGCTTCTGGGCGGCAGGCTGAGCCTGTGGTTAATTCTTCTTCCTGATGGGAAAATAGAGTGACCTGTGCCTGTCCCAACGCCTAGATCTAGTCTCTCATTGGTTGCCCCTCTTCCCGTTCATCCTCAGGACAAATTGCAACCTGTAGGGAACAGGAGCTTAAAGGTGCTGATTCTCCAAGTAGGGAGATTGCTAGTAAAGTAGCTGGAAAGGCGAACCCGAGCACAAGGAGATGAGAAATGAGGTGCGTATTAGAAACCTTTCAAAATCACACGGTGTACCATCTTCTGGGTTTCTCATGCATATTTTCGATGTAGGAAGATGCCCTTGAACCTGGAGATTTGGGACCCATGGGATGGGTACCAGGCAGTATTACTTTAAAGGGTCTGCGTTTGCTCACCCAACCTCACCCAACCTTTCAGCCCCAAGAGTGTCCACCCTTATGTCTCATCCAGCTGTGGGTCTAGATATGGTCAATCCAGGTTGCATCACAGCCTCTGAACGAATTGTGTAAGAATTTCTCTCTCTTTCACTGTCTTTGTTTTACGGGTTTTTAAAAGTAATTTATTTTTATAATGGGGTTTATCTGCTTTTCATGGCTGTGTTTACGCGGCTTTACACCCACTTGACTCACCTCCAGACAGATATCAATACATAGGTTTTAAGATTCTTACTAGTCACATATATTCTTGTGCGGTGAATAGGGGGTGTTGAGTCCAGTTCACTGAGCAAGGAGTAGGTCTTGTCTATTACATATTGGGTGTATGGAACGGTATCTGAGCGAATTTGAAACCCTTGTTTTATGCATCACCCCACCTCACCTTTCCCGTTAAGCAGCCATAGTGTGTTTTCTAAACGTGTGACTCTGTTCTGTTTTGTAATTCAGTTCAAGTGTAGCGGTTTTTACATTCCCTCTCTAAGTGATAGCTTATGATAAGTGTCTTTTTCTGTGTGACTTATTTCACTTAGAATCGTCGTAGCTAAATCCACTCATCTTGCTTCTACTAGCCTTATGACATTGATTTCATGTCTGAGTGATATTCCATTGTACATAAGGACCACAACTTCTTTATCCATTTTCCTCTTTCCTGGGATATTTAAGGTGTCATGAAGTGGAGGTTCTTGTCAACAGAGCAACCCTAAACTTTGGGGTGCCTGTGTCTTGCTGATTTTTAGTTTTCCCAATTTATACGCCCATGAGTGGACGTGCCCTATGCTCCCTCAGCTGTGTTTTTTCGATGTTTCAGGACACACCGTACACTTCTCCAGAGTGGCTGTTGGCAATTTACATCCCGCCCATCAGCGTAGCAAGGCTGCCATTTCTCCATGGCCTGTCCTGCATTTCTGGTTTTGACACTTTTTGCAGCATAGAGCTTTTGACCGATGGGAAGCGAGACTTCTTTGTAGCGCTGATTTGCCTTTCCACGTTGCTTGGTTGGCCAAAAAGGGCGTATGCGTTTTTTCCTGAATATATTCAGGAAAAAACGCATACGCCCTTTTTGGCCAAGGGCATCATTGTCGACGTTTTGCCGCTTTTCATGTGCTTTAAAGGCGATTCGAATCTCCCTCCTGAAATCTGTTTCCTGCAATTCTGCCTTGCTTTCAAATCCTCTTCGTTGCCTTCCCTCAATATATCTGTGGATGAGAGTTATCATTTATAACTCTGCGGGTTTGTGAATTGCAGTGTCCCTGAGCTCCATTTTTCAACTCGCTTTTTTGGGAGATGGCCGCAAAAGCGCGGGATTGAATCAGGCCCTATTCTGCTTCTGGGCGGCAGGCTGAGCCTGTGGTTAATTCTTCTTCCTGATGGGAAAATAGAGTGACGTGTGCCTGTCCCAAAACCTAGATCTAGTCTCTCATTGGTTGCCCCTCTTCCCGTTCATCCTCAGGACAAATTGCAACCTGTAGGGAACAGGAGCTTAAAGGTGCTGATTCTCCAAGTAGGGAGATTGCTAGTAAAGTAGCTGGAAAGGCGAACCCGAGCACAAGGAGATGAGAAATGAGGTGCGTCTTAGAAACCTTTCAAAATCACACGGTGTACCATCTTCTGGGTTTCTCATGCATGTTTTCGATGTAGGAAGATGCCCTTGAACCTGGAGATTTGGGACCCATGGGATGGGTACCAGGCAGTATTACTTTAAAGGGTCTGCGTTTGCTCACCCAACCTCACCCAACCTTTCAGCCCCAAGAGTGTCCACCCTTATGTCTCATCCAGCTGTGGGTCTAGATATGGTCAATCCAGGTTGCATCACAGCCTCTGAACGAATTGTGTAAGAATTTCTCTCTCTTTCACTGTCTTTGTTTTACGGGTTTTTAAAAGTAATTTATTTTTATAATGGGGTTTAGCTGCTTTTCACGGCTGTGTTTACGCGGCTTTACACCCACTTGACTCACTTCCAGACAGATATCAATACATAGGTTTTAAGATTCTTACTAGTCACATATATTCTTGTGCGGTGAATAGGGGGTGTTGAGTCCAGTTCACTGAGCAAGGAGTAGGTCTTGTCTATTACATATTGGGTGTATGGAACGGTATCTGAGCGAATTTGAAACCCTTGTTTTATGCATCACCCCACCTCACCTTTCCCGTTAAGCAGCCATAGTGTGTTTTCTAAACGTGTGACTCTGTTCTGTTTTGTAAATCAGTTCAAGTGTAGCGGTTTTTACATTCCCTCTATAAGTGATAGCTTATGATAAGTGTCTTTTTCTGTGTGACTTTTTTCACTTAGAATCGTCGTAGCTAAATCCACTCATCTTGCTTCTACTAGCCTTATGACATTGATTTCATGTCTGAGTGATATTCCATTGTACATAAGGACCACAACTTCTTTATCCATTTTCCTCTTTCCTGGGATATTTAAGGTGTCATGAAGTGGAGGTTCTTGTCAACAGAGCAACCCTAAACTTTGGGGTGCCTGTGTCTTGCTGATTTTTAGTTTTCCCAATTTATACGCCCATGAGTGGACGTGCCCTATGCTCCCTCAGCTGTGTTTTTTCGATGTTTCAGGACACACCGTACACTTCTCCAGAGTGGCTGTTGGCAATTTACATCCCGCCCATCAGCGTAGCAAGGCTGCCATTTCTCCATGGCCTGTCCTGCATTTCTGGTTTTGACACTTTTTGCAGCATAGAGCTTTTGACCGATGGGAAGCGAGACTTCTTTGTAGCGCTGATTTGCCTTTCCACGTTGCTTGGTTGGCCAAAAAGGGCGTATGCGTTTTTTCCTGAATATATTCAGGAAAAAACGCATACGCCCTTTTTGGCCAAGGGCATCATTGTCGACGTTTTGCCGCTTTTCATGTGCTTTAAAGGCGATTCGAATCTCCCTCCTGAAATCTGTTTCCTGCAATTCTGCCTTGCTTTCAAATCCTCTTCGTTGCCTTCCCTCAATATATCTGTGGATGAGAGTTATCATTTATAACTCTGCGGGTTTGTGAATTGCAGTGTCCCTGAGCTCCATTTTTCAACTCGCTTTTTTGGGAGATGGCCGCAAAAGCGCGGGATTGAATCAGGCCCTATTCTGCTTCTGGGCGGCAGGCTGAGCCTGTGGTTAATTCTTCTTCCTGATGGGAAAATAGAGTGACCTGTGCCTGTCCCAACACCTAGATCTAGTCTCTCATTGGTTGCCCCTCTTCCCGTTCATCCTCAGGACAAATTGCAACCTGTAGGGAACAGGAGCTTAAAGGTGCTGATTCTCCAAGTAGGGAGATTGCTAGTAAAGTAGCTGGAAAGGCGAACCCGAGCACAAGGAGATGAGAAATGAGGTGCGTCTTAGAAACCTTTCAAAATCACACGGTGTACCATCTTCTGGGTTTCTCATGCATGTTTTCGATGTAGGAAGATGCCCTTGAACCTGGAGATTTGGGACCCATGGGATGGGTACCAGGCAGTATTACTTTAAAGGGTCTGCGTTTGCTCACCCAACCTCACCCAACCTTTCAGCCCCAAGAGTGTCCACCCTTATGTCTCATCCAGCTGTGGGTCTAGATATGGTCAATCCAGGTTGCATCACAGCCTCTGAACGAATTGTGTAAGAATTTCTCTCTCTTTCACTGTCTTTGTTTTACGGGTTTTTAAAAGTAATTTATTTTTATAATGGGGTTTAGCTGCTTTTCACGGCTGTGTTTACGCGGCTTTACACCCACTTGACTCACTTCCAGACAGATATCAATACATAGGTTTTAAGATTCTTACTAGTCACATATATTCTTGTGCGGTGAATAGGGGGTGTTGAGTCCAGTTCACTGAGCAAGGAGTAGGTCTTGTCTATTACATATTGGGTGTATGGAACGGTATCTGAGCGAATTTGAAACCCTTGTTTTATGCATCACCCCACCTCACCTTTCCCGTTAAGCAGCCATAGTGTGTTTTCTAAACGTGTGACTCTGTTCTGTTTTGTAAATCAGTTCAAGTGTAGCGGTTTTTACATTCCCTCTATAAGTGATAGCTTATGATAAGTGTCTTTTTCTGTGTGACTTTTTTCACTTAGAATCGTCGTAGCTAAATCCACTCATCTTGCTTCTACTAGCCTTATGACATTGATTTCATGTCTGAGTGATATTCCATTGTACATAAGGACCACAACTTCTTTATCCATTTTTCTCTTTCCTGGGATATTTAAGGTGTCATGAAGTGGAGGTTCTTGTCAACAGAGCAACCCTAAACTTTTGGTTGCCTGTGTCTTGCTGATTTTTAGTTTTCCCAATTTATACGCCCATGAGTGGACGTGCCCTATGCTCCCTAAGCTGTGTTTTTTCGATGTTTCAGGACACACCGTACACTTCTCCAGAGTGGCTGTTGGCAATTTACATCCCGCCCATCAGCGTAGCAAGGCTGCCATTTCTCCATGGCCTGTCCTGCATTTCTGGTTTTGACACTTTTTGCAGCATGACCCTTTTGACCGATGGGAAGCGAGACTTCTTTGTAGCGCTGTTTTGCCTTTCCAGGTTGCTTGGTTGGCCAAAAAGGGCGTATGCGTTTTTTCCTGAATATATTCAGGAAAAAACGCATACCCCCTTTTTGGCCAAGGGCATCATTGTCGACGTTTTGCCGCATTTCATGTGCTTTAAAGGCGATTCGAATCTACCTCCTGAAATCTGTTTCCTGCAATTCTGCCTTGCTTTCAAATCCTCTTCGTTGCCTTCCCTCAATATATCTGTGGATGAGAGTTATCATTTATAACTCTGCGGGTTTGTGAATTGCAGTGTCCCTGAGCTCCATTTTTCAACTCGCTTTTTTGGGAGCTGGCCGCAAAAGCGCGGGATTGCCTCAGGCCCTATTCTGCTTCTGGGCGGCAGGCTGAGCCTGTGGTTAATTCTTCTTCCTGATGGGAAAATAGAGTGACCTGTGCCTGTCCCAACACCTAGATCTAGTCTCTCATTGGTTGCCCCTCTTCCCGTTCATCCTCAGGACAAATTGCAACCTGTAGGGAACAGGAGCTTAAAAGTGCTGATTCTCCAAGTAGGGAGATTGCTAGTAAAGTAGCTGGAAAGGCGAACCCGAGCACAAGGAGATGAGAAATGAGGTGCTTATTAGAAACCTTTCAAAATCACACGGTGTACCATCTTCTGGGTTTCTCATGCATGTTTTCGATGTAGGAAGATTCCCTTGAACCTGGAGATTTGGGACCCATGGGATGGGTACCAGGCAGTATTACTTTAAAGGGTCTGCGTTTGCTCACCCAACCTCACCCAACATTTCAGCCCCAAGAGTGTCCACCCTTATGTCTCATCCAGCTGTGGGTCTAGATATGGTCAATCCAGGTTGCATCACAGCCTCTGAACGAATTGTGTAAGAATTTCTCTCTCTTTCACTGTCTTTGTTTTACGGGTTTTTAAAAGTAATTTATTTTTATAATGGGGTTTAGCTGCTTTTCACGGCTGTGTTTATGCGGCTTTACACCCACTTGACTCACTTCCAGACAGATATCAATACATAGGTTTTAAGATTCTTACTAGTCACATATATTCTTGTGCGGTGAATAGGGGGTGTTGAGTCCAGTTCACTGAGCAAGGAGTAGGTCTTGTTTATTACATATTGGGTGTATGGAACGATATCTGAGTGAATTTGAAACCCTTGTTTTATGCATCACCCCACCTCACCTTTCCCGTTAAGCAGCCATAGTGTGTTTTCTAAACGTGTGACTCTGTTCTGTTTTGTAATTCAGTTCAAGTGTAGCGGTTTTTACATTCCCTCTCTAAGTGATAGCTTATGATAAGTGTCTTTTTCTGTGTGACTTATTTCACTTAGAATCATCGTACCTAAATCCACTCATCTTGCTTCTACTAGCCTTATGACATTGATTTCATGTCTGAGTGATATTCCATTGTACATAAGGACCACAACTTCTTTATCCATTTTTCTCTTTCCTGGGATATTTAAGGTGTCATGAAGTGGAGGTTCTTGTCAACAGAGCAACCCTAAACTTTGGGGTGCCTGTGTCTTGCTGATTTTTAGTTTTCCCAATTTATACGCCCATGAGTGGACGTGCCCTATGCTCCCTAAGCTGTGTTTTTTCGATGTTTCAGGACACACCGTACACTTCTCCAGAGTGGCTGTTGGCAATTTACATCCCGCCCATCAGCGTAGCAAGGCTGCCATTTCTCCATGGCCTGTCCTGCATTTCTGGTTTTGACACTTTTTGCAGCATGACCCTTTTGACCGATGGGAAGCGAGACTTCTTTGTAGCGCTGTTTTGCCTTTCCAGGTTGCTTGGTTGGCCAAAAAAGGCGTATGCGTTTTTTCCTGAATATATACAGGAAAAAACGCATACGCCCTTTTTGGCCAAGGGCATCATTGTCGACGTTTTGCCGCTTTTCATGTGCTTTAAAGGCGATTCGAATCTACCTCCTGAAATCTGTTTCCTGCAATTCTGCCTTGCTTTCAAATCCTCTTCGTTGCCTTCCCTCAATATATCTGTGGATGAGAGTTATCATTTATAACTCTGCGGGTTTGTGAATTGCAGTGTCCCTGAGCTCCATTTTTCAACTCGCTTTTTTGGGAGCTGGCCGCAAAAGCGCGGGATTGCCTCATGCCCTATTCTGCTTCTGGGCGGCAGGCTAAGCCTGTGGTTAATTCTTCTTCCTGATGGGAAAATAGAGTGACCTGTGCCTGTCCCAACACCTAGATCTAGTCTCTCATTGATTGCCCCTCTTCCCGTTCATCCTCAGGACAAATTGCATCCTGTAGGGAACAGGAGCTTAAAAGTGCTGATTCTCCAAGTAGGGAGATTGCTAGTAAAGTAGCTGGAAAGGCGAACCCGAGCACAAGGAGATGAGAAATGAGGTGCGTCTTAGAAACCTTTCAAAATCACACGGTGTACCATCTTCTGGGTTTCTCATGCATGTTTTCGATGTAGGAAGATGCCCTTGAACCTGGAGATTTGGGACCCATGGGATGGGTACCAGGCAGTATTACTTTAAAGGGTCTGCGTTTGCTCACCCAACCTCACCCAACCTTTCAGCCCCAAGAGTGTCCACCCTTATGTCTCATCCAGCTGTGGGTCTAGATATGGTCAATCCAGGTTGCATCACAGCCTCTGAACGAATTGTGTAAGAATTTCTCTCTCTTTCACTGTCTTTGTTTTACGGGTTTTTAAAAGTAATTTATTTTTATAATGGGGTTTAGCTGCTTTTCACGGCTGTGTTTATGCGGCTTTACACCCACTTGACTCACTTCCAGACAGATATCAATACATAGGTTTTAAGATTCTTACTAGTCACATATATTCTTGTGCGGTGAATAGGGGGTGTTGAGTCCAGTTCACTGAGCAAGGAGTAGGTCTTGTCTATTACATATTGGGTGTATGGAACGGTATCTGAGCGAATTTGTAACCCTTGTTTTATGCATCACCCCACCTCACCTTTCCCGTTAAGCAGCCATAGTGTGTTTTCTAAACGTGTGACTCTGTTCTGTTTTGTAATTCAGTTCAAGTGTAGCGGTTTTTACATTCCCTCTATAAGTGATAGCTTATGATAAGTGTCTTTTTCTGTGTGACTTATTTCACTTAGAATCGTCGTAGCTAAATCCACTCATCTTGCTTCTACTAGCCTTATGACATTGATTTCATGTCTGAGTGATATTCCATTGTACATAAGGACCACAACTTCTTTATCCATTTTTCTCTTTCCTGGGATATTTAAGGTGTCATGAAGTGGAGGTTCTTGTCAACAGAGCAACCCTAAACTTTGGGGTGCCTGTGTCTTGCTGATTTTTAGTTTTCCCAATTTATACGCCCATGAGTGGACGTGCCCTATGCTCCCTCAGCTGTGTTTTTTCGATGTTTCAGGACACACCGTACACTTCTCCAGAGTGGCTGTTGGCAATTTACATCCCGCCCATCAGCGTAGCAAGGCTGCCATTTCTCCATGGCCTGTCCTGCATTTCTGGTTTTGACACTTTTTGCAGCATGACCCTTTTGACCGATGGGAAGCGAGACTTCTTTGTAGCGCTGTTTTGCCTTTCCAGGTTGCTTGGTTGGCCAAAAAGTGCGTATGCGTTTTTTCCTGAATATATTCAGGAAAAAACGCATACGCCCTTTTTGGCCAAGGGCATCATTGTCGACGTTTTACCACTTTTCATGTGCTTTAAAGGCGATTCGAATCTACCTCCTGAAACCTGTTTCCTGCAATTCTGCCTTGCTTTCAAATCCTCTTCGTTGCCTTCCCTCAATATATCTGTGGATGGGAGTTATCATTTATAGCTCTGCGGGTTTGTGAATTGCAGTGTCCCTGAGCTCCATTTTTCAACTCGCTTTTTTGGGAGCTGGCCGCAAAAGTGCGGGATTGCCTCAGGCCCTATTCTGCTTCTGGGCGGCAGGCTGAGCCTGTGGTTAATTCTTCTTCCTGATGGGAAAATAGAGTGACCTGTGCCTGTCCCAACACCTAGATCTAGTCTCTCATTGGTTGCCCCTCTTCCCGTTCATCCTCAGGACAAATTGCAACCTGTAGGGAACAGGAGCTTAAAAGTGCTGATTCTCCAAGTAGGGAGATTGCTAGTAAAGTAGCTGGAAAGGCGAACCCGAGCACAAGGAGATGTGAAATGAGGTGCGTATTAGAAACCTTTCAAAATCACACGGTGTACCATCTTCTGGGTTTCTCATGCATGTTTTCGATGTAGGAAGATGCCCTTGAACCTGGAGATTTGGGACCCATGGGATGGGTACCAGGCAGTATTACTTTAAAGGGTCTGCGTTTGCTCACCCAACCTCACCCAACCTTTTAGCCCCAAGTGTGTCCACCCTTATGTCTCATCCAGCTGTGGGTCTAGATATGGTCAATCCAGGTTGCATCACAGCCTCTGAACGAATTGTGTAAGAATTTCTCTCTCTTTCACTGTCTTTGTTTTACGGGTTTTTAAAAGTAATTTATTTTTATAATGGGGTTTAGCTGCTTTTCACGGCTGTGTTTATGCGGCTTTACACCCACTTGACTCACTTCCAGACAGATATCAATACATAGGTTTTAAGATTATTACTAGTCACATATATTCTTGTGAGGTGAATAGGAGGTGTTGAGTCCAGTTCACTTAGCAAGGAGTAGGTCTTGTCTATTACATATTGGGTGTATGGAATGGTATCTGAGCGAATTTGAAACCCTTGTTTTATGAATCACCCCACCTCTCCTTTCCCGTTAAGCAGCCATAGTATGTTTTCTAAACGTGTGACTCTGTTCTGTTTTGTAATTCAGTTCAAGTGTAGCGGGTTTTACATTCCCTCTATAAGTGATAGCTTATGATAAGTGTCTTTTTCTGTGTGACTTATTTCACTTAGAATCGTCGTATCTAAATCCACTCATCTTGTTTCTACTGGCCTTATGACATTGATTTCATGTCTGAGTGATATTCCATTGTACATAAGGACCACAACTTCTTTATCCATTTTTCTCTTTCCTGGGATATTTAAGGTGTCATGAAGTGGAGGTTCTTGTCAACAGAGCAGCCCTAAACTTTGGGGTGCCTGTGTCTTGCTGATTTTTAGTTTTCCCAATTTATACGCCCATGAGTGGACGTGCCCTATGCTCCCTAAGCTGTGTTTTTTCGATGTTTCAGGACACACCGTACACTTCTCCAGAGTGGCTGTTGGCAATTTACATCCCGCCCATCAGCGTAGCAAGGCTGCCATTTCTCCATGGCCTGTCCTGCATTTCTGGTTTTGACACTTTTTGCAGCATGACCCTTTTGACCGATGGGAAGCGAGACTTCTTTGTAGCGCTGATTTGCCTTTCCAGGTTGCTTGGTTGGCCAAAAAGGGCGTATGCGTTTTTTCCTGAATATATTCAGGAAAAAACGCATACGCCCTTTTTGGCCAAGGACATCATTGTCGACGTTTTGCCGCTTTTCATGTGCTTTAAAGGCGATTCGAATCTACCTCCTGAAACCTGTTTCCTGCAATTCTGCCTTGCTTTTAAATCCTCTTCGTTGACTTCCCTCAATATATCTGTGGATGAGAGTTATCATTTATAACTCTGCGGGTTTGTGAATTGCAGTTTCCCTGAGCTCCATTTTTCAACTCGCTTTTTTGGGAGCTGGCCGCAAAAGCGCGGGATTGCCTCAGGCCCTATTCTGCTTCTGGGCGGCAGGCTGAGCCTGTGGTTAATTCTTCCTCCTGATGGGAAAATAGAGTGACCTGTGCCTGTCCCAACGCCTAGACCTAGTCTCTCATTGGTTGCCCCTCTTCCCGTTCATCCTCAGGACAAATTGCAACCTGTAGGGAACAGGAGCTTAAAGGTGCTGATTCTCCAAGTAGGGAGATTGCTAGTAAAGTAGCTGGAATGGCGAACCCGAGCACAAGGAGATGAGAAATGAGGTGCGTATTAGAAACCTTTCAAAATCACACGGTGTACCATCTTCTGGGTTTCTCATGCATGTTTTTGATGTAGGAAGATGCCCTTGAACCTGGAGATTTGGGACCCATGGGATGGGTACCAGGCAGTATTACTTTAAAGGGTCTGCGCTTGCTCACCCAACCTCACCCAACCTTTGAGCCCCAAGAGTGTCCACCCTTATGTCTCATCCAGCTGTGGGTCTAGATATGGTCAATCCAGGTTGCATCACAGCCTCTGAACGAATTTTGTAAGAATTTCTCTCTCTTTCACTGTCTTTGTTTTACGGGTTTTTAAAAGTAATTTATTTTTATAATGGGGTTTAGCTGCTTTTCACGGCTGTGTTTATGCGGCTTTACACCCACTTGACTCACTTCCAGACAGATATCAATACATAGGTTTTAAGATTCTTACTAGTCACATATATTCTTGTGCGGTGAATAGGGGGTGTTGAGTCAAGTTCACTGAGCAAGGAGTAGGTCTTGTCTATTACATATTGGGTGTATGGAACGGTATCTGAGCGAATTTGAACCCCTTGTTTTATGCATCACCCCACCTCACCTTTCCCGTTAAGCAGGCATAGTGTGTTTTCTAAACGTGTGACTCTGTTCTGTTTTGTAATTCAGTTCAAGTGTAGCGGGTTTTACATTCCCTCTCTAAGTGATAGCTTATGATAAGTGTCTTTTTCTGTGTGACTTATTTCACTTAGGGTCATCGTACCTAAATCCACTCATCTTGCTTCTACTAGCCTTATGACATTGATTTCATGTCTGAGTGATATTCCATTGTACATAAGGACCACAACTTCTTTATCCATTTTCCTCTTTCCTGGGATATTTAAGGTGTCATGAAGTGGAGGTTCTTGTCAACAGAGCAGCCCTAAACTTTGGGGTGCCTGTGTCTTGCTGATTTTTAGTTTTCCCAATTTATACGCCCATGAGTGGACGTGCCCTATGCTCCCTAAGCTGTGATTTTTGATGTTTCAGGACACACCGTACACTTCTCCAGAGTGGCTGTTGGCAATTTACATCCCGCCCATCAGCGTAGCAAGGCTGCCATTTCTCCATGGCCTGTCCTGCATTTCTGGTTTTGACACTTTTTGCAGCATGACCCTTTTGACCGATGGGAAGCGAGACTTCTTTGTAGCGCTGATTTGCCTTTCCAGGTTGCTTGGTTGGCCAAAAAGGGCGTATGCGTTTTTTCCTGAATATATTCAGGAAAAAACGCATACGCCCTTTTTGGCCAAGGGCATCATTGTCAACGTTTTGCCGCTTTTCATGTGCTTTAAAGGCAATTCGAATCTACCTCCTGAAACCTGTTTCCTGCAATTCTGCCTTGCTTTTAAATCCTCTTCGTTGACTTCCCTCAATATATCTGTGGATGAGAGTTATCATTTATAACTCTGCGGGTTTGTGAATTGCAGTTTCCCTGAGCTCCATTTTTCAACTCGCTTTTTTGGGAGCTGGCCGCAAAAGCGCGGGATTGCCTCAGGCCCTATTCTGCTTCTGGGCGGCAGGCTGAGCCTGTGGTTAATTCTTCTTCCTGATGGGAAAATAGAGTGACCTGTGCCTGTCCCAACGCCTAGACCTAGTCTCTCATTGGTTGCCCCTCTTCCCGTTCATCCTCAGGACAAATTGCAACCTGTAGGGAACAGGAGCTTAAAGGTGCTGATTCTCCAAGTAGGGAGATTGCTAGTAAAGTAGCTGGAAAGGCGAACCCGAGCACAAGGAGATGAGAAATGAGGTGCGTATTAGAAACCTTTCAAAATCACACGGTGTACCATCTTCTCGGTTTCTCATGCATGTTTTCGATGTAGGAAGATGCCCTTGAACCTGGAGATTTGGGACCCATGGGATGGGTACCAGGCAGTATTACTTTAAAGGGTCTGCGCTTGCTCACCCAACCTCACCCAACCTTTGAGCCCCAAGAGTGTCCACCCTTATGTCTCATCCAGCTGTGGGTCTAGATATGGTCAATCCAGGTTGCATCACAGCCTCTGAACGAATTTTGTAAGAATTTCTCTCTCTTTCACTGTCTTTGTTTTACGGGTTTTTAAAAGTAATTTATTTTTATAATGGGGTTTAGCTGCTTTTCACGGCTGTGTTTATGCGGCTTTACACCCACTTGACTCACTTCCAGACAGATATCAATACATAGGTTTTAAGATTCTTACTAGTCACATATATTCTTGTGCGGTGAATAGGGGGTGTTGAGTCCAGTTCACTGAGCAAGGAGTAGGTCTTGTCTATTACATATTGGGTGTATGGAACGGTATCTGAGCGAATTTGAAACCCTTGTTTTATGCATCACCCCACCTCACCTTTCCCGTTAAGCAGGCATAGTGTGTTTTCTAAACGTGTGACTCTGTTCTGTTTTGTAATTCAGTTCAAGTGTAGCGGGTTTTACATTCCCTCTCTAAGTGATAGCTTATGATAAGTGTCTTTTTCTGTGTGACTTATTTCACTTAGGATCATCGTACCTAAGTCCACTCATCTTGCTTCTACTAGCCTTATGACATTGATTTCATGTCTGAGTGATATTCCATTGTACATAAGGACCACAACTTCTTTATCCACTTTCCTCTTTCCTGGGATATTTAAGGTGTCATGAAGTGGAGGTTCTTGTCAACAGAGCAGCCCTAAACTTTGGGGTGCCTGTGTCTTGCTGATTTTTAGTTTTCCCAATTTATACGCCCATGAGTGGACGTGCCCTATGCTCCCTAAGCTGTGTTTTTTCGATGTTTCAGGACACACCGTACACTTCTCCAGAGTGGCTGTTGGCAATTTACATCCCGCCCATCAGCGTAGCAAGGCTGCCATTTCTCCATGGCCTGTCCTGCATTTCTGGTTTTGACACATTTTGCAGCATGACCCTTTTGACCGATGGGAAGCGAGACTTCTTTGTAGCGCTGATTTGCCTTTCCAGTTTGCTTGGTTGGCCAAAAAGGGCGTATGCGTTTTTTCCTGAATATATTCAGGAAAAAACGCATACGCCCTATTTGGCCAAGGGCATCATTGTCGACGTTTTGCCGCTTTTCATGTGCTTTAAAGGCGATTCGAATCTACCTCCTGAAACCTGTTTCCTGCAATTCTGCCTTGCTTTCAAATCTCTTCGTTGCCTTCCCTCAATATATCTGTGGATGAGAATTATCATTTATAACTCTGCGGGTTTATGAATTGCAGTGTCCCTGAGCTCCATTTTTCAACTCGCTTTTTTGGGAGCTGGTCGCAAAAGCGCGGGATTGCCTCAGGCCCTATTCTGCTTCTGGGCGGCAGGCTGAGCCTGTGGTTAATTCTTCTTCCTGATGGGAAAATAGAGTGACCTGTGCCTGTCCCAACACCTGATCTAGTCTCTCATTGGTTGCCCCTCTTCCCGTTCATTCTCAGGACAAATTGCAACCTGTAGGGAACAGGAGCTTAAAGGTGCTGATTCTCCAAGTAGGGAGATTGCTAGTAAAGTAGCTGGAAAGGCGAACCCGAGCACAAGGAGATGAGAAATGAGGTGCGTATTAGAAAACTTTCAAAATCACACGGTGTACCATCTTCTGGGTTTCTCATGCATGTTTTCGATGTAGGAAGATGCCCTTGAACCTGGAGATTTGGGACCCATGTGATGGGTACCACGCAGTATTACTTTAAAGGGTCTGCGTTTGCTCACCCAACCTCACCCAACCTTTGAGCCCCAAGAGTGTCCACCCTTATGTCTCATCCAGCTGTGGGTCTAGATATGGTCAATCCAGGTTGCATCACAACCTCTGAACGAATTTTGTAAGAATTTCTCTCTCTTTCACTGTCTTTGTTTTACGGGTTTTTAAAAGAAATTTATTTTTATAATGGGGTTTAGCTGCTTTTCACGGCTGTGTTTATGCGGCTTTACACCCACTTGACTCACTTCCAGACAGATATCAATACATAGGTTTTAAGATTCTTACTAGTCACATATATTCTTGTGCGGTGAATAGGGGGTGTTGAGTCCAGTTCACTGAGCAAGGAGTAGGTCTTGTCTATTACATATTGGGTGTATGGAACGGTATCTGAGCGAATTTGAAACCCTTGTTTTATGCATCACCCCACCTCACCTTTCCCGTTAAGCAGCCATAGTGTGTTTTCTAAACGTGTGACTCTGTTCTGTTTTGTAATTCAGTTCAAGTGTAGCGGTTTTTACATTCCCTCTCTAAGTGATAGCTTATGATAAGTGTCTTTTTCTGTGTGACTTATTTCACTTAGAATCGTCGTACCTAAATCCACTCATCTTGCTTCTACTAGCCTTATGACATTGATTTCATGTCTGAGTGATATTCCATTGTACATAAGGACCACAACTTCTTTATCCATTTTTCTCTTTCCTGGGATATTTAAGTTGTCGTGAAGTGGAGGTTCTTGTCAACAGAGCAGCCCTAAACTTTGGGGTGCCTGTGTCTTGCTGATTTTTAGTTTTCCCAATTTATACGCCCATGAGTGGACGTGCCCTATGCTCCCTAAGCTGTGTTTTTTCGATGTTTCAGGACACACCGTACACTTCTCCAGAGTGGCTGTTGGCAATTTACATCCCGCCCATCAGCGTAGCAAGGCTGCCATTTCTCCATGGCCTGTCCTGCATTTCTGGTTTTGACACTTTTTGCAGCATGACCCTTTTGACCGATGGGAAGCAAGACTTCTTTGTAGCGCTGATTTGCCTTTGCAGGTTGCTCGGTTGGCCAAAAAGGGCGTATGCGTTTTTTCCTGAATATATTCAGGAAAAAACGCATACGCCCTTTTTGGCCAAGGGCATCATTGTCGACGTTTTGTCGCTTTTCATGTGCTTTAAAGGCGATTCGAATCTACCTCCTGAAATCTGTTTCCTGCAATTCTGCCTTGCTTTCAAATCCTCTTCGTTGCCTTCCCTCAATATATCTGTGGATGAGAGTTATCATTTATAACTCTGCGGGTTTATGAATTGCAGTGTCCCTGAGCTGAATTTTTCAACTCGCTTTTTTGGGAGCTGGCCGCAAAAGCGCGGGATTGCCTCAGGCCCTATTCTGCTTCTGGGCGGCAGGCTGAGCCTGTGGTTAATTCTTCTTCCTGATGGGAAAATAGAGTGACCTGTGCCTGTCCCAACACCTAGATCTAGTCTCTCATTGGTTGCCCCTCTTCCCGTTCATCCTCAGGACAAATTGCAACCTGTAGGGAACAGGAGCTTAAAGGTGCTGATTCTCCAAGTAGGGAGATTGCTAGTAAAGTAGCTGGAAAGGCGAACCCGAGCACAAGGAGATGAGAAATGAGGTGCGTCTTAGAAACCTTTCAAAATCACACGGTGTACCATCTTCTGGGTTTCTCATGCATGTTTTCGATGTAGGAAGATGCCCTTGAACCTGGAGATTTGGGACCCATGGAATGGGTACCAGGCAGTATTACTTTAAAGGGTCTGCATTTGTTCACCCAACCTCACCCAACCTTTCAGCCCCAAGAGTGTCCACCCTTATGTCTCATCCAGCTGTGGGTCTAGATATGGTCAATCCAGGTTGCATCACAGCCTCTGAACGAATTTTGTAAGAATTTCTCTCTCTTTCACTGTCTTTGGTTTACCGGTTTTTAAAAGTAATTTATTTTTATAATGGGGTTTAGCTGCTTTTCACGGCTGTGTTTATGCGGCTTTACACCCACTTGACTCACTTCCAGACAGATATCAATACATAGGTTTTAAGATTCTTACTAGTCACATATATTCTTGTGTGGTGAATAGGGGGTGTTGAGTCCAGTTCACTGAGCAAGGAGTAGGTCTTGTCTATTACATATTGGGTGTATGGAACGGTATCTGAGCGAATTTGAAACCCTTGTTTTATGCATCACCCCACCTCACCTTTCCCGTTAAGCAGCCATAGTGTGTTTTCTAAACGTGTGACTCTGTTCTGTTTTGTAATTCAGTTCAAGTGTAGCGGTTTTTACATTCCCTCTCTAAGTGATAGCTTATGATAAGTGTCTTTTTCTGTGTGACTTATTTCACTTAGAATCGTCGTACCTAAATCCACTCATCTTGCTTCTACTAGCCTTATGACATTGATTTCATGTCTGAGTGATATTCCATTGTACATAAGGACCACAACTTCTTTATCCATTTTTCTCTTTCCTGGGATATTTAAGTTGTCGTGAAGTGGAGGTTCTTGTCAACAGAGCAGCCCTAAACTTTGGGGTGCCTGTGTCTTGCTGATTTTTAGTTTTCCCAATTTATACTCCCATGAGTGGGCGTGCCCTATGCTCCCTAAGCTGTGTTTTTTCGATGTTTCAGGACACACCGTACACTTCTCCAGAGTGGCTGTTGGCAATTTACATCCCGCCCATCAGCGTAGCAAGGCTGCCATTTCTCCATGGCCTGTCCTGCATTTCTGGTTTTGACACTTTTTGCAGCATGACCCTTTTGACCGATGGGAAGCGAGACTTCTTTGTAGCGCTGATTTGCCTTTGCAGGTTGCTCGGTTGGCCAAAAAGGGCGTATGCGTTTTTTCCTGAATATATTCAGGAAAAAACGCATACGCCCTTTTTGGCCAAGGGCATCATTGTCGACGTTTTGTCGCTTTTCATGTGCTTTAAAGGCGATTCGAATCTACCTCCTGAAATCTGTTTCCTGCAATTCTGCCTTGCTTTCAAATCCTCTTCGTTGCCTTCCCTCAATATATCTGTGGATGAGAGTTATCATTTATAACTCTGCGGGTTTATGAATTGCAGTGTCCCTGAGCTGAATTTTTCAACTCGCTTTTTTGGGAGCTGGCCGCAAAAGCGCGGGATTGCCTCAGGCCCTATTCTGCTTCTGGGCGGCAGGCTGAGCCTGTGGTTAATTCTTCTTCCTGATGGGAAAATAGAGTGACCTGTGCCGGTCCCAACACCTAGATCTAGTCTCTCATTGGTTGCCCCTCTTCCCGTTCATCCTCAGGACAAATTGCAACCTGTAGGGAACAGGAGCTTAAAGGTGCTGATTCTCCTAGTAGGGAGATTGCTAGTAAAGTAGCTGGAAAGGCGAACCCAAGGACAAGGAGATGAGAAATGAGGTGCGTATTAGAAAACTTTCAAAATCACACGGTGTACCATCTTCTGGGTTTCTCATGCATGTTTTCGATGTAGGAAGATGCCCTTGAACCTGGAGATTTGGGACCCATGGGATGGCTACCAGGCAGTATTACTTTAAAGGGTCTGCGTTTGCTCACCCAACCTCACCCAAACTTTCAGCCCCAAGAGTGTCCACCCTTATGTCTCATCCAGCTGTGGGTCTAGATATGGTCAATCCAGGTTGCATCACAGCCTCTGAACGAATTGTGTAAGAATTTCTCTCTCTTTCACTGTCTTTGTTTTACGGGTTTTTAAAAGTAATTTATTTTTATAATGGGGTTTAGCTGCTTTTCACGGCTGTGTTTATGTGGCTTTACACCCACTTGACTCACTTCCAGACAGATATCAATACACAGGTTTTAAGATTCTTACCAGTCACATATATTCTTGTGCGGTGAATAGGGGGTGTTGAGTCCATTTCACTGAGCAAGGAGTAGGTCTTGTCTATTACATATTGGGTGTACGGAACGGTATCTGAGCGAATTTGAAACCCTTGTTTTATGCCTCACCCCACCTCACCTTTCCCGTTAAGCAGCCATAGTGTGTTTTCTAAACGTGTGACTCTGTTCTGTTTTGTAATTCAGTTCAAGTGTAGCGGTTTTTACATTCCCTCTATAAGTGATAGCTTATGATAAGTGTCTTTTTCTGTGTGACTTATTTCACTTAGGATCATCGTACTTAAATCCACTCATCTTGCTTCTACTAGCCTTATGACATTGATTTCATGTCTGAGTGATATTCCATTGTACATAAGGACCACAACTTCTTTATCCATTTTTCTCTTTCCTGGGATATTTAAGGTGTCATGAAGTGGAGGTTCTTGTTAACAGAGCAGCCCTAAACTTTGGGGTGCCTGTGTCTTGCTGATTTTTAGTTTTCCCAATTTATACGCCCATGAGTGGACGTGCCCTATGCTCCCTAAGCTGTGTTTTTTCGATGTTTCAGGACACACCGTACACTTCTCCAGAGTGGCTGTTGGCAATTTACATCCCGCCCATCAGCGTAGCAAGGCTGCCATTTCTCCATGGCCTGTCCTGCATTTCTGGTTTTGACACTTTTTGCAGCATGGCCCTTTTGACCAATGGGAAGCGAGACTTCTTTGTAGCGCTGATTTGCCTTTCCAGGTTGCTTGGTTGGCCAAAAAGGGCGTATGCGTTTTTTCCTGAATATATTCAGGAAAAAACACATACGCCCTTTTTGGCCAAGGGCATCATTGTCGACGTTTTGCCGCTTTTCATGTGCTTTAAAGGCGATTCGAATCTACCTCCTGAAATCTGTTTCCTGCAATTCTGCCTTGCTTTCAAATCCTCTTTGTTGCCTTCCCTCAATATATCTGTGGATGAGAGTTATCATTTATAACTCTGCGGGTTTATGAATTGCAGTGTGCCTGAGCTCCATTTTTCAACTCGCTTTTTTGGGAGCTGGCCGCAAAATCGCGGGATTGCCTCAGGCCCTATTCTGCTTCTGGGCGGCAGGCTGAGCCTGTGGTTAATTCTTCTTCCTGATGGGAAAATAGAGTGACCTGTGCCTGTCCCAACACCTAGATCTAGTCTCTCATTGGTTGCCCCTCTTCCCGTTCATCCTCAGGACAAATTGCAACCTGTAGGGAACAGGAGCTTAAAGGTGCTGATTCTCCAAGTAGGGAGATTGCTAGTAAAGTAGCTGGAAAGGCGAACCCGAGCACAAGGAGATGAGAAATGAGGTGCGTATTAGAAAACTTTCAAAATCACACGGTGTACCATCTTCTGGGTTTCTCATGCATGTTTTCGATGTAGGAAGATGCCCTTGAACCTGGAGATTTGGGACCCATGGGATGGGTACCAGGCAGTATTACTTTAAAGGGTCTGCGTTTGCTCACCCAACCTCACCCAACCTTTGCGCCCCAAGAGTGTCCACCCTTATGTCTCATCCAGCTGTGGGTCTAGATATGGTCAATCCAGGTTGCATCACAGCCTCTGAACGAATTGTGTAAGAATTTATCTCTCTTTCACTGTCTTTGTTTTACGGGTTTTTAAAAGTAATTTATTTTTATAATGGGATTTAGCTGCTTTTCACGGCTGTGTTTATGCGGCTTTACACCCACTTGACTCACTTCCAGACAGATATCAATACATAGGTTTTAAGATTCTTACTAGTCACATATATTCTTGTGCGGTGAATAGGGGGTGTTGAGTCCAGTTCACTGAGCAAGGAGTAGGTCTTGTCTATTACATATTGGGTGTACAGAACTCTATCTGAGCGAATTTGAAACCCTTGTTTTATGCATCACCCCACCTCACCTTTCCCGTTAAGCAGGCATAGTGTGTTTTCTAAACGTGTGACTCTGTTCTGTTTTGTAATTCAGTTCAAGTGTAGCGGTTTTTACATTCCCTCTATAAGTGATTGCTTATGATAAGTGTCTTTTTCTGTGTGACTTATTTCACTTAGGATCATCGTACCTAAATCCACTCATCTTGCTTCTACTAGCCTTATGACATTGATTTCATGTCTGAGTGATATTCCATTGTACATAAGGACCACAACTTCTTTATCCATTTTTCTCTTTCCTGGGATATTTAAGGTGTCATGAAGTGGAGGTTCTTGTCAACAGAGCAGCCCTAAACTTTCGGGTGCCTGTGTCTTGCTGATTTTTAGTTTTCCCATTTTATACGCCCATGAGTGGACGTGCCCTATGCTCCCTAAGCTGTGTGTTTTAGATGTTTCAGGACACACCGTACAGTTCTCCAGAGTGGCTGTTGGCAATTTACATCCCGCCCATCAGCGTAGCAAGGCTGCCATTTCTCCATGGCCTGTCCTGCATTTCTGGTTTTGACACTTTTTGCAGCATGACCCTTTTGACCGATGGGAAGCGAGACTTTTTTGTAGCGCTGTTTTGCCTTTCCAGGTTGCTTGGTTGGCCAAAAAGGGCGTATGCGTTTTTTCCTGAATATATTCAGGAAAAAACGCATACGCCCTTTTTGGCCAAGGGCATCATTGTCGACGTTTTGCCGCTTTTCATGTGCTTTAAAGGCGATTCGAATCTACCTCCTGAAATCTGTTTCCTGCAATTCTGCCTTGCTTTCAAATCCTCTTCGTTGCCTTCCCTCAATATATCTGTGGATGAGAGTTATCATTTATAACTCTGCGGGTTGGTGAATTGCAGTGTCCCTGAGCTGAATTTTTCAACTCGCTTTTTCGGGAGCTGGCCGCAAAAGCGCGGGATTGCCTCAGGCCCTATTCTGCTTCTGGGCGGCAGGCTGAGCCTGTGGTTAATTCTTCTTCCTGATGGGAAAATAGAGTGACCTGTGCCTGTCCCAACACCTAGATCTAGTCTCTCATTGGTTGCCCCTCTTCCCGTTCATCCTCAGGACAAATTGCAACCTGTAGGGAACAGGAGGTTAAAGGTCCTGATTCTCCAAGTAGGGAGATTGCTAGTAAAGTAGCTGCAATGGCGAACCCGAGCACAAGGAGATGAGAAATGAGGTGCGTCTTAGAAACCTTTCAAAATCACACGGTGTACCATCTTCTGGGTTTCTCATGCATGTTTTCGATGTAGGAAGATGCCCTTGAACCTGGAGATTTGGGACCCATGGGATGGGTACCACGCAGTATTACTTTAAAGGGTCTGCGTTTGCTCACCCAACCTCACCCAACCTTTCAGCCCCAAGAGTGTCCACCCTTATGTCTCATCCAGCTATGGGTCTAGATATGGTCAATCCAGGTTGCATCACAGCCTCTGAACGAATTGTGTAAGAATTTCTCTCTCTTTCACTGTCTTTGTTTTACGGGTTTTTAAAAGTAATTTATTTTTATAATGGGGTTTAGCTGCTTTTCACGGCTGTGTTTATGCGGCTTTACACCCACTTGACTCACTTCCAGACAGATATCAATACATAGGTTTTAAGATTCTTACTAGTCACATATATTCTTGTGCGGTGAATAGGGGGTGTTGAGTCCAGTTCACTGAGCAAGGAGTAGGTCTTGTCTATTACATATTGGGTGTATGGAACGGTATCTGAGCGAATTTGAAACCCTTGTTTTATGCATCACCCCACCTCACCTTTCCCGTTAAGCAGCCATAGTGTGTTTTCTAAATGTGTGACTCTGTTCTGTTTTGTAATTCAGTTCAAGTGTAGCGGTTTTTACATTCCCTCTCTAAGTGATAGCTTATGATAAGTGTCTTTTCTGTGTGACTTATTTCACTTAGGATCATCGTACCTAAATCCACTCATCTTGCTTCTACTAGCCTTCTGACATTGATTTCATGTCTGAGTGATATTCCATTGTACATAAGGACCACAACTTCTTTATCCATTTTTCTCTTTCCTGGGATATTTAAGGTGTCATGAAGTGGAGGTTCTTGTCAACAGAGCAGCCCTAAACTTTCGGGTGCCTGTGTCTTGCTGATTTTTAGTTTTCCCATTTTATACGCCCATGAGTGGACGTGCCCTATGCTCCCTAAGCTGTGTGTTTTAGATGTTTCAGGACACACCGTACAGTTCTCCAGAGTGGCTGTTGGCAATTTACATCCCGCCCATCAGCGTAGCAAGGCTGCCATTTCTCCATGGCCTGTCCTGCATTTCTGGTTTTGACACTTTTTGCAGCATGACCCTTTTGACCGATGGGAAGCGAGACTTTTTTGTAGCGCTGTTTTGCCTTTCCAGGTTGCTTGGTTGGCCAAAAAGGGCGTATGCGTTTTTTCCTGAATATATTCAGGAAAAAACGCATACGCCCTTTTTGGCCAAGGGCATCATTGTCGACGTTTTGCCGCTTTTCATGTGCGTTAAAGGCTATTCGAATCTACCTCCTGAAATCTGTTTCCTGCAATTCTGCCTTGCTTTCAAATCCTCTTCGTTGCCTTCCCTCAATATATCTGTGGATGAGAGTTATCATTTATAACTCTGCGGGTTGGTGAATTGCAGTGTCCCTGAGCTCCATTTTTCAACTCGCTTTTTCGGGAGCTGGCCGCAAAAGCGCGGGATTGCCTCAGGCCCTATTCTGCTTCTGGGCGGCAGGCTGAGCCTGTGGTTAATTCTTCTTCCTGATGGGAAAATAGAGTGACCTGTGCCTGTCCCAACACCTAGATCTAGTCTCTCATTGGTTGCCCCTCTTCCCGTTCATCCTCAGGACAAATTGCAACCTGTAGGGAACAGGAGGTTAAAGGTCCTGATTCTCCAAGTAGGGAGATTGCTAGTAAAGTAGCTGCAATGGCGAACCCGAGCACAAGGAGATGAGAAATGAGGTGCGTATTAGAAACCTTTCAAAATCACACGGTGTACCATCTTCTGGGTTTCTCATGCATGTTTTCGATGTAGGAAGATGCCCTTGAACCTGGAGATTTGGGACCCATGGGATGGGTACCAGGCAGTATTACTTTAAAGGGTCTGCGTTTGCTCACCCAACCTCACCCAACCTTTCAGCCCCAAGAGTGTCCACCCTTATGTCTCATCCAGCTGTGGGTCTAGATATGGTCAATCCAGGTTGCATCACAGCCTCTGAACGAATTGTGTAAGAATTTCTCTCTCTTTCACTGTCTTTGTTTTACGGGTTTTTAAAAGTAATTTATTTTTATAATGGGGTTTAGCTGCTTTTCACGGCTGTGTTTACGCGGCTTTACCCCCACTTGACTCACTTCCAGACAGATATCAATACATAGGTTTTAAGATTCTTACTAGTCACATATATTCTTTTGCGGTGAATAGGGGGTGTTGAGTCCAGTTCACTGAGCAAGGAGTAGGTCTTGTCTATTACATATTGGGTGTATGGAACGGTATCTGAGCGAATTTGAAACCCTTGTTTTATGCATCACCCCACCTCACCTTTCCCGTTAAGCAGCCATAGTGTGTTTTCTAAACGTGTGACTCTGTTCTGTTTTGTAAATCAGTTCAAGTGTAGCGGTTTTTACATTCCCTCTATAAGTGATAGCTTATGATAAGTGTCTTTTTCTGTGTGACTTTTTTCACTTAGAATCGTCGTAGCTAAATCCACTCATCTTGCTTCTACTAGCCTTATGACATTGATTTCATGTCTGAGTGATATTCCATTGTACATAAGGACCACAACTTCTTTATCCATTTTTCTCTTTCCTGGGATATTTAAGGTGTCATGAAGTGGAGGTTCTTGTCAACAGAGCAACCCTAAACTTTTGGTTGCCTGTGTCTTGCTGATTTTTAGTTTTCCCAATTTATACGCCCATGAGTGGACGTGCCCTATGCTCCCTAAGCTGTGTTTTTTCGATGTTTCAGGACACACCGTACACTTCTCCAGAGTGGCTGTTGGCAATTTACATCCCGCCCATCAGCGTAGCAAGGCTGCCATTTCTCCATGGCCTGTCCTGCATTTCTGGTTTTGACACTTTTTGCAGCATGACCCTTTTGACCGATGGGAAGCGAGACTTCTTTGTAGCGCTGTTTTGCCTTTCCAGGTTGCTTGGTTGGCCAAAAAGGGCGTATGCGTTTTTTCCTGAATATATTCAGGAAAAAACGCATACCCCCTTTTTGGCCAAGGGCATCATTGTCGACGTTTTGCCGCATTTCATGTGCTTTAAAGGCGATTCGAATCTACCTCCTGAAATCTGTTTCCTGCAATTCTGCCTTGCTTTCAAATCCTCTTCGTTGCCTTCCCTCAATATATCTGTGGATGAGAGTTATCATTTATAACTCTGCGGGTTTGTGAATTGCAGTGTCCCTGAGCTCCATTTTTCAACTCGCTTTTTTGGGAGCTGGCCGCAAAAGCGCGGGATTGCCTCAGGCCCTATTCTGCTTCTGGGCGGCAGGCTGAGCCTGTGGTTAATTCTTCTTCCTGATGGGAAAATAGAGTGACCTGTGCCTGTCCCAACACCTAGATCTAGTCTCTCATTGGTTGCCCCTCTTCCCGTTCATCCTCAGGACAAATTGCAACCTGTAGGGAACAGGAGCTTAAAAGTGCTGATTCTCCAAGTAGGGAGATTGCTAGTAAAGTAGCTGGAAAGGCGAACCCGAGCACAAGGAGATGAGAAATGAGGTGCTTATTAGAAACCTTTCAAAATCACACGGTGTACCATCTTCTGGGTTTCTCATGCATGTTTTCGATGTAGGAAGATGCACTTGAACCTGGAGATTTGGGACCCATGGGATGGGTACCAGGCAGTATTACTTTAAAGGGTCTGCGTTTGCTCACCCAACCTCACCCAACCTTTCAGCCCCAAGAGTGTCCACCCTTATGTCTCATCCAGCTGTGGGTCTAGATATGGTCAATCCAGGTTGCATCACAGCCTCTGAACGAATTGTGTAAGAATTTCTCTCTCTTTCACTGTCTTTGTTTTACGGGTTTTTAAAAGTAATTTATTTTTATAATGGGGTTTAGCTGCTTTTCACGGCTGTGTTTATGCGGCTTTACACCCACTTGACTCACTTCCAGACAGATATCAATACATAGGTTTTAAGATTCTTACTAGTCACATATATTCTTGTGCGGTGAATAGGGGGTGTTGAGTCCAGTTCACTGAGCAAGGAGTAGGTCTTGTTTATTACATATTGGGTGTATGGAACGATATCTGAGTGAATTTGAAACCCTTGTTTTATGCATCACCCCACCTCACCTTTCCCGTTAAGCAGCCATAGTGTGTTTTCTAAACGTGTGACTCTGTTCTGTTTTGTAATTCAGTTCAAGTGTAGCGGTTTTTACATTCCCTCTCTAAGTGATAGCTTATGATAAGTGTCTTTTTCTGTGTGACTTATTTCACTTAGAATCATCGTACCTAAATCCACTCATCTTGCTTCTACTAGCCTTATGACATTGATTTCATGTCTGAGTGATATTCCATTGTACATAAGGACCACAACTTCTTTATCCATTTTTCTCTTTCCTGGGATATTTAAGGTGTCATGAAGTGGAGGTTCTTGTCAACAGAGCAACCCTAAACTTTGGGGTGCCTGTGTCTTGCTGATTTTTAGTTTTCCCAATTTATACGCCCATGAGTGGACGTGCCCTATGCTCCCTAAGCTGTGTTTCTTCGATGTTTCAGGACACACCGTACACTTCTCCAGAGTGGCTGTTGGCAATTTACATCCCGCCCATCAGCGTAGCAAGGCTGCCATTTCTCCATGGCCTGTCCTGCATTTCTGGTTTTGACACTTTTTGCAGCATGACCCTTTTGACCGATGGGAAGCGAGACTTCTTTGTAGCGCTGTTTTGCCTTTCCAGGTTGCTTGGTTGGCCAAAAAAGGCGTATGCGTTTTTTCCTGAATATATTCAGGAAAAAACGCATACGCCCTTTTTGGCCAAGGGCATCATTGTCGACGTTTTGCCGCTTTTCATGTGCTTTAAAGGCGATTCGAATCTACCTCCTGAAATCTGTTTCCTGCAATTCTGCCTTGCTTTCAAATCCTCTTCGTTGCCTTCCCTCAATATATCTGTGGATGAGAGTTATCATTTATAACTCTGCGGGTTTGTGAATTGCAGTGTCCCTGAGCTCCATTTTTCAACTCGCTTTTTTGGGAGCTGGCCGCAAAAGCGCGGGATTGCCTCATGCCCTATTCTGCTTCTGGGCGGCAGGCTAAGCCTGTGGTTAATTCTTCTTCCTGATGGGAAAATAGAGTGACCTGTGCCTGTCCCAAAACCTAGATCTAGTCTCTCATTGGTTGCCCCTCTTCCCGTTCATCCTCAGGACAAATTGCATCCTGTAGGGAACAGGAGCTTAAAAGTGCTGATTCTCCAAGTAGGGAGATTGCTAGTAAAGTAGCTGGAAAGGCGAACCCGAGCACAACGAGATGAGAAATGAGGTGCGTATTAGAAACCTTTCAAAATCACACGGTGTACCATCTTCTGGGTTTCTCATGCATGTTTTCGATGTAGGAAGATGCCCTTGAACCTGGAGATTTGGAACCCATGGGATGGGTACCAGGCAGTATTACTTTAAAGGGTCTGCGTTTGCTCACCCAACCTCACCCAACCTTTCAGCCCCAAGAGTGTCCACCCTTATGTCTCATCCAGCTGTGGGTCTAGATATGGTCAATCCAGGTTGCATCACAGCCTCTGAACGAATTGTGTAAGAATTTCTCTCTCTTTCACTGTCTTTGTTTTACGGGTTTTTAAAAGTAATTTATTTTTATAATGGGGTTTAGCTGCTTTTCACGGCTGTGTTTACGCGGCTTTACACCCACTTGACTCACCTCCAGACAGATATCAATACATAGGTTTTAAGATTCTTACTAGTCACATATATTCTTGTGCGGTGAATAGGGGGTGTTGAGTCCAGTTCACTGAGCAAGGAGTAGGTCTTGTCTATTACATATTGGGTGTATGGAACGGTATCTGAGCGAATTTGAAACCCTTGTTTTATGCATCACCCCACCTCACCTTTCCCGTTAAGCAGCCATAGTGTGTTTTCTAAACGTGTGACTCTGTTCTGTTTTGTAATTCAGTTCAAGTGTAGCGGTTTTTACATTCCCTCTCTAAGTGATAGCTTATGATAAGTGTCTTTTTCTGTGTGACTTATTTCACTTAGAATCGTCGTAGCTAAATCCACTCATCTTGCTTCTACTAGCCTTATGACATTGATTTCATGTCTGAGTGATATTCCATTGTACATAAGGACCACAACTTCTTTATCCATTTTCCTCTTTCCTGGGATATTTAAGGTGTCATGAAGTGGAGGTTCTTGTCAACAGAGCAACCCTAAACTTTGGGGTGCCTGTGTCTTGCTGATTTTTAGTTTTCCCAATTTATACGCCCATGAGTGGACGTGCCCTATGCTCCCTAAACTGTGTTTTTTCGATGTTTCAGGACACACCGTACACTTCTCCAGAGTGGCTGTTGGCAATTTACATCCCGCCCATCAGCGTAGCAAGGCTGCCATTTCTCCATGGCCTGTCCTGCATTTCTGGTTTTGACACTTTTTGCAGCATGGCCCTTTTGACCGATGGGAAGCGAGACTTCTTTGTAGCGCTGATTTGCCTTTCCAGGTTGCTTGGTTGGCCAAAAAGGGCGTATGCGTTTTTTCCTGAATATATTCAGGAAAAAACGCATACGCCCTTTTTGGCCAAGGGCATCATTGTCGACGTTTTGCCGCTTTTCATGTGCTTTAAAGGCGATTCGAATCTACCTCCTGAAATCTGTTTCCTGCAATTCTGCCTTGCTTTCAAATCCTCTTCGATGCCTTCCCTCAATATATCTGTGGATGAGAGTTATCATTTATAACTCTGCGGGTTTGTGAATTGCAGTGTCCCTGAGCTCCATTTTTCAACTCGCTTTTTCGGGAGCTGGCCGCAAAAGTGCGGGATTGCCTCAGGTCCTATTCTGCTTCTGGGCGGCAGGCTGAGCCTGTGGTTAATTCTTCTTCCTGATGGGAAAATAGAGTGACCTGTGCCTGTCCCAACACCTAGATCTAGTCTCTCATTGGTTGCCCCTCTTCCCGTTCATCCTCAGGACAAATTGCAACCTGTAGGGAACAGGAGCTTAAAGGTGCTGATTCTCCAAGTAGGGAGATTGCTAGTAAAGTAGCTGGAAAGGCGAACCCGAGCACAAGGAGATGAGAAATGAGGTGCGTCTTAGAAACCTTTCAAAATCACACGGTGTAGCATCTTCTGGGTTTCTCATGCATGTTTTCGATGTAGGAAGATGCCCTTGAACCTGGAGATTTGGGACCCATGGGATGGATAGCAGGCAGTATTATTTTAAAGGGTCTGCGCTTGCTCACCCAACCTCACCCAAACTTTCAGCCCCAAGAGTGTCCACCCTTATGTCTCATCCAGCTGTGGGTCTAGATATGGTCAATCCAGGTTGCATCACAGCCTCTGAACGAATTTTGTAAGAATTTCTCTCTCTTTCACTGTCTTTGTTTTACAGGTTTTTAAAAGTAATTTATTTTTATAATGGGGTTTAGCTGCTTTTCACGGCTGTGTTTATGCGGCTTTACACCCACTTGACTCACTTCCAGACAGATATCAATACATAGGTTTTAAGATTCTTACTAGTCACATATATTCTTGTGCGGTGAATAGGGGGTGTTGAGTCCAGTTCACTGAGCAAGGAGTAGGTCTTGTCTATTACATATTGGGTGTATGGAACGGTATCTGAGCGAATTTGTAACCCTTGTTTTATGCATCACCCCACCTCACCTTTCCCGTTAAGCAGCCATAGTGTGTTTTCTAAACGTGTGACTCTGTTCTGTTTTGTAATTCAGTTCAAGTGTAGCGGTTTTTACATTCCCTCTATAAGTGATAGCTTATGATAAGTGTCTTTTTCTGTGTGACTTATTTCACTTAGAATCGTCGTAGCTAAATCCACTCATCTTGCTTCTACTAGCCTTATGACATTGATTTCATGTCTGAGTGATATTCCATTGTACATAAGGACCACAACTTCTTTATCCATTTTTCTCTTTCCTGGGATATTTAAGGTGTCATGAAGTGGAGGTTCTTGTCAACAGAGCAACCCTAAACTTTGGGGTGCCTGTGTCTTGCTGATTTTTAGTTTTCCCAATTTATACGCCCATGAGTGGACGTGCCCTATGCTCCCTCAGCTGTGTTTTTTCGATGTTTCAGGACACACCGTACACTTCTCCAGAGTGGCTGTTGGCAATTTACATCCCGCCCATCAGCGTAGCAAGGCTGCCATTTCTCCATGGCCTGTCCTGCATTTCTGGTTTTGACACTTTTTGCAGCATGACCCTTTTGACCGATGGGAAGCGAGACTTCTTTGTAGCGCTGATTTGCCTTTCCAGGTTGCTTGGTTGGCCAAAAAGGGCGTATGCGTTTTTTCCTGAATATATTCAGGAAAAAACGCATACGCCCTTTTTGGCCAAGGACATCATTGTCGACGTTTTGCCGCTTTTCATGTGCTTTAAATGCGATTCGAATCTACCTCCTGAAACCTGTTTCCTGCAATTCTGCCTTGCTTTTAAATCCTCTTCGTTGACTTCCCTCAATATATCTGTGGATGAGAGTTATCATTTATAACTCTGCGGGTTTGTGAATTGCAGTTTCCCTGAGCTCCATTTTTCAACTCGCTTTTTTGGGAGCTGGCCGCAAAAGCGCGGGATTGCCTCAGGCCCTATTCTGCTTCTGGGCGGCAGGCTGAGCCTGTGGTTAATTCTTCTTCCTGATGGGAAAATAGAGTGACCTGTGCCTGTCCCAACGCCTAGACCTAGTCTCTCATTGGTTGCCCCTCTTCCCGTTCATCCTCAGGACAAATTGCAACCTGTAGGGAACAGGAGCTTAAAGGTGCTGATTCTCCAAGTAGGGAGATTGCTAGTAAAGTAGCTGGAAAGGCGAACCCGAGCACAAGGAGATGAGAAATGAGGTGCGTATTAGAAACCTTTCAAAATCACACGGTGTACCATCTTCTGGGTTTCTCATGCATGTTTTTGATGTAGGAAGATGCCCTTGAACCTGGAGATTTGGGACCCATGGGATGGGTACCAGGCAGTATTACTTTAAAGGGTCTGCGCTTGCTCACCCAACCTCACCCAAACTTTGAGCCCCAAGAGTGTCCACCCTTATGTCTCATCCAGCTGTGGGTCTAGATATGGTCAATCCAGGTTGCATCACAGCCTCTGAACGAATTTTGTAAGAATTTCTCTCTCTTTCACTGTCTTTGTTTTACGGGTTTTTAAAAGTAATTTATTTTTATAATGGGGTTTAGCTGCTTTTCACGGCTGTGTTTATGCGGCTTTACACCCACTTGACTCACTTCCAGACAGATATCAATACATAGGTTTTAAGATTCTTACTAGTCACATATATTCTTGTGCGGTGAATAGGGGGTGTTGAGTCCAGTTCACTGAGCAAGGAGTAGGTCTTGTCTATTACATATTGGGTGTATGGAACGGTATCTGAGCGAATTTGAAACCCTTGTTTTATGCATCACCTCACCTCACCTTTCCCGTTAAGCAGCCATAGTGTGTTTTCTAAACGTGTGACTCTGTTCTGTTTTGTAATTCAGTTCAAGTGTAGCGGTTTTTACATTCCCTCTCTAAGTGATAGCTTATGATAAGTGTCTTTTTCTGTATGACTTATGTCACTTAGAATCGTCGTACCTAAATCCACTCATCTTGCTTCTACTAGCCTTATGACATTGATTTCATGTCTGAGTGATATTCCATTGTACATAAGGACCACAACGTCTTTATCCATTTTTCTCTTTCCTGGGATATTTAAGGTGTCGTGAAGTGGAGGTTCTTGTCAACAGAGCAGCCCTAAACTTTGGGGTGCCTGTGTCTTGCTGATTTTTAGTTTTCCCAATTTATACGCCCATGAGTGGACGTGCCCTATGCTCCCTAAGCTGTGTTTTTTCGATGTTTCAGGACACACCGTACACTTCTCCAGAGTGGCTGTTGGCAATTTACATCCCGCCCATCAGCGTAGCAAGGCTGCCATTTCTCCATGGCCTGTCCTGCATTTCTGGTTTTGACACTTTTTGCAGCATGAACCTTTTGACCGATGGGAAGTGAGACTTCTTTGTAGCGCTGATTTGCCTTTCCAGGTTGCTTGGTTTGCCAAAAAGGGCGTATGCGTTTTTTCCTGAATATATTCAGGAAAAAACGCATACGCCCTTTTTGGCCAAGGGCATCATTGTCGACGTTTTGCCGCTTTTCATGTGCTTTAAAGGCGATTCGAATCTACCTCCTGAAATCTGTTTCCTGCAATTCTGCCTTGCTTTCAAATCCTCTTCGATGCCTTCCCTCAATATATCTGTGGATGAGAGTTATCATTTATAACTCTGCGGGTTTGTGAATTGCAGTGTCCCTGAGCTCCATTTTTCAACTCGCTTTTTTGGGAGCTGGCCGCAAAAGTGCGGGATTGCCTCAGGTCCTATTCTGCTTCTGGGCGGCAGGCTGAGCCTGTGGTTAATTCTTCTTCCTGATGGGAAAATAGAGTGACCTGTGCCTGTCCCAACACCTAGATCTAGTCTCTCATTGGTTGCCCCTCTTCCCGTTCATCCTCAGGACAAATTGCAACCTGTAGGGAACAGGAGCTTAAAGGTGCTGATTCTCCAAGTAGGGAGATTGCTAGTAAAGTAGCTGGAAAGGCGAACCCGAGCACAAGGAGATGAGAAATGAGGTGCGTCTTAGAAACCTTTCAAAATCACACGGTGTACCATCTTCTGGGTTTCTCATGCATGTTTTCGATGTAGGAAGATGCCCTTGAACCTGGAGATTTGGGACCCATGGGATGGATAGCAGGCAGTATTATTTTAAAGGGTCTGCGCTTGCTCACCCAACCTCACCCAAACTTTCAGCCCCAAGAGTGTCCACCCTTATGTCTCATCCAGCTGTGGGTCTAGATATGGTCAATCCAGGTTGCATCACAGCCTCTGAACGAATTTTGTAAGAATTTCTCTCTCTTTCACTGTCTTTGTTTTACAGGTTTTTAAAAGTAATTTATTTTTATAATGGGGTTTAGCTGCTTTTCACGGCTGTGTTTATGCGGCTTTACACCCACTTGACTCACTTCCAGACAGATATCAATACATAGGTTTTAAGATTCTTACTAGTCACATATATTCTTGTGCGGTGAATAGGGGGTGTTGAGTCCAGTTCACTGAGCAAGGAGTAGGTCTTGTCTATTACATATTGGGTGTATGGAACGGTATCTGAGCGAATTTGTAACCCTTGTTTTATGCATCACCCCACCTCACCTTTCCCGTTAAGCAGCCATAGTGTGTTTTCTAAACGTGTGACTCTGTTCTGTTTTGTAATTCAGTTCAAGTGTAGCGGTTTTTACATTCCCTCTCTAAGTGATAGCTTATGATAAGTGTCTTTTTCTGTGTGACTTATTTCACTTAGAATCGTCGTAGCTAAATCCACTCATCTTGCTTCTACTAGCCTTATGACATTGATTTCATGTCTGAGTGATATTCCATTGTACATAAGGACCACAACTTCTTTATCCATTTTTCTCTTTCCTGGGATATTTAAGGTGTCATGAAGTGGAGGTTCTTGTCAACAGAGCAACCCTAAACTTTGGGGTGCCTGTGTCTTGCTGATTTTTAGTTTTCCCAATTTATACGCCCATGAGTGGACGTGCCCTATGCTCCCTCAGCTGTGTTTTTTCGATGTTTCAGGACACACCGTACACTTCTCCAGAGTGGCTGTTGGCAATTTACATCCCGCCCATCAGCGTAGCAAGGCTGCCATTTCTCCATTGCCTGTCCTGCATTTCTGGTTTTGACACTTTTTGCAGCATGACCCTTTTGACCGATGGGAAGCGAGACTTCTTTGTAGCACTGTTTTGCCTTTCCAGGTTGCTTGGTTGGCCAAAAAGGGCGTATGCGTTTTTTCCTGAATATATTCAGGAAAAAACGCATACGCCCTTTTTGGCCAAGGGCATCATTGTCGACGTTTTACCACTTTTCATGTGCTTTAAAGGCGATTCGAATCTACCTCCTGAAACCTGTTTCCTGCAATTCTGCCTTGCTTTCAAATCCTCTTCGTTGCCTTCCCTCAATATATCTGTGGATGGGAGTTATCATTTATAGCTCTGCGGGTTTGTGAATTGCAGTGTCCCTGAGCTCCATTTTTCAACTCGCTTTTTTGGGAGCTGGCCGCAAAAGTGCGGGATTGCCTCAGGCCCTATTCTGCTTCTGGGCGGCAGGCTGAGCCTGTGGTTAATTCTTCTTCCTGATGGGAAAATAGAGTGACCTGTGCCTGTCCCAACACCTAGATCTAGTCTCTCATTGGTTGCCCCTCTTCCCGTTCATCCTCAGGACAAATTGCAACCTGTAGGGAACAGGAGCTTAAAAGTGCTGATTCTCCAAGTAGGGAGATTGCTAGTAAAGTAGCTGGAAAGGCGAACCCGAGCACAAGGAGATGAGAAATGAGGTGCGTATTAGAAACCTTTCAAAATCACACGGTGTACCATCTTCTGGGTTTCTCATGCATGTTTTCGATGTAGGAAGATGCCCTTGAACCTGGAGATTTGGGACCCATGGGATGGGTACCAGGCAGTATTACTTTAAAGGGTCTGCGTTTGCTCACCCAACCTCACCCAACCTTTTAGCCCCAAGTGTGTCCACCCTTATGTCTCATCCAGCTGTGGGTCTAGATATGGTCAATCCAGGTTGCATCACAGCCTCTGAACGAATTGTGTAAGAATTTCTCTCTCTTTCACTGTCTTTGTTTTACGGGTTTTTAAAAGTAATTTATTTTTATAATGGGGTTTAGCTGCTTTTCACGGCTGTGTTTATGCGGCTTTACACCCACTTGACTCACTTCCAGACAGATATCAATACATAGGTTTTAAGATTCTTACTAGTCACATATATTCTTGTGAGGTGAATAGGAGGTGTTGAGTCCAGTTCACTGAGCAAGGAGTAGGTCTTGTCTATTACATATTGGGTGTATGGAATGGTATCTGAGCGAATTTGAAACCCTTGTTTTATGAATCACCCCACCTCTCCTTTCCCGTTAAGCAGCCATAGTATGTTTTCTAAACGTGTGACTCTGTTCTGTTTTGTAATTCAGTTCAAGTGTAGCGGGTTTTACATTCCCTCTATAAGTGATAGCTTATGATAAGTGTCTTTTTCTGTGTGACTTATTTCACTTAGAATCGTCGTATCTAAATCCACTCATCTTGCTTCTACTGGCCTTATGACATTGATTTCATGTCTGAGTGATATTCCATTGTACATAAGGACCACAACTTCTTTATCCATTTTTCTCTTTCCTGGGATATTTAAGGTGTCATGAAGTGGAGGTTCTTGTCAACAGAGCAGCCCTAAACTTTGGGGTGCCTGTGTCTTGCTGATTTTTAGTTTTCCCAATTTATACGCCCATGAGTGGACGTGCCCTATGCTCCCTAAGCTGTGTTTTTTCGATGTTTCAGGACACACCGTACACTTCTCCAGAGTGGCTGTTGGCAATTTACATCCCGCCCATCAGCGTAGCAAGGCTGCCATTTCTCCATGGCCTGTCCTGCATTTCTGGTTTTGACACTTTTTGCAGCATGACCCTTTTGACCGATGGGAAGCGAGACTTCTTTGTAGCGCTGATTTGCCTTTCCAGGTTGCTTGGTTGGCCAAAAAGGGCGTATGCGTTTTTTCCTGAATATATTCAGGAGAAAACGCATACGCTCTTTTTGGCCAAGGACATCATTGTCGACGTTTTGCCGCTTTTCATGTGCTTTAAAGGCGATTCGAATCTACCTCCTGAAACCTGTTTCCTGCAATTCTGCCTTGCTTTTAAATCCTCTTCGTTGACTTCCCTCAATATATCTGTGGATGAGAGTTATCATTTATAACTCTGCGGGTTTGTGAATTGCAGTTTCCCTGAGCTCCATTTTTCAACTCGCTTTTTTGGGAGCTGGCCGCAAAAGCGCGGGATTGCCTCAGGCCCTATTCTGCTTCTGGGCGGCAGGCTGAGCCTGTGGTTAATTCTTCTTCCTGATGGGAAATTAGAGTGACCTGTGCCTGTCCCAACGCCTAGACCTAGTCTCTCATTGGTTGCCCCTCTTCCCGTTCATCCTCAGGACAAATTGCAACCTGTAGGGAACAGGAGCTTAAAGGTGCTGATTCTCCAAGTAGGGAGATTGCTAGTAAAGTAGCTGGAATGGCGAACCCGAGCACAAGGAGATGAGAAATGAGGTGCGTATTAGAAACCTTTCAAAATCACACGGTGTACCATCTTCTGGGTTTCTCATGCATGTTTTTGATGTAGGAAGATGCCCTTGAACCTGGAGATTTGGGACCCATGGGATGGGTACCAGGCAGTATTACTTTAAAGGGTCTGCGCTTGCTCACCCAACCTCACCCAACCTTTGAGCCCCAAGAGTGTCCACCCTTATGTCTCATCCAGCTGTGGGTCTAGATATGGTCAATCCAGGTTGCATCACAGCCTCTGAACGAATTTTGTAAGAATTTCTCTCTCTTTCACTGTCTTTGTTTTACGGGTTTTTAAAAGTAATTTATTTTTATAATGGGGTTTAGCTGCTTTTCACGGCTGTGTATATGCGGCTTTACACCCACTTGACTCACTTCCAGACAGATATCAATACATAGGTTTTAAGATTCTTACTAGTCACATATATTCTTGTGCGGTGAATAGGGGGTGTTGAGTCAAGTTCACTGAGCAAGGAGTAGGTCTTGTCTATTACATATTGGGTGTATGGAACGGTATCTGAGCGAATTTGAACCCCTTGTTTTATGCATCACCCCACCTCACCTTTCCCGTTAAGCAGGCATAGTGTGTTTTCTAAACGTGTGACTCTGTTCTGTTTTGTAATTCAGTTCAAGTGTAGCGGGTTTTACATTCCCTCTCTAAGTGATAGCTTATGATAAGTGTCTTTTTCTGTGTGACTTATTTCACTTAGGGTCATCGTACCTAAATCCACTCATCTTGCTTCTACTAGCCTTATGACATTGATTTCATGTCTGAGTGATATTCCATTGTACATAAGGACCACAACTTCTTTATCCATTTTCCTCTTTCCTGGGATATTTAAGGTGTCATGAAGTGGAGGTTCTTGTCAACAGAGCAGCCCTAAACTTTGGGGTGCCTGTGTCTTGCTGATTTTTAGTTTTCCCAATTTATACGCCCATGAGTGGACGTGCCCTATGCTCCCTAAGCTGTGATTTTTGATGTTTCAGGACACACCGTACACTTCTCCAGAGTGGCTGTTGGCAATTTACATCCCGCCCATCAGCGTAGCAAGGCTGCCATTTCTCCATGGCCTGTCCTGCATTTCTGGTTTTGACACTTTTTGCAGCATGACCCTTTTGACCGATGGGAAGCGAGACTTCTTTGTAGCGCTGATTTGCCTTTCCAGGTTGCTTGGTTGGCCAAAAAGGGCGTATGCGTTTTTTCCTGAATATATTCAGGAAAAAACGCATACGCCCTTTTTGGCCAAGGGCATCATTGTCGACGTTTTGCCGCTTTTCATGTGCTTTAAAGGCAATTCGAATCTACCTCCTGAAACCTGTTTCCTGCAATTCTGCCTTGCTTTTAAATCCTCTTCGTTGACTTCCCTCAATATATCTGTGGATGAGAGTTATCATTTATAACTCTGCGGGTTTGTGAATTGCAGTTTCCCTGAGCTCCATTTTTCAACTCGCTTTTTTGGGAGCTGGCCGCAAAAGCGCGGGATTGCCTCAGGCCCTATTCTGCTTCTGGGCGGCAGGCTGAGCCTGTGGTTAATTCTTCTTCCTGATGGGAAAATAGAGTGACCTGTGCCTGTCCCAACGCCTAGACCTAGTCTCTCATTGGTTGCCCCTCTTCCCGTTCATCCTCAGGACAAATTGCAACCTGTAGGGAACAGGAGCTTAAAGGTGCTGATTCTCCAAGTAGGGAGATTGCTAGTAAAGTAGCTGGAAAGGCGAACCCGAGCACAAGGAGATGAGAAATGAGGTGCGTATTAGAAACCTTTCAAAATCACACGGTGTACCATCTTCTCGGTTTCTCATGCATGTTTTCGATGTAGGAAGATGCCCTTGAACCTGGAGATTTGGGACCCATGGGATGGGTACCAGGCAGTATTACTTTAAAGGGTCTGCGCTTGCTCACCCAACCTCACCCAACCTTTGAGCCCCAAGAGTGTCCACCCTTATGTCTCATCCAGCTGTGGGTCTAGATATGGTCAATCCAGGTTGCATCACAGCCTCTGAACGAATTTTGTAAGAATTTCTCTCTCTTTCACTGTCTTTGTTTTACGGGTTTTTAAAAGTAATTTATTTTTATAATGGGGTTTAGCTGCTTTTCACGGCTGTGTTTATGCGGCTTTACACCCACTTGACTCACTTCCAGACAGATATCAATACATAGGTTTTAAGATTCTTACTAGTCACATATATTCTTGTGCGGTGAATAGGGGGTGTTGAGTCCAGTTCACTGAGCAAGGAGTAGGTCTTGTCTATTACATATTGGGTGTATGGAACGGTATCTGAGCGAATTTGAAACCCTTGTTTTATGCATCACCCCACCTCACCTTTCCCGTTAAGCAGGCATAGTGTGTTTTCTAAACGTGTGACTCTGTTCTGTTTTGTAATTCAGTTCAAGTGTAGCGGGTTTTACATTCCCTCTCTAAGTGATAGCTTATGATAAGTGTCTTTTTCTGTGTGACTTATTTCACTTAGGATCATCGTACCTAAGTCCACTCATCTTGCTTCTACTAGCCTTATGAAATTGATTTCATGTCTGAGTGATATTCCATTGTACATAAGGACCACAACTTCTTTATCCACTTTCCTCTTTCCTGGGATATTTAAGGTGTCATGAAGTGGAGGTTCTTGTCAACAGAGCAGCCCTAAACTTTGGGGTGCCTGTGTCTTGCTGATTTTTAGTTTTCCCAATTTATACGCCCATGAGTGGACGTGCCCTATGCTCCCTAAGCTGTGTTTTTTCGATGTTTCAGGACACACCGTACACTTCTCCAGAGTGGCTGTTGGCAATTTACATCCCGCCCATCAGCGTAGCAAGGCTGCCATTTCTCCATGGCCTGTCCTGCATTTCTGGTTTTGACACATTTTGCAGCATGACCCTTTTGACCGATGGGAAGCGAGACTTCTTTGTAGCGCTGATTTGCCTTTGCAGGTTGCTCGGTTGGCCAAAAAGGGCGTATGCGTTTTTTCCTGAATATATTCAGGAAAAAACGCATACGCCCTTTTTGGCCAAGGGCATCATTGTCGACGTTTTGTCGCTTTTCATGTGCTTTAAAGGCGATTCGAATCTACCTTCTGAAATCTGTTTCCTGCAATTCTGCCTTGCTTTCAAATCCTCTTCGTTGCCTTCCCTCAATATATCTGTGGATGAGAGTTATCATTTATAACTCTGCGGGTTTATGAATTGCAGTGTCCCTGAGCTGAATTTTTCAACTCGCTTTTTTGGGAGCTGGCCGCAAAAGCGCGGGATTGCCTCAGGCCCTATTCTGCTTCTGGGCGGCAGGCTGAGCCTGTGGTTAATTCTTCTTCCTGATGGGAAAATAGAGTGACCTGTGCCTGTCCCAACACCTAGATCTAGTCTCTCATTGGTTGCCCCTCTTCCCGTTCATCCTCAGGACAAATTGCAACCTGTAGGGAACAGGAGCTTAAAGGTGCTGATTCTCCAAGTAGGGAGATTGCTAGTAAAGTAGCTGGAAAGGCGAACCCGAGCACAAGGAGATGAGAAATGAGGTGCGTCTTAGAAACCTTTCAAAATCACACGGTGTACCATCTTCTGGGTTTCTCATGCATGTTTTCGATGTAGGAAGATGCCCTTGAACCTGGAGATTTGGGACCCATGGAATGGGTACCAGGCAGTATTACTTTAAAGGGTCTGCGTTTGTTCACCCAACCTCACCCAACCTTTCAGCCCCAAGAGTGTCCACCCTTATGTCTCATCCAGCTGTGGGTCTAGATATGGTCAATCCAGGTTGCATCACAGCCTCTGAACGAATTTTGTAAGAATTTCTCTCTCTTTCACTGTCTTTGGTTTACCGGTTTTTAAAAGTAATTTATTTTTATAATGGGGTTTAGCTGCTTTTCACGGCTGTGTTTATGCGGCTTTACACCCACTTGACTCACTTCCAGACAGATATCAATACATAGGTTTTAAGATTCTTACTAGTCACATATATTCTTGTGTGGTGAATAGGGGGTGTTGAGTCCAGTTCACTGAGCAAGGAGTAGGTCTTGTCTATTACATATTGGGTGTATGGAACGGTATCTGAGCGAATTTGAAACCCTTGTTTTATGCATCACCCCACCTCACCTTTCCCGTTAAGCAGCCATAGTGTGTTTTCTAAACGTGTGACTCTGTTCTGTTTTGTAATTCAGTTCAAGTGTAGCGGTTTTTACATTCCCTCTCTAAGTGATAGCTTATGATAAGTGTCTTTTTCTGTGTGACTTATTTCACTTAGAATCGTCGTACCTAAATCCACTCATCTTGCTTCTACTAGCCTTATGACATTGATTTCATGTCTGAGTGATATTCCATTGTACATAAGGACCACAACTTCTTTATCCATTTTTCTCTTTCCTGGGATATTTAAGTTGTCGTGAAGTGGAGGTTCTTGTCAACAGAGCAGCCCTAAACTTTGGGGTGCCTGTGTCTTGCTGATTTTTAGTTTTCCCAATTTATACTCCCATGAGTGGGCGTGCCCTATGCTCCCTAAGCTGTGTTTTTTCGATGTTTCAGGACACACCGTACACTTCTCCAGAGTGGCTGTTGGCAATTTACATCCCGCCCATCAGCGTAGCAAGGCTGCCATTTCTCCATGGCCTGTCCTGCATTTCTGGTTTTGACACTTTTTGCAGCATGACCCTTTTGACCGATGGGAAGCGAGACTTCTTTGTAGCGCTGATTTGCCTTTGCAGGTTGCTCGGTTGGCCAAAAAGGGCGTATGCGTTTTTTCCTGAATATATTCAGGAAAAAACGCATACGCCCTTTTTGGCCAAGGGCATCATTGTCGACGTTTTGTCGCTTTTCATGTGCTTTAAAGGCGATTCGAATCTACCTCCTGAAATCTGTTTCCTGCAATTCTGCCTTGCTTTCAAATCCTCTTCGTTGCCTTCCCTCAATATATCTGTGGATGAGAGTTATCATTTATAACTCTGCGGGTTTATGAATTGCAGTGTCCCTGAGCTGAATTTTTCAACTCGCTTTTTTGGGAGCTGGCCGCAAAAGCGCGGGATTGCCTCAGGCCCTATTCTGCTTCTGGGCGGCAGGCTGAGCCTGTGGTTAATTCTTCTTCCTGATGGGAAAATAGAGTGACCTGTGCCGGTCCCAACACCTAGATCTAGTCTCTCATTGGTTGCCCCTCTTCCCGTTCATCCTCAGGACAAATTGCAACCTGTAGGGAACAGGAGCTTAAAGGTGCTGATTCTCCTAGTAGGGAGATTGCTAGTAAAGTAGCTGGAAAGGCGAACCCAAGGACAAGGAGATGAGAAATGAGGTGCGTATTAGAAAACTTTCAAAATCACACGGTGTACCATCTTCTGGGTTTCTCATGCATGTTTTCGATGTAGGAAGATGCCCTTGAACCTGGAGATTTGGGACCCATGGGATGGCTACCAGGCAGTATTACTTTAAAGGGTCTGCGTTTGCTCACCCAACCTCACCCAAACTTTCAGCCCCAAGAGTGTCCACCCTTATGTCTCATCCAGCTGTGGGTCTAGATATGGTCAATCCAGGTTGCATCACAGCCTCTGAACGAATTGTGTAAGAATTTCTCTCTCTTTCACTGTCTTTGTTTTACGGGTTTTTAAAAGTAATTTATTTTTATAATGGGGTTTAGCTGCTTTTCACGGCTGTGTTTATGTGGCTTTACACCCACTTGACTCACTTCCAGACAGATATCAATACACAGGTTTTAAGATTCTTACCAGTCACATATATTCTTGTGCGGTGAATAGGGGGTGTTGAGTCCATTTCACTGAGCAAGGAGTAGGTCTTGTCTATTACATATTGGGTGTACGGAACGGTATCTGAGCGAATTTGAAACCCTTGTTTTATGCCTCACCCCACCTCACCTTTCCCGTTAAGCAGCCATAGTGTGTTTTCTAAACGTGTGACTCTGTTCTGTTTTGTAATTCAGTTCAAGTGTAGCGGTTTTTACATTCCCTCTCTAAGTGATAGCTTATGATAAGTGTCTTTTTCTGTGTGACTTATTTCACTTAGGATCATCGTACTTAAATCCACTCATCTTGCTTCTACTAGCCTTATGACATTGATTTCATGTCTGAGTGATATTCCATTGTACATAAGGACCACAACTTCTTTATCCATTTTTCTCTTTCCTGGGATATTTAAGGTGTCATGAAGTGGAGGTTCTTGTTAACAGAGCAGCCCTAAACTTTGGGGTGCCTGTGTCTTGCTGATTTTTAGTTTTCCCAATTTATACGCCCATGAGTGGACGTGCCCTATGCTCCCTAAGCTGTGTTTTTTCGATGTTTCAGGACACACCGTACACTTCTCCAGAGTGGCTGTTGGCAATTTACATCCCGCCCATCAGCGTAGCAAGGCTGCCATTTCTCCATGGCCTGTCCTGCATTTCTGGTTTTGACACTTTTTGCAGCATGGCCCTTTTGACCAATGGGAAGCGAGACTTCTTTGTAGCGCTGATTTGCCTTTCCAGGTTGCTTGGTTGGCCAAAAAGGGCGTATGCGTTTTTTCCTGAATATATTCAGGAAAAAACACATACGCCCTTTTTGGCCAAGGGCATCATTGTCGACGTTTTGTCGCTTTTCATGTGCTTTAAAGGCGATTCGAATCTACCTCCTGAAATCTGTTTCCTGCAATTCTGCCTTGCTTTGAAATCCTCTTTGTTGCCTTCCCTCAATATATCTGTGGATGAGAGTTATCATTTATAACTCTGCGGGTTTATGAATTGCAGTGTGCCTGAGCTCCATTTTTCAACTCGCTTTTTTGGGAGCTGGCCGCAAAATCGCGGGATTGCCTCAGGCCCTATTCTGCTTCTGGGCGGCAGGCTGAGCCTGTGGTTAATTCTTCTTCCTGATGGGAAAATAGAGTGACCTGTGCCTGTCCCAACACCTAGATCTAGTCTCTCATTGGTTGCCCCTCTTCCCGTTCATCCTCAGGACAAATTGCAACCTGTAGGGAACAGGAGCTTAAAGGTGCTGATTCTCCAAGTAGGGAGATTGCTAGTAAAGTAGCTGGAAAGGCGAACCCGAGCACAAGGAGATGAGAAATGAGGTGCGTATTAGAAAACTTTCAAAATCACACGGTGTACCATCTTCTGGGTTTCTCATGCATGTTTTCGATGTAGGAAGATGCCCTTGAACCTGGAGATTTGGGACCCATGGGATGGGTACCAGGCAGTATTACTTTAAAGGGTCTGCGTTTGCTCACCCAACCTCACCCAACCTTTGAGCCCCAAGAGTGTCCACCCTTATGTCTCATCCAGCTGTGGGTCTAGATATAGTCAATCCAGGTTGCATCACAGCCTCTGAACGAATTGTGTAAGAATTTATCTCTCTTTCACTGTCTTTGTTTTACGGGTTTTTAAAAGTAATTTATTTTTATAATGGGATTTAGCTGCTTTTCACGGCTGTGTTTATGCGGCTTTACACCCACTTGACTCACTTCCAGACAGATATCAATACATAGGTTTTAAGATTCTTACTAGTCACATATATTCTTGTGCGGTGAATAGGGGGTGTTGAGTCCAGTTCACTGAGCAAGGAGTAGGTCTTGTCTATTACATATTGGGTGTACAGAACTCTATCTGAGCGAATTTGAAACCCTTGTTTTATGCATCACCCCACCTCACCTTTCCCGTTAAGCAGGCATAGTGTGTTTTCTAAACGTGTGACTCTGTTCTGTTTTGTAATTCAGTTCAAGTGTAGCGGTTTTTACATTCCCTCTATAAGTGATTGCTTATGATAAGTGTCTTTTTCTGTGTGACTTATTTCACTTAGGATCATCGTACCTAAATCCACTCATCTTGCTTCTACTAGCCTTATGACATTGATTTCATGTCTGAGTGATATTCCATTGTACATAAGGACCACAACTTCTTTATCCATTTTTCTCTTTCCTGGGATATTTAAGGTGTCATGAAGTGGAGGTTCTTGTCAACAGAGCAGCCCTAAACTTTCGGGTGCCTGTGTCTTGCTGATTTTTAGTTTTCCCATTTTATACGCCCATGAGTGGACGTGCCCTATGCTCCCTAAGCTGTGTGTTTTAGATGTTTCAGGACACACCGTACAGTTCTCCAGAGTGGCTGTTGGCAATTTACATCCCGCCCATCAGCGTAGCAAGGCTGCCATTTCTCCATGGCCTGTCCTGCATTTCTGGTTTTGACACTTTTTGCAGCATGACCCTTTTGACCGATGGGAAGCGAGACTTTTTTGTAGCGCTGTTTTGCCTTTCCAGGTTGCTTGGTTGGCCAAAAAGGGCGTATGCGTTTTTTCCTGAATATATTCAGGAAAAAACGCATACGCCCTTTTTGGCCAAGGGCATCATTTTCGACGTTTTGCCGCTTTTCATGTGCTTTAAAGGCGATTCGAATCTACCTCCTGAAATCTGTTTCCTGCAATTCTGCCTTGCTTTCAAATCCTCTTCGTTGCCTTCCCTCAATATATCTGTGGATGAGAGTTATCATTTACAACTCTGTGGGTTGGTGAATTGCAGTGTCCCTGAGCTGAATTTTTCAACTCGCTTTTTCGGGAGCTGGCCGCAAAAGCGCGGGATTGCCTCAGGCCCTATTCTGCTTCTGGGCGGCAGGCTGAGCCTGTGGTTAATTCTTCTTCCTGATGGGAAAATAGAGTGACCTGTGCCTGTCCCAACACCTAGATCTAGTCTCTCATTGGTTGCCCCTCTTCCCGTTCATCCTCAGGACAAATTGCAACCTGTAGGGAACAGGAGGTTAAAGGTCCTGATTCTCCAAGTAGGGAGATTGCTAGTAAAGTAGCTGCAATGGCGAACCCGAGCACAAGGAGATGAGAAATGAGGTGCGTCTTAGAAACCTTTCAAAATCACACGGTGTACCATCTTCTGGGTTTCTCATGCATGTTTTCGATGTAGGAAGATGCCCTTGAACCTGGAGATTTGGGACCCATGGGATGGGTACCACGCAGTATTACTTTAAAGGGTCTGCGTTTGCTCACCCAACCTCACCCAACCTTTCAGCCCCAAGAGTGTCCACCCTTATGTCTCATCCAGCTATGGGTCTAGATATGGTCAATCCAGGTTGCATCACAGCCTCTGAACGAATTGTGTAAGAATTTCTCTCTCTTTCACTGTCTTTGTTTTACGGGTTTTTAAAAGTAATTTATTTTTATAATGGGGTTTAGCTGCTTTTCACGGCTGTGTTTATGCGGCTTTACACCCACTTGACTCACTTCCAGACAGATATCAATACATAGGTTTTAAGATTCTTACTAGTCACATATATTCTTGTGCGGTGAATAGGGGGTGTTGAGTCCAGTTCACTGAGCAAGGAGTAGGTCTTGTCTATTACATATTGGGTGTATGGAACGGTATCTGAGCGAATTTGAAACCCTTGTTTTATGCATCACCCCACCTCACCTTTCCCGTTAAGCAGCCATAGTGTGTTTTCTAAATGTGTGACTCTGTTCTGTTTTGTAATTCAGTTCAAGTGTAGCGGTTTTTACATTCCCTCTCTAAGTGATAGCTTATGATAAGTGTCTTTTTCTGTGTGACTTATTTCACTTAGAATCATCGTACCTAAATCCACTCATCTTGCTTCTACTAGCCTTATGACATTGATTTCATATCTGAGTGATATTCCATTGTACATAAGGACCACAACTTCTTTATCCATTTTTCACTTTCCTGGGATATTTAAGGTGTCATGAAGTGGAGGTTCTTGTCAACAGAGCAGCCCTAAACTTTGGGGTGCCTGTGTCCTGCTGATTTTTAGTTTTCCCTATTTATACGCCCATGAGTGGACGTGCCCTATGCTCCCTAAGCTGTGTTTTTTCGATGTTTCAGGACACACCGTAAACTTCTCCAGATTGGCTGTTGGCAATTTACATCCCGCCCATCAGCGTAGCAAGGCTGCCATTTCTCCATGGCCTGTCCTGCATTTCTGGTTTTGACAATTTTTGCAGCATGGCCCTTTGGACCGATGGGAAGCGAGACTTCTTTGTAGCGCTGATTTGCCTTTCCAGGTTGCTTGGTTGGCCAAAAATGGGGTATGCGTTTTTTCCTGAATATATTCAGGAAAAAACGCATACCCCCTTTTTGGCCAAGGGCATCATTGTCGAAGTTTTGCCGCTTTTCATGTGCTTTAAAGGCGATTCGAATCTACCTCCTGAAATCTGTTTCCTGCAATTCTGCCTTGCTTTCAAATGCTCTTCGTTGCCGTCCCTCAATATATCTGTGGATGAGAGTTATCATTTATAACTCTGCAGGTTTGTGAATTGCAGTGTCCCTGAGCTCCATTTTTCAACTCGCTTTTTTGGGAGCTGGCCGCAAAAGCGCGGGATTGCCTCAGGCCCTATTCTGCTTCTGGGCGGCAGGCTGAGCCTGTGGTTAATTCTTCTTCCTGATGGGAAAATAGAGTGACCTGTGCCTGTCCCAACACCTAGATCTAGTCTCTCATTGGTTGCCCCTCTTCCCGTTCATTCTCAGGACAAATTGCAACCTGTAGGGAACAGGAGCTTAAAGGTGCTGATTCTCCAAGTAGGGAGATTGCTAGTAAAGTAGCTGGAAAGGCGAACCCGAGCACAAGGAGATGAGAAATGAGGTGCCTATTAGAAAACTTTCAAAATCACACGGTGTACCATCTTCTGGGTTTCTCATGCATGTTTTCGATGTAGGAAGATGCCCTTGAACCTGGAGATTTGGGACCCATGGGATGGGTACCACGCAGTATTACTTTAAAGGGTCTGCGTTTGCTCACCCAACCTCACCCAACCTTTGAGCCCCAAGAGTGTCCACCCTTATGTCTCATCCAGCTGTGGGTCTAGATATGGTCAATCCAGGTTGCATCACAGCCTCTGAACGAATTGTGTAAGAATTTATCTCTCTTTCACTGTCTTTGTTTTACGGGTTTTTAAAAGTAATTTATTTTTATAATGGGATTTAGCTGCTTTTCACGGCTGTGTTTATGCGGCTTTACACCCACTTGACTCACTTCCAGACAGATATCAATACATAGGTTTTAAGATTCTTACTAGTCACATATATTCTTGTGCGGTGAATAGGGGGTGTTGAGTCCAGTTCACTGAGCAAGGAGTAGGTCTTGTCTATTACATATTGGGTGTACAGAACTCTATCTGAGCGAATTTGAAACCCTTGTTTTATGCATCACCCCACCTCACCTTTCCCGTTAAGCAGGCATAGTGTGTTTTCTAAACGTGTGACTCTGTTCTGTTTTGTAATTCAGTTCAAGTGTAGCGGTTTTTACATTCCCTCTATAAGTGATTGCTTATGATAAGTGTCTTTTCTGTGTGACTTATTTCACTTAGGATCATCGTACCTAAATCCACTCATCTTGCTTCTACTAGCCTTATGACATTGATTTCATGTCTGAGTGATATTCCATTGTACATAAGGACCACAACTTCTTTATCCATTTTTCTCTTTCCTGGGATATTTAAGGTGTCATGAAGTGGAGGTTCTTGTCAACAGAGCAGCCCTAAACTTTCGGGTGCCTGTGTCTTGCTGATTTTTAGTTTTCCCATTTTATACGCCCATGAGTGGACGTGCCCTATGCTCCCTAAGCTGTGTGTTTTAGATGTTTCAGGACACACCCTACAGTTCTCCAGAGTGGCTGTTGGCAATTTACATCCCGCCCATCAGCGTAGCAAGGCTGCCATTTCTCCATGGCCTGTCCTGCATTTCTGGTTTTGACACTTTTTGCAGCATGACCCTTTTGACCGATGGGAAGCGAGACTTTTTTGTAGCGCTGTTTTGCCTTTCCAGGTTGCTTGGTTGGCCAAAAAGGGCGTATGCGTTTTTTCCTGAATATATTCAGGAAAAAACGCATACGCCCTTTTTGGCCAAGGGCATCATTGTCGACGTTTTGCCGCTTTTCATGTGCGTTAAAGGCGATTCGAATCTACCTCCTGAAATCTGTTTCCTGCAATTCTGCCTTGCTTTCAAATCCTCTTCGTTGCCTTCCCTCAATATATCTGTGGATGAGAGTTATCATTTATAACTCTGCGGGTTTGTGAATTGCAGTGTCCCTGAGCTCCATTTTTCAACTCGCTTTTTTGGGAGCTGGCCGCAAAAGCGCGGGATTGCCTCAGGCCCTATTCTGCTTCTGGGCGGCAGGCTGAGCCTGTGGTTAATTCTTCTTCCTGATGGGAAAATAGAGTGACCTGTGCCTGTCCCAACACCTAGATCTAGTCTCTCATTGGTTGCCCCTCTTCCCGTTCATTCTCAGGACAAATTGCAACCTGTAGGGAACAGGAGCTTAAAGGTGCTGATTCTCCAAGTAGGGAGATTGCTAGTAAAGTAGCTGGAAATGCGAACCCGAGCACAAGGTGATGAGAAATGAGGTGCGTCTTAGAAACCTTTCAAAATCACACGGTGTACCATCTTCTGGGTTTCTCATGCATGTTTTCGATGTAGGAAGATGCCCTTGAACCTGGAGATTTGGGACCCATGGGATGGGTACCACGCAGTATTACTTTAAAGGGTCTGCGTTTGCTCACCCAACCTCACCCAACCTTTCAGCCCCAAGAGTGTCCACCCTTATGTCTCATCCAGCTGTGGGTCCAGATATGGTCAATCCAGTTTGCATCACAGCCTCTGAACGAATTGTGTAAGAATTTCTCTCTCTTTCACTGTCTTTGTTTTACGGGTTTTTAAAAGTAATTTATTTTTATAATGGGGTTTAGCTGGTTTTCACGGCTGTGTTTATGCGGCTTTACACCCACTTGACTCACATCCAGACAGATATCAATACATAAGTTTTAAGATTCTTACTAGTCACATATATTCTTGTGCGGTGAATAGGGGGTGTTGAGTCCAGTTCACTGAGCAAGGAGTAGGTCTTGTCTATTACATATTGGGTGTACGGAACTGTATCTGAGCGAATTTGAAACCCTTGTTTTATGCATCACCCCACCTCACCTTTCCCGTTAAGCAGGCATAGTGTGTTTTCTAAACGTGTGACTCTGTTCTGTTTTGTAATTCAGTTCAAGTGTAGCGGTTTTTACATTCCCTCTATAAGTGATAGCTTATGATAAGTGTCTTTTTCTGTGTGACTTATTTCACTTAGGATCATCGTACCTAAATCCAATCATCTTGCTTCTACTAACCTTATGACATTGATTTCATGTCTGAGTGATATTCCATTGTACATAAGGACCACAAATTCTTTATCCATTTTGCTCTTTCCTGGGATATTTAAGGTGTCATGAAGTGGAGGTTCTTGTCAACAGAGCAGCCCTAAACTTTGGGGTGCCTTGTCTTGCTGATTTTTAGTTTTCCCAATTTATACGCCCATGAGTGGACGTGCCCTATGCTCCCTAAGCTGTGTGTTTTAGATGTTTCAGGACACACCGTACAGTTCTCCAGAGTGGCTGTTGGCAATTTACATCCCGCCCATCATCGTAGCAAGGCTGCCATTTCTCCATGGCCTGTCCTGCATTTCTGGTTTTGACACTTTTTGCAGCATGACCCTTTTGACCGATGGGAAGCGAGACTTCTTTGTAGCGCTGATTTGCCTTTCAAGGTTGCTTAGTTGACCAAAAAGGGCGTATGCGTTTTTTCCTGAATATATTCAGGAAAAAACGCATACGCCCTTTTTGGCCAAGGGCATCATTGTCGACGTTTTGCCGCTTTTCATGTGCTTTAAAGGCGATTCGAATCTACCTCCTGAAATCTGTTTCCTGCAATTCTGCCTTGCTTTCAAATCCTCTTCGTTGCCTTCCCTCAATATATCTGTGGATGAGAGTTATCATTTATAACTCTGCGGGTTTATGAATTGCAGTGTCCCTGAGCTCCATTTTTCAACTCGCTTTTTTGGGAGCTGGCCGCAAAATCGCGGGATTGCCTCAGGCCCTATTCTGCTTCTGGGCGGCAGGCTGAGCCTGTGGTTAATTCTTCTTCCTGATGGGAAAATAGAGTGACCTGTGCCTGTCCCAACACCTAGATCTAGTCTCTCATTGGTTGCCCCTCTTCCCGTTCATCCTCAGGACAAATTGCAACCTGTAGGGAACAGGAGCTTAAAGGTGCTGATTCTCCAAGTAGGGAGATTTCTAGTAAAGTAACTGGAAAGGCGAACCCGAGCACAAGGAGATGAGAAATGAGGTGCGCATTAGAAACCTTTCAAAATCACACGGTGTACCATCTTCTGGGTTTCTCATGCATGTTTTCGATGTAGGAAGATGCCCTTGAACCTGGAGATTTGGGACCCATGGGATGGGTACCAGGCAGTATTACTTTAAAGGGTCTGCGTTTGCTCACCCAACCTCACCCAACCTTTGAGCCCCAAGAGTGTCCACCCTTATGTCTCATCCAGCTGTGGGTCTAGATATGGTCAATCCAGGTTGCATCACAGCCTCTGAACGAATTGTGTAAGAATTTATCTCTCTTTCACTGTCTTTGTTTTACGGGTTTTTAAAAGTAATTTATTTTTATAATGGGATTTAGCTGCTTTTCACGGCTGTGTTTATGCGGCTTTACACACACTTGACTCACTTCCAGACAGATATCAATACATAGGTTTTAAGATTCTTACTAGTCACATATATTCTTGTGCGGTGAATAGGGGGTGTTGAGTCCAGTTCACTGAGCAAGGAGTAGGTCTTGTCTATTACATATTGGGTGTACAGAACTCTATCTGAGCGAATTTGAAACCCTTGTTTTATGCATCACCCCACCTCACCTTTCCCGTTAAGCAGGCATAGTGTGTTTTCTAAACGTGTGACTCTGTTCTGTTTTGTAATTCAGTTCAAGTGTAGCGGTTTTTACATTCCCTCTATAAGTGATTGCTTATGATAAGTGTCTTTTTCTGTGTGACTTATTTCACTTAGGATCATCGTACCTAAATCCACTCATCTTGCTTCTACTAGCCTTATGACATTGATTTCATGTCTGAGTGATATTCCATTGTACATAAGGACCACAACTTCTTTATCCATTTTTCTCTTTCCTGGGATATTTAAGGTGTCATGAAGTGGAGGTTCTTGTCAACAGAGCAGCCCTAAACTTTCGGGTGCCTGTGTCTTGCTGATTTTTAGTTTTCCCATTTTATACGCCCATGAGTGGACGTGCCCTATGCTCCCTAAGCTGTGTGTTTTAGATGTTTCAGGACACACCGTACAGTTCTCCAGAGTGGCTGTTGGCAATTTACATCCCGCCCATCAGCGTAGCAAGGCTGCCATTTCTCCATGGCCTGTCCTGCATTTCTGGTTTTGACACATTTTGCAGCGTGACCCTTTTGACCGATGGGAAGCGAGACTTCTTTGTAGCGCTGATTTGCCTTTCCAGGTTGCTTGGTTGGCCAAAAAGGGCGTATGCGTTTTTTCCTGAATATATTCAGGAAAAAACGCATACGCCCTTTTTGGCCAAGGGCATCATTGTCGACGTTTTGCCGCTTTTCATGTGCTTTAAAGGCGATTCGAATCTACCTCCTGAAATCTGTTTCTTGCAATTCTGCCTTGCTTTCAAATCCTCTTCGTTGCCTTCCCTCAATATATCTGTGGATGAGAGTTATCATTTATAACTCTGCGGGTTGGTGAATTGCAGTGTCCCTGAGCTCCATTTTTCAACTCGCTTTTTCGGGAGCTGGCCGCAAAAGCGCGGGATTGCCTCAGGCCCTATTCTGCTTCTGGGCGGCAGGCTGAGCCTGTGGTTAATTCTTCTTCCTGATGGGAAAATAGAGTGACCTGTGCCTGTCCCAACACCTAGATCTAGTCTCTCATTGGTTGCCCCTCTTCCCGTTCATCCTCAGGACAAATTGCAACCTGTAGGGAACAGGAGGTTAAAGGTCCTGATTCTCCAAGTAGGGAGATTGCTAGTAAAGTAGCTGCAATGGCGAACCCGAGCACAAGGAGATGAGAAATGAGGTGCGTCTTAGAAACCTTTCAAAATCACACGGTGTACCATCTTCTGGGTTTCTCATGCATGTTTTCGATGTAGGAAGATGCCCTTGAACCTGGAGATTTCGGACCCATGGGATGGGTACCACGCAGTATTACTTTAAAGGGTCTGCGTTTGCTCACCCAACCTCACCCAACCTTTCAGCCCCAAGAGTGTCCACCCTTATGTCTCATCCAGCTGTGGGTCTAGATATGGTCAATCCAGGTTGCATCACAGCCTCTGAACGAATTGTGTAAGAATTTCTCTCTCTTTCACTGTCTTTGTTTTACGGGTTTTTAAAAGTAATTTATTTTTATAATGGGGTTTAGCTGCTTTTCACGGCTGTGTTTATGCGGCTTTACACCCACTTGACTCACTTCCAGACAGATATCAATACATAGGTTTTAAGATTCTTACTAGTCACATATATTCTTGTGCGGTGAATAGGGGGTGTTGAGTCCAGTTCACTGAGCAAGGAGTAGGTCTTGTCTATTACATATTGGGTGTATGGAACGGTATCTGAGCGAATTTGAAACCCTTGTTTTATGCATCACCCCACCTCACCTTTCCCGTTAAGCAGCCATAGTGTGTTTTCTAAACGTGTGACTCTGTTCTGTTTTGTAATTCAGTTCAAGTGTAGCGGTTTTTACATTCCCTCTCTAAGTGATAGCTTATGATAAGTGTCTTTTTCTGTGTGACTTATTTCACTTAGAATCATCGTACCTAAATCCACTCATCTTGCTTCTACTAGCCTTATGACATTGATTTCATATCTGAGTGATATTCCATTGTACATAAGGACCACAACTTCTTTATCCATTTTTCTCTTTCCTGGGATATTTAAGGTGTCATGAAGTGGAGGTTCTTGTCAACAGAGCAGCCCTAAACTTTGGGGTGCCTGTGTCTTGCTGATTTTTAGTTTTCCCTATTTATACGCCCATGAGTGGACGTGCCCTATGCTCCCTAAGCTGTGTTTTTTCGATGTTTCAGGACACACCGTACACTTCTCCAGATTGGCTGTTGGCAATTTACATCCCGCCCATCAGCGTAGCAAGGCTGCCATTTCTCCATGGCCTGTCCTGCATTTCTGGTTTTGACACTTTTTGCAGCATGGCCCTTTGGACCGATGGGAAGCGAGACTTCTTTGTAGCGCTGATTTGCCTTTCCAGGTTGCTTGGTTGGCCAAAAAGGGCGTATGCGTTTTTTCCTGAATATATTCAGGAAAAAACGCATACGCCCTTTTTGGCCAAGGGCATCATTGTCGACGTTTTGCCGCTTTTCATGTGCTTTAAAGGCGATTCGAATCTACCTCCTGAAATCTGTTTCCTGCAATTCTGCCTTGCTTTCAAATGCTCTTCGTTGCCGTCCCTCAATATATCTGTGGATGAGAGTTATCATTTATAACTCTGCGGGTTTGTGAATTGCAGTTTCCCTGAGCTCCATTTTTCAACTCGCTTTTTTGGGAGCTGGCCGCAAAAGCGCGGGATTGCCTCAGGCCCTATTCTGCTTCTGGGCGGCAGGCTGAGCCTGTGGTTAATTCTTCTTCCTGATGGGAAAATAGAGTGACCTGTGCCTGTCCCAACGCCTAGACCTAGTCTCTCTTTGGTTGCCCCTCTTCCCGTTCATCCTCAGGACAAATTGCAACCTGTAGGGAACAGGAGCTTAAAGGTGCTGATTCTCCAAGTAGGGAGATTGCTAGTAAAGTAGCTGGAAAGGCGAACCCGAGCACAAGGAGATGAGAAATGAGGTGCGTATTAGAAAACTTTCAAAATCACACGGTGTACCATCTTCTGGGTTTCTCATGCATGTTTTCGATGTAGGAAGATGCCCTTGAACCTGGAGATTTGGGACCCATGGGATGGGTACCAGGCAGTATTACTTTAAAGGGTCTGCGTTTGCTCACCCAACCTCACCCAACCTTTGAGCCCCAAGAATGTCCACCCTTATGTCTCATCCAGCTGTGAGTCTAGATATGGTCAATCCAGGTTGCATCACAACCTCTGAACGAATTTTGTAAGAATTTCTCTCTCTTTCACTGTCTTTGTTTTACGGGTTTTTAAAAGAAATTTATTTTTATAATGGGGTTTAGCTGCTTTTCACGGCTGTGTTTATGCGGCTTTACACCCACTTGACTCACTTCCAGACAGATATCAATACATAGGTTTTAAGATTCTTACTAGTCACATATATTCTTGTGCGGTGAATAGGGGGTGTTGAGTCCAGTTCACTGAGCAAGGAGTAGGTCTTGTCTATTACATATTGGGTGTATGGAACGGTATCTGAGCGAATTTGAAACCCTTGTTTTATGCATCACCCCACCTCACCTTTCCCGTTAAGCAGCCATAGTGTGTTTTCTAAACGTGTGACTCTGTTCTGTTTTGTAATTCAGTTCAAGTGTAGCGGTTTTTACATTCCCTCTCTAAGTGATAGCTTATGATAAGTGTCTTTTTCTGTGTGACTTATTTCACTTAGAATCGTCGTACCTAAATCCACTCATCTTGCTTCTACTAGCCTTATGACATTGATTTCATGTCTGAGTGATATTCCATTGTACATAAGGACCACAACTTCTTTATCCATTTTTCTCTTTCCTGGGATATTTAAGTTGTCGTGAAGTGGAGGTTCTTGTCAACAGAGCAGCCCTAAACTTTGGGGTGCCTGTGTCTTGCTGATTTTTAGTTTTCCCAATTTATACTCCCATGAGTGGACGTGCCCTATGCTCCCTAAGCTGTGTTTTTTCGATGTTTCAGGACACACCGTACACTTCTCCAGAGTGGCTGTTGGCAATTTACATCCCGCCCATCAGCGTAGCAAGGCTGCCATTTCTCCATGGCCTGTCCTGCATTTCTGGTTTTGACACTTTTTGCAGCATGACCCTTTTGACCGATGGGAAGCGAGACTTCTTTGTAGCGCTGATTTGCCTTTGCAGGTTGCTCGGTTGGCCAAAAAGGGCGTATGCGTTTTTTCCTGAATATATTCAGGAAAAAACGCATACGCCCTTTTTGGCCAAGGGCATCATTGTCGACGTTTTGTCGCTTTTCATGTGCTTTAAAGGCGATTCGAATCTACCTCCTGAAATCTGTTTCCTGCAATTCTGCCTTGCTTTCAAATCCTCTTCGTTGCCTTCCCTCAATATATCTGTGGATGAGAGTTATCATTTATAACTCTGCGGGTTTATGAATTGCAGTGTCCCTGAGCTGAATTTTTCAACTCGCTTTTTTGGGAGCTGGCCGCAAAAGCGCGGGATTGCCTCAGGCCCTATTCTGCTTCTGGGCGGCAGGCTGAGCCTGTGGTTAATTCTTCTTCCTGATGGGAAAATAGAGTGACCTGTGCCTGTCCCAACACCTAGATCTAGTCTCTCATTGGTTGCCCCTCTTCCCGTTCATCCTCAGGACAAATTGCAACCTGTAGGGAACAGGAGCTTAAAGGTGCTGATTCTCCAAGTAGGGAGATTGCTAGTAAAGTAGCTGGAAAGGCGAACCCGAGCACAAGGAGATGAGAAATGAGGTGCGTCTTAGAAACCTTTCAAAATCACACGGTGTACCATCTTCTGGGTTTCTCATGCATGTTTTCGATGTAGGAAGATGCCCTTGAACCTGGAGATTTGGGACCCATGGAATGGGTATCAGGCAGTATTACTTTAAAGGGTCTGCGTTTGTTCACCCAACCTCACCCAACCTTTCAGCCCCAAGAGTGTCCACCCTTATGTCTCATCCAGCTGTGGGTCTAGATATGGTCAATCCAGGTTGCATCACAGCCTCTGAACGAATTTTGTAAGAATTTCTCTCTCTTTCACTGTCTTTGTTTTACCGGTTTTTAAAAGTAATTTATTTTTATAATGGGGTTTAGCTGCTTTTCACGGCTGTGTTTATGCGGCTTTACACCCACTTGACTCACTTCCAGACAGATATCAATACATAGGTTTTAAGATTCTTACTAGTCACATATATTCTTGTGCGGTGAATAGGGGGTGTTGAGTCCAGTTCACTGAGCAAGGAGTAGGTCTTGTCTATTACATATTGGGTGTATGGAACGGTATCTGAGCGAATTTGAAACCCTTGTTTTATGCATCACCCCACCTCACCTTTCCCGTTAAGCAGCCATAGTGTGTTTTCTAAACGTGTGACTCTGTTCTGTTTTGTAATTCAGTTCAAGTGTAGCGGTTTTTACATTCCCTCTCTAAGTGATAGCTTATGATAAGTGTCTTTTTCTGTGTGACTTATTTCACTTAGAATCGTCGTACCTAAATCCACTCATCTTGCTTCTACTAGCCTTATGACATTGATTTCATGTCTGAGTGATATTCCATTGTACATAAGGACCACAACTTCTTTATCCATTTTTCTCTTTCCTGGGATATTTAAGTTGTCGTGAAGTGGAGGTTCTTGTCAACAGAGCAGCCCTAAACTTTGGGGTGCCTGTGTCTTGCTGATTTTTAGTTTTCCCAATTTATACTCCCATGAGTGGGCGTGCCCTATGCTCCCTAAGCTGTGTTTTTTCGATGTTTCAGGACACACCGTACACTTCTCCAGAGTGGCTGTTGGCAATTTACATCCCGCCCATCAGCGTAGCAAGGCTGCCATTTCTCCATGGCCTGTCCTGCATTTCTGGTTTTGACACTTTTTGCAGCATGACCCTTTTGACCGATGGGAAGCGAGACTTCTTTGTAGCGCTGATTTGCCTTTGCAGGTTGCTCGGTTGGCCAAAAAGGGCGTATGCGTTTTTTCCTGAATATATTCAGGAAAAAACGCATACGCCCTTTTTGGCCAAGGGCATCATTGTCGACGTTTTGTCGCTTTTCATGTGCTTTAAAGGCGATTCGAATCTACCTCCTGAAATCTGTTTCCTGCAATTCTGCCTTGCTTTCAAATCCTCTTCGTTGCCTTCCCTCAATATATCTGTGGATGAGAGTTATCATTTATAACTCTGCGGGTTTATGAATTGCAGTGTCCCTGAGCTGAATTTTTCAACTCGCTTTTTTGGGAGCTGGCCGCAAAAGCGCGGGATTGCCTCAGGCCCTATTCTGCTTCTGGGCGGCAGGCTGAGCCTGTGGTTAATTCTTCTTCCTGATGGGAAAATAGAGTGACCTGTGCCGGTCCCAACACCTAGATCTAGTCTCTCATTGGTTGCCCCTCTTCCCGTTCATCCTCAGGACAAATTGCAACCTGTAGGGAACAGGAGCTTAAAGGTGCTGATTCTCCTAGTAGGGAGATTGCTAGTAAAGTAGCTGGAAAGGCGAACCCAAGGACAAGGAGATGAGAAATGAGGTGCGTATTAGAAAACTTTCAAAATCACACGGTGTACCATCTTCTGGGTTTCTCATGCATGTTTTCGATGTAGGAAGATGCCCTTGAACCTGGAGATTTGGGACCCATGGGATGGCTACCAGGCAGTATTACTTTAAAGGGTCTGCGTTTGCTCACCCAACCTCACCCAAACTTTCAGCCCCAAGAGTGTCCACCCTTATGTCTCATCCAGCTGTGGGTCTAGATATGGTCAATCCAGGTTGCATCACAGCCTCTGAACGAATTGTGTAAGAATTTCTCTCTCTTTCACTGTCTTTGTTTTACGGGTTTTTAAAAGTAATTTATTTTTATAATGGGGTTTAGCTGCTTTTCACGGCTGTGTTTATGTGGCTTTACACCCACTTGACTCACTTCCAGACAGATATCAATACACAGGTTTTAAGATTCTTACCAGTCACATATATTCTTGTGCGGTGAATAGGGGGTGTTGAGTCCATTTCACTGAGCAAGGAGTAGGTCTTGTCTATTACATATTGGGTGTACGGAACGGTATCTGAGCGAATTTGAAACCCTTGTTTTATGCCTCACCCCACCTCACCTTTCCCGTTAAGCAGGCATAGTGTGTTTTCTAAACGTGTGACTCTGTTCTGTTTTGTAATTCAGTTCAAGTGTAGCGGTTTTTACATTCCCTCTATAAGTGATTGCTTATGATAAGTGTCTTTTTCTGTGTGACTTATTTCACTTAGGATCATCGTACCTAAATCCACTCATCTTGCTTCTACTAGCCTTATGACATTGATTTCATGTCTGAGTGATATTCCATTGTACATAAGGACCACAACTTCTTTATCCATTTTTCTCTTTCCTGGGATATTTAAGGTGTCATGAAGTGGAGGTTCTTGTCAACAGAGCAGCCCTAAACTTTCGGGTGCCTGTGTCTTGCTGATTTTTAGTTTTCCCATTTTATACGCCCATGAGTGGACGTGCCCTATGCTCCCTAAGCTGTGTGTTTTACATGTTTCAGGACACACCGTACAGTTCTCCAGAGTGGCTGTTGGCAATTTACATCCCGCCCATCAGCGTAGCAAGGCTGCCATTTCTCCATGGCCTGTCCTGCATTTCTGGTTTTGACACTTTTTGCAGCATGACCCTTTTGACCGATGGGAAGCGAGACTTTTTTGTAGCGCTGTTTTGCCTTTCCAGGTTGCTTGGTTGGCCAAAAAGGGCGTATGCGTTTTTTCCTGAATATATTCAGGAAAAAACGCATACGCCCTTTTTGGCCAAGGGCATCATTGTCGACGTTTTGCCGCTTTTCATGTGCTTTAAAGGCGATTCGAATCTACCTCCTGAAATCTGTTTCCTGCAATTCTGCCTTGCTTTCAAATCCTCTTCGTTGCCTTCCCTCAATATATCTGTGGATGAGAGTTATCATTTATAACTCTGCGGGTTGGTGAATTGCAGTGTCCCTGAGCTCCATTTTTCAACTCGCTTTTTCGGGAGCTGGCCGCAAAAGCGCGGGATTGCCTCAGGCCCTATTCTGCTTCTGGGCGGCAGGCTGAGCCTGTGGTTAATTCTTCTTCCTGATGGGAAAATAGAGTGACCTGTGCCTGTCCCAACACCTAGATCTAGTCTCTCATTGGTTGCCCCTCTTCCCGTTCATCCTCAGGACAAATTGCAACCTGTAGGGAACAGGAGGTTAAAGGTCCTGATTCTCCAAGTAGGGAGATTGCTAGTAAAGTAGCTGCAATGGCGAACCCGAGCACAAGGAGATGAGAAATGAGGTGCGTCTTAGAAACCTTTCAAAATCACACGGTGTACCATCTTCTGGGTTTCTCATGCATGTTTTCGATGTAGGAAGATGCCCTTGAACCTGGAGATTTCGGACCCATGGGATGGGTACCACGCAGTATTACTTTAAAGGGTCTGCGTTTGCTCACCCAACCTCACCCAACCTTTCAGCCCCAAGAGTGTCCACCCTTATGTCCCATCCAGCTGTGGGTCCAGATATGGTCAATCCAGGTTGCATCACAGCCTCTGAACGAATTGTGTAAGAATTTCTCTCTCTTTCACTGTCTTTGTTTTACGGGTTTTTAAAAGTAATTTATTTTTATAATGGGGTTTAGCTGGTTTTCACGGCTGTGTTTATGCGGCTTTACACCCACTTGACTCACATCCAGACAGATATCAATACATAAGTTTTAAGATTCTTACTAGTCACATATATTCTTGTGCGGTGAATAGGGGGTGTTGAGTCCAGTTCACTGAGCAAGGAGTAGGTCTTGTCTATTACATATTGGGTGTACGGAACTGTATCTGAGCGAATTTGAAACCCTTGTTTTATGCATCACCCCACCTCACCTTTCCCGTTAAGCAGGCATAGTGTGTTTTCTAAACGTGTGACTCTGTTCTGTTTTGTAATTCAGTTCAAGTGTAGCGGTTTTTACATTCCCTCTATAAGTGATAGCTTATGATAAGTGTCTTTTTCTGTGTGACTTATTTCACTTAGGATCATCGTACCTAAATCCAATCATCTTGCTTCTACTAACCTTATGACATTGATTTCATGTCTGAGTGATATTCCATTGTACATAAGGACCACAACTTCTTTATCCATTTTGCTCTTTCCTGGGATATTTAAGGTGTCATGAAGTGGAGGTTCTTGTCAACAGAGCAGCCCTAAACTTTGGGGTGCCTTGTCTTGCTGATTTTTAGTTTTCCCAATTTATACGCCCATGAGTGGACGTGCCCTATGCTCCCTAAGCTGTGTGTTTTAGATGTTTCAGGACACACCGTACAGTTCTCCAGAGTGGCTGTTGGCAATTTACATCACGCCCATCAGCGTAGCAAGGCTGCCATTTCTCCATGGCCTGTCCTGCATTTCTGGTTTTGACACTTTTTGCAGCATGACCCTTTTGACCGATGGGAAGCGAGACTTCTTTGTAGCGCTGATTTGCCTTTCAAGGTTGCTTAGTTGACCAAAAAGGGCGTATGCGTTTTTTCCTGAATATATTCAGGAAAAAACGCATACGCCCTTTTTGGCCAAGGGCATCATTGTCGACGTTTTGCCGCTTTTCATGTGCTTTAAAGGCGATTCGAATCTACCTCCTGAAATCTGTTTCCTGCAATTCTGCCTTGCTTTCAAATCCTCTTCGTTGCCTTCCCTCAATATATCTGTGGATGAGAGTTATCATTTATAACTCTGCGGGTTTATGAATTGCAGTGTCCCTGAGCTCCATTTTTCAACTCGCTTTTTTGGGAGCTGGCCGCAAAATCGCGGGATTGCCTCAGGCCCTATTCTGCTTCTGGGCGGCAGGCTGAGCCTGTGGTTAATTCTTCTTCCTGATGGGAAAATAGAGTGACCTGTGCCTGTCCCAACACCTAGATCTAGTCTCTCATTGGTTGCCCCTCTTCCCGTTCATCCTCAGGACAAATTGCAACCTGTAGGGAACAGGAGCTTAAAGGTGCTGATTCTCCAAGTAGGGAGATTGCTAGTAAAGTAACTGGAAAGGCGAACCCGAGCACAAGGAGATGAGAAATGAGGTGCGTATTAGAAACCTTTCAAAATCACACGGTGTACCATCTTCTGGGTTTCTCATGCATGTTTTCGATGTAGGAAGATGCCCTTGAACCTGGAGATTTGGGACCCATGGGATGGGTACCAGGCAGTATTACTTTAAAGGGTCTGCATTTGCTCACCCAACCTCACCCAACCTTTGAGCCCCAAGAGTGTCCACCCTTATGTCTCATCCAGCTGTGGGTCTAGATATGGTCAATCCAGGTTGCATCACAGCCTCTGAACGAATTGTGTAAGAATTTCTCTCTCTTTCACTGTCTTTGTTTTACGGGTTTTTAAAAGTAATTTATTTTTATAATGGGATTTAGCTGCTTTTCACGGCTGTGTTTATGCGGCTTTACACCCACTTGACTCACTTCCAGACAGATATCAATACATAGGTTTTAAGATTCTTACTAGTCACATATATTCTTGTGCGGTGAATAGGGGGTGTTGAGTCCAGTTCACTGAGCAAGGAGTAGGTCTTGTCTATTACATATTGGGTGTACAGAACTCTATCTGAGCGAATTTGAAACCCTTGTTTTATGCATCACCCCACCTCACCTTTCCCGTTAAGCAGGCATAGTGTGTTTTCTAAACGTGTGACTCTGTTCTGTTTTGTAATTCAGTTCAAGTGTAGCGGTTTTTACATTCCCTCTATAAGTGATTGCTTATGATAAGTGTCTTTTTCTGTGTGACTTATTTCACTTAGGATCATCGTACCTAAATCCACTCATCTTGCTTCTACTAGCCTTATGACATTGATTTCATGTCTGAGTGATATTCCATTGTACATAAGGACCACAACTTCTTTATCCATTTTTCTCTTTCCTGGGATATTTAAGGTGTCATGAAGTGGAGGTTCTTGTCAACAGAGCAGCCCTAAACTTTCGGGTGCCTGTGTCTTGCTGATTTTTAGTTTTCCCATTTTATACGCCCATGAGTGGACGTGCCCTATGCTCCCTAAGCTGTGTGTTTTACATGTTTCAGGACACACCGTACAGTTCTCCAGAGTGGCTGTTGGCAATTTACATCCCGCCCATCAGCGTAGCAAGGCTGCCATTTCTCCATGGCCTGTCCTGCATTTCTGGTTTTGACACTTTTTGCAGCATGACCCTTTTGACCGATGGGAAGCGAGACTTTTTTGTAGCGCTGTTTTGCCTTTCCAGGTTGCTTGGTTGGCCAAAAAGGGCGTATGCGTTTTTTCCTGAATATATTCAGGAAAAAACGCATACGCCCTTTTTGGCCAAGGGCATCATTGTCGACGTTTTGCCGCTTTTCATGTGCTTTAAAGGCGATTCGAATCTACCTCCTGAAATCTGTTTCCTGCAATTCTGCCTTGCTTTCAAATCCTCTTCGTTGCCTTCCCTCAATATATCTGTGGATGAGAGTTATCATTTATAACTCTGCGGGTTGGTGAATTGCAGTGTCCCTGAGCTCCATTTTTCAACTCGCTTTTTCGGGAGCTGGCCGCAAAAGCGCGGGATTGCCTCAGGCCCTATTCTGCTTCTGGGCGGCAGGCTGAGCCTGTGGTTAATTCTTCTTCCTGATGGGAAAATAGAGTGACCTGTGCCTGTCCCAACACCTAGATCTAGTCTCTCATTGGTTGCCCCTCTTCCCGTTCATCCTCAGGACAAATTGCAACCTGTAGGGAACAGGAGGTTAAAGGTCCTGATTCTCCAAGTAGGGAGATTGCTAGTAAAGTAGCTGCAATGGCGAACCCGAGCACAAGGAGATGAGAAATGAGGTGCGTCTTAGAAACCTTTCAAAATCACACGGTGTACCATCTTCTGGGTTTCTCATGCATGTTTTCGATGTAGGAAGATGCCCTTGAACCTGGAGATTTCGGACCCATGGGATGGGTACCACGCAGTATTACTTTAAAGGGTCTGCGTTTGCTCACCCAACCTCACCCAACCTTTCAGCCCCAAGAGTGTCCACCCTTATGTCTCATCCAGCTGTGGGTCTAGATATGGTCAATCCAGGTTGCATCACATCCTCTGAACGAATTGTGTAAGAATTTCTCTCTCTTTCACTGTCTTTGTTTTACGGGTTTTTAAAAGTAATTTATTTTTATAATGGGGTTTAGCTGCTTTTCACGGCTGTGTTTATGCGGCTTTACACCCACTTGACTCACTTCCAGACAGATATCAATACATAGGTTTTAAGATTCTTACTAGTCACATATATTCTTGTGCGGTGAATAGGGGGTGTTGAGTCCAGTTCACTGAGCAAGGAGTAGGTCTTGTCTATTACATATTGGGTGTATGGAACGGTATCTGAGCGAATTTGAAACCCTTGTTTTATGCATCACCCCACCTCACCTTTCCCGTTAAGCAGCCATAGTGTGTTTTCTAAACGTGTGACTCTGTTCTGTTTTGTAATTCAGTTCAAGTGTAGCGGTTTTTACATTCCCTCTCTAAGTGATAGCTTATGATAAGTGTCTTTTTCTGTGTGACTTATTTCACTTAGAATCATCGTACCTAAATCCACTCATCTTGCTTCTACTAGCCTTATGACATTGATTTCATATCTGAGTGATATTCCATTGTACATAAGGACCACAACTTCTTTATCCATTTTTCTCTTTCCTGGGATATTTAAGGTGTCATGAAGTGGAGGTTCTTGTCAACAGAGCAGCCCTAAACTTTGGGGTGCCTGTGTCTTGCTGATTTTTAGTTTTCCCTATTTATACGCCCATGAGTGGACGTGCCCTATGCTCCCTAAGCTGTGTTTTTTCGATGTTTCAGGACACACCGTACACTTCTCCAGATTGGCTGTTGGCAATTTACATCCCGCCCATCAGCGTAGCAAGGCTGCCATTTCTCCATGGCCTGTCCTGCATTTCTGGTTTTGACACTTTTTGCAGCATGGCCCTTTGGACCGATGGGAAGCGAGACTTCTTTGTAGCGCTGATTTGCCTTTCCAGGTTGCTTGGTTGCCCAAAAAGGGCGTATGCGTTTTTTCCTGAATATATTCAGGAAAAAACGCATACGCCCTTTTTGGCCAAGGGCATCATTGTCGACGTTTTGCCGCTTTTCATGTGCTTTAAAGGCGATTCGAATCTACCTCCTGAAATCTGTTTCCTGCAATTCTGCCTTGCTTTCAAATGCTCTTCGTTGCCGTCCCTCAATATATCTGTGGATGAGAGTTATCATTTATAACTCTGCGGGTTTGTGAATTGCAGTGTCCCTGAGCTCCATTTTTCAACTCGCTTTTTTGGGAGCTGGCCGCAAAAGCGCGGGATTGCCTCAGGCCCTATTCTGCTTCTGGGCGGCAGGCTGAGCCTGTGGTTAATTCTTCTTCCTGATGGGAAAATAGAGTGACCTGTGCCTGTCCCAACGCCTAGACCTAGTCTCTCATTGGTTGCCCCTCTTCCCGTTCATCCTCAGGACAAATTGCAACCTGTAGGGAACAGGAGCTTAAAGGTGCTGATTCTCCAAGTAGGGAGATTGCTAGTAAAGTAGCTGGAAAGGCGAACCCGAGCACAAGGAGATGAGAAATGAGGTGCGTATTAGAAACCTTTCAAAATCACACGGTGTACCATCTTCTGGGTTTCTCATGCATGTTTTTGATGTAGGAAGATGCCCTTGAACCTGGAGATTTGGGACCCATGGGATGGGTACCAGGCAGTATTACTTTAAAGGGTCTGCGCTTGCTCACCCAACCTCACCCAACCTTTGAGCCCCAAGAGTGTCCACCCTTATGTCTCATCCAGCTGTGGGTCTAGATATGGTCAATCCAGGTTGCATCACAGCCTCTGAACGAATTTTGTAAGAATTTCTCTCTCTTTCACTGTCTTTGTTTTACGGGTTTTTAAAAGTAATTTATTTTTATAATGGGGTTTAGCTGCTTTTCACGGCTGTGTTTATGCGGCTTTACACCCACTTGACTCACTTCCAGACAGATATCAATACATAGGTTTTAAGATTCTTACTAGTCACATATATTCTTGTGCGGTGAATAGGGGGTGTTGAGTCAAGTTCACTGAGCAAGGAGTAGGTCTTGTCTATTACATATTGGGTGTATGGAACGGTATCTGAGCGAATTTGAACCCCTTGTTTTATGCATCACCCCACCTCACCTTTCCCGTTAAGCAGGCATAGTGTGTTTTCTAAACGTGTGACTCTGTTCTGTTTTGTAATTCAGTTCAAGTGTAGCGGGTTTTACATTCCCTCTCTAAGTGATAGCTTATGATAAGTGTCTTTTTCTGTGTGACTTATTTCACTTAGGATCATCGTACCTAAATCCACTCATCTTGCTTCTACTAGCCTTATGACATTGATTTCATGTCTGAGTGATATTCCATTGTACATAAGGACCACAACTTCTTTATCCATTTTCCTCTTTCCTGGGATATTTAAGGTGTCATGAAGTGGAGGTTCTTGTCAACAGAGCAGCCCTAAACTTTGGGGTGCCTGTGTCTTGCTGATTTTTAGTTTTCCCAATTTATACGCCCATGAGTGGACGTGCCCTATGCTCCCTAAGCTGTGATTTTTGATGTTTCAGGACACACCGTACACTTCTCCAGAGTGGCTGTTGGCAATTTACAACCCGCCCATCAGCGTAGCAAGGCTGCCATTTCTCCATGGCCTGTCCTGCATTTCTGGTTTTGACACTTTTTGCAGCATGACCCTTTTGACCGATGGGAAGCGAGACTTCTTTGTAGCGCTGATTTGCCTTTCCAGGTTGCTTGGTTGGCCAAAAAGGGCGTATGCGTTTTTTCCTGAATATATTCAGGAAAAAACGCATACGCCCTTTTTGGCCAAGGGCATCATTGTCGACGTTTTGCCGCTTTTCATGTGCTTTAAAGGCGATTCGAATCTACCTCCTGAAACCTGTTTCCTGCAATTCTGCCTTGCTTTTAAATCCTCTTCGTTGACTTCCCTCAATATATCTGTGGATGAGAGTTATCATTTATAACTCTGCGGGTTTGTGAATTGCAGTTTCCCTGAGCTCCATTTTTCAACTCGCTTTTTTGGGAGCTGGCCGCAAAAGCGCGGGATTGCCTCAGGCCCTATTCTGCTTCTGGGCGGCAGGCTGAGCCTGTGGTTAATTCTTCTTCCTGATGGGAAAATAGAGTGACCTGTGCCTGTCCCAACGCCTAGACCTAGTCTCTCATTGGTTGCCCCTCTTCCCGTTCATCCTCAGGACAAATTGCAACCTGTAGGGAACAGGAGCTTAAAGGTGCTGATTCTCCAAGTAGGGAGATTGCTAGTAAAGTAGCTGGAAAGGCGAACCCGAGCACAAGGAGATGAGAAATGAGGTGCGTATTAGAAAACTTTCAAAATCACACGGTGTACCATCTTCTGGGTTTCTCATGCATGTTTTCGATGTAGGAAGATGCCCTTGAACCTGGAGATTTGGGACCCATGGGATGGGTACCACGCAGTATTACTTTAAAGGGTCTGCGTTTGCTCACCCAACCTCACCCAACCTTTGAGCCCCAAGAGTGTCCACCCTTATGTCTCATCCAGCTGTGAGTCTAGATATGGTCAATCCAGGTTGCATCACAACCTCTGAACGAATTTTGTAAGAATTTCTCTCTCTTTCACTGTCTTTGTTTTACGGGTTTTTAAAAGAAATTTATTTTTATAATGGGGTTTAGCTGCTTTTCACGGCTGTGTTTATGCGGCTTTACACCCACTTGACTCACTTCCAGAACGATATCAATACATAGGTTTTAAGATTCTTACTAGTCACATATATTCTTGTGCGGTGAATAGGGGGTGTTGAGTCCAGTTCACTGAGCAAGGAGTAGGTCTTGTCTATTACATATTGGGTGTATGGAACGGTATCTGAGCGAATTTGAAACCCTTGTTTTATGCATCACCCCACCTCACCTTTCCCGTTAAGCAGCCATAGTGTGTTTTCTAAACGTGTGACTCTGTTCTGTTTTGTAATTCAGTTCAAGTGTAGCGGTTTTTACATTCCCTCTCTAAGTGATAGCTTATGATAAGTGTCTTTTTCTGTGTGACTTATTTCACTTAGAATCGTCGTACCTAAATCCACTCATCTTGCTTCTACTAGCCTTATGACATTGATTTCATGTCTGAGTGATATTCCATTGTACATAAGGACCACAACTTCTTTATCCATTTTTCTCTTTCCTGGGATATTTAAGTTGTCGTGAAGTGGAGGTTCTTGTCAACAGAGCAGCCCTAAACTTTGGGGTGCCTGTGTCTTGCTGATTTTTAGTTTTCCCAATTTATACTCCCATGAGTGGACGTGCCCTATGCTCCCTAAGCTGTGTTTTTTCGATGTTTCAGGACACACCGTACACTTCTCCAGAGTGGCTGTTGGCAATTTACATCCCGCCCATCAGCGTAGCAAGGCTGCCATTTCTCCATGGCCTGTCCTGCATTTCTGGTTTTGACACTTTTTGCAGCATGACCCTTTTGACCGATGGGAAGCGAGACTTCTTTGTAGCGCTGATTTGCCTTTGCAGGTTGCTCGGTTGGCCAAAAAGGGCGTATGCGTTTTTTCCTGAATATATTCAGGAAAAAACGCATACGCCCTTTTTGGCCAAGGGCATCATTGTCGACGTTTTGTCGCTTTTCATGTGCTTTAAAGGCGATTCGAATCTACCTCCTGAAATCTGTTTCCTGCAATTCTGCCTTGCTTTCAAATCCTCTTCGTTGCCTTCCCTCAATATATCTGTGGATGAGAGTTATCATTTATAACTCTGCGGGTTTATGAATTGCAGTGTCCCTGAGCTGAATTTTTCAACTCGCTTTTTTGGGAGCTGGCCGCAAAAGCGCGGGATTGCCTCAGGCCCTATTCTGCTTCTGGGCGGCAGGCTGAGCCTGTGGTTAATTCTTCTTCCTGATGGGAAAATAGAGTGACCTGTGCCTGTCCCAACACCTAGATCTAGTCTCTCATTGGTTGCCCCTCTTCCCGTTCATCCTCAGGACAAATTGCAACCTGTAGGGAACAGGAGCTTAAAGGTGCTGATTCTCCAAGTAGGGAGATTGCTAGTAAAGTAGCTGGAAAGGCGAACCCGAGCACAAGGAGATGAGAAATGAGGTGCGTCTTAGAAACCTTTCAAAATCACACGGTGTACCATCTTCTGGGTTTCTCATGCATGTTTTCGATGTAGGAAGATGCCCTTGAACCTGGAGATTTGGGACCCATGGAATGGGTACCAGGCAGTATTACTTTAAAGGGTCTGCGTTTGTTCACCCAACCTCACCCAACCTTTGAGCCCCAAGAGTGTCCACCCTTATGTCTCATCCAGCTGTGGGTCTAGATATGGTCAATCCAGGTTGCATCACAGCCTCTGAACGAATTTTGTAAGAATTTCTCTCTCTTTCACTGTCTTTGTTTTACCGGTTTTTAAAAGTAATTTATTTTTATAATGGGGTTTAGCTGCTTTTCACGGCTGTGTTTATGCGGCTTTACACCCACATGACTCACTTCCAGACAGATATCAATACATAGGTTTTAAGATTCTTACTAGTCACATATATTCTTGTGCGGTGAATAGGGGGTGTTGAGTCCAGTTCACTGAGCAAGGAGTAGGTCTTGTCTATTACATATTGGGTGTATGGAACGGTATCTGAGCGAATTTGAAACCCTTGTTTTATGCATCACCCCACCTCACCTTTCCCGTTAAGCAGCCATAGTGTGTTTTCTAAACGTGTGACTCTGTTCTGTTTTGTAATTCAGTTCAAGTGTAGCGGTTTTTACATTCCCTCTCTAAGTGATAGCTTATGATAAGTGTCTTTTTCTGTGTGACTTATTTCACTTAGAATCGTCGTACCTAAATCCACTCATCTTGCTTCTACTAGCCTTATGACATTGATTTCATGTCTGAGTGATATTCCATTGTACATAAGGACCACAACTTCTTTATCCATTTTTCTCTTTCCTGGGATATTTAAGTTGTCGTGAAGTGGAGGTTCTTGTCAACAGAGCAGCCCTAAACTTTGGGGTGCCTGTGTCTTGCTGATTTTTAGTTTTCCCAATTTATACTCCCATGAGTGGGCGTGCCCTATGCTCCCTAAGCTGTGTTTTTTCGATGTTTCAGGACACACCGTACACTTCTCCAGAGTGGCTGTTGGCAATTTACATCCCGCCCATCAGCGTAGCAAGGCTGCCATTTCTCCATGGCCTGTCCTGCATTTCTGGTTTTGACACTTTTTGCAGCATGACCCTTTTGACCGATGGGAAGCGAGACTTCTTTGTAGCGCTGATTTGCCTTTGCAGGTTGCTCGGTTGGCCAAAAAGGGCGTATGCGTTTTTTCCTGAATATATTCAGGAAAAAACGCATACGCCCTTTTTGGCCAAGGGCATCATTGTCGACGTTTTGCCGCTTTTCATGTGCTTTAAAGGCGATTCGAATCTACCTCCTGAAATCTGTTTCCTGCAATTCTGCCTTGCTTTCAAATCCTCTTCGTTGCCTTCCCTCAATATATCTGTGGATGAGAGTTATCATTTATAACTCTGCGGGTTTATGAATTGCAGTGTCCCTGAGCTGAATTTTTCAACTCGCTTTTTTGGGAGCTGGCCGCAAAAGCGCGGGATTGCCTCAGGCCCTATTCTGCTTCTGGGCGGCAGGCTGAGCCTGTGGTTAATTCTTCTTCCTGATGGGAAAATAGAGTGACCTGTGCCGGTCCCAACACCTAGATCTAGTCTCTCATTGGTTGCCCCTCTTCCCGTTCATCCTCAGGACAAATTGCAACCTGTAGGGAACAGGAGCTTAAAGGTGCTGATTCTCCTAGTAGGGAGATTGCTAGTAAAGTAGCTGGAAAGGCGAACCCAAGGACAAGGAGATGAGAAATGAGGTGCGTATTAGAAAACTTTCAAAATCACACGGTGTACCATCTTCTGGGTTTCTCATGCATGTTTTCGATGTAGGAAGATGCCCTTGAACCTGGAGATTTGGGACCCATGGGATGGCTACCAGGCAGTATTACTTTAAAGGGTCTGCGTTTGCTCACCCAACCTCACCCAAACTTTCAGCCCCAAGAGTGTCCACCCTTATGTCTCATCCAGCTGTGGGTCTAGATATGGTCAATCCAGGTTGCATCACAGCCTCTGAACGAATTGTGTAAGAATTTCTCTCTCTTTCACTGTCTTTGTTTTACGGGTTTTTAAAAGTAATTTATTTTTATAATGGGGTTTAGCTGCTTTTCACGGCTGTGTTTATGTGGCTTTACACCCACTTGACTCACTTCCAGACAGATATCAATACACAGGTTTTAAGATTCTTACCAGTCACATATATTCTTGTGCGGTGAATAGGGGGTGTTGAGTCCATTTCACTGAGCAAGGAGTAGGTCTTGTCTATTACATATTGGGTGTACGGAACGGTATCTGAGCGAATTTGAAACCCTTGTTTTATGCCTCACCCCACCTCACCTTTCCCGTTAAGCAGCCATAGTGTGTTTTCTAAACGTGTGACTCTGTTCTGTTTTGTAATTCAGTTCAAGTGTAGCGGTTTTTACATTCCCTCTATAAGTGATAGCTTATGATAAGTGTCTTTTTCTGTGTGACTTATTTCACTTAGGATCATCGTAGTTAAATCCACTCATCTTGCTTCTACTAGCCTTATGACATTGATTTCATGTCTGAGTGATATTCCATTGTACATAAGGACCACAACTTCTTTATCCATTTTTCTCTTTCCTGGGATATTTAAGGTGTCATGAAGTGGAGGTTCTTGTCAACAGAGCAGCCCTAAACTTTCGGGTGCCTGTGTCTTGCTGATTTTTAGTTTTCCCATTTTATACGCCCATGAGTGGACGTGCCCTATGCTCCCTAAGCTGTGTGTTTTAGATGTTTCAGGACACACCGTACAGTTCTCCAGAGTGGCTGTTGGCAATTTACATCCCGCCCATCAGCGTAGCAAGGCTGCCATTTCTCCATGGCCTGTCCTGCATTTCTGGTTTTGACACTTTTTGCAGCATGACCCTTTTGACCGATGGGAAGCGAGACTTTTTTGTAGCGCTGTTTTGCCTTTCCAGGTTGCTTGGTTGGCCAAAAAGGGCGTATGCGTTTTTTCCTGAATATATTCAGGAAAAAACGCATACGCCCTTTTTGGCCAAGGGCATCATTGTCGACGTTTTGCCGCTTTTCATGTGCTTTAAAGGCGATTCGAATCTACCTCCTGAAATCTGTTTCCTGCAATTCTGCCTTGCTTTCAAATCCTCTTCGTTGCCTTCCCTCAATATATCTGTGGATGAGAGTTATCATTTATAACTCTGCGGGTTGGTGAATTGCAGTGTCCCTGAGCTGAATTTTTCAACTCGCTTTTTCGGGAGCTGGCCGCAAAAGCGCGGGATTGCCTCAGGCCCTATTCTGCTTCTGGGCGGCAGGCTGAGCCTGTGGTTAATTCTTCTTCCTGATGGGAAAATAGAGTGACCTGTGCCTGTCCCAACACCTAGATCTAGTCTCTCATTGGTTGCCCCTCTTCCCGTTCATCCTCAGGACAAATTGCAACCTGTAGGGAACAGGAGGTTAAAGGTCCTGATTCTCCAAGTAGGGAGATTGCTAGTAAAGTAGCTGCAATGGCGAACCCGAGCACAAGGAGATGAGAAATGAGGTGCGTCTTAGAAACCTTTCAAAATCACACGGTGTACCATCTTCTGGGTTTCTCATGCATGTTTTCGATGTAGGAAGATGCCCTTGAACCTGGAGATTTGGGACCCATGGGATGGGTACCAGGCAGTATTACTTTAAAGGGTCTGCGTTTGCTCACCCAACCTCACCCAACCTTTCAGCCCCAAGAGTGTCCACCCTTATGTCTCATCCAGCTATGGGTCTAGATATGGTCAATCCAGGTTGCATCACAGCCTCTGAACGAATTGTGTAAGAATTTCTCTCTCTTTCACTGTCTTTGTTTTACGGGTTTTTAAAAGTAATTTATTTTTATAATGGGGTTTAGCTGCTTTTCACGGCTGTGTTTATGCGGCTTTACACCCACTTGACTCACTTCCAGACAGATATCAATACATAGGTTTTAAGATTCTTACTAGTCACATATATTCTTGTGCGGTGAATAGGGGGTGTTGAGTCCAGTTCACTAAGCAAGGAGTAGGTCTTGTCTATTACATATTGGGTGTATGGAACGGTATCTGAGCGAATTTGAAACCCTTGTTTTATGCATCACCCCACCTCACCTTTCCCGTTAAGCAGCCATAGTGTGTTTTCTAAATGTGTGACTCTGTTCTGTTTTGTAATTCAGTTCAAGTGTAGCGGTTTTTACATTCCCTCTCTAAGTGATAGCTTATGATAAGTGTCTTTTTCTGTGTGACTTATTTCACTTAGAATCATCGTACCTAAATCCACTCATCTTGCTTCTACTAGCCTTATGACATTGATTTCATATCTGAGTGATATTCCATTGTACATAAGGACCACAACTTCTTTATCCATTTTTCTCTTTCCTGGGATATTTAAGGTGTCATGAAGTGGAGGTTCTTGTCAACAGAGCAGCCCTAAACTTTGGGGTGCCTGTGTCCTGCTGATTTTTAGTTTTCCCTATTTATACGCCCATGAGTGGACGTGCCCTATGCTCCCTAAGCTGTGTTTTTTCGATGTTTCAGGACACACCGTACACTTCTCCAGATTGGCTGTTGGCAATTTACATCCCGCCCATCAGCGTAGCAAGGCTGCCATTTCTCCATGGCCTGTCCTGCATTTCTGGTTTTGACAATTTTTGCAGCATGGCCCTTTGGACCGATGGGAAGCGAGACTTCTTTGTAGCGCTGATTTGCCTTTCCAGGTTGCTTGGTTGGCCAAAAAGGGGGTATGCGTTTTTTCCTGAATATATTCAGGAAAAAACGCATACCCCCTTTTTGGCCAAGGGCATCATTGTCGACGTTTTGCCGCTTTTCATGTGCTTTAAAGGCGATTCGAATCTACCTCCTGAAATCTGTTTCCTGCAATTCTGCCTTGCTTTCAAATGCTCTTCGTTGCCGTCCCTCAATATATCTGTGGATGAGAGTTATCATTTATAACTCTGCGGGTTTGTGAATTGCAGTGTCCCTGAGCTCCATTTTTCAACTCGCTTTTTTGGGAGCTGGCCGCAAAAGCGCGGGATTGCCTCAGGCCCTATTCTGCTTCTGGGCGGCAGGCTGAGCCTGTGGTTAATTCTTCTTCCTGATGGGAAAATAGAGTGACCTGTGCCTGTCCCAACACCTAGATCTAGTCTCTCATTGGTTGCCCCTCTTCCCGTTCATTCTCAGGACAAATTGCAACCTGTAGGGAACAGGAGCTTAAAGGTGCTGATTCTCCAAGTAGGGAGATTGCTAGTAAAGTAGCTGGAAAGGCGAACCCGAGCACAAGGAGATGAGAAATGAGGTGCGTATTAGAAAACTTTCAAAATCACACGGTGTACCATCTTCTGGGTTTCTCATGCATGTTTTCGATGTAGGAAGATGCCCTTGAACCTGGAGATTTGGGACCCATGGGATGGGTACCAGGCAGTATTACTTTAAAGGGTCTGCGTTTGCTCACCCAACCTCACCCAACCTTTGAGCCCCAAGAGTGTCCACCCTTATGTCTCATCCAGCTGTGAGTCTAGATATGGTCAATCCAGGTTGCATCACAACCTCTGAACGAATTTTGTAAGAATTTCTCTCTCTTTCACTGTCTTTGTTTTACGGGTTTTTAAAAGAAATTTATTTTTATAATGGGGTTTAGCTGCTTTTCACGGCTGTGTTTATGCGGCTTTACACCCACTTGACTCACTTCCAGACAGATATCAATACATAGGTTTTAAGATTCTTACTAGTCACATATATTCTTGTGCGGTGAATAGGGGGTGTTGAGTCCAGTTCACTGAGCAAGGAGTAGGTCTTGTCTATTACATATTGGGTGTATGGAACGGTATCTGAGCGAATTTGAAACCCTTGTTTTATGCATCACCCCACCTCACCTTTCCCGTTAAGCAGCCATAGTGTGTTTTCTAAACGTGTGACTCTGTTCTGTTTTGTAATTCAGTTCAAGTGTAGCGGTTTTTACATTCCCTCTCTAAGTGATAGCTTATGATAAGTGTCTTTTTCTGTGTGACTTATTTCACTTAGAATCGTCGTACCTAAATCCACTCATCTTGCTTCTACTAGCCTTATGACATTGATTTCATGTCTGAGTGATATTCCATTGTACATAAGGACCACAACTTCTTTATCCATTTTTCTCTTTCCTGGGATATTTAAGTTGTCGTGAAGTGGAGGTTCTTGTCAACAGAGCAGCCCTAAACTTTGGGGTGCCTGTGTCTTGCTGATTTTTAGTTTTCCCAATTTATACTCCCATGAGTGGACGTGCCCTATGCTCCCTAAGCTGTGTTTTTTCGATGTTTCAGGACACACCGTACACTTCTCCAGAGTGGCTGTTGGCAATTTACATCCCGCCCATCAGCGTAGCAAGGCTGCCATTTCTCCATGGCCTGTCCTGCATTTCTGGTTTTGACACTTTTTGCAGCATGACCCTTTTGACCGATGGGAAGCGAGACTTCTTTGTAGCGCTGATTTGCCTTTGCAGGTTGCTCGGTTGGCCAAAAAGGGCGTATGCGTTTTTTCCTGAATATATTCAGGAAAAAACGCATACGCCCTTTTTGGCCAAGGGCATCATTGTCGACGTTTTGTCGCTTTTCATGTGCTTTAAAGGCGATTCGAATCTACCTCCTGAAATCTGTTTCCTGCAATTCTGCCTTGCTTTCAAATCCTCTTCGTTGCCTTCCCTCAATATATCTGTGGATGAGAGTTATCATTTATAACTCTGCGGGTTTATGAATTGCAGTGTCCCTGAGCTGAATTTTTCAACTCGCTTTTTTGGGAGCTGGCCGCAAAAGCGCGGGATTGCCTCAGGCCCTATTCTGCTTCTGGGCGGCAGGCTGAGCCTGTGGTTAATTCTTCTTCCTGATGGGAAAATAGAGTGACCTGTGCCTGTCCCAACACCTAGATCTAGTCTCTCATTGGTTGCCCCTCTTCCCGTTCATCCTCAGGACAAATTGCAACCTGTAGGGAACAGGAGCTTAAAGGTGCTGATTCTCCAAGTAGGGAGATTGCTAGTAAAGTAGCTGGAAAGGCGAACCCGAGCACAAGGAGATGAGAAATGAGGTGCGTCTTAGAAACCTTTCAAAATCACACGGTGTACCATCTTCTGGGTTTCTCATGCATGTTTTCGATGTAGGAAGATGCCCTTGAACCTGGAGATTTGGGACCCATGGAATGGGTACCAGGCAGTATTACTTTAAAGGGTCTGCGTTTGTTCACCCAACCTCACCCAACCTTTCAGCCCCAAGAGTGTCCACCCTTATGTCTCATCCAGCTGTGGGTCTAGATATGGTCAATCCAGGTTGCATCACAGCCTCTGAACGAATTTTGTAAGAATTTCTCTCTCTTTCACTGTCTTTGTTTTACCGGTTTTTAAAAGTAATTTATTTTTATAATGGGGTTTAGCTGCTTTTCACGGCTGTGTTTATGCGGCTTTACACCCACTTGACTCACTTCCAGACAGATATCAATACATAGGTTTTAAGATTCTTACTAGTCACATATATTCTTGTGCGGTGAATAGGGGGTGTTGAGTCCAGTTCACTGAGCAAGGAGTAGGTCTTGTCTATTACATATTGGGTGTATGGAACGGTATCTGAGCGAATTTGAAACCCTTGTTTTATGCATCACCCCACCTCACCTTTCCCGTTAAGCAGCCATAGTGTGTTTTCTAAACGTGTGACTCTGTTCTGTTTTGTAATTCAGTTCAAGTGTAGCGGTTTTTACATTCCCTCTCTAAGTGATAGCTTATGATAAGTGTCTTTTTCTGTGTGACTTATTTCACTTAGAATCGTCGTACCTAAATCCACTCATCTTGCTTCTACTAGCCTTATGACATTGATTTCATGTCTGAGTGATATTCCATTGTACATAAGGACCACAACTTCTTTATCCATTTTTCTCTTTCCTGGGATATTTAAGTTGTCGTGAAGTGGAGGTTCTTGTCAACAGAGCAGCCCTAAACTTTGGGGTGCCTGTGTCTTGCTGATTTTTAGTTTTCCCAATTTATACTCCCATGAGTGGGCGTGCCCTATGCTCCCTAAGCTGTGTTTTTTCGATGTTTCAGGACACACCGTACACTTCTCCAGAGTGGCTGTTGGCAATTTACATCCCGCCCATCAGCGTAGCAAGGCTGCCATTTCTCCATGGCCTGTCCTGCATTTCTGGTTTTGACACTTTTTGCAGCATGACCCTTTTGACCGATGGGAAGCGAGACTTCTTTGTAGCGCTGATTTGCCTTTGCAGGTTGCTCGGTTGGCCAAAAAGGGCGTATGCGTTTTTTCCTGAATATATTCAGGAAAAAACGCATACGCCCTTTTTGGCCAAGGGCATCATTGTCGACGTTTTGCCGCTTTTCATGTGCTTTAAAGGCGATTCGAATCTACCTCCTGAAATCTGTTTCCTGCAATTCTGCCTTGCTTTCAAATCCTCTTCGTTGCCTTCCCTCAATATATCTGTGGATGAGAGTTATCATTTATAACTCTGCGGGTTTATGAATTGCAGTGTCCCTGAGCTGAATTTTTCAACTCGCTTTTTTGGGAGCTGGCCGCAAAAGCGCGGGATTGCCTCAGGCCCTATTCTGCTTCTGGGCGGCAGGCTGAGCCTGTGGTTAATTCTTCTTCCTGATGGGAAAATAGAGTGACCTGTGCCGGTCCCAACACCTAGATCTAGTCTCTCATTGGTTGCCCCTCTTCCCGTTCATCCTCAGGACAAATTGCAACCTGTAGGGAACAGGAGCTTAAAGGTGCTGATTCTCCTAGTAGGGAGATTGCTAGTAAAGTAGCTGGAAAGGCGAACCCAAGGACAAGGAGATGAGAAATGAGGTGCGTATTAGAAAACTTTCAAAATCACACGGTGTACCATCTTCTGGGTTTCTCATGCATGTTTTCGATGTAGGAAGATGCCCTTGAACCTGGAGATTTGGGACCCATGGGATGGCTACCAGGCAGTATTACTTTAAAGGGTCTGCGTTTGCTCACCCAACCTCACCCAAACTTTCAGCCCCAAGAGTGTCCACCCTTATGTCTCATCCAGCTGTGGGTCTAGATATGGTCAATCCAGGTTGCATCACAGCCTCTGAACGAATTGTGTAAGAATTTCTCTCTCTTTCACTGTCTTTGTTTTACGGGTTTTTAAAAGTAATTTATTTTTATAATGGGGTTTAGCTGCTTTTCACGGCTGTGTTTATGTGGCTTTACACCCACTTGACTCACTTCCAGACAGATATCAATACACAGGTTTTAAGATTCTTACCAGTCACATATATTCTTGTGCGGTGAATAGGGGGTGTTGAGTCCATTTCACTGAGCAAGGAGTAGGTCTTGTCTATTACATATTGGGTGTACGGAACGGTATCTGAGCGAATTTGAAACCCTTGTTTTATGCCTCACCCCACCTCACCTTTCCCGTTAAGCAGCCATAGTGTGTTTTCTAAACGTGTGACTCTGTTCTGTTTTGTAATTCAGTTCAAGTGTAGCGGTTTTTACATTCCCTCTATAAGTGATAGCTTATGATAAGTGTCTTTTTCTGTGTGACTTATTTCACTTAGGATCATCGTAGTTAAATCCACTCATCTTGCTTCTACTAGCCTTATGACATTGATTTCATGTCTGAGTGATATTCCATTGTACATAAGGACCACAACTTCTTTATCCATTTTTCTCTTTCCTGGGATATTTAAGGTGTCATGAAGTGGAGGTTCTTGTCAACAGAGCAGCCCTAAACTTTCGGTTGCCTGTGTCTTGCTGATTTTTAGTTTTCCCATTTTATACGCCCATGAGTGGACGTGCCCTATGCTCCCTAAGCTGTGTGTTTTAGATGTTTCAGGACACACCGTACAGTTCTCCAGAGTGGCTGTTGGCAATTTACATCCCGCCCATCAGCGTAGCAAGGCTGCCATTTCTCCATGGCCTGTCCTGCATTTCTGGTTTTGACACTTTTTGCAGCATGACCCTTTTGACCGATGGGAAGCGAGACTTTTTTGTAGCGCTGTTTTGCCTTTCCAGGTTGCTTGGTTGGCCAAAAAGGGCGTATGCGTTTTTTCCTGAATATATTCAGGAAAAAACGCATACGCCCTTTTTGGCCAAGGGCATCATTGTCGACGTTTTGCCGCTTTTCATGTGCTTTAAAGGCGATTCGAATCTACCTCCTGAAATCTGTTTCCTGCAATTCTGCCTTGCTTTCAAATCCTCTTCGTTGCCTTCCCTCAATATATCTGTGGATGAGAGTTATCATTTATAACTCTGCGGGTTGGTGAATTGCAGTGTCCCTGAGCTGAATTTTTCAACTCGCTTTTTCGGGAGCTGGCCGCAAAAGCGCGGGATTGCCTCAGGCCCTATTCTGCTTCTGGGCGGCAGGCTGAGCCTGTGGTTAATTCTTCTTCCTGATGGGAAAATAGAGTGACCTGTGCCTGTCCCAACACCTAGATCTAGTCTCTCATTGGTTGCCCCTCTTCCCGTTCATCCTCAGGACAAATTGCAACCTGTAGGGAACAGGAGGTTAAAGGTCCTGATTCTCCAAGTAGGGAGATTGCTAGTAAAGTAGCTGCAATGGCGAACCCGAGCACAAGGAGATGAGAAATGAGGTGCGTCTTAGAAACCTTTCAAAATCACACGGTGTACCATCTTCTGGGTTTCTCATGCATGTTTTCGATGTAGGAAGATGCCCTTGAACCTGGAGATTTGGGACCCATGGGATGGGTACCACGCAGTATTACTTTAAAGGGTCTGCGTTTGCTCACCCAACCTCACCCAACCTTTCAGCCCCAAGAGTGTCCACCCTTATGTCTCATCCAGCTATGGGTCTAGATATGGTCAATCCAGGTTGCATCACAGCCTCTGAACGAATTGTGTAAGAATTTCTCTCTCTTTCACTGTCTTTGTTTTACGGGTTTTTAAAAGTAATTTATTTTTATAATGGGGTTTAGCTGCTTTTCACGGCTGTGTTTATGCGGCTTTACACCCACTTGACTCACTTCCAGACAGATATCAATACATAGGTTTTAAGATTCTTACTAGTCACATATATTCTTGTGCGGTGAATAGGGGGTGTTGAGTCCAGTTCACTGAGCAAGGAGTAGGTCTTGTCTATTACATATTGGGTGTATGGAACGGTATCTGAGCGAATTTGAAACCCTTGTTTTATGCATCACCCCACCTCACCTTTCCCGTTAAGCAGCCATAGTGTGTTTTCTAAATGTGTGACTCTGTTCTGTTTTGTAATTCAGTTCAAGTGTAGCGGTTTTTACATTCCCTCTCTAAGTGATAGCTTATGATAAGTGTCTTTTTCTGTGTGACTTATTTCACTTAGAATCATCGTACCTAAATCCACTCATCTTGCTTCTACTAGCCTTATGACATTGATTTCATATCTGAGTGATATTCCATTGTACATAAGGACCACAACTTCTTTATCCATTTTTCTCTTTCCTGGGATATTTAAGGTGTCATGAAGTGGAGGTTCTTGTCAACAGAGCAGCCCTAAACTTTGGGGTGCCTGTGTCCTGCTGATTTTTAGTTTTCCCTATTTATACGCCCATGAGTGGACGTGCCCTATGCTCCCTAAGCTGTGTTTTTTCGATGTTTCAGGACACACCGTACACTTCTCCAGATTGGCTGTTGGCAATTTACATCCCGCCCATCAGCGTAGCAAGGCTGCCATTTCTCCATGGCCTGTCCTGCATTTCTGGTTTTGACAATTTTTGCAGCATGGCCCTTTGGACCGATGGGAAGCGAGACTTCTTTGTAGCGCTGATTTGCCTTTCCAGGTTGCTTGGTTGGCCAAAAAGGGGGTATGCGTTTTTTCCTGAATATATTCAGGAAAAAACGCATACCCCCTTTTTGGCCAAGGGCATCATTGTCGACGTTTTGCCGCTTTTCATGTGCTTTAAAGGCGATTCGAATCTACCTCCTGAAATCTGTTTCCTGCAATTCTGCCTTGCTTTCAAATGCTCTTCGTTGCCGTCCCTCAATATATCTGTGGATGAGAGTTATCATTTATAACTCTGCGGGTTTGTGAATTGCAGTGTCCCTGAGCTCCATTTTTCAACTCGCTTTTTTGGGAGCTGGCCGCAAAAGCGCGGGATTGCCTCAGGCCCTATTCTGCTTCTGGGCGGCAGGCTGAGCCTGTGGTTAATTCTTCTTCCTGATGGGAAAATAGAGTGACCTGTGCCTGTCCCAACACCTAGATCTAGTCTCTCATTGGTTGCCCCTCTTCCCGTTCATTCTCAGGACAAATTGCAACCTGTAGGGAACAGGAGCTTAAAGGTGCTGATTCTCCAAGTAGGGAGATTGCTAGTAAAGTAGCTGGAAAGGCGAACCCGAGCACAAGGAGATGAGAAATGAGGTGCGTATTAGAAAACTTTCAAAATCACACGGTGTACCATCTTCTGGGTTTCTCATGCATGTTTTCGATGTAGGAAGATGCCCTTGAACCTGGAGATTTGGGACCCATGGGATGGGTACCAGGCAGTATTACTTTAAAGGGTCTGCGTTTGCTCACCCAACCTCACCCAACCTTTGAGCCCCAAGAGTGTCCACCCTTATGTCTCATCCAGCTGTGGGTCTAGATATGGTCAATCCAGGTTGCATCACAGCCTCTGAACGAATTGTGTAAGAATTTATCTCTCTTTCACTGTCTTTGTTTTACGGGTTTTTAAAAGTAATTTATTTTTATAATGGGATTTAGCTGCTTTTCACGGCTGTGTTTATGCGGCTTTACACCCACTTGACTCACTTCCAGACAGATATCAATACATAGGTTTTAAGATTCTTACTAGTCACATATATTCTTGTGCGGTGAATAGGGGGTGTTGAGTCCAGTTCACTGAGCAAGGAGTAGGTCTTGTCTATTACATATTGGGTGTACAGAACTCTATCTGAGCGAATTTGAAACCCTTGTTTTATGCATCACCCCACCTCACCTTTCCCGTTAAGCAGGCATAGTGTGTTTTCTAAACGTGTGACTCTGTTCTGTTTTGTAATTCAGTTCAAGTGTAGCGGTTTTTACATTCCCTCTATAAGTGATAGCTTATGATAAGTGTCTTTTTCTGTGTGACTTATTTCACTTAGGATCATCGTACCTAAATCCAATCATCTTGCTTCTACTAACCTTATGACATTGATTTCATGTCTGAGTGATATTCCATTGTACATAAGGACCACAACTTCTTTATCCATTTTGCTCTTTCCTGGGATATTTAAGGTGTCATGAAGTGGAGGTTCTTGTCAACAGAGCAGCCCTAAACTTTGGGGTGCCTTGTCTTGCTGATTTTTAGTTTTCCCAATTTATACGCCCATGAGTGGAGGTGCCCTATGCTCCCTAAGCTGTGTGTTTTAGATGTTTCAGGACACACCGTACAGTTCTCCAGAGTGGCTGTTGGCAATTTACATCCCGCCCATCAGCGTAGCAAGGCTGCCATTTCTCCATGGCCTGTCCTGCATTTCTGGTTTTGACACTTTTTGCAGCATGACCCTTTTGACCGATGGGAAGCGAGACTTCTTTGTAGCGCTGATTTGCCTTTCAAGGTTGCTTAGTTGACCAAAAAGGGCGTATGCGTTTTTTCCTGAATATATTCAGGAAAAAACGCATACGCCCTTTTTGGCCAAGGGCATCATTGTCGACGTTTTGCCGCTTTTCATGTGCTTTAAAGGCGATTCGAATCTACCTCCTGAAATCTGTTTCCTGCAATTCTGCCTTGCTTTCAAATCCTCTTCGTTGCCTTCCCTCAATATATCTGTGGATGAGAGTTATCATTTATAACTCTGCGGGTTTATGAATTGCAGTGTCCCTGAGCTCCATTTTTCAACTCGCTTTTTTGGGAGCTGGCCGCAAAATCACGGGATTGCCTCAGGCCCTATTCTGCTTCTGGGCGGCAGGCTGAGCCTGTGGTTAATTCTTCTTCCTGATGGGAAAATAGAGTGACCTGTGCCTGTCCCAACACCTAGATCTAGTCTCTCATTGGTTGCCCCTCTTCCCGTTCATCCTCAGGACAAATTGCAACCTGTAGGGAACAGGAGCTTAAAGGTGCTGATTCTCCAAGTAGGGAGATTGCTAGTAAAGTAACTGGAAAGGCGAACCCGAGCACAAGGAGATGAGAAATGAGGTGCGTATTAGAAACCTTTCAAAATCACACGGTGTACCATCTTCTGGGTTTCTCATGCATGTTTTCGATGTAGGAAGATGGCCTTGAACCTGGAGATTTGGGACCCATGGGATGGGTACCAGGCAGTATTACTTTAAAGGGTCTGCGTTTGCTCACCCAACCTCACCCAACCTTTGAGCCCCAAGAGTGTCCACCCTTATGTCTCATCCAGCTGTGGGTCTAGATATGGTCAATCCAGGTTGCATCACAGCCTCTGAACGAATTGTGTAAGAATTTATCTCTCTTTCACTGTCTTTGTTTTACGGGTTTTTAAAAGTAATTTATTTTTATAATGGGATTTAGCTGCTTTTCACGGCTGTGTTTATGCGGCTTTACACCCACTTGACTCACTTCCAGACAGATATCAATACATAGGTTTTAAGATTCTTACTAGTCACATATATTCTTGTGCGGTGAATAGGGGGTGTTGAGTCCAGTTCACTGAGCAAGGAGTAGGTCTTGTCTATTACATATTGGGTGTACAGAACTCTATCTGAGCGAATTTGAAACCCTTGTTTTATGCATCACCCCACCTCACCTTTCCCGTTAAGCAGGCATAGTGTGTTTTCTAAACGTGTGACTCTGTTCTGTTTTGTAATTCAGTTCAAGTGTAGCGGTTTTTACATTCCCTCTATAAGTGATTGCTTATGATAAGTGTCTTTTTCTGTGTGACTTATTTCACTTAGGATCATCGTACCTAAATCCACTCATCTTGCTTCTACTAGCCTTATGACATTGATTTCATGTCTGAGTGATATTCCATTGTACATAAGGACCACAACTTCTTTATCCATTTTTCTCTTTCCTGGGATATTTAAGGTGTCATGAAGTGGAGGTTCTTGTCAACAGAGCAGCCCTAAACTTTCGGGTGCCTGTGTCTTGCTGATTTTTAGTTTTCCCATTTTATACGCCCATGAGTGGACGTGCCCTATGCTCCCTAAGCTGTGTGTTTTAGATGTTTCAGGACACACCGTACAGTTCTCCAGAGTGGCTGTTGGCAATTTACATCCCGCCCATCAGCGTAGCAAGGCTGCCATTTCTCCATGGCCTGTCCTGCATTTCTGGTTTTGGCACTTTTTGCAGCATGACCCTTTTGACCGATGGGAAGCGAGACTTTTTTGTAGCGCTGTTTTGCCTTTCCAGGTTGCTTGGTTGGCCAAAAAGGGCGTATGCGTTTTTTCCTGAATATATTCAGGAAAAAACGCATACGCCCTTTTTGGCCAAGGGCATCATTGTCGACGTTTTGCCGCTTTTCATGTGCTTTAAAGGCGATTCGAATCTACCTCCTGAAATCTGTTTCCTGCAATTCTGCCTTGCTTTCAAATCCTCTTCGTTGCCTTCCCTCAATATATCTGTGGATGAGAGTTATCATTTATAACTCTGCGGGTTGGTGAATTGCAGTGTCCCTGAGCTCCATTTTTCAACTCGCTTTTTCGGGAGCTGGCCGCAAAAGCGCGGGATTGCCTCAGGCCCTATTCTGCTTCTGGGCGGCAGGCTGAGCCTGTGGTTAATTCTTCTTCCTGATGGGAAAATAGAGTGACCTGTGCCTGTCCCAACACCTAGATCTAGTCTCTCATTGGTTGCCCCTCTTCCCGTTCATCCTCAGGACAAATTGCAACCTGTAGGGAACAGGAGGTTAAAGGTCCTGATTCTCCAAGTAGGGAGATTGCTAGTAAAGTAGCTGCAATGGCGAACCCGAGCACAAGGAGATGAGAAATGAGGTGCGTCTTAGAAACCTTTCAAAATCACACGGTGTACCATCTTCTGGGTTTCTCATGCATGTTTTCGATGTAGGAAGATGCCCTTGAACCTGGAGATTTCGGACCCATGGGATGGGTACCACGCAGTATTACTTTAAAGGGTCTGCGTTTGCTCACCCAACCTCACCCAACCTTTCAGCCCCAAGAGTGTCCACCCTTATGTCTCATCCAGCTGTGGGTCTAGATATGGTCAATCCAGGTTGCATCACAGCCTCTGAACGAATTGTGTAAGAATTTCTCTCTCTTTCACTGTCTTTGTTTTACGGGTTTTTAAAAGTAATTTATTTTTATAATGGGGTTTAGCTGCTTTTCACGGCTGTGTTTATGCGGCTTTACACCCACTTGACTCACTTCCAGGCAGATATCAATACATAGGTTTTAAGATTCTTACTAGTCACATATATTCTTGTGCGGTGAATAGGGGGTGTTGAGTCCAGTTCACTGAGCAAGGAGTAGGTCTTGTCTATTACATATTGGGTGTATGGAACGGTATCTGAGCGAATTTGAAACCCTTGTTTTATGCATCACCCCACCTCACCTTTCCCGTTAAGCAGCCATAGTGTGTTTTCTAAACGTGTGACTCTGTTCTGTTTTGTAATTCAGTTCAAGTGTAGCGGTTTTTACATTCCCTCTCTAAGTGATAGCTTATGATAAGTGTCTTTTTCTGTGTGACTTATTTCACTTAGAATCGTCGTACCTAAATCCACTCATCTTGCTTCTACTAGCCTTATGACATTGATTTCATATCTGAGTGATATTCCATTGTACATAAGGACCACAACTTCTTTATCCATTTTTCTCTTTCCTGGGATATTTAAGGTGTCATGAAGTGGAGGTTCTTGTCAACAGAGCAGCCCTAAACTTTGGGGTGCCTGTGTCTTGCTGATTTTTAGTTTTCCCTATTTATACGCCCATGAGTGGACGTGCCCTATGCTCCCTAAGCTGTGTTTTTTCGATGTTTCAGGACACACCGTACACTTCTCCAGATTGGCTGTTGGCAATTTACATCCCGCCCATCAGCGTAGCAAGGCTGCCATTTCTCCATGGCCTGTCCTGCATTTCTGGTTTTGACACTTTTTGCAGCATGGCCCTTTGGACCGATGGGAAGCGAGACTTCTTTGTAGCGCTGATTTGCCTTTCCAGGTTGCTTGGTTGCCCAAAAAGGGCGTATGCGTTTTTTCCTGAATATATTCAGGAAAAAACGCATACGCCCTTTTTGGCCAAGGGCATCATTGTCGACGTTTTGCCGCTTTTCATGTGCTTTAAAGGCGAATCGAATCTACCTCCTGAAATCTGTTTCCTGCAATTCTGCCTTGCTTTCAAATGCTCTTCGTTGCCGTCCCTCAATATATCTGTGGATGAGAGTTATCATTTATAACTCTGCGGGTTTGTGAATTGCAGTGTCCCTGAGCTCCATTTTTCAACTCGCTTTTTTGGGAGCTGGCCGCAAAAGCGCGGGATTGCCTCAGGCCCTATTCTGCTTCTGGGCGGCAGGCTGAGCCTGTGGTTAATTCTTCTTCCTGATGGGAAAATAGAGTGACCTGTGCCTGTCCCAACGCCTAGACCTAGTCTCTCATTGGTTGCCCCTCTTCCCGTTCATCCTCAGGACAAATTGCAACCTGTAGGGAACAGGAGCTTAAAGGTGCTGATTCTCCAAGTAGGGAGATTGCTAGTAAAGTAGCTGGAAAGGCGAACCCGAGCACAAGGAGATGAGAAATGAGGTGCGTATTAGAAACCTTTCAAAATCACACGGTGTACCATCTTCTGGGTTTCTCATGCATGTTTTTGATGTAGGAAGATGCCCTTGAACCTGGAGATTTGGGACCCATGGGATGGGTACCAGGCAGTATTACTTTAAAGGGTCTGCGCTTGCTCACCCAACCTCACCCAACCTTTGAGCCCCAAGAGTGTCCACCCTTATGTCTCATCCAGCTGTGGGTCTAGATATGGTCAATCCAGGTTGCATCACAGCCTCTGAACGAATTTTGTAAGAATTTCTCTCTCTTTCACTGTCTTTGTTTTACGGGTTTTTAAAAGTAATTTATTTTTATAATGGGGTTTAGCTGCTTTTCACGGCTGTGTTTATGCGGCTTTACACCCACTTGACTCACTTCCAGACAGATATCAATACATAGGTTTTAAGATTCTTACTAGTCACATATATTCTTGTGCGGTGAATAGGGGGTGTTGAGTCAAGTTCACTGAGCAAGGAGTAGGTCTTGTCTATTACATATTGGGTGTATGGAACGGTATCTGAGCGAATTTGAACCCCTTGTTTTATGCATCACCCCACCTCACCTTTCCTGTTAAGCAGGCATAGTGTGTTTTCTAAACGTGTGACTCTGTTCTGTTTTGTAATTCAGTTCAAGTGTAGCGGGTTTTACATTCCCTCTCTAAGTGATAGCTTATGATAAGTGTCTTTTTCTGTGTGACTTATTTCACTTAGGATCATCGTACCTAAATCCACTCATCTTGCTTCTACTAGCCTTATGACATTGATTTCATGTCTGAGTGATATTCCATTGTACATAAGGACCACAACTTCTTTATCCATTTTCCTCTTTCCTGGGATATTTAAGGTGTCATGAAGTGGAGGTTCTTGTCAACAGAGCAGCCCTAAACTTTGGGGTGCCTGTGTCTTGCTGATTTTTAGTTTTCCCAATTTATACGCCCATGAGTGGACGTGCCCTATGCTCCCTAAGCTGTGATTTTTGATGTTTCAGGACACACCGTACACTTCTCCAGAGTGGCTGTTGGCAATTTACAACCCGCCCATCAGCGTAGCAAGGCTGCCATTTCTCCATGGCCTGTCCTGCATTTCTGGTTTTGACACTTTTTGCAGCATGACCCTTTTGACCGATGGGAAGCGAGACTTCTTTGTAGCGCTGATTTGCCTTTCCAGGTTGCTTGGTTGGCCAAAAAGGGCGTATGCGTTTTTTCCTGAATATATTCAGGAAAAAACGCATACGCCCTTTTTGGCCAAGGGCATCATTGTCGACGTTTTGCCGCTTTTCATGTGCTTTAAAGGCGATTCGAATCTACCTCCTGAAACCTGTTTCCTGCAATTCTGCCTTGCTTTTAAATCCTCTTCGTTGACTTCCCTCAATATATCTGTGGATGAGAGTTATCATTTATAACTCTGCGGGTTTGTGAATTGCAGTTTCCCTGAGCTCCATTTTTCAACTCGCTTTTTTGGGAGCTGGCCGCAAAAGCGCGGGATTGCCTCAGGCCCTATTCTGCTTCTGGGCGGCAGGCTGAGCCTGTGGTTAATTCTTCTTCCTGATGGGAAAATAGAGTGACCTGTGCCTGTCCCAACGCCTAGACCTAGTCTCTCATTGGTTGCCCCTCTTCCCGTTCATCCTCAGGACAAATTGCAACCTGTAGGGAACAGGAGCTTAAAGGTGCTGATTCTCCAAGTAGGGAGATTGCTAGTAAAGTAGCTGGAAAGGCGAACCCGAGCACAAGGAGATGAGAAATGAGGTGCGTATTAGAAACCTTTCAAAATCACACGGTGTACCATCTTCTGGGTTTCTCATGCATGTTTTCGATGTAGGAAGATGCCCTTGAACCTGGAGATTTGGGACCCATGGGATGGGTACCAGGCAGTATTACTTTAAAGGGTCTGCGCTTGCTCACCCAACCTCACCCAACCTTTGAGCCCCAAGAGTGTCCACCCTTATGTCTCATCCAGCTGTGGGTCTAGATATGGTCAATCCAGGTTGCATCACAGCCTCTGAACGAATTTTGTAAGAATTTCTCTCTCTTTCACTGTCTTTGTTTTACGGGTTTTTAAAAGTAATTTATTTTTATAATGGGGTTTAGCTGCTTTTCACGGCTGTGTTTATGCGGCTTTACACCCACTTGACTCACTTCCAGACAGATATCAATACATAGGTTTTAAGATTCTTACTAGTCACATATATTCTTGTGCGGTGAATAGGGGGTGTTGAGTCCAGTTCACTGAGCAAGGAGTAGGTCTTGTCTATTACATATTGGGTGTATGGAACGGTATCTGAGCGAATTTGAAACCCTTGTTTTATGCATCACCCCACCTCACCTTTCCCGTTAAGCAGGCATAGTGTGTTTTCTAAACGTGTGACTCTGTTCTGTTTTGTAATTCAGTTCAAGTGTAGCGGGTTTTACATTCCCTCTCTAAGTGATAGCTTATGATAAGTGTCTTTTTCTGTGTGACTTATTTCACTTAGGATCATCGTACCTAAATCCACTCATCTTGCTTCTACTAGCCTTATGACATTGATTTCATGTCTGAGTGATATTCCATTGTACATAAGGACCACAACTTCTTTATCCACTTTCCTCTTTCCTGGGATATTTAAGGTGTCATGAAGTGGAGGTTCTTGTCAACAGAGCAGCCCTAAACTTTGGGGTGCCTGTGTCTTGCTGATTTTTAGTTTTCCCAATTTATACGCCCATGAGTGGACGTGCCCTATGCTCCCTAAGCTGTGTTTTTTCGATGTTTCAGGACACACCGTACACTTCTCCAGAGTGGCTGTTGGCAATTTACATCCCGCCCATCAGCGTAGCAAGGCTGCCATTTCTCCATGGCCTGTCCTGCATTTCTGGTTTTGACACATTTTGCAGCATGACCCTTTTGACCGATGGGAAGCGAGACTTCTTTGTAGCGCTGATTTGCCTTTCCAGGTTGCTTGGTTGGCCAAAAAGGGCGTATGCGTTTTTTCCTGAATATATTCAGGAAAAAACGCATACGCCCTATTTTGCCAAGGGCATCATTGTCGACGTTTTGCCGCTTTTCATGTGCTTTAAAGGCGATTCGAATCTACCTCCTGAAACCTGTTTCCTGCAATTCTGCCTTGCTTTCAAATCTCTTCGTTGCCTTCCCTCAATATATCTGTGGATGAGAATTATCATTTATAACTCTGCGGGTTTATGAATTGCAGTGTCCCTGAGCTCCATTTTTCAACTCGCTTTTTTGGGAGCTGGTCGCAAAAGCGCGGGATTGCCTCAGGCCCTATTCTGCTTCTGGGCGGCAGGCTGAGCCTGTGGTTAATTCTTCTTCCTGATGGGAAAATAGAGTGACCTGTGCCTGTCCCAACACCTGATCTAGTCTCTCATTGGTTGCCCCTCTTCCCGTTCATTCTCAGGACAAATTGCAACCTGTAGGGAACAGGAGCTTAAAGGTGCTGATTCTCCAAGTAGGGAGATTGCTAGTAAAGTAGCTGGAAAGGCGAACCCGAGCACAAGGAGATGAGAAATGAGGTGCGTATTAGAAAACTTTCAAAATCACACGGTGTACCATCTTCTGGGTTTCTCATGCATGTTTTCGATGTAGGAAGATGCCCTTGAACCTGGAGATTTGGGACCCATGTGATGGGTACCACGCAGTATTACTTTAAAGGGTCTGCGTTTGCTCACCCAACCTCACCCAACCTTTGAGCCCCAAGAGTGTCCACCCTTATGTCTCATCCAGCTGTGGGTCTAGATATGGTCAATCCAGGTTGCATCACAGCCTCTGAACGAATTTTGTAAGAATTTCTCTCTCTTTCACTGTCTTTGTTTTACCGGTTTTTAAAAGTAATTTATTTTTATAATGGGGTTTAGCTGCTTTTCACGGCTGTGTTTATGCGGCTTTACACCCACTTGACTCACTTCCAGACAGATATCAATACATAGGTTTTAAGATTCTTACTAGTCACATATATTCTTGTGCGGTGAATAGGGGGTGTTGAGTCCAGTTCACTGAGCAAGGAGTAGGTCTTGTCTATTACATATTGGGTGTATGGAACGGTATCTGAGCGAATTTGAAACCCTTGTTTTATGCATCACCCCACCTCACCTTTCCCGTTAAGCAGCCATAGTGTGTTTTCTAAACGTGTGACTCTGTTCTGTTTTGTAATTCAGTTCAAGTGTAGCGGTTTTTACATTCCCTCTCTAAGTGATAGCTTATGATAAGTGTCTTTTTCTGTGTGACTTATTTCACTTAGAATCGTCGTACCTAAATCCACTCATCTTGCTTCTACTAGCCTTATGACATTGATTTCATGTCTGAGTGATATTCCATTGTACATAAGGACCACAACTTCTTTATCCATTTTTCTCTTTCCTGGGATATTTAAGTTGTCGTGAAGTGGAGGTTCTTGTCAACAGAGCAGCCCTAAACTTTGGGGTGCCTGTGTCTTGCTGATTTTTAGTTTTCCCAATTTATACTCCCATGAGTGGGCGTGCCCTATGCTCCCTAAGCTGTGTTTTTTCGATGTTTCAGGACACACCGTACACTTCTCCAGAGTAGCTGTTGGCAATTTACATCCCGCCCATCAGCGTAGCAAGGCTGCCATTTCTCCATGGCCTGTCCTGCATTTCTGGTTTTGACACTTTTTGCAGCATGACCCTTTTGACCGATGGGAAGCGAGACTTCTTTGTAGCGCTGATTTGCCTTTGCAGGTTGCTCGGTTGGCCAAAAAGGGCGTATGCGTTTTTTCCTGAATATATTCAGGAAAAAACGCATACGCCCTTTTTGGCCAAGGGCATCATTGTCGACATTTTGTCGCTTTTCATGTGCTTTAAAGGCGATTCGAATCTACCTCCTGAAATCTGTTTCCTGCAATTCTGCCTTGCTTTCAAATCCTCTTCGTTGCCTTCCCTCAATATATCTGTGGATGAGAGTTATCATTTATAACTCTGCGGGTTTATGAATTGCAGTGTCCCTGAGCTGAATTTTTCAACTCGCTTTTTTGGGAGCTGGCCGCAAAAGCGCGGGATTGCCTCAGGCCCTATTCTGCTTCTGGGCGGCAGGCTGAGCCTGTGGTTAATTCTTCTTCCTGATGGGAAAATAGAGTGACCTGTGCCGGTCCCAACACCTAGATCTAGTCTCTCATTGGTTGCCCCTCTTCCCGTTCATCCTCAGGACAAATTGCAACCTGTAGGGAACAGGAGCTTAAAGGTGCTGATTCTCCTAGTAGGGAGATTGCTAGTAAAGTAGCTGGAAAGGCGAACCCAAGGACAAGGAGATGAGAAATGAGGTGCGTATTAGAAAACTTTCAAAATCACACGGTGTACCATCTTCTGGGTTTCTCATGCATGTTTTCGATGTAGGAAGATGCCCTTGAACCTGGAGATTTGGGACCCATGGGATGGCTACCAGGCAGTATTACTTTAAAGGGTCTGCGTTTGCTCACCCAACCTCACCCAAACTTTCAGCCCCAAGAGTGTCCACCCTTATGTCTCATCCAGCTGTGGGTCTAGATATGGTCAATCCAGGTTGCATCACAGCCTCTGAACGAATTGTGTAAGAATTTCTCTCTCTTTCACTGTCTTTGTTTTACGGGTTTTTAAAAGTAATTTATTTTTATAATGGGGTTTAGCTGCTTTTCACGGCTGTGTTTATGTGGCTTTACACCCACTTGACTCACTTCCAGACAGATATCAATACACAGGTTTTAAGATTCTTACCAGTCACATATATTCTTGTGCGGTGAATAGGGGGTGTTGAGTCCATTTCACTGAGCAAGGAGTAGGTCTTGTCTATTACATATTGGGTGTACGGAACGGTATCTGAGCGAATTTGAAACCCTTGTTTTATGCCTCACCCCACCTCACCTTTCCCGTTAAGCAGCCATAGTGTGTTTTCTAAACGTGTGACTCTGTTCTGTTTTGTAATTCAGTTCAAGTGTAGCGGTTTTTACATTCCCTCTATAAGTGATAGCTTATGATAAGTGTCTTTTTCTGTGTGACTTATTTCACTTAGGATCATCGTAGTTAAATCCACTCATCTTGCTTCTACTAGCCTTATGACATTGATTTCATGTCTGAGTGATATTCCATTGTACATAAGGACCACAACTTCTTTATCCATTTTTCTCTTTCCTGGGATATTTAAGGTGTCATGAAGTGGAGGTTCTTGTCAACAGAGCAGCCCTAAACTTTCGGGTGCCTGTGTCTTGCTGATTTTTAGTTTTCCCATTTTATACGCCCATGAGTGGACGTGCCCTATGCTCCCTAAGCTGTGTGTTTTAGATGTTTCAGGACACACCGTACAGTTCTCCAGAGTGGCTGTTGGCAATTTACATCCCGCCCATCAGCGTAGCAAGGCTGCCATTTCTCCATGGCCTGTCCTGCATTTCTGGTTTTGACACTTTTTGCAGCATGACCCTTTTGACCGATGGGAAGCGAGACTTTTTTGTAGCGCTGTTTTGCCTTTCCAGGTTGCTTGGTTGGCCAAAAAGGGCGTATGCGTTTTTTCCTGAATATATTCAGGAAAAAACGCATACGCCCTTTTTGGCCAAGGGCATCATTGTCGACGTTTTGCCGCTTTTCATGTGCTTTAAAGGCGATTCGAATCTACCTCCTGAAATCTGTTTCCTGCAATTCTGCCTTGCTTTCAAATCCTCTTCGTTGCCTTCCCTCAATATATCTGTGGATGAGAGTTATCATTTATAACTCTGCGGGTTGGTGAATTGCAGTGTCCCTGAGCTGAATTTTTCAACTCGCTTTTTCGGGAGCTGGCCGCAAAAGCGCGGGATTGCCTCAGGCCCTATTCTGCTTCTGGGCGGCAGGCTGAGCCTGTGGTTAATTCTTCTTCCTGATGGGAAAATAGAGTGACCTGTGCCTGTCCCAACACCTAGATCTAGTCTCTCATTGGTTGCCCCTCTTCCCGTTCATCCTCAGGACAAATTGCAACCTGTAGGGAACAGGAGGTTAAAGGTCCTGATTCTCCAAGTAGGGAGATTGCTAGTAAAGTAGCTGCAATGGCGAACCCGAGCACAAGGAGATGAGAAATGAGGTGCGTCTTAGAAACCTTTCAAAATCACACGGTGTACCATCTTCTGGGTTTCTCATGCATGTTTTCGATGTAGGAAGATGCCCTTGAACCTGGAGATTTGGGACCCATGGGATGGGTACCACGCAGTATTACTTTAAAGGGTCTGCGTTTGCTCACCCAACCTCACCCAACCTTTCAGCCCCAAGAGTGTCCACCCTTATGTCTCATCCAGCTATGGGTCTAGATATGGTCAATCCAGGTTGCATCACAGCCTCTGAACGAATTGTGTAAGAATTTCTCTCTCTTTCACTGTCTTTGTTTTACGGGTTTTTAAAAGTAATTTATTTTTATAATGGGGTTTAGCTGCTTTTCACGGCTGTGTTTATGCGGCTTTACACCCACTTGACTCACTTCCAGACAGATATCAATACATAGGTTTTAAGATTCTTACTAGTCACATATATTCTTGTGCGGTGAATAGGGGGTGTTGAGTCCAGTTCACTGAGCAAGGAGTAGGTCTTGTCTATTACATATTGGGTGTATGGAACGGTATCTGAGCGAATTTGAAACCCTTGTTTTATGCATCACCCCACCTCACCTTTCCCGTTAAGCAGCCATAGTGTGTTTTCTAAATGTGTGACTCTGTTCTGTTTTGTAATTCAGTTCAAGTGTAGCGGTTTTTACATTCCCTCTCTAAGTGATAGCTTATGATAAGTGTCTTTTTCTGTGTGACTTATTTCACTTAGAATCATCGTACCTAAATCCACTCATCTTGCTTCTACTAGCCTTAAGACATTGATTTCATATCTGAGTGATATTCCATTGTACATAAGGACCACAACTTCTTTATCCATTTTTCTCTTTCCTGGGATATTTAAGGTGTCATGAAGTGGAGGTTCTTGTCAACAGAGCAGCCCTAAACTTTGGGGTGCCTGTGTCCTGCTGATTTTTAGTTTTCCCTATTTATACGCCCATGAGTGGACGTGCCCTATGCTCCCTAAGCTGTGTTTTTTCGATGTTTCAGGACACACCGTACACTTCTCCAGATTGGCTGTTGGCAATTTACATCCCGCCCATCAGCGTAGCAAGGCTGCCATTTCTCCATGGCCTGTCCTGCATTTCTGGTTTTGACAATTTTTGCAGCATGGCCCTTTGGACCGATGGGAAGCGAGACTTCTTTGTAGCGCTGATTTGCCTTTCCAGGTTGCTTGGTTGGCCAAAAAGGGGGTATGCGTTTTTTCCTGAATATATTCAGGAAAAAACGCATACCCCCTTTTTGGCCAAGGGCATCATTGTCGACGTTTTGCCGCTTTTCATGTGCTTTAAAGGCGATTCGAATCTACCTCCTGAAATCTGTTTCCTGCAATTCTGCCTTGCTTTCAAATGCTCTTCGTTGCCGTCCCTCAATATATCTGTGGATGAGAGTTATCATTTATAACTCTGCGGGTTTGTGAATTGCAGTGTCCCTGAGCTCCATTTTTCAACTCGCTTTTTTGGGAGCTGGCCGCAAAAGCGCGGGATTGCCTCAGGCCCTATTCTGCTTCTGGGCGGCAGGCTGAGCCTGTGGTTAATTCTTCTTCCTGATGGGAAAATAGAGTGACCTGTGCCTGTCCCAACACCTAGATCTAGTCTCTCATTGGTTGCCCCTCTTCCCGTTCATTCTCAGGACAAATTGCAACCTGTAGGGAACAGGAGCTTAAAGGTGCTGATTCTCCAAGTAGGGAGATTGCTAGTAAAGTAGCTGGAAAGGCGAACCCGAGCACAAGGAGATGAGAAATGAGGTGCGTATTAGAAAACTTTCAAAATCACACGGTGTACCATCTTCTGGGTTTCTCATGCATGTTTTCGATGTAGGAAGATGCCCTTGAACCTGGAGATTTGGGACCCATGGGATGGGTACCAGGCAGTATTACTTTAAAGGGTCTGCGTTTGCTCACCCAACCTCACCCAACCTTTGAGCCCCAAGAGTGTCCACCCTTATGTCTCATCCAGCTGTGGGTCTAGATATGGTCAATCCAGGTTGCATCACAGCCTCTGAACGAATTGTGTAAGAATTTATCTCTCTTTCACTGTCTTTGTTTTACGGGTTTTTAAAAGTAATTTATTTTTATAATGGGATTTAGCTGCTTTTCACGGCTGTGTTTATGCGGCTTTACACCCACTTGACTCACTTCCAGACAGATATCAATACATAGGTTTTAAGATTCTTACTAGTCACATATATTCTTGTGCGGTGAATAGGGGGTGTTGAGTCCAGTTCACTGAGCAAGGAGTAGGTCTTGTCTATTACATATTGGGTGTACAGAACTCTATCTGAGCGAATTTGAAACCCTTGTTTTATGCATCACCCCACCTCACCTTTCCCGTTAAGCAGGCATAGTGTGTTTTCTAAACGTGTGACTCTGTTCTGTTTTGTAATTCAGTTCAAGTGTAGCGGTTTTTACATTCCCTCTATAAGTGATAGCTTATGATAAGTGTCTTTTTCTGTGTGACTTATTTCACTTAGGATCATCGTACCTAAATCCAATCATCTTGCTTCTACTAACCTTATGACATTGATTTCATGTCTGAGTGATATTCCATTGTACATAAGGACCACAACTTCTTTATCCATTTTGCTCTTTCCTGGGATATTTAAGGTGTCATGAAGTGGAGGTTCTTGTCAACAGAGCAGCCCTAAACTTTGGGGTGCCTTGTCTTGCTGATTTTTAGTTTTCCCAATTTATACGCCCATGAGTGGACGTGCCCTATGCTCCCTAAGCTGTGTGTTTTAGATGTTTCAGGACACACCGTACAGTTCTCCAGAGTGGCTGTTGGCAATTTACATCCCGCCCATCAGCGTAGCAAGGCTGCCATTTCTCCATGGCCTGTCCTGCATTTCTGGTTTTGACACTTTTTGCAGCATGACCCTTTTGACCGATGGGAAGCGAGACTTCTTTGTAGCGCTGATTTGCCTTTCAAGGTTGCTTAGTTGACCAAAAAGGGCGTATGCGTTTTTTCCTGAATATATTCAGGAAAAAACGCATACGCCCTTTTTGGCCAAGGGCATCATTGTCGACTTTTTGCCGCTTTTCATGTGCTTTAAAGGCGATTCGAATCTACCTCCTGAAATCTGTTTCCTGCAATTCTGCCTTGCTTTCAAATCCTCTTCGTTGCCGTCCCTCAATATATCTGTGGATGAGAGTTATCATTTATAACTCTGCGGGTTTGTGAATTGCAGTGTCCCTGAGCTCCATTTTTCAACTCGCTTTTTTGGGAGCTGGCCGCAAAAGCGCGGGATTGCCTCAGGCCCTATTCTGCTTCTGGGCGGCAGGCTGAGCCTGTGGTTAATTCTTCTTCCTGATGGGAAAATAGAGTGACCTGTGCCTGTCCCAACACCTAGATCTAGTCTCTCATTGGTTGCCCCTCTTCCCGTTCATTCTCAGGACAAATTGCAACCTGTAGGGAACAGGAGCTTAAAGGTGCTGATTCTCCAAGTAGGGAGATTGCTAGTAAAGTAGCTGGAAAGGCGAACCCGAGCACAAGGAGATGAGAAATGAGGTGCGTATTAGAAAACTTTCAAAATCACACGGTGTACCATCTTCTGGGTTTCTCATGCATGTTTTCGATGTAGGAAGATGCCCTTGAACCTGGAGATTTGGGACCCATGGGATGGGTACCAGGCAGTATTACTTTAAAGGGTCTGCGTTTGCTCACCCAACCTCACCCAACCTTTGAGCCCCAAGAGTGTCCACCCTTATGTCTCATCCAGCTGTGGGTCTAGATATGGTCAATCCAGGTTGCATCACAGCCTCTGAACGAATTGTGTAAGAATTTATCTCTCTTTCACTGTCTTTGTTTTACGGGTTTTTAAAAGTAATTTATTTTTATAATGGGGTTTAGCTGCTTTTCACGGCTGTGTTTATGCGGCTTTACACCCACTTGACTCACTTCCAGACAGATATCAATACATAGGTTTTAAGATTCTTACTAGTCACATATATTCTTGTGCGGTGAATAGGGGGTGTTGAGTCCAGTTCATTGAGCAAGGAGTAGGTCTTTTCTATTACATATTGGGTGTATGGAACGGTATCTGAGCGAATTTGAAACCCTTGTTTTATGCATCACCCCACCTCACCTTTCCCGTTAAGCAGGCATAGTGTGTTTTCTAAACGTGTGACTCTGTTCTGTTTTGTAATTCAGTTCAAGTGTAGCGGGTTTTACATTCCCTCTCTAAGTGATAGCTTATGATAAGTGTCTTTTTCTGTGTGACTTATTTCACTTAGGATCATCGTACCTAAATCCACTCATCTTGCTTCTACTAGCCTTATGACATTGATTTCATGTCTGAGTGATATTCCATTGTACATAAGGACCACAACTTCTTTATCCACTTTCCTCTTTCCTGGGATATTTAAGGTGTCATGAAGTGGAGGTTCTTGTCAACAGAGCAGCCCTAAACTTTGGGGTGCCTGTGTCTTGCTGATTTTTAGTTTTCCCAATTTATACGCCCATGAGTGGACGTGCCCTATGCTCCCTAAGCTGTGTTTTTTCGATGTTTCAGGACACACCGTACACTTCTCCAGAGTGGCTGTTGGCAATTTACATCCCGCCCATCAGCGTAGCAAGGCTGCCATTTCTCCATGGCCTGTCCTGCATTTCTGGTTTTGACACATTTTGCAGCATGACCCTTTTGACCGATGGGAAGCGAGACTTCTTTGTAGCGCTGATTTGCCTTTCCAGGTTGCTTGGTTGGCCAAAAAGGGCGTATGCGTTTTTTCCTGAATATATTCAGGAAAAAACGCATACGCCCTATTTTGCCAAGGGCATCATTGTCGACGTTTTGCCGCTTTTCATGTGCTTTAAAGGCGATTCGAATCTACCTCCTGAAACCTGTTTCCTGCAATTCTGCCTTGCTTTCAAATCTCTTCGTTGCCTTCCCTCAATATATCTGTGGATGAGAATTATCATTTATAACTCTGCGGGTTTATGAATTGCAGTGTCCCTGAGCTCCATTTTTCAACTCGCTTTTTTGGGAGCTGGTCGCAAAAGCGCGGGATTGCCTCAGGCCCTATTCTGCTTCTGGGCGGCAGGCTGAGCCTGTGGATAATTCTTCTTCCTGATGGGAAAATAGAGTGACCTGTGCCTGTCCCAACACCTAGATCTAGTTTCTCATTGGTTGCCCCTCTTCCCGTTCATCCTCAGGACAAATTGCAACCTGTAGGGAACAGGAGCTTAAAGGTGCTGATTCTCCAAGTAGGGAGATTGCTAGTAAAGTAGCTGGAAAGGCGAACCCGAGCACAAGGAGATGAGAAATGAGGTGCGTATTAGAAAACTTTCAAAATCACACGGTGTACCATCTTCTGGGTTTCTCATGCATGTTTTCGATGTAGGAAGATGCCCTTGAACCTGGAGATTTGGGACCCATGTGATGGGTACCACGCAGTATTACTTTAAAGGGTCTGCGTTTGCTCACCCAACCTCACCCAACCTTTGAGCCCCAAGAGTGTCCACCCTTATGTCTCATCCAGCTGTGGGTCTAGATATGGTCAATCCAGGTTGCATCACAGCCTCTGAACGAATTTTGTAAGAATTTCTCTCTCTTTCACTGTCTTTGTTTTACCGGTTTTTAAAAGTAATTTATTTTTATAATGGGGTTTAGCTGCTTTTCACGGCTGTGTTTATGCGGCTTTACACCCACTTGACTCACTTCCAGACAGATATCAATACATAGGTTTTAAGATTCTTACTAGTCACATATATTCTTGTGCGGTGAATAGGGGGTGTTGAGTCCAGTTCACTGAGCAAGGAGTAGGTCTTGTCTATTACATATTGGGTGTATGGAACGGTATCTGAGCGAATTTGAAACCCTTGTTTTATGCATCACCCCACCTCACCTTTCCCGTTAAGCAGCCATAGTGTGTTTTCTAAACGTGTGACTCTGTTCTGTTTTGTAATTCAGTTCAAGTGTAGCGGTTTTTACATTCCCTCTCTAAGTGATAGCTTATGATAAGTGTCTTTTTCTGTGTGACTTATTTCACTTAGAATCGTCGTACCTAAATCCACTCATCTTGCTTCTACTAGCCTTATGACATTGATTTCATGTCTGAGTGATATTCCATTGTACATAAGGACCACAACTTCTTTATCCATTTTTCTCTTTCCTGGGATATTTAAGTTGTCGTGAAGTGGAGGTTCTTGTCAACAGAGCAGCCCTAAACTTTGGGGTGCCTGTGTCTTGCTGATTTTTAGTTTTCCCAATTTATACTCCCATGAGTGGGCGTGCCCTATGCTCCCTAAGCTGTGTTTTTTCGATGTTTCAGGACACACCGTACACTTCTCCAGAGTGGCTGTTGGCAATTTACATCCCGCCCATCAGCGTAGCAAGGCTGCCATTTCTCCATGGCCTGTCCTGCATTTCTGGTTTTGACACTTTTTGCAGCATGACCCTTTTGACCGATGGGAAGCGAGACTTCTTTGTAGCGCTGATTTGCCTTTGCAGGTTGCTCGGTTGGCCAAAAAGGGCGTATGCGTTTTTTCCTGAATATATTCAGGAAAAAACGCATACGCCCTTTTTGGCCAAGGGCATCATTGTCGACATTTTGTCGCTTTTCATGTGCTTTAAAGGCGATTCGAATCTACCTCCTGAAATCTGTTTCCTGCAATTCTGCCTTGCTTTCAAATCCTCTTCGTTGCCTTCCCTCAATATATCTGTGGATGAGAGTTATCATTTATAACTCTGCGGGTTTATGAATTGCAGTGTCCCTGAGCTGAATTTTTCAACTCGCTTTTTTGGGAGCTGGCCGCAAAAGCGCGGGATTGCCTCAGGCCCTATTCTGCTTCTGGGCGGCAGGCTGAGCCTGTGGTTAATTCTTCTTCCTGATGGGAAAATAGAGTGACCTGTGCCGGTCCCAACACCTAGATCTAGTCTCTCATTGGTTGCCCCTCTTCCCGTTCATCCTCAGGACAAATTGCAACCTGTAGGGAACAGGAGCTTAAAGGTGCTGATTCTCCTAGTAGGGAGATTGCTAGTAAAGTAGCTGGAAAGGCGAACCCAAGGACAAGGAGATGAGAAATGAGGTGCGTATTAGAAAACTTTCAAAATCACACGGTGTACCATCTTCTGGGTTTCTCATGCATGTTTTCGATGTAGGAAGATGCCCTTGAACCTGGAGATTTGGGACCCATGGGATGGCTACCAGGCAGTATTACTTTAAAGGGTCTGCGTTTGCTCACCCAACCTCACCCAAACTTTCAGCCCCAAGAGTGTCCACCCTTATGTCTCATCCAGCTGTGGGTCTAGATATGGTCAATCCAGGTTGCATCACAGCCTCTGAACGAATTGTGTAAGAATTTCTCTCTCTTTCACTGTCTTTGTTTTACGGGTTTTTAAAAGTAATTTATTTTTATAATGGGGTTTAGCTGCTTTTCACGGCTGTGTTTATGTGGCTTTACACCCACTTGACTCACTTCCAGACAGATATCAATACACAGGTTTTAAGATTCTTACCAGTCACATATATTCTTGTGCGGTGAATAGGGGGTGTTGAGTCCATTTCACTGAGCAAGGAGTAGGTCTTGTCTATTACATATTGGGTGTACGGAACGGTATCTGAGCGAATTTGAAACCCTTGTTTTATGCCTCACCCCACCTCACCTTTCCCGTTAAGCAGCCATAGTGTGTTTTCTAAACGTGTGACTCTGTTCTGTTTTGTAATTCAGTTCAAGTGTAGCGGTTTTTACATTCCCTCTATAAGTGATAGCTTATGATAAGTGTCTTTTTCTGTGTGACTTATTTCACTTAGGATCATCGTAGTTAAATCCACTCATCTTGCTTCTACTAGCCTTATGACATTGATTTCATGTCTGAGTGATATTCCATTGTACATAAGGACCACAACTTCTTTATCCATTTTTCTCTTTCCTGGGATATTTAAGGTGTCATGAAGTGGAGGTTCTTGTCAACAGAGCAGCCCTAAACTTTCGGGTGCCTGTGTCTTGCTGATTTTTAGTTTTCCCATTTTATACGCCCATGAGTGGACGTGCCCTATGCTCCCTAAGCTGTGTGTTTTAGATGTTTCAGGACACACCGTACAGTTCTCCAGAGTGGCTGTTGGCAATTTACATCCCGCCCATCAGCGTAGCAAGGCTGCCATTTCTCCATGGCCTGTCCTGCATTTCTGGTTTTGACACTTTTTGCAGCATGACCCTTTTGACCGATGGGAAGCGAGACTTTTTTGTAGCGCTGTTTTGCCTTTCCAGGTTGCTTGGTTGGCCAAAAAGGGCGTATGCGTTTTTTCCTGAATATATTCAGGAAAAAACGCATACGCCCTTTTTGGCCAAGGGCATCATTGTCGACGTTTTGCCGCTTTTCATGTGCTTTAAAGGCGATTCGAATCTACCTCCTGAAATCTGTTTCCTGCAATTCTGCCTTGCTTTCAAATCCTCTTCGTTGCCTTCCCTCAATATATCTGTGGATGAGAGTTATCATTTATAACTCTGCGGGTTGGTGAATTGCAGTGTCCCTGAGCTGAATTTTTCAACTCGCTTTTTCGGGAGCTGGCCGCAAAAGCGCGGGATTGCCTCAGGCCCTATTCTGCTTCTGGGCGGCAGGCTGAGCCTGTGGTTAATTCTTCTTCCTGATGGGAAAATAGAGTGACCTGTGCCTGTCCCAACACCTAGATCTAGTCTCTCATTGGTTGCCCCTCTTCCCGTTCATCCTCAGGACAAATTGCAACCTGTAGGGAACAGGAGGTTAAAGGTCCTGATTCTCCAAGTAGGGAGATTGCTAGTAAAGTAGCTGCAATGGCGAACCCGAGCACAAGGAGATGAGAAATGAGGTGCGTCTTAGAAACCTTTCAAAATCACACGGTGTACCATCTTCTGGGTTTCTCATGCATGTTTTCGATGTAGGAAGATGCCCTTGAACCTGGAGATTTGGGACCCATGGGATGGGTACCACGCAGTATTACTTTAAAGGGTCTGCATTTGCTCACCCAACCTCACCCAACCTTTCAGCCCCAAGAGTGTCCACCCTTATGTCTCATCCAGCTATGGGTCTAGATATGGTCAATCCAGGTTGCATCACAGCCTCTGAACGAATTGTGTAAGAATTTCTCTCTCTTTCACTGTCTTTGTTTTACGGGTTTTTAAAAGTAATTTATTTTTATAATGGGGTTTAGCTGCTTTTCACGGCTGTGTTTATGCGGCTTTACACCCACTTGACTCACTTCCAGACAGATATCAATACATAGGTTTTAAGATTCTTACTAGTCACATATATTCTTGTGCGGTGAATAGGGGGTGTTGAGTCCAGTTCACTGAGCAAGGAGTAGGTCTTGTCTATTACATATTGGGTGTATGGAACGGTATCTGAGCGAATTTGAAACCCTTGTTTTATGCATCACCCCACCTCACCTTTCCCGTTAAGCAGCCATAGTGTGTTTTCTAAATGTGTGACTCTGTTCTGTTTTGTAATTCAGTTCAAGTGTAGCGGTTTTTACATTCCCTCTCTAAGTGATAGCTTATGATAAGTGTCTTTTTCTGTGTGACTTATTTCACTTAGAATCATCGTACCTAAATCCACTCATCTTGCTTCTACTAGCCTTATGACATTGATTTCATATCTGAGTGATATTCCATTGTACATAAGGACCACAACTTCTTTATCCATTTTTCTCTTTCCTGGGATATTTAAGGTGTCATGAAGTGGAGGTTCTTGTCAACAGAGCAGCCCTAAACTTTGGGGTGCCTGTGTCCTGCTGATTTTTAGTTTTCCCTATTTATACGCCCATGAGTGGACGTGCCCTATGCTCCCTAAGCTGTGTTTTTTCGATGTTTCAGGACACACCGTACACTTCTCCAGATTGGCTGTTGGCAATTTACATCCCGCCCATCAGCGTAGCAAGGCTGCCATTTCTCCATGGCCTGTCCTGCATTTCTGGTTTTGACAATTTTTGCAGCATGGCCCTTTGGACCGATGGGAAGCGAGACTTCTTTGTAGCGCTGATTTGCCTTTCCAGGTTGCTTGGTTGGCCAAAAAGGGGGTATGCGTTTTTTCCTGAATATATTCAGGAAAAAACGCATACCCCCTTTTTGGCCAAGGGCATCATTGTCGACGTTTTGCCGCTTTTCATGTGCTTTAAAGGCGATTCGAATCTACCTCCTGAAATCTGTTTCCTGCAATTCTGCCTTGCTTTCAAATGCTCTTCGTTGCCGTCCCTCAATATATCTGTGGATGAGAGTTATCATTTATAACTCTGCGGGTTTGTGAATTGCAGTGTCCCTGAGCTCCATTTTTCAACTCGCTTTTTTGGGAGCTGGCCGCAAAAGCGCGGGATTGCCTCAGGCCCTATTCTGCTTCTGGGCGGCAGGCTGAGCCTGTGGTTAATTCTTCTTCCTGATGGGAAAATAGAGTGACCTGTGCCTGTCCCAACACCTAGATCTAGTCTCTCATTGGTTGCCCCTCTTCCCGTTCATTCTCAGGACAAATTGCAACCTGTAGGGAACAGGAGCTTAAAGGTGCTGATTCTCCAAGTAGGGAGATTGCTAGTAAAGTAGCTGGAAAGGCGAACCCGAGCACAAGGAGATGAGAAATGAGGTGCGTATTAGAAAACTTTCAAAATCACACGGTGTACCATCTTCTGGGTTTCTCATGCATGTTTTCGATGTAGGAAGATGCCCTTGAACCTGGAGATTTGGGACCCATGGGATGGGTACCAGGCAGTATTACTTTAAAGGGTCTGCGTTTGCTCACCCAACCTCACCCAACCTTTGAGCCCCAAGAGTGTCCACCCTTATGTCTCATCCAGCTGTGGGTCTAGATATGGTCAATCCAGGTTGCATCACAGCCTCTGAACGAATTGTGTAAGAATTTATCTCTCTTTCACTGTCTTTGTTTTACGGGTTTTTAAAAGTAATTTATTTTTATAATGGGATTTAGCTGCTTTTCACGGCTGTGTTTATGCGGCTTTACACCCACTTGACTCACTTCCAGACAGATATCAATACATAGGTTTTAAGATTCTTACTAGTCACATATATTCTTGTGCGGTGAATAGGGGGTGTTGAGTCCAGTTCACTGAGCAAGGAGTAGGTCTTGTCTATTACATATTGGGTGTACAGAACTCTATCTGAGCGAATTTGAAACCCTTGTTTTATGCATCACCCCACCTCACCTTTCCCGTTAAGCAGGCATAGTGTGTTTTCTAAACGTGTGACTCTGTTCTGTTTTGTAATTCAGTTCAAGTGTAGCGGTTTTTACATTCCCTCTATAAGTGATAGCTTATGATAAGTGTCTTTTTCTGTGTGACTTATTTCACTTAGGATCATCGTACCTAAATCCAATCATCTTGCTTCTACTAACCTTATGACATTGATTTCATGTCTGAGTGATATTCCATTGTACATAAGGACCACAACTTCTTTATCCATTTTGCTCTTTCCTGGGATATTTAAGGTGTCATGAAGTGGAGGTTCTTGTCAACAGAGCAGCCCTAAACTTTGGGGTGCCTTGTCTTGCTGATTTTTAGTTTTCCCAATTTATACGCCCATGAGTGGACGTGCCCTATGCTCCCTAAGCTGTGTGTTTTAGATGTTTCAGGACACACCGTACAGTTCTCCAGAGTGGCTGTTGGCAATTTACATCCCGCCCATCAGCGTAGCAAGGCTGCCATTTCTCCATGGCCTGTCCTGCATTTCTGGTTTTGACACTTTTTGCAGCATGACCCTTTTGACCGATGGGAAGCGAGACTTCTTTGTAGCGCTGATTTGCCTTTCAAGGTTGCTTAGTTGACCAAAAAGGGCGTATGCGTTTTTTCCTGAATATATTCAGGAAAAAACGCATACGCCCTTTTTGGCCAAGGGCATCATTGTCGACGTTTTGCCGCTTTTCATGTGCTTTAAAGGCGATTCGAATCTACCTCCTGAAATCTGTTTCCTGCAATTCTGCCTTGCTTTCAAATCCTCTTCGTTGCCTTCCCTCAATATATCTGTGGATGAGAGTTATCATTTATAACTCTGCGGGTTGGTGAATTGCAGTGTCCCTGAGCTGAATTTTTCAACTCGCTTTTTCGGGAGCTGGCCGCAAAAGCGCGGGATTGCCTCAGGCCCTATTCTGCTTCTGGGCGGCAGGCTGAGCCTGTGGTTAATTCTTCTTCCTGATGGGAAAATAGAGTGACCTGTGCCTGTCCCAACACCTAGATCTAGTCTCTCATTGGTTGCCCCTCTTCCCGTTCATCCTCAGGACAAATTGCAACCTGTAGGGAACAGGAGGTTAAAGGTCCTGATTCTCCAAGTAGGGAGATTGCTAGTAAAGTAGCTGCAATGGCGAACCCGAGCACAAGGAGATGAGAAATGAGGTGCGTCTTAGAAACCTTTCAAAATCACACGGTGTACCATCTTCTGGGTTTCTCATGCATGTTTTCGATGTAGGAAGATGCCCTTGAACCTGGAGATTTGGGACCCATGGGATGGGTACCACGCAGTATTACTTTAAAGGGTCTGCGTTTGCTCACCCAACCTCACCCAACCTTTCAGCCCCAAGAGTGTCCACCCTTATGTCTCATCCAGCTATGGGTCTAGATATGGTCAATCCAGGTTGCATCACAGCCTCTGAACGAATTGTGTAAGAATTTCTCTCTCTTTCACTGTCTTTGTTTTACGGGTTTTTAAAAGTAATTTATTTTTATAATGGGGTTTAGCTGCTTTTCACGGCTGTGTTTATGCGGCTTTACACCCACTTGACTCACTTCCAGAAAGATATCAATACATAGGTTTTAAGATTCTTACTAGTCACATATATTCTTGTGCGGTGAATAGGGGGTGTTGAGTCCAGTTCACTGAGCAAGGAGTAGGTCTTGTCTATTACATATTGGGTGTATGGAACGGTATCTGAGCGAATTTGAAACCCTTGTTTTATGCATCACCCCACCTCACCTTTCCCGTTAAGCAGCCATAGTGTGTTTTCTAAATGTGTGACTCTGTTCTGTTTTGTAATTCAGTTCAAGTGTAGCGGTTTTTACATTCCCTCTCTAAGTGATAGCTTATGATAAGTGTCTTTTTCTGTGTGACTTATTTCACTTAGAATCATCGTACCTAAATCCACTCATCTTGCTTCTACTAGCCTTATGACATTGATTTCATATCTGAGTGATATTCCATTGTACATAAGGACCACAACTTCTTTATCCATTTTTCTCTTTCCTGGGATATTTAAGGTGTCATGAAGTGGAGGTTCTTGTCAACAGAGCAGCCCTAAACTTTGGGGTGCCTGTGTCCTGCTGATTTTTAGTTTTCCCTATTTATACGCCCATGAGTGGACGTGCCCTATGCTCCCTAAGCTGTGTTTTTTCGATGTTTCAGGACACACCGTACACTTCTCCAGATTGGCTGTTGGCAATTTACATCCCGCCCATCAGCGTAGCAAGGCTGCCATTTCTCCATGGCCTGTCCTGCATTTCTGGTTTTGACAATTTTTGCAGCATGGCCCTTTGGACCGATGGGAAGCGAGACTTCTTTGTAGCGCTGATTTGCCTTTCCAGGTTGCTTGGTTGGCCAAAAAGGGGGTATGCGTTTTTTCCTGAATATATTCAGGAAAAAACGCATACCCCCTTTTTGGCCAAGGGCATCATTGTCGACGTTTTGCCGCTTTTCATGTGCTTTAAAGGCGATTCGAATCTACCGCCTGAAATCTGTTTCCTGCAATTCTGCCTTGCTTTCAAATGCTCTTCGTTGCCGTCCCTCAATATATCTGTGGATGAGAGTTATCATTTATAACTCTGCGGGTTTGTGAATTGCAGTGTCCCTGAGCTCCATTTTTCAACTCGCTTTTTTGGGAGCTGGCCGCAAAAGCGCGGGATTGCCTCAGGCCCTATTCTGCTTCTGGGCGGCAGGCTGAGCCTGTGGTTAATTCTTCTTCCTGATGGGAAAATAGAGTGACCTGTGCCTGTCCCAACACCTAGATCTAGTCTCTCATTGGTTGCCCCTCTTCCCGTTCATTCTCAGGACAAATTGCAACCTGTAGGGAACAGGAGCTTAAAGGTGCTGATTCTCCAAGTAGGGAGATTGCTAGTAAAGTAGCTGGAAAGGCGAACCCGAGCACAAGGAGATGAGAAATGAGGTGCGTATTAGAAAACTTTCAAAATCACACGGTGTACCATCTTCTGGGTTTCTCATGCATGTTTTCGATGTAGGAAGATGCCCTTGAACCTGGAGATTTGGGACCCATGGGATGGGTACCAGGCAGTATTACTTTAAAGGGTCTGCGTTTGCTCACCCAACCTCACCCAACCTTTGAGCCCCAAGAGTGTCCACCCTTATGTCTCATCCAGCTGTGGGTCTAGATATGGTCAATCCAGGTTGCATCACAGCCTCTGAACGAATTGTGTAAGAATTTATCTCTCTTTCACTGTCTTTGTTTTACGGGTTTTTAAAAGTAATTTATTTTTATAATGGGATTTAGCTGCTTTTCACGGCTGTGATTATGCGGCTTTACACCCACTTGACTCACTTCCAGACAGATATCAATACATAGGTTTTAAGATTCTTACTAGTCACATATATTCTTGTGCGGTGAATAGGGGGTGTTGAGTCCAGTTCACTGAGCAAGGAGTAGGTCTTGTCTATTACATATTGGGTGTACAGAACTCTATCTGAGCGAATTTGAAACCCTTGTTTTATGCATCACCCCACCTCACCTTTCCCGTTAAGCAGGCATAGTGTGTTTTCTCAACGTGTGACTCTGTTCTGTTTTGTAATTCAGTTCAAGTGTAGCGGTTTTTACATTCCCTCTATAAGTGATAGCTTATGATAAGTGTCTTTTTCTGTGTGACTTATTTCACTTAGGATCATCGTACCTAAATCCAATCATCTTGCTTCTACTAACCTTATGACATTGATTTCATGTCTGAGTGATATTCCATTGTACATAAGGACCACAACTTCTTTATCCATTTTGCTCTTTCCTGGGATATTTAAGGTGTCATGAAGTGGAGGTTCTTGTCAACAGAGCAGCCCTAAACTTTGGGGTGCCTTGTCTTGCTGATTTTTAGTTTTCCCAATTTATACGCCCATGAGTGGACGTGCCCTATGCTCCCTAAGCTGTGTGTTTTAGATGTTTCAGGACACACCGTACAGTTCTCCAGAGTGGCTGTTGGCAATTTACATCCCGCCCATCAGCGTAGCAAGGCTGCCATTTCTCCATGGCCTGTCCTGCATTTCTGGTTTTGACACTTTTTGCAGCATGACCCTTTTGACCGATGGGAAGCGAGACTTCTTTGTAGCGCTGATTTGCCTTTCAAGGTTGCTTAGTTGACCAAAAAGGGCGTATGCGTTTTTTCCTGAATATATTCAGGAAAAAACGCATACGCCCTTTTTGGCCAAGGGCATCATTGTCGACGTTTTGCCGCTTTTCATGTGCTTTAAAGGCGATTCGAATCTACCTCCTGAAATCTGTTTCCTGCAATTCTGCCTTGCTTTCAAATCCTCTTCGTTGCCTTCCCTCAATATATCTGTGGATGAGAGTTATCATTTATAACTCTGCGGGTTTATGAATTGCAGTGTCCCTGAGCTCCATTTTTCAACTCGCTTTTTTGGGAGCTGGCCGCAAAATCGCGGGATTGCCTCAGGCCCTATTCTGCTTCTGGGCGGCAGGCTGAGCCTGTGGTTAATTCTTCTTCCTGATGGGAAAATAGAGTGACATGTGCCTGTCCCAACACCTAGATCTAGTCTCTCATTGGTTGCCCCTCTTCCCGTTCATCCTCAGGACAAATTGCAACCTGTAGGGAACAGGAGCTTAAAGGTGCTGATTCTCCAAGTAGGGAGATTGCTAGTAAAGTAACTGGAAAGGCGAACCCGAGCACAAGGAGATGAGAAATGAGGTGCGTATTAGAAAACTTTCAAAATCACACGGTGTACCATCTTCTGGGTTTCTCATGCATGTTTTCGATGTAGGAAGATGCCCTTGAACCTGGAGATTTGGGACCCATGGGATGGGTACCAGGCAGTATTACTTTAAAGGGTCTGCGTTTGCTCACCCAACCTCACCCAACCTTTGAGCCCCAAGAGTGTCCACCCTTATGTCTCATCCAGCTGTGGGTCTAGATATGGTCAATCCAGGTTGCATCACAGCCTCTGAACGAATTGTGTAAGAATTTATCTCTCTTTCACTGTCTTTGTTTTACGGGTTTTTAAAAGTAATTTATTTTTATAATGGGATTTAGCTGCTTTTCACGGCTGTGTTTATGCGGCTTTACACCCACTTGACTCACTTCCAGACAGATATCAATACATAGGTTTTAAGATTCTTACTAGTCACATATATTCTTGTGCGGTGAATAGGGGGTGTTGAGTCCAGTTCACTGAGCAAGGAGTAGGTCTTGTCTATTACATATTGGGTGTACAGAACTCTATCTGAGCGAATTTGAAACCCTTGTTTTATGCATCACCCCACCTCACCTTTCCCGTTAAGCAGGCATAGTGTGTTTTCTAAACGTGTGACTCTGTTCTGTTTTGTAATTCAGTTCAAGTGTAGCGGTTTTTACATTCCCTCTATAAGTGATTGCTTATGATAAGTGTCTTTTTCTGTGTGACTTATTTCACTTAGGATCATCGTACCTAAATCCACTCATCTTGCTTCTACTAGCCTTATGACATTGATTTCATGTCTGAGTGATATTCCATTGTACATAAGGACCACAACTTCTTTATCCATTTTTCTCTTTCCTGGGATATTTAAGGTGTCATGAAGTGGAGGTTCTTGTCAACAGAGCAGCCCTAAACTTTCGGGTGCCTGTGTCTTGCTGATTTTTAGTTTTCCCATTTTATACGCCCATGAGTGGACGTGCCCTATGCTCCCTAAGCTGTGTGTTTTAGATGTTTCAGGACACACCGTACAGTTCTCCAGAGTGGCTGTTGGCAATTTACATCCCGCCCATCAGCGTAGCAAGGCTGCCATTTCTCCATGGCCTGTCCTGCATTTCTGGTTTTGACACTTTTTGCAGCATGACCCTTTTGACCCATGGGAAGCGAGACTTTTTTGTAGCGCTGTTTTGCCTTTCCAGGTTGCTTGGTTGGCCAAAAAGGGCGTATGCGTTTTTTCCTGAATATATTCAGGAAAAAACGCCTACGCCCTTTTTGGCCAAGGGCATCATTGTCGACGTTTTGCCGCTTTTCATGTGCTTTAAAGGCGATTCGAATCTACCTCCTGAAATCTGTTTCCTGCAATTCTGCCTTGCTTTCAAATCCTCTTCGTTGCCTTCCCTCAATATATCTGTGGATGAGAGTTATCATTTATAACTCTGCGGGTTGGTGAATTGCAGTGTCCCTGAGCTCCATTTTTCAACTCGCTTTTTCGGGAGCTGGCCGCAAAAGCGCGGGATTGCCTCAGGCCCTATTCTGCTTCTGGGCGGCAGGCTGAGCCTGTGGTTAATTCTTCTTCCTGATGGGAAAATAGAGTGACCTGTGCCTGTCCCAACACCTAGATCTAGTCTCTCATTGGTTGCCCCTCTTCCCGTTCATCCTCAGGACAAATTGCAACCTGTAGGGAACAGGAGGTTAAAGGTCCTGATTCTCCAAGTAGGGAGATTGCTAGTAAAGTAGCTGCAATGGCGAACCCGAGCACAAGGAGATGAGAAATGAGGTGCGTATTAGAAACCTTTCAAAATCACACGGTGTACCATCTTCTGGGTTTCTCATGCATGTTTTCGATGTAGGAAGATGCCCTTGAACCTGGAGATTTCGGACCCATGGGATGGGTACCACGCAGTATTACTTTAAAGGGTCTGCGTTTGCTCACCCAACCTCACCCAACCTTTCAGCCCCAAGAGTGTCCACCCTTATGTCTCATCCAGCTGTGGGTCTAGATATGGTCAATCCAGGTTGCATCACAGCCTCTGAACGAATTGTGTAAGAATTTCTCTCTCTTTCACTGTCTTTGTTTTACGGGTTTTTAAAAGTAATTTATTTTTATAATGGGGTTTAGCTGCTTTTCACGGCTGTGTTTATGCGGCTTTACACCCACTTGACTCACTTCCAGACAGATATCAATACATAGGTTTTAAGATTCTTACTAGTCACATATATTCTTGTGCGGTGAATAGGGGGTGTTGAGTCCAGTTCACTGAGCAAGGAGTAGGTCTTGTCTATTACATATTGGGTGTATGGAACGGTATCTGAGCGAATTTGAAACCCTTGTTTTATGCATCACCCCACCTCACCTTTCCCGTTAAGCAGCCATAGTGTGTTTTCTAAACGTGTGACTCTGTTCTGTTTTGTAATTCAGTTCAAGTGTAGCGGTTTTTACATTCCCTCTCTAAGTGATAGCTTATGATAAGTGTCTTTTTCTGTGTGACTTATTTCACTTAGAATCATCGTACCTAAATCCACTCATCTTGCTTCTACTAGCCTTATGACATTGATTTCATATCTGAGAGATATTCCATTGTACATAAGGACCACAACTTCTTTATCCATTTTTCTCTTTCCTGGGATATTTAAGGTGTCATGAAGTGGAGGTTCTTGTCAACAGAGCAGCCCTAAACTTTGGGGTGCCTGTGTCTTGCTGATTTTTAGTTTTCCCTATTTATACGCCCATGAGTGGACGTGCCCTATGCTCCCTAAGCTGTGTTTTTTCGATGTTTCAGGACACACCGTACACTTCTCCAGATTGGCTGTTGGCAATTTACATCCCGCCCATCAGCGTAGCAAGGCTGCCATTTCTCCATGGCCTGTCCTGCATTTCTGGTTTTGACACTTTTTGCAGCATGGCCCTTTGGACCGATGGGAAGCGAGACTTCTTTGTAGCGCTGATTTGCCTTTCCAGGTTGCTTGGTTGCCCAAAAAGGGCGTATGCGTTTTTTCCTGAATATATTCAGGAAAAAACGCATACGCCCTTTTTGGCCAAGGGCATCATTGTCGACGTTTTGCCCCTTTTCATGTGCTTTAAAGGCGATTCGAATCTACCTCCTGAAATCTGTTTCCTGCAATTCTGCCTTGCTTTCAAATGCTCTTCGTTGCCGTCCCTCAATATATCTGTGGATGAGAGTTATCATTTATAACTCTGCGGGTTTGTGAATTGCAGTGTCCCTGAGCTCCATTTTTCAACTCGCTTTTTTGGGAGCTGGCCGCAAAAGCGCGGGATTGCCTCAGGCCCTATTCTGCTTCTGGGCGGCAGGCTGAGCCTGTGGTTAATTCTTCTTCCTGATGGGAAAATAGAGTGACCTGTGCCTGTCCCAACGCCTAGACCTAGTCTCTCATTGGTTGCCCCTCTTCCCGTTCATCCTCAGGACAAATTGCAACCTGTAGGGAACAGGAGCTTAAAGGTGCTGATTCTCCAAGTAGGGAGATTGCTAGTAAAGTAGCTGGAAAGGCGAACCCGAGCACAAGGAGATGAGAAATGAGGTGCGTATTAGAAACCTTTCAAAATCACACGGTGTACCATCTTCTGGGTTTCTCATGCATGTTTTTGATGTAGGAAGATGCCCTTGAACCTGGAGATTTGGGACCCATGGGATGGGTACCAGGCAGAATTACTTTAAAGGGTCTGCGCTTGCTCACCCAACCTCACCCAACCTTTGAGCCCCAAGAGTGTCCACCCTTATGTCTCATCCAGCTGTGGGTCTAGATATGGTCAATCCAGGTTGCATCACAGCCTCTGAACGAATTTTGTAAGAATTTCTCTCTCTTTCACTGTCTTTGTTTTACGGGTTTTTAAAAGTAATTTATTTTTATAATGGGGTTTAGCTGCTTTTCACGGCTGTGTTTATGCGGCTTTACACCCACTTGACTCACTTCCAGACAGATATCAATACATAGGTTTTAAGATTCTTACTAGTCACATATATTCTTGTGCGGTGAATAGGGGGTGTTGAGTCAAGTTCACTGAGCAAGGAGTAGGTCTTGTCTATTACATATTGGGTGTATGGAACGGTATCTGAGCGAATTTGAACCCCTTGTTTTATGCATCACCCCACCTCACCTTTCCTGTTAAGCAGGCATATTGTGTTTTCTAAACGTGTGACTCTGTTCTGTTTTGTAATTCAGTTCAAGTGTAGCGGGTTTTACATTCCCTCTCTAAGTGATAGCTTATGATAAGTGTCTTTTTCTGTGTGACTTATTTCACTTAGGATCATCGTACCTAAATCCACTCATCTTGCTTCTACTAGCCTTATGACATTGATTTCATGTCTGAGTGATATTCCATTGTACATAAGGACCACAACTTCTTTATCCATTTTCCTCTTTCCTGGGATATTTAAGGTGTCATGAAGTGGAGGTTCTTGTCAACAGAGCAGCCCTAAACTTTGGGGTGCCTGTGTCTTGCTGATTTTTAGTTTTCCCAATTTATACGCCCATGAGTGGACGTGCCCTATGCTCCCTAAGCTGTGATTTTTGATGTTTCAGGACACACCGTACACTTCTCCAGAGTGGCTGTTGGCAATTTACAACCCGCCCATCAGCGTAGCAAGGCTGCCATTTCTCCATGGCCTGTCCTGCATTTCTGGTTTTGACACTTTTTGCAGCATGACCCTTTTGACCGATGGGAAGCGAGACTTCTTTGTAGCGCTGATTTGCCTTTCCAGGTTGCTTGGTTGGCCAAAAAGGGCGTATGCGTTTTTTCCTGAATATATTCAGGAAAAAACGCATACGCCCTTTTTGGCCAAGGGCATCATTGTCGACGTTTTGCCGCTTTTCATGTGCTTTAAAGGCGATTCGAATCTACCTCCTGAAACCTGTTTCCTGCAATTCTGCCTTGCTTTTAAATCCTCTTCGTTGACTTCCCTCAATATATCTGTGGATGAGAGTTATCATTTATAACTCTGCGGGTTTGTGAATTGCAGTTTCCCTGAGCTCCATTTTTCAACTCGCTTTTTTGGGAGCTGGCCGCAAAAGCGCGGGATTGCCTCAGGCCCTATTCTGCTTCTGGGCGGCAGGCTGAGCCTGTGGTTAATTCTTCTTCCTGATGGGAAAATAGAGTGACCTGTGCCTGTCCCAACGCCTAGACCTAGTCTCTCATTGGTTGCCCCTCTTCCCGTTCATCCTCAGGACAAATTGCAACCTGTAGGGAACAGGAGCTTAAAGGTGCTGATTCTCCAAGTAGGGAGATTGCTAGTAAAGTAGCTGGAAAGGCGAACCCGAGCACAAGGAGATGAGAAATGAGGTGCGTCTTAGAAACCTTTCAAAATCACACGGTGTACCATCTTCTGGGTTTCTCATGCATGTTTTCGATGTAGGAAGATGCCCTTGAACCTGGAGATTTGGGACCCATGGGATGGGTACCAGGCAGTATTACTTTAAAGGGTCTGCGCTTGCTCACCCAACCTCACCCAACCTTTGAGCCCCAAGAGTGTCCACCCTTATGTCTCATCCAGCTGTGGGTCTAGATATGGTCAATCCAGGTTGCATCACAGCCTCTGAACGAATTTTGTAAGAATTTCTCTCTCTTTCACTGTCTTTGTTTTACGGGTTTTTAAAAGTAATTTATTTTTATAATGGTGTTTAGCTGCTTTTCACGGCTGTGTTTATGCGGCTTTACACCCACTTGACTCACTTCCAGACAGATATCAATACATAGGTTTTAAGATTCTTACTAGTCACATATATTCTTGTGCGGTGAATAGGGGGTGTTGAGTCCAGTTCACTGAGCAAGGAGTAGGTCTTGTCTATTACATATTGGGTGTATGGAACGGTATCTGAGCGAATTTGAAACCCTTGTTTTATGCATCACCCCACCTCACCTTTCCCGTTAAGCAGGCATAGTGTGTTTTCTAAACGTGTGACTCTGTTCTGTTTTGTAATTCAGTTCAAGTGTAGCGGGTTTTACATTCCCTCTCTAAGTGATAGCTTATGATAAGTGTCTTTTTCTGTGTGACTTATTTCACTTAGGATCATCGTACCTAAATCCACTCATCTTGCTTCTACTAGCCTTATGACATTGATTTCATGTCTGAGTGATATTCCATTGTACATAAGGACCACAACTTCTTTATCCACTTTCCTCTTTCCTGGGATATTTAAGGTGTCATGAAGTGGAGGTTCTTGTCAACAGAGCAGCCCTAAACTTTGGGGTGCCTGTGTCTTGCTGATTTTTAGTTTTCCCAATTTATACGCCCATGAGTGGACGTGCCCTATGCTCCCTAAGCTGTGTTTTTTCGATGTTTCAGGACACACCGTACACTTCTCCAGAGTGGCTGTTGGCAATTTACATCCCGCCCATCAGCGTAGCAAGGCTGCCATTTCTCCATGGCCTGTCCTGCATTTCTGGTTTTGACACATTTTGCAGCATGACCCTTTTGACCGATGGGAAGCGAGACTTCTTTGTAGCGCTGATTTGCCTTTCCAGGTTGCTTGGTTGGCCAAAAAGGGCGTATGCGTTTTTTCCTGAATATATTCAGGAAAAAACGCATACGCCCTATTTGGCCAAGGGCATCATTGTCGACGTTTTGCCGCTTTTCATGTGCTTTAAAGGCGATTCGAATCTACCTCCTGAAACCTGTTTCCTGCAATTCTGCCTTGCTTTCAAATCTCTTCGTTGCCTTCCCTCAATATATCTGTGGATGAGAATTATCATTTATAACTCTGCGGGTTTATGAATTGCAGTGTCCCTGAGCTCCATTTTTCAACTCGCTTTTTTGGGAGCTGGTCGCAAAAGCGCGGGATTGCCTCAGGCCCTATTCTGCTTCTGGGCGGCAGGCTGAGCCTGTGGTTAATTCTTCTTCCTGATGGGAAAATAGAGTGACCTGTGCCTGTCCCAACACCTGATCTAGTCTCTCATTGGTTGCCCCTCTTCCCGTTCATTCTCAGGACAAATTGCAACCTGTAGGGAACAGGAGCTTAAAGGTGCTGATTCTCCAAGTAGGGAGATTGCTAGTAAAGTAGCTGGAAAGGCGAACCCGAGCACAAGGAGATGAGAAATGAGGTGCGTATTAGAAAACTTTCAAAATCACACGGTGTACCATCTTCTGGGTTTCTCATGCATGTTTTCGATGTAGGAAGATGCCCTTGAACCTGGAGATTTGGGACCCATGTGATGGGTACCACGCAGTATTACTTTAAAGGGTCTGCGTTTGCTCACCCAACCTCACCCAACCTTTGAGCCCCAAGAGTGTCCACCCTTATGTCTCATCCAGCTGTGAGTCTAGATATGGTCAATCCAGGTTGCATCACAACCTCTGAACGAATTTTGTAAGAATTTCTCTCTCTTTCACTGTCTTTGTTTTACGGGTTTTTAAAAGAAATTTATTTTTATAATGGGGTTTAGCTGCTTTTCACGGCTGTGTTTATGCGGCTTTACACCCACTTGACTCACTTCCAGACAGATATCAATACATAGGTTTTAAGATTCTTACTAGTCACATATATTCTTGTGCGGTGAATAGGGGGTGTTGAGTCCAGTTCACTGAGCAAGGAGTAGGTCTTGTCTATTACATATTGGGTGTATGGAACGGTATCTGAGCGAATTTGAATCCCTTGTTTTATGCATCACCCCACCTCACCTTTCCCGTTAAGCAGCCATAGTGTGTTTTCTAAACGTGTGACTCTGTTCTGTTTTGTAATTCAGTTCAAGTGTAGCGGTTTTTACATTCCCTCTCTAAGTGATAGCTTATGATAAGTGTCTTTTTCTGTGTGACTTATTTCACTTAGAATCATCGTACCTAAATCCACTCATCTTGCTTCTACTAGCCTTATGACATTGATTTCATGTCTGAGTGATATTCCATTGTACATAAGGACCACAACTTCTTTATCCATTTTTCTCTTTCCTGGGATATTTAAGTTGTCGTGAAGTGGAGGTTCTTGTCAACAGAGCAGCCCTAAACTTTGGGGTGCCTGTGTCTTGCTGATTTTTAGTTTTCCCAATTTATACTCCCATGAGTGGACGTGCCCTATGCTCCCTAAGCTGTGTTTTTTCGATGTTTCAGGACACACCGTACACTTCTCCAGAGTGGCTGTTGGCAATTTACATCCCGCCCATCAGCGTAGCAAGGCTGCCATTTCTCCATGGCCTGTCCTGCATTTCTGGTTTTGACACTTTTTGCAGCATGACCCTTTTGACCGATGGGAAGCGAGACTTCTTTGTAGCGCTGATTTGCCTTTGCAGGTTGCTCGGTTGGCCAAAAAGGGCGTATGCGTTTTTTCCTGAATATATTCAGGAAAAAACGCATACGCCCTTTTTGGCCAAGGGCATCATTGTCGACGTTTTGTCGCTTTTCATGTGCTTTAAAGGTGATTCGAATCTACCTCCTGAAATCTGTTTCCTGCAATTCTGCCTTGCTTTCAAATCCTCTTCGTTGCCTTCCCTCAATATATCTGTGGATGAGAGTTATCATTTATAACTCTGCGGGTTTATGAATTGCAGTGTCCCTGAGCTGAATTTTTCAACTCGCTTTTTTGGGAGCTGGCCGCAAAAGCGCGGGAATGCCTCAGGCCCTATTCTGCTTCTGGGCTGCAGGCTGAGCCTGTGGTTAATTCTTCTTCCTGATGGGAAAATAGAGTGACCTGTGCCTGTCCCAACACCTAGATCTAGTCTCTCATTGGTTGCCCCTCTTCCCGTTCATCCTCAGGACAAATTGCAACCTGTAGGGAACAGGAGCTTAAAGGTGCTGATTCTCCAAGTAGGGAGATTGCTAGTAAAGTAGCTGGAAAGGCGAACCCGAGCAGAAGGAGATGAGAAATGAGGTGCGTCTTAGAAACCTTTCAAAATCACACGGTGTACCATCTTCTGGGTTTCTCATGCATGTTTTCGATGTAGGAAGATGCCCTTGAACCTGGAGATTTGGGACCCATGGAATGGGTACCAGGCAGTATTACTTTAAAGGGTCTGCGTTTGTTCACCCAACCTCACCCAACCTTTGAGCCCCAAGAGTGTCCACCCTTATGTCTCATCCAGCTGTGGGTCTAGATATGGTCAATCCAGGTTGCATCACAGCCTCTGAACGAATTGTGTAAGAATTTCTCTCTCTTTCACTGTCTTTGTTTTACGGGTTTTTAAAAGTAATTTATTTTTATAATGGGATTTAGCTGCTTTTCACGGCTGTGTTTATGCGGCTTTACACCCACTTGACTCACTTCCAGACAGATATCAATACATAGGTTTTAAGATTCTTACTAGTCACATATATTCTTGTGCGGTGAATAGGGGGTGTTGAGTCCAGTTCACTGAGCAAGGAGTAGGTCTTGTCTATTACATATTGGGTGTATGGAACGGTATCTGAGCGAATTTGAAACCCTTGTTTTATGCATCACCCCACCTCACCTTTCCCGTTAAGCAGCCATAGTGTGTTTTCTAAACGTGTGACTCTGTTCTGTTTTGTAATTCAGTTCAAGTGTAGCGGTTTTTACATTCCCTCTCTAAGTGATAGCTTATGATAAGTGTCTTTTTCTGTGTGACTTATTTCACTTAGAATCGTCGTACCTAAATCCACTCATCTTGCTTCTACTAGCCTTATGACATTGATTTCATGTCTGAGTGATATTCCATTGTACATAAGGACCACAACTTCTTTATCCATTTTTCTCTTTCCTGGGATATTTAAGTTGTCGTGAAGTGGAGGTTCTTGTCAACAGAGCAGCCCTAAACTTTGGGGTGCCTGTGTCTTGCTGATTTTTAGTTTTCCCAATTTATACTCCCATGAGTGGGCGTGCCCTATGCTCCCTAAGCTGTGTTTTTTCGATGTTTCAGGACACACCGTACACTTCTCCAGAGTGGCTGTTGGCAATTTACATCCCGCCCATCAGCGTAGCAAGGCTGCCATTTCTCCATGGCCTGTCCTGCATTTCTGGTTTTGACACTTTTTGCAGCATGACCCTTTTGACCGATGGGAAGCGAGACTTCTTTGTAGCGCTGATTTGCCTTTGCAGGTTGCTCGGTTGGCCAAAAAGGGCGTATGCGTTTTTTCCTGAATATATTCAGGAAAAAACGCATACGCCCTTTTTGGCCAAGGGCATCATTGTCGACGTTTTGTCGCTTTTCATGTGCTTTAAAGGCGATTCGAATCTACCTCCTGAAATCTGTTTCCTGCAATTCTGCCTTGCTTTCAAATCCTCTTCGTTGCCTTCCCTCAATATATCTGTGGATGAGAGTTATCATTTATAACTCTGCGGGTTTATGAATTGCAGTGTCCCTGAGCTGAATTTTTCAACTCGCTTTTTTGGGAGCTGGCCGCAAAAGCGCGGGATTGCCTCAGGCCCTATTCTGCTTCTGGGCGGCAGGCTGAGCCTGTGGTTAATTCTTCTTCCTGATGGGAAAATAGAGTGACCTGTGCCGGTCCCAACACCTAGATCTAGTCTCTCATTGGTTGCCCCTCTTCCCGTTCATCCTCAGGACAAATTGCAACCTGTAGGGAACAGGAGCTTAAAGGTGCTGATTCTCCTAGTAGGGAGATTGCTAGTAAAGTAGCTGGAAAGGCGAACCCAAGGACAAGGAGATGAGAAATGAGGTGCGTATTAGAAAACTTTCAAAATCACACGGTGTACCATCTTCTGGGTTTCTCATGCATGTTTTCGATGTAGGAAGATGCCCTTGAACCTGGAGATTTGGGACCCATGGGATGGCTACCAGGCAGTATTACTTTAAAGGGTCTGCGTTTGCTCACCCAACCTCACCCAAACTTTCAACCCCAAGAGTGTCCACCCTTATGTCTCATCCAGCTGTGGGTCTAGATATGGTCAATCCAGGTTGCATCACAGCCTCTGAACGAATTGTGTAAGAATTTCTCTCTCTTTCACTGTCTTTGTTTTACGGGTTTTTAAAAGTAATTTATTTTTATAATGGGGTTTAGCTGCTTTTCACGGCTGTGTTTATGTGGCTTTACACCCACTTGACTCACTTCCAGACAGATATCAATACACAGGTTTTAAGATTCTTACCAGTCACATATATTCTTGTGCGGTGAATAGGGGGTGTTGAGTCCATTTCACTGAGCAAGGAGTAGGTCTTGTCTATTACATATTGGGTGTACGGAACGGTATCTGAGCGAATTTGAAACCCTTGTTTTATGCCTCACCCCACCTCACCTTTCCCGTTAAGCAGCCATAGTGTGTTTTCTAAACGTGTGACTCTGTTCTGTTTTGTAATTCAGTTCAAGTGTAGCGGTTTTTACATTCCCTCTATAAGTGATAGCTTATGATAAGTGTCTTTTTCTGTGTGACTTATTTCACTTAGGATCATCGTAGTTAAATCCACTAATCTTGCTTCTACTAGCCTTATGACATTGATTTCATGTCTGAGTGATATTACATTGTACATAAGGACCACAATTTCTTTATCCATTTTTCTCTTTCCTGGGATATTTAAGGTGTCATGAAGTGGAGGTTCTTGTCAACAGAGCAGCCCTAAACTTTCGGGTGCCTGTGTCTTGCTGATTTTTAGTTTTCCCATTTTATACGCCCATGAGTGGACGTGCCCTATGCTCCCTAAGCTGTGTGTTTTAGATGTTTCAGGACACACCGTACAGTTCTCCAGAGTGGCTGTTGGCAATTTACATCCCGCCCATCAGCGTAGCAAGGCTGCCATTTCTCCATGGCCTGTCCTGCATTTCTGGTTTTGACACTTTTTGCAGCATGACCCTTTTGACCGATGGGAAGCGAGACTTTTTTGTAGCGCTGTTTTGCCTTTCCAGGTTGCTTGGTTGGCCAAAAAGGGCGTATGCGTTTTTTCCTGAATATATTCAGGAAAAAACGCATACGCCCTTTTTGGCCAAGGGCATCATTGTCGACGTTTTGCCGCTTTTCATGTGCTTTAAAGGCGATTCGAATCTACCTCCTGAAATCTGTTTCCTGCAATTCTGCCTTGCTTTCAAATCCTCTTCGTTGCCTTCCCTCAATATATCTGTGGATGAGAGTTATCATTTATAACTCTGCGGGTTGGTGAATTGCAGTGTCCCTGAGCTGAATTTTTCAACTCGCTTTTTCGGGAGCTGGCCGCAAAAGCGCGGGATTGCCTCAGGCCCTATTCTGCTTCTGGGCGGCAGGCTGAGCCTGTGGTTAATTCTTCTTCCTGATGGGAAAATAGAGTGACCTGTGCCTGTCCCAACACCTAGATCTAGTCTCTCATTGGTTGCCCCTCTTCCCGTTCATCCTCAGGACAAATTGCAACCTGTAGGGAACAGGAGGTTAAAGGTCCTGATTCTCCAAGTAGGGAGATTGCTAGTAAAGTAGCTGCAATGGCGAACCCGAGCACAAGGAGATGAGAAATGAGGTGCGTCTTAGAAACCTTTCAAAATCACACGGTGTACCATCTTCTGGGTTTCTCATGCATGTTTTCGATGTAGGAAGATGCCCTTGAACCTGGAGATTTGGGACCCATGGGATGGGTACCACGCAGTATTACTTTAAAGGGTCTGCGTTTGCTCACCCAACCTCACCCAACCTTTCAGCCCCAAGAGTGTCCACCCTTATGTCTCATCCAGCTATGGGTCTAGATATGGTCAATCCAGGTTGCATCACAGCCTCTGAACGAATTGTGTAAGAATTTCTCTCTCTTTCACTGTCTTTGTTTTACGGGTTTTTAAAAGTAATTTATTTTTATAATGGGGTTTAGCTGCTTTTCACGGCTGTGTTTATGCGGCTTTACACCCACTTGACTCACTTCCAGACAGATATCAATACATAGGTTTTAAGATTCTTACTAGTCACATATATTCTTGTGCGGTGAATAGGGGGTGTTGAGTCCAGTTCACTGAGCAAGGAGTAGGTCTTGTCTATTACATATTGGGTGTATGGAACGGTATCTGAGCGAATTTGAAACCCTTGTTTTATGCATCACCCCACCTCACCTTTCCCGTTAAGCAGCCATAGTGTGTTTTCTAAATGTGTGACTCTGTTCTGTTTTGTAATTCAGTTCAAGTGTAGCGGTTTTTACATTCCCTCTCTAAGTGATAGCTTATGATAAGTGTCTTTTTCTGTGTGACTTATTTCACTTAGAATCATCGTACCTAAATCCACTCATCTTGCTTCTACTAGCCTTATGACATTGATTTCATATCTGAGTGATATTCCATTGTACATAAGGACCACAACTTCTTTATCCATTTTTCTCTTTCCTGGGATATTTAAGGTGTCATGAAGTGGAGGTTCTTGTCAACAGAGCAGCCCTAAACTTTGGGGTGCCTGTGTCCTGCTGATTTTTAGTTTTCCCTATTTATACGCCCATGAGTGGACGTGCCCTATGCTCCCTAAGCTGTGTTTTTTCGATGTTTCAGGACACACCGTACACTTCTCCAGATTGGCTGTTGGCAATTTACATCCCGCCCATCAGCGTAGCAAGGCTGCCATTTCTCCATGGCCTGTCCTGCATTTCTGGTTTTGACAATTTTTGCAGCATGGCCCTTTGGACCGATGGGAAGCGAGACTTCTTTGTAGCGCTGATTTGCCTTTCCAGGTTGCTTGGTTGGCCAAAAAGGGGGTATGCGTTTTTTCCTGAATATATTCAGGAAAAAACGCATACCCCCTTTTTGGCCAAGGGCATCATTGTCGACGTTTTGCCGCTTTTCATGTGCTTTAAAGGCGATTCGAATCTACCTCCTGAAATCTGTTTCCTGCAATTCTGCCTTGCTTTCAAATGCTCTTCGTTGCCGTCCCTCAATATATCTGTGGATGAGAGTTATCATTTATAACTCTGCGGGTTTGTGAATTGCAGTGTCCCTGAGCTCCATTTTTCAACTCGCTTTTTTGGGAGCTGGCCGCAAAAGCGCGGGATTGCCTCAGGCCCTATTCTGCTTCTGGGCGGCAGGCTGAGCCTGTGGTTAATTCTTCTTCCTGATGGGAAAATAGAGTGACCTGTGCCTGTCCCAACACCTAGATCTAGTCTCTCATTGGTTGCCCCTCTTCCCGTTCATTCTCAGGACAAATTGCAACCTGTAGGGAACAGGAGCTTAAAGGTGCTGATCCTCCAAGTAGGGAGATTGCTAGTAAAGTAGCTGGAAAGGCGAACCCGAGCACAAGGAGATGAGAAATGAGGTGCGTATTAGAAAACTTTCAAAATCACACGGTGTACCATCTTCTGGGTTTCTCATGCATGTTTTCGATGTAGGAAGATGCCCTTGAACCTGGAGATTTGGGACCCATGGGATGGGTACCAGGCAGTATTACTTTAAAGGGTCTGCGTTTGCTCACCCAACCTCACCCAACCTTTGAGCCCCAAGAGTGTCCACCCTTATGTCTCATCCAGCTGTGGGTCTAGATATGGTCAATCCAGGTTGCATCACAGCCTCTGAACGAATTGTGTAAGAATTTATCTCTCTTTCACTGTCTTTGTTTTACGGGTTTTTAAAAGTAATTTATTTTTATAATGGGATTTAGCTGCTTTTCACGGCTGTGTTTATGCGGCTTTACACCCACTTGACTCACTTCCAGACAGATATCAATACATAGGTTTTAAGATTCTTACTAGTCACATATATTCTTGTGCGGTGAATAGGGGGTGTTGAGTCCAGTTCACTGAGCAAGGAGTAGGTCTTGTCTATTACATATTGGGTGTACAGAACTCTATCTGAGCGAATTTGAAACCCTTGTTTTATGCATCACCCCACCTCACCTTTCCCGTTAAGCAGGCATAGTGTGTTTTCTAAACGTGTGACTCTGTTCTGTTTTGTAATTCAGTTCAAGTGTAGCGGTTTTTACATTCCCTCTATAAGTGATTGCTTATGATAAGTGTCTTTTCTGTGTGACTTATTTCACTTAGGATCATCGTACCTAAATCCACTCATCTTGCTTCTACTAGCCTTATGACATTGATTTCATGTCTGAGTGATATTCCATTGTACATAAGGACCACAACTTCTTTATCCATTTTTCTCTTTCCTGGGATATTTAAGGTGTCATGAAGTGGAGGTTCTTGTCAACAGAGCAGCCCTAAACTTTGGGGTGCCTGTGTCTTGATGATTTTTAGTTTTCCCATTTTATACGCCCATGAGTGGACGTGCCCTATGCTCCCTAAGCTGTGTGTTTTAGATGTTTCAGGACACACCGTACAGTTCTCCAGAGTGGCTGTTGGCAATTTACATCCCGCCCATCAGCGTAGCAAGGCTGCCATTTCTCCATGGCCTGTCCTGCATTTCTGGTTTTGACACTTTTTGCAGCATGACCCTTTTGACCGATGGGAAGCGAGACTTTTTTGTAGCGCTGTTTTGCCTTTCCAGGTTGCTTGGTTGGCCAAAAAGGGCGTATGCGTTTTTTCCTGAATATATTCAGGAAAAAACGCATACGCCCTTTTTGGCCAAGGGCATCATTGTCGACGTTTTGCCGCTTTTCATGTGCGTTAAAGGCGATTCGAATCTACCTCCTGAAATCTGTTTCCTGCAATTCTGCCTTGCTTTCAAATCCTCTTCGTTGCCTTCCCTCAATATATCTGTGGATGAGAGTTATCATTTATAACTCTGCGGGTTGGTGAATTGCAGTGTCCCTGAGCTCCATTTTTCAACTCGCTTTTTCGGGAGCTGGCCGCAAAAGCGCGGGATTGCCTCAGGCCCTATTCTGATTCTGGGCGGCAGGCTGAGCCTGTGGTTAATTCTTCTTCCTGATGGGAAAATAGAGTGACCTGTGCCTGTCCCAACACCTAGATCTAGTCTCTCATTGGTTGCCCCTCTTCCCGTTCATCCTCAGGACAAATTGCTACCTGTAGGGAACAGGAGGTTAAAGGTCCTGATTCTCCAAGTAGGGAGATTGCTAGTAAAGTAGCTGGAATGGCGAACCCGAGCACAAGGAGATGAGAAATGAGGTGCGTATTAGAAACCTTTCAAAATCACACGGTGTACCATCTTCTGGGTTTCTCATGCATGTTTTCGATGTAGGAAGATGCCCTTGAACCTGGAGATTTGGGACCCATGGGATGGGTACCACGCAGTATTACTTTAAAGGGTCTGCGTTTGCTCACCCAACCTCACCCAACCTTTCAGCCCCAAGAGTGTCCACCCTTATGTCTCATCCAGCTGTGGGTCTAGATATGGTCAATCCAGGTTGCATCACAGCCTCTGAACGAATTGTGTAAGAATTTCTCTCTCTTTCACTGTCTTTGTTTTACGGGTTTTTAAAAGTAATTTATTTTTATAATGGGGTTTAGCTGCTTTTCACGGCTGTGTTTATGCGGCTTTACACCCACTTGACTCACTTCCAGACAGATATCAATACATAGGTTTTAAGATTCTTACTAGTCACATATATTCTTGTGCGGTGAAAAGGGGGTGTTGAGTCCAGTTCACTGAGCAAGGAGTAGGTCTTGTCTATTACATATTGGGTGTATGGAACGGTATCTGAGCGAATTTGAAATCCTTGTTTTATGCATCACCCCAGCTCACCTTTCCCGTTAAGCAGCCATAGTGTGTTTTCTAAATGTGTGACTCTGTTCTGTTTTGTAATTCAGTTCAAGTGTAGTGGTTTTTACATTCCCTCCCTAAGTGATAGCTTATGATAAGTGTCTTTTTCTGTGTGACTTATTTCACTTAGAATCATCGTACCTAAATCCACTCATCTTGCTTCTACTAGCCTTATGACATTGATTTCATATCTGAGTGATATTCCATTGTACATAAGGACCACAACTTCTTTATCCATTTTTCTCTTTCCTGGGATATTTAAGGTGTCATGAAGTGGAGGTTCTTGTCAACAGAGCAGCCCTAAACTTTGGGGTGCCTGTGTCTTGCTGATTTTTAGTTTTCCCTATTTATACGCCCATGAGTGGACGTGCCCTATGCTCCCTAAGCTGTGTTTTTTCGATGTTTCAGGACACACCGTACACTTCTCCAGATTGGCTGTTGGCAATTTACATCCCGCCCATCAGCGTAGCAAGGCTGCCATTTCTCCATGGCCTGTCCTGCATTTCTGGTTTTGACACTTTTTGCAGCATGGCCCTTTGGACCGATGGGAAGCGAGACTTCTTTGTAGCGCTGATTTGCCTTTCCAGGTTGCTTGGTTGGCCAAAAAGGGCGTATGCGTTTTTTCCTGAATATATTCAGGAAAAAACGCATACGCCCTTTTTGGCCAAGGGCATCATTGTCGACGTTTTGCCGCTTTTCATGTGCTTTAAAGGCGATTCGAATCTACCTCCTGAAATCTGTTTCCTGCAATTCTGCCTTGCTTTCAAATGCTCTTCGTTGCCGTCCCTCAATATATCTGTGGATGAGAGTTATCATTTATAACTCTGCGGGTTTGTGAATTGCAGTGTCCCTGAGCTCCATTTTTCAACTCGCTTTTTTGGGAGCTGGCCGCAAAAGCGCGGGATTGCCTCAGGCCCTATTCTGCTTCTGGGCGGCAGGCTGAGCCTGTGGTTAATTCTTCTTCCTGATGGGAAAATAGAGTGACCTGTGCCTGTCCCAACACCTAGATCTAGTCTCTCATTGGTTGCCCCTCTTCCCGTTCATTCTCAGGACAAATTGCAACCTGTAGGGAACAGGAGCTTAAAGGTGCTGATTCTCCAAGTAGGGAGATTGCTAGTAAAGTAGCTGGAAATGCGAACCCGAGCACAAGGAGATGAGAAATGAGGTGCGTCTTAGAAACCTTTCAAAATCACACGGTGTACCATCTTCTGGGTTTCTCATGCATGTTTTCGATGTAGGAAGATGCCCTTGAACCTGGAGATTTGGGACCCATGGGATGGGTACCACGCAGTATTACTTTAAAGGGTCTGCGTTTGCTCACCCAACCTCACCCAACCTTTCAGCCCCAAGAGTGTCCACCCTTATGTCCCATCCAGCTGTGGGTCCAGATATGGTCAATGCAGGTTGCATCACAGCCTCTGAACGAATTGTGTAAGAATTTCTCTCTCTTTCACTGTCTTTGTTTTACGGGTTTTTAAAAGTAATTTATTTTTATAATGGGATTTAGCTGGTTTTCACGGCTGTGTTTATGCGGCTTTACACCCACTTGACTCACTTCCAGACAGATATCAATACATAGGTTTTAAGATTCTTACTAGTCACATATATTCTTGTGCGGTGAATAGGGGGTGTTGAGTCCAGTTCACTGAGCAAGGAGTAGGTCTTGTCTATTACATATTGGGTGTACAGAACTCTATCTGAGCGAATTTGAAACCCTTGTTTTATGCATCACCCCACCTCACCTTTCCCGTTAAGCAGGCATAGTGTGTTTTCTAAACGTGTGACTCTGTTCTGTTTTGTAATTCAGTTCAAGTGTAGCGGTTTTTACATTCCCTCTATAAGTGATTGCTTATGATAAGTGTCTTTTTCTGTGTGACTTATTTCACTTAGGATCATCGTACCTAAATCCACTCATCTTGCTTCTACTAGCCTTATGACATTGATTTCATGTCTGAGTGATATTCCATTGTACATAAGGACCACAACTTCTTTATCCATTTTTCTCTTTCCTGGGATATTTAAGGTGTCATGAAGTGGAGGTTCTTGTCAACAGAGCAGCCCTAAACTTTCGGGTGCCTGTGTCTTGCTGATTTTTAGTTTTCCCATTTTATACGCCCATGAGTGGACGTGCCCTATGCTCCCTAAGCTGTGTGTTTTAGATGTTTCAGGACACACCGTACAGTTCTCCAGAGTGGCTGTTGGCAATTTACATCCCGCCCATCAGCGTAGCAAGGCTGCCATTTCTCCATGGCCTGTCCTGCATTTCTGGTTTTGACACTTTTTGCAGCATGACCCTTTTGACCGATGGGAAGCGAGACTTATTTGTAGCGCTGTTTTGCCTTTCCAGGTTGCTTGGTTGGCCAAAAAGGGCGTATGCGTTTTTTCCTGAATATATTCAGGAAAAAACGCATACGCCCTTTTTGGCCAAGGGCATCATTGTCGACGTTTTGCCGCTTTTCATGTGCTTTAAAGGCGATTCGAATCTACCTCCTGAAATCTGTTTCCTGCAATTCTGCCTTGCTTTCAAATCCTCTTCGTTGCCTTCCCTCAATATATCTGTGGATGAGAGTTATCATTTATAACTCTGCGGGTTGGTGAATTGCAGTGTCCCTGAGCTCCATTTTTCAACTCGCTTTTTTGGGAGCTGGCCGCAAAAGCGCGGGATTGCCTCAGGCCCTATTCTGCTTCTGGGCGGCAGGCTGAGCCTGTGGTTAATTCTTCTTCCTGATGGGAAAATAGAGTGACCTGTGCCTGTCCCAACACCTAGATCTAGTCTCTCATTGGTTGCCCCTCTTCCCGTTCATCCTCAGGACAAATTGCAACCTGTAGGGAACAGGAGGTTAAAGGTCCTGATTCTCCAAGTAGGGAGATTGCTAGTAAAGTAGCTGCAATGGCGAACCCGAGCACAAGGAGATGAGAAATGAGGTGCGTCTTAGAAACCTTTCAAAATCACACGGTGTACCATCTTCTGGGTTTCTCATGCATGTTTTCGATGTAGGAAGATGCCCTTGAACCTGGAGATTTCGGACCCATGGGATGGGTACCACGCAGTATTACTTTAAAGGGTCTGCGTTTGCTCACCCAACCTCACCCAACCTTTCAGCCCCAAGAGTGTCCACCCTTATGTCTCATCCAGCTGTGGGTCTAGATATGGTCAATCCAGGTTGCATCACAGCCTCTGAACGAATTGTGTAAGAATTTCTCTCTCTTTCACTGTCTTTGTTTTACGGGTTTTTAAAAGTAATTTATTTTTATAATGGGGTTTAGCTGCTTTTCACGGCTGTGTTTATGCGGCTTTACACCCACTTGACTCACTTCCAGACAGATATCAATACATAGGTTTTAAGATTCTTACTAGTCACATATATTCTTGTGCGGTGAATAGGGGGTGTTGAGTCCAGTTCACTGAGCAAGGAGTAGGTCTTGTCTATTACATATTGGGTGTATGGAACGGTATCTGAGCGAATTTGAAACCCTTGTTTTATGCATCACCCCACCTCACCTTTCCCGTTAAGCAGCCATAGTGTGTTTTCTAAACGTGTGACTCTGTTCTGTTTTGTAATTCAGTTCAAGTGTAGCGGTTTTTACATTCCCTCTATAAGTGATAGCTTATGATAAGTGTCTTTTTCTGTGTGACTTATTTCACTTAGGATCATCGTACCTAAATCCAATCATCTTGCTTCTACTAACCTTATGACATTGATTTCATGTCTGAGTGATATTCCATTGTACATAAGGACCACAACTTCTTTATCCATTTTGCTCTTTCCTGGGATATTTAAGGTGTCATGAAGTGGAGGTTCTTGTCAACAGAGCAGCCCTAAACTTTGGGGTGCCTTGTCTTGCTGATTTTTAGTTTTCCCAATTTATACGCCCATGAGTGGACGTGCCCTATGCTCCCTAAGCTGTGTGTTTTAGATGTTTCAGGACACACCGTACAGTTCTCCAGAGTGGCTGTTGGCAATTTACATCCCGCCCATCAGCGTAGCAAGGCTGCCATTTCTCCATGGCCTGTCCTGCATTTCTGGTTTTGACACTTTTTGCAGCATGACCCTTTTGACCGATGGGAAGCGAGACTTCTTTGTAGCGCTGATTTGCCTTTCAAGGTTGCTTAGTTGACCAAAAAGGGCGTATGCGTTTTTTCCTGAATATATTCAGGAAAAAACGCATACGCCCTTTTTGGCCAAGGGCATCATTGTCGACGTTTTGCCGCTTTTCATGTGCTTTAAAGGCGATTCGAATCTACCTCCTGAAATCTGTTTCCTGCAATTCTGCCTTGCTTTCAAATCCTCTTCGTTGCCTTCCCTCAATATATCTGTGGATGAGAGTTATCATTTATAACTCTGCGGGTTTATGAATTGCAGTGTCCCTGAGCTCCATTTTTCAACTCGCTTTTTTGGGAGCTGGCCGCAAAATCGCGGGATTGCCTCAGGCCCTATTCTGCTTCTGGGCGGCAGGCTGAGCCTGTGGTTAATTCTTCTTCCTGATGGGAAAATAGAGTGACCTGTGCCTGTCCCAACACCTAGATCTAGTCTCTCATTGGTTGCCCCTCTTCCCGTTCATCCTCAGGACAAATTGCAACCTGTAGGGAACAGGAGCTTAAAGGTGCTGATTCTCCAAGTAGGGAGATTGCTAGTAAAGTAGCTGGAAAGGCGAACCCGAGCACAAGGAGATGAGAAATGAGGTGCGTCTTAGAAACCTTTCAAAATCACACGGTGTACCATCTTCTGGGTTTCTCATGCATGTTTTCGATGTAGGAAGATGCCCTTGAACCTGGAGATTTGGGACCCATGGGATGGGTACCAGGCAGTATTACTTTAAAGGGTCTGCGTTTGCTCACCCAACCTCACCCAACCTTTGAGCCCCAAGAGTGTCCACCCTTATGTCTCATCCAGCTGTGGGTCTAGATATGGTCAATCCAGGTTGCATCACAGCCTCTGAACGAATTGTGTAAGAATTTATCTCTCTTTCACTGTCTTTGTTTTACGGGTTTTTAAAAGTAATTTATTTTTATAATGGGATTTAGCTGCTTTTCACGGCTGTGTTTATGCGGCTTTACACCCACTTGACTCACTTCCAGACAGATATCAATACATAGGTTTTAAGATTCTTACTAGTCACATATATTCTTGTGCGGTGAATAGGGGGTGTTGAGTCCAGTTCACTGAGCAAGGAGTAGGTCTTGTCTATTACATATTGGGTGTACAGAACTCTATCTGAGCGAATTTGAAACCCTTGTTTTATGCATCACCCCACCTCACCTTTCCCTTTAAGCAGGCATAGTGTGTTTTCTAAACGTGTGACTCTGTTCTGTTTTGTAATTCAGTTCAAGTGTAGCGGTTTTTACATTCCCTCTATAAGTGATTGCTTATGATAAGTGTCTTTTTCTGTGTGACTTATTTCACTTAGGATCATCGTACCTAAATCCACTCATCTTGCTTCTACTAGCCTTATGACATTGATTTCATGTCTGAGTGATATTCCATTGTACATAAGGACCACAACTTCTTTATCCATTTTTCTCTTTCCTGGGATATTTAAGGTGTCATGAAGTGGAGGTTCTTGTCAACAGAGCAGCCCTAAACTTTCGGGTGCCTGTGTCTTGCTGATTTTTAGTTTTCCCATTTTATACGCCCATGAGTGGACGTGCCCTATGCTCCCTAAGCTGTGTGTTTTAGATGTTTCAGGACACACCGTACAGTTCTCCAGAGTGGCTGTTGGCAATTTACATCCCGCCCATCAGCGTAGCAAGGCTGCCATTTCTCCATGGCCTGTCCTGCATTTCTGGTTTTGACACTTTTTGCAGCATGGCCCTTTGGACCGATGGGAAGCGAGACTTCTTTGTAGCGCTGATTTGCCTTTCCAGGTTGCTTGGTTGGCCAAAAAGGGCGTATGCGTTTTTTCCTGAATATATTCAGGAAAAAACGCATACGCCCTTTTTGGCCAAGGGCATCATTGTCGACGTTTTGCCGCTTTTCATGTGCTTTAAAGGCGATTCGAATCTACCTCCTGAAATCTGTTTCCTGCAATTCTGCCTTGCTTTCAAATCCTCTTCGTTGCCTTCCCTCAATATATCTGTGGATGAGAGTTATCATTTATAATTCAGCGGGTTTGTGAATTGCAGTGTCCCTGAGATCCATTTTTCAACACGCTTTTTCGGGAGCTGGCCGCAAAATCGCGGGATTGCCTCAGGCCCTATTCTGCTTCTGGGCGGCAGGCTGAGCCTGTGGTTAATTCTTCTTCCTGATGGGAAAATGGAGTGACCTGTGCCTGTCCCAACACCTAGATCTAGTCTCTCATTGGTTGCCCCTCTTCCCGTTCATCCTCAGGACAAATTGCAACCTGTAGGGAACAGGAGCTTAAAGGTGCTGATTCTCCAAGTAGGGAGATTGCTAGTAAAGTAGCTGGAAAGGCGAACCCAAGCACAAGGAGATGAGAAATGAGGTGCGTTTTAGAAACCTTTCAAAATCACACGGTGTACCATCTTCTGGGTTTCTCATGCATGTTTTCGATGTAGGAAGATGCCCTTGAACCTGGAGATTTGGGACCCATGGGATGGGTACCAGGCAGTATTACTTTAAAGGGTCTGCGTTTGCTCACCCAACCTCACCCAGCCTTTCAGCCCCAAGAGTGTCCACCCTTATGTCTCATCCAGCTGTGGGTCTAGATATGGTCAATCCAGGTTGCATCACAGCCTCTGAACGAATTTTGTAAGAATTTCTCTCTCTTTCACTGTCTTTGTTTTACGGGTTTTTAAAAGTAATTTATTTTTATAATGGGATTTAGCTGCTTTTCACGGCTGTGTTTATGCGGCTTTTCACCCACTTGACTCACTTCCAGACAGATATCAATACATAGGTTTTAAGATTCTTACTAGTCACATATATTCTTGTGCGGTGAATAGGGGGTGTTGAGTCCAGTTCACTGAGCAAGGAGTAGGTCTTCTCTATTACATATTGGGTGTACGGAACGGTATCTGAGCGAATTTGAAACCCTTGTTTTAAGCATCACCCCACCTCACCTTTCCCGTTAAGCAGCCATAGTGTGTTTTCTAAACGTGTGACTCTGTTCTGTTTTGTAATTCAGTTCAAGTGTAGCGGTTTTTACATTCCCTCTCTAAGTGATAGCTTATGATAAGTGTCTTTTTCTGTGTGACTTATTTCACTTAGAATCATCGTACCTAAGTCCACTCATCTTGCTTCTTCTAGCCTTATGACATTGATTTCATGTCTGAGTGATATTCCTTTGTACATAAGGACCACAACTTCTTTATCCATTTTTCTCTTTCCTGGGATATTTAAGGTGTCATGAAGTGGAGGTTCTTGTCAACAGAGCAGCCCTAAACTTTGGGGTGCCTGTGTCTTGCTGATTTTTAGTTTTCTCAATTTATACGCCCATGAGTGGACGTGCCCTATGCTCCCTAAGCTGTGTTTTTTCGATGTTTCAGGACACACCGTACACTTCTCCAGAGTGGCTGTTGGCAATTTACATCCCGCCCATCAGCGTAGAAGGTTGCCATTTCTCCATGGCCTGTCCTGCATTTCTGGTTTTGACACTTTTTGCAGCATGACCGTTTTGACCGATGGGAAGCGAGACTTCTTTGTAGCGCTGATTTGCTTTTCCAGGTTGCTTGGTTGGCCAAAAAGGGCGTATGCGTTTTTTTCTGAATATATTCAGGAAAAAACGCATACGCCCTTTTTGGCCAAGGGCATCATTGTCGACGTTTTGCCGCTTTTCATGTGCTTTAAAGGCGATTCGAATCTATCTCCTGAAATCTGTTTCCTGCAATTCTGCCTTGCTTTCAAATCCTCTTTGTTGCCCTCCCTCAATATATCCGTGGATGAGAGTTATCATTTATAACTCTGCGGGTTTGTGAATTGCAGTGTCCCTGAGTTCCATTTTTCAACTCGCTTTTTTGGGAGATGGCCGCAAAAGCGCGGGATTGCCTCAGGCCCTATTCTGCTTCTGGGCGGCAGGCTGAGCCTGTGGTTAATTCTTCTTCCTGATGGGAAAATAGAGTGACCTGTGCCTGTCCCAACACCTACATCTAGTCTCTCATTGGTTGCCCCTCTTCCCGTTCATCCTGAGGACAAATTGCAACGTGTAGGGAACAGGAGCTTAAAGGTGCTGATTCTCCAAGTAGGGAGATTGCTAGTAAAGTAGCTGGAAATGCGAACCCGAGCACAAGGAGATGAGAAATGAGGTGCGTATTAGAAAACTTTCAAAATCACACGGTGTACCATCTTCTGGGTTTCTCATGCATGTTTTCGATGTAGGAAGATGCCCTTGAACCTGGAGATTTGGGACCCATGGGATGGGTACCACGCAGTATTACTTTAAATTGTCTGCGTTTGCTCACCCAACCTCACCCAACCTTTGAGCCCCAAGAGTGTCCACCCTTATGTCTCATCCAGCTGTGGGTCTAGATATGGTCAATCCAGGTTGCATCACAGCCTCTGAACGAATTGTGTAAGAATTTCTCTCTCTTTCACTGTCTTTGTTTTACGTGTTTTTAAAAGTAATTTATTTTTATAATGGGGTTTAGCTGCTTTTCACGGCTGTGTTTATGCGGCTTTACACCCACTTGACTCACTTCCAGACAGATATCAATACATAGGTTTTAAGATTCTTACTAGTCACATATATTCTTGTGCGGTGAATAGGGGGTGTTGAGTCCAGTTCACTGAGCAAGGAGTAGGTCTTGTCTATTACATATTGGGTGTATGGAACGGTATCTGAGCGAATTTGAAACCCTTGTTTTATGCATCACCCCACCTCACATTTCCCGTTAAGCAGCCATAGTGTGTTTTCTAAACGTGTGACTCTGTTCTGTTTTGTAATTCAGTTCAAGTGTAGCGGTTTTTACATTCCCTCTATAAGTGATAGCTTATGATAAGTGTCTTTTTCTGTGTGACTTATTTCACTTAGAATTATCGTATCTAAATCCACTCATCTTGCTTCTACTAGCCTTATGACATTGATTTCATGTCTGAGTGATATTCCATTGTACATAAGGACCACAACTTCTTTATCCATTTTTCTCTTTCTTGGGATATTTAAGGTGTCATGAAGTGGAGGTTCTTGTCAACAGAGCAGCCCTAAACTTTGGGGTGCCTGTGTCTTGCTGATTTTTAGTTTTCCCAATTTATACGCCCATGAGTGGACCTGCCCTATGCTCCCTAAGCTGTGTTTTTTCGATGTTTCAGGACACACCGTACAGTTCTCCAGAGTGGCTGTTGGCAATTTACATCCCGCCCATCAGCGTAGCAAGGCTGCCATTTCTCCATGGCCTGTCCTGCATTTCTGGTTTTGACACTTTTTGCAGCATGGCCCTTTGGACCGATGGGAAGCGAGACTTCTTTGTAGCGCTGATTTGCCTTTCCAGGTTGCTTGGTTGGCCAAAAAGGGCGTATGCGTTTTTTCCTGAATATATTCAGGAAAAAACGCATACGCCCTTTTTGGCCAAGGGCATCATTGTCGACGTTTTGCTGCTTTTCATGTGCTTTAAAGTCGATTCGTATCTACCTCCTGAAATCTGTTTCCCGCCATTCTGCCTTGCTTTCAAATCCTCTTTGTTGCCCTCCCTCAATATATCCGTGGATGAGAGTTATCATTTATAACTCTGCGGGTTTGTGAATTGCAGTGTCCCTGAGCTCCATTTTTCAACTCGCTTTTTTGGGAGATGGCCGCAAAAGCGCGGGATTGCCTCAGGCCCTATTCTGCTTCTGGGCGGCAGGCTGAGCCTGTGGTTAATTCTTCTTCCTGATGGAAAATAGAGTGACCTGTGCCTGTCCCAACACCTAGATCTAGTCTCTCATTGGTTGCCCCTCTTCCCGTTCATCCTCAGGACAAATTGCAACGTGTAGGGAACAGGAGCTTAAAGGTGCTGATTCTCCAAGTAGGGAGATTGCTAGTAAAGTAGCTGGAAAGGCGAACCCGTGCACAAGGAGATCAGAAATGAGGTGCGTATTAGAAAACTTTCAAAATCACACGGTGTACCATCTTCTGGGTTTCTCATGCATGTTTTCGATGTAGGAAGATGCCCCTGAACCTGGAGATTTGGGACCCATGGGATGGGTACCACGCAGTATTACTTTAAAGGGTCTGCGTTTGCTCACCCAACCTCACCCAACCTTTGAGCCCCAAGAGTGTCCACCCTTATGTCTCATCCAGCTGTGGGTCTAGATATGGTCAATCCAGGTTGCATCACAGCCTCTGAACGAATTGTGTAAGAATTTCTCTCTCTTTCACTGTCTTTGTTTTACGGGTTTTTAAAAGTATTTTATTTTTATAATGGGGTTTAGCTGCTTTTCACGGCTGTGTTTATGCGGCTTTACACCCACTTGACTCACTTCCAGACAGATATCAATACATAGGTTTTAAGATTCTTACTAGTCACATATATTCTTGTGCGGTGAATAGGGGGTGTTGAGTCCAGTTCACTGAGCAAGGAGTAGGTCTTGTCTATTACATATTGGGTGTATGGAACGGTATCTGAGCGAATTTGAAACCCTTGTTTTATGCCTCACCCCACCTCAACTTTCCCGTTAAGCAGCCATAGTGTGTTTTCTAAACGTGTGACTCTGTTCTGTTTTGTAATTCAGTTCAAGTGTAGCGGTTTTTACATTCCCTCTATAAGTGATAGCTTATGATAAGTGTCTTTTTCTGTGTGACTTATTTCACTTAGGATCGTCGTACCTAAATCCACTCATCTTGCTTCTACTAGCCTTATGACATTGATTTCATGTCTGAGTGATATTCCATTGTAAATAAGGACCACAACTTCTTTATCCATTTTTCTCTTTCCTGGGATATTTAAGGTGTCATGAAGTGGAGGTTCTTGTCAACAGAGCAGCCCTAAACTTTGGGGTGCCTGTGTCTTGCTGATTTTTAGTTTTCCCAATTTATACGCCCATGAGTGGACGTGCCCTATGCTCCCTAAGCTGTGTTTTTTCGATGTTTCAGGACACACCTTACACTTCTCCAGAGTGGCTGTTGGCAATTTACATCCCGCCCATCAGCGTAGCAAGGCTGCCATTTCTCCATGGCCTGTCCTGCATTTCTGGTTTTGACACTTTTTGCAGCATGACCCTTTTGACCAATGGGAAGCGAGACTTCTTTGTAGCGCTGATTTGCCTTTCCACGTTGCTTGATTGGCCAATAAGGGCGTATGCGTTTTTTCCTGAATATATTCAGGAAAAAACGCATACGCCCTTATTGGCCAAGGGCATCATTGTCGACGTTTTGCCGCTTTTCATGTGCTTTAAAGGCGATTCGAATCTACCTCCTGAAACCTGTTTCCTGCAATTCTGCCTTGCTTTCAAATCCTCTTCGTTGCATTCCCTCAATATATCTGTGGATGAGAGTTATCATTTATAACTCAGCGGGTTTGTGAATTGCAGTGTCCCTGAGCTCCATTTTTCAACTCGCTTTTTCGGGAGCTGGCTGCAATAGCGCGGGATTGCCTCAGGCCCTATTCTGCTTCTGGGCGGCAGGCTGAGCCTGTGGTTAATTCTTCTTCCTGATGGGAAAATAGAGTGACCTGTGCCTGTCCCAACACCTAGATCTAGTCTCTCATTGGTTGCCCCTCTTCCCGTTCATCCTCAGGACAAATTGCAACCTGTAGGGAACAGGAGGTTAAAGGTGCTGATTCTCCAAGTAGGGAGATTGCTAGTAAAGTAGCTGGAATGGCGAACCCGAGCACAAGGAGATGAGAAATGAGGTGCGTATTAGAAACCTTTCAAAATCACACGGTGTACCATCTTCTGGGTTTCTCATGCATATTTTCGATGTAGGAAGATGCCCTTGAACCTGGAGATTTGGGACCCATGGGATGGGTACCACGCAGTATTACTTTAAAGGGTCTGCGTTTGCTCACCCAACCTCACCCAACCTTTGAGCCCCAAGAGTGTCCACCCTTATGTCTCATCCAGCTGTGGGTCTAGATATGGTCAATCCAGGTTGCATCACAGCCTCTGAACGAATTGTGTAAGAATTTCTCTCTCTTTCACTGTCTTTGTTTTACGGGTTTTTAAAAGTAATTTATTTTTATAATGGGGTTTAGCTGCTTTTCACTGCTGTGTTTATGCGGCTTTACACCCACTTGACTCACTTCCAGGCAGATATCAATACATAGGTTTTAAGATTCTTACTAGTCACATATATTCTTGTGCGGTGAATAGGGGGTGTTGAGTCCAGTTCACTGAGCAAGGAGTAGGTCTTGTCTATTACATATTGGGTGTATGGAACGGTATCTGAGCGAATTTGAAACCCTTGTTTTATGCATCACCCCACCTCACCTTTCCCGTTAAGCAGCCATAGTGTGTTTTCTAAATGTGTGACTCTGTTCTGTTTTGTAATTCAGTTCAAGTGTAGCGGTTTTTACATTCCCTCTATAAGTGATAGCTTATGATAAGTGTCTTTTTCTGTGTGACTTATTTCACTTAGAATCATCGTACCTAAATCCACTCATCTTGCTTCTACTAGCCTTATGACATTGATTTCATATCTGAGTGATATTCCATTGTACATAAGGACCACAACTTCTTTATCCATTTTTCTCTTTCCTGGGATATTTAAGGTGTCATGAAGTGGAGGTTCTTGTCAACAGAGCAGCCCTAAACTTTGGGGTGCCTGTGTCTTGCTGATTTTTAGTTTTCCCTATTTATACGCCCATGAGTGGACGTGCCCTATGCTCCCTAAGCTGTGTTTTTTCGATGTTTCAGGACACACCGTACACTTCTCCAGATTGGCTGTTGGCAATTTACATCCCGCCCATCAGCGTAGCAAGGCTGCCATTTCTCCATGGCCTGTCCTGCATTTCTGGTTTTGACACTTTTTGCAGCATGGCCCTTTGGACCGATGGGAAGCGAGACTTCTTTGTAGCGCTGATTTGCCTTTCCAGGTTGCTTGGTTGGCCAAAAAGGGCGTATGCGTTTTTTCCTGAATATATTCAGGAAAAAACGCATACGCCCTTTTTGGTCAAGGGCATCATTGTCGACGTTTTGCCGCTTTTCATGTGCTTTAAAGGCGATTTGAATCTACCTCCTGAAATCTGTTTCCTGCAATTCTGCCTTGCTTTCAAATGCTCTTCGTTGCCGTCCCTCAATATATCTGTGGATGAGAGTTATCATTTATAACTCTGCGGGTTTGTGAATTGCAGTGTCCCTGAGCTCCATTTTTCAACTCGCTTTTTTGGGAGCTGGCCGCAAAAGCGCGGGATTGCCTCAGGCCCTATTCTGCTTCTGGGCGGCAGGCTGAGCCTGTGGTTAATTCTTCTTCCTGATGGGAAAATAGAGTGACCTGTGCCTGTCCCAACACCTAGATCTAGTCTCTCATTGGTTGCCCCTCTTCCCGTTCATTCTCAGGACAAATTGCAACCTGTAGGGAACAGGAGCTTAAAGGTGCTGATCCTCCAAGTAGGGAGATTGCTAGTAAAGTAGCTGGAAAGGCGAACCCGAGCACAAGGAGATGAGAAATGAGGTGCGTATTAGAAAACTTTCAAAATCACACGGTGTACCATCTTCTGGGTTTCTCATGCATGTTTTCGATGTAGGAAGATGCCCTTGAACCTGGAGATTTGGGACCCATGGGATGGGTACCAGGCAGTATTACTTTAAAGGGTCTGCGTTTGCTCACCCAACCTCACCCAACCTTTGAGCCCCAAGAGTGTCCACCCTTATGTCTCATCCAGCTGTGGGTCTAGATATGGTCAATCCAGGTTGCATCACAGCCTCTGAACGAATTGTGTAAGAATTTATCTCTCTTTCACTGTCTTTGTTTTACGGGTTTTTAAAAGTAATTTATTTTTATAATGGGATTTAGCTGCTTTTCACGGCTGTGTTTATGCGGCTTTACACCCACTTGACTCACTTCCAGACAGATATCAATACATAGGTTTTAAGATTCTTACTAGTCACATATATTCTTGTGCGGTGAATAGGGGGTGTTGAGTCCAGTTCACTGAGCAAGGAGTAGGTCTTGTCTATTACATATTGGGTGTACAGAACTCTATCTGAGCGAATTTGAAACCCTTGTTTTATGCATCACCCCACCTCACCTTTCCCGTTAAGCAGGCATAGTGTGTTTTCTAAACGTGTGACTCTGTTCTGTTTTGTAATTCAGTTCAAGTGTAGCGGTTTTTACATTCCCTCTATAAGTGATTGCTTATGATAAGTGTCTTTTCTGTGTGACTTATTTCACTTAGGATCATCGTACCTAAATCCACTCATCTTGCTTCTACTAGCCTTATGACATTGATTTCATGTCTGAGTGATATTCCATTGTACATAAGGACCACAACTTCTTTATCCATTTTTCTCTTTCCTGGGATATTTAAGGTGTCATGAAGTGGAGGTTCTTGTCAACAGAGCAGCCCTAAACTTTGGGGTGCCTGTGTCTTGATGATTTTTAGTTTTCCCATTTTATACGCCCATGAGTGGACGTGCCCTATGCTCCCTAAGCTGTGTGTTTTAGATGTTTCAGGACACACCGTACAGTTCTCCAGAGTGGCTGTTGGCAATTTACATCCCGCCCATCAGCGTAGCAAGGCTGCCATTTCTCCATGGCCTGTCCTGCATTTCTGGTTTTGACACTTTTTGCAGCATGACCCTTTTGACCGATGGGAAGCGAGACTTTTTTGTAGCGCTGTTTTGCCTTTCCAGGTTGCTTGGTTGGCCAAAAAGGGCGTATGCGTTTTTTCCTGAATATATTCAGGAAAAAACGCATACGCCCTTTTTGGCCAAGGGCATCATTGTCGACGTTTTGCCGCTTTTCATGTGCGTTAAAGGCGATTCGAATCTACCTCCTGAAATCTGTTTCCTGCAATTCTGCCTTGCTTTCAAATCCTCTTCGTTGCCTTCCCTCAATATATCTGTGGATGAGAGTTATCATTTATAACTCTGCGGGTTGGTGAATTGCAGTGTCCCTGAGCTCCATTTTTCAACTCGCTTTTTCGGGAGCTGGCCGCAAAAGCGCGGGATTGCCTCAGGCCCTATTCTGATTCTGGGCGGCAGGCTGAGCCTGTGGTTAATTCTTCTTCCTGATGGGAAAATAGAGTGACCTGTGCCTGTCCCAACACCTAGATCTAGTCTCTCATTGGTTGCCCCTCTTCCCGTTCATCCTCAGGACAAATTGCAACCTGTAGGGAACAGGAGGTTAAAGGTCCTGATTCTCCAAGTAGGGAGATTGCTAGTAAAGTAGCTGGAATGGCGAACCCGAGCACAAGGAGATGAGAAATGAGGTGCGTATTAGAAACCTTTCAAAATCACACGGTGTACCATCTTCTGGGTTTCTCATGCATGTTTTCGATGTAGGAAGATGCCCTTGAACCTGGAGATTTGGGACCCATGGGATGGGTACCACGCAGTATTACTTTAAAGGGTCTGCGTTTGCTCACCCAACCTCACCCAACCTTTCAGCCCCAAGAGTGTCCACCCTTATGTCTCATCCAGCTGTGGGTCTAGATATGGTCAATCCAGGTTGCATCACAGCCTCTGAACGAATTGTGTAAGAATTTCTCTCTCTTTCACTGTCTTTGTTTTACGGGTTTTTAAAAGTAATTTATTTTTATAATGGGGTTTAGCTGCTTTTCACGGCTGTGTTTATGCGGCTTTACACCCACTTGACTCACTTCCAGACAGATATCAATACATAGGTTTTAAGATTCTTACTAGTCACATATATTCTTGTGCGGTGAAAAGGGGGTGTTGAGTCCAGTTCACTGAGCAAGGAGTAGGTCTTGTCTATTACATATTGGGTGTATGGAACGGTATCTGAGCGAATTTGAAATCCTTGTTTTATGCATCACCCCAGCTCACCTTTCCCGTTAAGCAGCCATAGTGTGTTTTCTAAATGTGTGACTCTGTTCTGTTTTGTAATTCAGTTCAAGTGTAGCGGTTTTTACATTCCCTCTCTAAGTGATAGCTTATGATAAGTGTCTTTTTCTGTGTGACTTATTTCACTTAGAATCATCGTACCTAAATCCACTCATCTTGCTTCTACTAGCCTTATGACATTGATTTCATATCTGAGTGATATTCCATTGTACATAAGGACCACAACTTCTTTATCCATTTTTCTCTTTCCTGGGATATTTAAGGTGTCATGAAGTGGAGGTTCTTGTCAACAGAGCAGCCCTAAACTTTGGGGTGCCTGTGTCTTGCTGATTTTTAGTTTTCCCTATTTATACGCCCATGAGTGGACGTGCCCTATGCTCCCTAAGCTGTGTTTTTTCGATGTTTCAGGACACACCGTACACTTCTCCAGATTGGCTGTTGGCAATTTACATCCCGCCCATCAGCGTAGCAAGGCTGCCATTTCTCCATGGCCTGTCCTGCATTTCTGGTTTTGACACTTTTTGCAGCATGGCCCTTTGGACCGATGGGAAGCGAGACTTCTTTGTAGCGCTGATTTGCCTTTCCAGGTTGCTTGGTTGGCCAAAAAGGGCGTATGCGTTTTTTCCTGAATATATTCAGGAAAAAACGCATACGCCCTTTTTGGCCAAGGGCAACATTGTCGACGTTTTGCCGCTTTTCATGTGCTTTAAAGGCGATTCGAATCTACCTCCTGAAATCTGTTTCCTGCAATTCTGCCTTGCTTTCAAATGCTCTTCGTTGCCGTCCCTCAATATATCTGTGGATGAGAGTTATCATTTATAACTCTGCGGGTTGGTGAATTGCAGTGTCCCTGAGCTCCATTTTTCAACTCGCTTTTTCGGGAGCTGGCCGCAAAAGCGCGGGATTGCCTCAGGCCCTATTCTGATTCTGGGCGGCAGGCTGAGCCTGTGGTTAATTCTTCTTCCTGATGGGAAAATAGAGTGACCTGTGCCTGTCCCAACACCTAGATCTAGTCTCTCATTGGTTGCCCCTCTTCCCGTTCATCCTCAGGACAAATTGCAACCTGTAGGGAACAGGAGGTTAAAGGTCCTGATTCTCCAAGTAGGGAGATTGCTAGTAAAGTAGCTGGAATGGCGAACCCGAGCACAAGGAGATGAGAAATGAGGTGCGTATTAGAAACCTTTCAAAATCACACGGTGTACCATCTTCTGGGTTTCTCATGCATGTTTTCGATGTAGGAAGATGCCCTTGAACCTGGAGATTTGGGACCCATGGGATGGGTACCACGCAGTATTACTTTAAAGGGTCTGCGTTTGCTCACCCAACCTCACCCAACCTTTCAGCCCCAAGAGTGTCCACCCTTATGTCTCATCCAGCTGTGGGTCTAGATATGGTCAATCCAGGTTGCATCACAGCCTCTGAACGAATTGTGTAAGAATTTCTCTCTCTTTCACTGTCTTTGTTTTACGGGTTTTTAAAAGTAATTTATTTTTATAATGGGGTTTAGCTGCTTTTCACGGCTGTGTTTATGCGGCTTTACACCCACTTGACTCACTTCCAGACAGATATCAATACATAGGTTTTAAGATTCTTACTAGTCACATATATTCTTGTGCGGTGAAAAGGGGGTGTTGAGTCCAGTTCACTGAGCAAGGAGTAGGTCTTGTCTATTACATATTGGGTGTATGGAACGGTATCTGAGCGAATTTGAAATCCTTGTTTTATGCATCACCCCAGCTCACCTTTCCCGTTAAGCAGCCATAGTGTGTTTTCTAAATGTGTGACTCTGTTCTGTTTTGTAATTCAGTTCAAGTGTAGCGGTTTTTACATTCCCTCTCTAAGTGATAGCTTATGATAAGTGTCTTTTTCTGTGTGACTTATTTCACTTAGAATCATCGTACCTAAATCCACTCATCTTGCTTCTACTAGCCTTATGACATTGATTTCATATCTGAGTGATATTCCATTGTACATAAGGACCACAACTTCTTTATCCATTTTTCTCTTTCCTGGGATATTTAAGGTGTCATGAAGTGGAGGTTCTTGTCAACAGAGCAGCCCTAAACTTTGGGGTGCCTGTGTCTTGCTGATTTTTAGTTTTCCCTATTTATACGCCCATGAGTGGACGTGCCCTATGCTCCCTAAGCTGTGTTTTTTCGATGTTTCAGGACACACCGTACACTTCTCCAGATTGGCTGTTGGCAATTTACATCCCGCCCATCAGCGTAGCAAGGCTGCCATTTCTCCATGGCCTGTCCTGCATTTCTGGTTTTGACACTTTTTGCAGCATGGCCCTTTGGACCGATGGGAAGCGAGACTTCTTTGTAGCGCTGATTTGCCTTTCCAGGTTGCTTGGTTGGCCAAAAAGGGCGTATGCGTTTTTTCCTGAATATATTCAGGAAAAAACGCATACGCCCTTTTTGGCCAAGGGCAACATTGTCGACGTTTTGCCGCTTTTCATGTGCTTTAAAGGCGATTCGAATCTACCTCCTGAAATCTGTTTCCTGCAATTCTGCCTTGCTTTCAAATGCTCTTCGTTGCCGTCCCTCAATATATCTGTGGATGAGAGTTATCATTTATAACTCTGCGGGTTTGTGAATTGCAGTGTCCCTGAGCTCCATTTTTCAACTCGCTTTTTTGGGAGCTGGCCGCAAAAGCGCGGGATTGCCTCAGGCCCTATTCTGCTTCTGGGCGGCAGGCTGAGCCTGTGGTTAATTCTTCTTCCTGATGGGAAAATAGAGTGACCTGTGCCTGTCCCAACACCTAGATCTAGTCTCTCATTGGTTGCCCCTCTTCCCGTTCATTCTCAGGACAAATTGCAACCTGTAGGGAACAGGAGCTTAAAGGTGCTGATTCTCCAAGTAGGGAGATTGCTAGTAAAGTAGCTGGAAATGCGAACCCGAGCACAAGGAGATGAGAAATGAGGTGCGTCTTAGAAACCTTTCAAAATCACACGGTGTACCATCTTCTGGGTTTCTCATGCATGTTTTCGATGTAGGAAGATGCCCTTGAACCTGGAGATTTGGGACCCATGGGATGGGTACCACGCAGTATTACTTTAAAGGGTCTGCGTTTGCTCACCCAACCTCACCCAACCTTTCAGCCCCAAGAGTGTCCACCCTTATGTCCCATCCAGCTGTGGGTCCAGATATGGTCAATGCAGGTTGCATCACAGCCTCTGAACGAATTGTGTAAGAATTTCTCTCTCTTTCACTGTCTTTGTTTTACGGGTTTTTAAAAGTAATTTATTTTTATAATGGGATTTAGCTGGTTTTCACGGCTGTGTTTATGCGGCTTTACACCCACTTGACTCACTTCCAGACAGATATCAATACATAGGTTTTAAGATTCTTACTAGTCACATATATTCTTGTGCGGTGAATAGGGGGTGTTGAGTCCAGTTCACTGAGCAAGGAGTAGGTCTTGTCTATTACATATTGGGTGTACAGAACTCTATCTGAGCGAATTTGAAACCCTTGTTTTATGCATCACCCCACCTCACCTTTCCCGTTAAGCAGGCATAGTGTGTTTTCTAAACGTGTGACTCTGTTCTGTTTTGTAATTCAGTTCAAGTGTAGCGGTTTTTACATTCCCTCTATAAGTGATTGCTTATGATAAGTGTCTTTTTCTGTGTGACTTATTTCACTTAGGATCATCGTACCTAAATCCACTCATCTTGCTTCTACTAGCCTTATGACATTGATTTCATGTCTGAGTGATATTCCATTGTACATAAGGACCACAACTTCTTTATCCATTTTTCTCTTTCCTGGGATATTTAAGGTGTCATGAAGTGGAGGTTCTTGTCAACAGAGCAGCCCTAAACTTTCGGGTGCCTGTGTCTTGCTGATTTTTAGTTTTCCCATTTTATACGCCCATGAGTGGACGTGCCCTATGCTCCCTAAGCTGTGTGTTTTAGATGTTTCAGGACACACCGTACAGTTCTCCAGAGTGGCTGTTGGCAATTTACATCCCGCCCATCAGCGTAGCAAGGCTGCCATTTCTCCATGGCCTGTCCTGCATTTCTGGTTTTGACACTTTTTGCAGCATGACCCTTTTGACCGATGGGAAGCGAGACTTATTTGTAGCGCTGTTTTGCCTTTCCAGGTTGCTTGGTTGGCCAAAAAGGGCGTATGCGTTTTTTCCTGAATATATTCAGGAAAAAACGCATACGCCCTTTTTGGCCAAGGGCATCATTGTCGACGTTTTGCCGCTTTTCATGTGCTTTAAAGGCGATTCGAATCTACCTCCTGAAATCTGTTTCCTGCAATTCTGCCTTGCTTTCAAATCCTCTTCGTTGCCTTCCCTCAATATATCTGTGGATGAGAGTTATCATTTATAACTCTGCGGGTTGGTGAATTGCAGTGTCCCTGAGCTCCATTTTTCAACTCGCTTTTTTGGGAGCTGGCCGCAAAAGCGCGGGATTGCCTCAGGCCCTATTCTGCTTCTGGGCGGCAGGCTGAGCCTGTGGTTAATTCTTCTTCCTGATGGGAAAATAGAGTGACCTGTGCCTGTCCCAACACCTAGATCTAGTCTCTCATTGGTTGCCCCTCTTCCCGTTCATCCTCAGGACAAATTGCAACCTGTAGGGAACAGGAGGTTAAAGGTCCTGATTCTCCAAGTAGGGAGATTGCTAGTAAAGTAGCTGCAATGGCGAACCCGAGCACAAGGAGATGAGAAATGAGGTGCGTCTTAGAAACCTTTCAAAATCACACGGTGTACCATCTTCTGGGTTTCTCATGCATGTTTTCGATGTAGGAAGATGCCCTTGAACCTGGAGATTTCGGACCCATGGGATGGGTACCACGCAGTATTACTTTAAAGGGTCTGCGTTTGCTCACCCAACCTCACCCAACCTTTCAGCCCCAAGAGTGTCCACCCTTATGTCTCATCCAGCTGTGGGTCTAGATATGGTCAATCCAGGTTGCATCACAGCCTCTGAACGAATTGTGTAAGAATTTCTCTCTCTTTCACTGTCTTTGTTTTACGGGTTTTTAAAAGTAATTTATTTTTATAATGGGGTTTAGCTGCTTTTCACGGCTGTGTTTATGCGGCTTTACACCCACTTGACTCACTTCCAGACAGATATCAATACATAGGTTTTAAGATTCTTACTAGTCACATATATTCTTGTGCGGTGAATAGGGGGTGTTGAGTCCAGTTCACTGAGCAAGGAGTAGGTCTTGTCTATTACATATTGGGTGTATGGAACGGTATCTGAGCGAATTTGAAACCCTTGTTTTATGCATCACCCCACCTCACCTTTCCCGTTAAGCAGCCATAGTGTGTTTTCTAAACGTGTGACTCTGTTCTGTTTTGTAATTCAGTTCAAGTCTAGCGGTTTTTACATTCCCTCTATAAGTGATAGCTTATGATAAGTGTCTTTTTCTGTGTGACTTATTTCACTTAGGATCATCGTACCTAAATCCAATCATCTTGCTTCTACTAACCTTATGACATTGATTTCATGTCTGAGTGATATTCCATTGTACATAAGGACCACAACTTCTTTATCCATTTTGCTCTTTCCTGGGATATTTAAGGTGTCATGAAGTGGAGGTTCTTGTCAACAGAGCAGCCCTAAACTTTGGGGTGCCTTGTCTTGCTGATTTTTAGTTTTCCCAATTTATACGCCCATGAGTGGACGTGCCCTATGCTCCCTAAGCTGTGTGTTTTAGATGTTTCAGGACACACCGTACAGTTCTCCAGAGTGGCTGTTGGCAATTTACATCCCGCCCATCAGCGTAGCAAGGCTGCCATTTCTCCATGGCCTGTCCTGCATTTCTGGTTTTGACACTTTTTGCAGCATGACCCTTTTGACCGATGGGAAGCGAGACTTCTTTGTAGCGCTGATTTGCCTTTCAAGGTTGCTTAGTTGACCAAAAAGGGCGTATGCGTTTTTTCCTGAATATATTCAGGAAAAAACGCATACGCCCTTTTTGGCCAAGGGCATCATTGTCGACGTTTTGCCGCTTTTCATGTGCTTTAAAGGCGATTCGAATCTACCTCCTGAAATCTGTTTCCTGCAATTCTGCCTTGCTTTCAAATCCTCTTCGTTGCCTTCCCTCAATATATCTGTGGATGAGAGTTATCATTTATAACTCTGCGGGTTTATGAATTGCAGTGTCCCTGAGCTCCATTTTTCAACTCGCTTTTTTGGGAGCTGGCCGCAAAATCGCGGGATTGCCTCAGGCCCTATTCTGCTTCTGGGCGGCAGGCTGAGCCTGTGGTTAATTCTTCTTCCTGATGGGAAAATAGAGTGACCTGTGCCTGTCCCAACACCTAGATCTAGTCTCTCATTGGTTGCCCCTCTTCCCGTTCATCCTCAGGACAAATTGCAACCTGTAGGGAACAGGAGCTTAAAGGTGCTGATTCTCCAAGTAGGGAGATTGCTAGTAAAGTAGCTGGAAAGGCGAACCCGAGCACAAGGAGATGAGAAATGAGGTGCGTCTTAGAAACCTTTCAAAATCACACGGTGTACCATCTTCTGGGTTTCTCATGCATGTTTTCGATGTAGGAAGATGCCCTTGAACCTGGAGATTTGGGACCCATGGGATGGGTACCAGGCAGTATTACTTTAAAGGGTCTGCGTTTGCTCACCCAACCTCACCCAACCTTTGAGCCCCAAGAGTGTCCACCCTTATGTCTCATCCAGCTGTGGGTCTAGATATGGTCAATCCAGGTTGCATCACAGCCTCTGAACGAATTGTGTAAGAATTTATCTCTCTTTCACTGTCTTTGTTTTACGGGTTTTTAAAAGTAATTTATTTTTATAATGGGATTTAGCTGGTTTTCACGGCTGTGTTTATGCGGCTTTACACCCACTTGACTCACTTCCAGACAGATATCAATACATAGGTTTTAAGATTCTTACTAGTCACATATATTCTTGTGCGGTGAATAGGGGGTGTTGAGTCCAGTTCACTGAGCAAGGAGTAGGTCTTGTCTATTACATATTGGGTGTACAGAACTCTATCTGAGCGAATTTGAAACCCTTGTTTTATGCATCACCCCACCTCACCTTTCCCTTTAAGCAGGCATAGTGTGTTTTCTAAACGTGTGACTCTGTTCTGTTTTGTAATTCAGTTCAAGTGTAGCGGTTTTTACATTCCCTCTATAAGTGATTGCTTATGATAAGTGTCTTTTTCTGTGTGACTTATTTCACTTAGGATCATCGTACCTAAATCCACTCATCTTGCTTCTACTAGCCTTATGACATTGATTTCATGTCTGAGTGATATTCCATTGTACATAAGGACCACAACTTCTTTATCCATTTTTCTCTTTCCTGGGATATTTAAGGTGTCATGAAGTGGAGGTTCTTGTCAACAGAGCAGCCCTAAACTTTCGGGTGCCTGTGTCTTGCTGATTTTTAGTTTTCCCATTTTATACGCCCATGAGTGGACGTGCCCTATGCTCCCTAAGCTGTGTGTTTTAGATGTTTCAGGACACACCGTACAGTTCTCCAGAGTGGCTGTTGGCAATTTACATCCCGCCCATCAGCGTAGCAAGGCTGCCATTTCTCCATGGCCTGTCCTGCATTTCTGGTTTTGACACTTTTTGCAGCATGGCCCTTTGGACCGATGGGAAGCGAGACTTCTTTGTAGCGCTGATTTGCCTTTCCAGGTTGCTTGGTTGGCCAAAAAGGGCGTATGCGTTTTTTCCTGAATATATTCAGGAAAAAACGCATACGCCCTTTTTGGCCAAGGGCATCATTGTCGACGTTTTGCCGCTTTTCATGTGCTTTAAAGGCGATTCGAATCTACCTCCTGAAATCTGTTTCCTGCAATTCTGCCTTGCTTTCAAATCCTCTTCGTTGCATTCCCTCAATATATCTGTGGATGAGAGTTATCATTTATAACTCAGCGGGTTTGTGAATTGCAGTGTCCCTGAGATCCATTTTTCAACACGCTTTTTCGGGAGCTGGCCGCAAAATCGCGGGATTGCCTCAGGCCCTATTCTGCTTCTGGGCGGCAGGCTGAGCCTGTGGTTAATTCTTCTTCCTGATGGGAAAATGGAGTGACCTGTGCCTGTCCCAACACCTAGATCTAGTCTCTCATTGGTTGCCCCTCTTCCCGTTCATCCTCAGGACAAATTGCAACCTGTAGGGAACAGGAGCTTAAAGGTGCTGATTCTCCAAGTAGGGAGATTGCTAGTAAAGTAGCTGGAAAGGCGAACCCAAGCACAAGGAGATGAGAAATGAGGTGCGTTTTAGAAACCTTTCAAAATCACACGGTGTACCATCTTCTGGGTTTCTCATGCATGTTTTCGATGTAGGAAGATGCCCTTGAACCTGGAGATTTGGGACCCATGGGATGGGTACCAGGCAGTATTACTTTAAAGGGTCTGCGTTTGCTCACCCAACCTCACCCAGCCTTTCAGCCCCAAGAGTGTCCACCCTTATGTCTCATCCAGCTGTGGGTCTAGATATGGTCAATCCAGGTTGCATCACAGCCTCTGAACGAATTTTGTAAGAATTTCTCTCTCTTTCACTGTCTTTGTTTTACGGGTTTTTAAAAGTAATTTATTTTTATAATGGGATTTAGCTGCTTTTCACGGCTGTGTTTATGCGGCTTTTCACCCACTTGACTCACTTCCAGACAGATATCAATACATAGGTTTTAAGATTCTTACTAGTCACATATATTCTTGTGCGGTGAATAGGGGGTGTTGAGTCCAGTTCACTGAGCAAGGAGTAGGTCTTCTCTATTACATATTGGGTGTACGGAACGGTATCTGAGCGAATTTGAAACCCTTGTTTTAAGCATCACCCCACCTCACCTTTCCCGTTAAGCAGCCATAGTGTGTTTTCTAAACGTGTGACTCTGTTCTGTTTTGTAATTCAGTTCAAGTGTAGCGGTTTTTACATTCCCTCTCTAAGTGATAGCTTATGATAAGTGTCTTTTTCTGTGTGACTTATTTCACTTAGAATCATCGTACCTAAGTCCACTCATCTTGCTTCTTCTAGCCTTATGACATTGATTTCATGTCTGAGTGATATTCCTTTGTACATAAGGACCACAACTTCTTTATCCATTTTTCTCTTTCCTGGGATATTTAAGGTGTCATGAAGTGGAGGTTCTTGTCAACAGAGCAGCCCTAAACTTTGGGGTGCCTGTGTCTTGCTGATTTTTAGTTTTCTCAATTTATACGCCCATGAGTGGACGTGCCCTATGCTCCCTAAGCTGTGTTTTTTCGATGTTTCAGGACACACCGTACACTTCTCCAGAGTGGCTGTTGGCAATTTACATCCCGCCCATCAGCGTAGAAGGTTGCCATTTCTCCATGGCCTGTCCTGCATTTCTGGTTTTGACACTTTTTGCAGCATGACCGTTTTGACCGATGGGAAGCGAGACTTCTTTGTAGCGCTGATTTGCTTTTCCAGGTTGCTTGGTTGGCCAAAAAGGGCGTATGCGTTTTTTTCTGAATATATTCAGGAAAAAACGCATACGCCCTTTTTGGCCAAGGGCATCATTGTCGACGTTTTGCCGCTTTTCATGTGCTTTAAAGGCGATTCGAATCTATCTCCTGAAATCTGTTTCCTGCAATTCTGCCTTGCTTTCAAATCCTCTTTGTTGCCCTCCCTCAATATATCCGTGGATGAGAGTTATCATTTATAACTCTGCGGGTTTGTGAATTGCAGTGTCCCTGAGTTCCATTTTTCAACTCGCTTTTTTGGGAGATGGCCGCAAAAGCGCGGGATTGCCTCAGGCCCTATTCTGCTTCTGGGCGGCAGGCTGAGCCTGTGGTTAATTCTTCTTCCTGATGGGAAAATAGAGTGACCTGTGCCTGTCCCAACACCTACATCTAGTCTCTCATTGGTTGCCCCTCTTCCCGTTCATCCTGAGGACAAATTGCAACGTGTAGGGAACAGGAGCTTAAAGGTGCTGATTCTCCAAGTAGGGAGATTGCTAGTAAAGTAGCTGGAAATGCGAACCCGAGCACAAGGAGATGAGAAATGAGGTGCGTATTAGAAAACTTTCAAAATCACACGGTGTACCATCTTCTGGGTTTCTCATGCATGTTTTCGATGTAGGAAGATGCCCTTGAACCTGGAGATTTGGGACCCATGGGATGGGTACCACGCAGTATTACTTTAAATTGTCTGCGTTTGCTCACCCAACCTCACCCAACCTTTGAGCCCCAAGAGTGTCCACCCTTATGTCTCATCCAGCTGTGGGTCTAGATATGGTCAATCCAGGTTGCATCACAGCCTCTGAACGAATTGTGTAAGAATTTCTCTCTCTTTCACTGTCTTTGTTTTACGTGTTTTTAAAAGTAATTTATTTTTATAATGGGGTTTAGCTGCTTTTCACGGCTGTGTTTATGCGGCTTTACACCCACTTGACTCACTTCCAGACAGATATCAATACATAGGTTTTAAGATTCTTACTAGTCACATATATTCTTGTGCGGTGAATAGGGGGTGTTGAGTCCAGTTCACTGAGCAAGGAGTAGGTCTTGTCTATTACATATTGGGTGTATGGAACGGTATCTGAGCGAATTTGAAACCCTTGTTTTATGCATCACCCCACCTCACATTTCCCGTTAAGCAGCCATAGTGTGTTTTCTAAACGTGTGACTCTGTTCTGTTTTGTAATTCAGTTCAAGTGTAGCGGTTTTTACATTCCCTCTATAAGTGATAGCTTATGATAAGTGTCTTTTTCTGTGTGACTTATTTCACTTAGAATTATCGTATCTAAATCCACTCATCTTGCTTCTACTAGCCTTATGACATTGATTTCATGTCTGAGTGATATTCCATTGTACATAAGGACCACAACTTCTTTATCCATTTTTCTCTTTCCTGGGATATTTAAGGTGTCATGAAGTGGAGGTTCTTGTCAACAGAGCAGCCCTAAACTTTGGGGTGCCTGTGTCTTGCTGATTTTTAGTTTTCCCAATTTATACGCCCATGAATGGACCTGCCCTATGCTCCCTAAGCTGTGTTTTTTCGATGTTTCAGGACACACCGTACACTTCTCCAGATTGGCTGTTGGCAATTTACATCCCGCCCATCAGCGTAGCAAGGCTGCCATTTCTCCATGGCCTGTCCTGCATTTCTGGTTTTGACACTTTTTGCAGCATGGCCCTTTGGACCGATGGGAAGCGAGACTTCTTTGTAGCGCTGATTTGCCTTTCCAGGTTGCTTGGTTGGCCAAAAAGGGCGTATGCGTTTTTTCCTGAATATATTCAGGAAAAAACGCATACGCCCTTTTTGGCCAAGGGCATCATTGTCGACGTTTTGCTGCTTTTCATGTGCTTTAAAGTCGATTCGTATCTACCTCCTGAAATCTGTTTCCCGCCATTCTGCCTTGCTTTCAAATCCTCTTTGTTGCCCTCCCTCAATATATCCGTGGATGAGAGTTATCATTTATAACTCTGCGGGTTTGTGAATTGCAGTGTCCCTGAGCTCCATTTTTCAACTCGCTTTTTTGGGAGATGGCCGCAAAAGCGCGGGATTGCCTCAGGCCCTATTCTGCTTCTGGGCGGCAGGCTGAGCCTGTGGTTAATTCTTCTTCCTGATGGAAAATAGAGTGACCTGTGCCTGTCCCAACACCTAGATCTAGTCTCTCATTGGTTGCCCCTCTTCCCGTTCATCCTCAGGACAAATTGCAACGTGTAGGGAACAGGAGCTTAAAGGTGCTGATTCTCCAAGTAGGGAGATTGCTAGTAAAGTAGCTGGAAAGGCGAACCCGTGCACAAGGAGATCAGAAATGAGGTGCGTATTAGAAAACTTTCAAAATCACACGGTGTACCATCTTCTGGGTTTCTCATGCATGTTTTCGATGTAGGAAGATGCCCCTGAACCTGGAGATTTGGGACCCATGGGATGGGTACCACGCAGTATTACTTTAAAGGGTCTGCGTTTGCTCACCCAACCTCACCCAACCTTTGAGCCCCAAGAGTGTCCACCCTTATGTCTCATCCAGCTGTGGGTCTAGATATGGTCAATCCAGGTTGCATCACAGCCTCTGAACGAATTGTGTAAGAATTTCTCTCTCTTTCACTGTCTTTGTTTTACGGGTTTTTAAAAGTATTTTATTTTTATAATGGGGTTTAGCTGCTTTTCACGGCTGTGTTTATGCGGCTTTACACCCACTTGACTCACTTCCAGACAGATATCAATACATAGGTTTTAAGATTCTTACTAGTCACATATATTCTTGTGCGGTGAATAGGGGGTGTTGAGTCCAGTTCACTGAGCAAGGAGTAGGTCTTGTCTATTACATATTGGGTGTATGGAACGGTATCTGAGCGAATTTGAAACCCTTGTTTTATGCCTCACCCCACCTCAACTTTCCCGTTAAGCAGCCATAGTGTGTTTTCTAAACGTGTGACTCTGTTCTGTTTTGTAATTCAGTTCAAGTGTAGCGGTTTTTACATTCCCTCTATAAGTGATAGCTTATGATAAGTGTCTTTTTCTGTGTGACTTATTTCACTTAGGATCGTCGTACCTAAATCCACTCATCTTGCTTCTACTAGCCTTATGACATTGATTTCATGTCTGAGTGATATTCCATTGTAAATAAGGACCACAACTTCTTTATCCATTTTTCTCTTTCCTGGGATATTTAAGGTGTCATGAAGTGGAGGTTCTTGTCAACAGAGCAGCCCTAAACTTTGGGGTGCCTGTGTCTTGCTGATTTTTAGTTTTCCCAATTTATACGCCCATGAGTGGACGTGCCCTATGCTCCCTAAGCTGTGTTTTTTCGATGTTTCAGGACACACCTTACACTTCTCCAGAGTGGCTGTTGGCAATTTACATCCCGCCCATCAGCGTAGCAAGGCTGCCATTTCTCCATGGCCTGTCCTGCATTTCTGGTTTTGACACTTTTTGCAGCATGACCCTTTTGACCAATGGGAAGCGAGACTTCTTTGTAGCGCTGATTTGCCTTTCCACGTTGCTTGATTGGCCAATAAGGGCGTATGCGTTTTTTCCTGAATATATTCAGGAAAAAACGCATACGCCCTTATTGGCCAAGGGCATCATTGTCGACGTTTTGCCGCTTTTCATGTGCTTTAAAGGCGATTCGAATCTACCTCCTGAAACCTGTTTCCTGCAATTCTGCCTTGCTTTCAAATCCTCTTCGTTGCATTCCCTCAATATATCTGTGGATGAGAGTTATCATTTATAACTCAGCGGGTTTGTGAATTGCAGTGTCCCTGAGCTCCATTTTTCAACTCGCTTTTTCGGGAGCTGGCTGCAATAGCGCGGGATTGCCTCAGGCCCTATTCTGCTTCTGGGCGGCAGGCTGAGCCTGTGGTTAATTCTTCTTCCTGATGGGAAAATAGAGTGACCTGTGCCTGTCCCAACACCTAGATCTAGTCTCTCATTGGTTGCCCCTCTTCCCGTTCATCCTCAGGACAAATTGCAACCTGTAGGGAACAGGAGGTTAAAGGTGCTGATTCTCCAAGTAGGGAGATTGCTAGTAAAGTAGCTGGAATGGCGAACCCGAGCACAAGGAGATGAGAAATGAGGTGCGTATTAGAAACCTTTCAAAATCACACGGTGTACCATCTTCTGGGTTTCTCATGCATATTTTCGATGTAGGAAGATGCCCTTGAACCTGGAGATTTGGGACCCATGGGATGGGTACCACGCAGTATTACTTTAAAGGGTCTGCGTTTGCTCACCCAACCTCACCCAACCTTTGAGCCCCAAGAGTGTCCACCCTTATGTCTCATCCAGCTGTGGGTCTAGATATGGTCAATCCAGGTTGCATCACAGCCTCTGAACGAATTGTGTAAGAATTTCTCTCTCTTTCACTGTCTTTGTTTTACGGGTTTTTAAAAGTAATTTATTTTTATAATGGGGTTTAGCTGCTTTTCACTGCTGTGTTTATGCGGCTTTACACCCACTTGACTCACTTCCAGGCAGATATCAATACATAGGTTTTAAGATTCTTACTAGTCACATATATTCTTGTGCGGTGAATAGGGGGTGTTGAGTCCAGTTCACTGAGCAAGGAGTAGGTCTTTTCTATTACATATTGGGTGTATGGAACGGTATCTGAGCGAATTTGAAACCCTTGTTTTATGCATCACCCCACCTCACCTTTCCCGTTAAGCAGCCATAGTGTGTTTTCTAAATGTGTGACTCTGTTCTGTTTTGTAATTCAGTTCAAGTGTAGCGGTTTTTACATTCCCTCTATAAGTGATAGCTTATGATAAGTGTCTTTTTCTGTGTGACTTATTTCACTTAGAATCATCGTACCTAAATCCACTCATCTTGCTTCTACTAGCCTTATGACATTGATTTCATATCTGAGTGATATTCCATTGTACATAAGGACCACAACTTCTTTATCCATTTTTCTCTTTCCTGGGATATTTAAGGTGTCATGAAGTGGAGGTTCTTGTCAACAGAGCAGCCCTAAACTTTGGGGTGCCTGTGTCTTGCTGATTTTTAGTTTTCCCTATTTATACGCCCATGAGTGGACGTGCCCTATGCTCCCTAAGCTGTGTTTTTTCGATGTTTCAGGACACACCGTACACTTCTCCAGATTGGCTGTTGGCAATTTACATCCCGCCCATCAGCGTAGCAAGGCTGCCATTTCTCCATGGCCTGTCCTGCATTTCTGGTTTTGACACTTTTTGCAGCATGGCCCTTTGGACCGATGGGAAGCGAGACTTCTTTGTAGCGCTGATTTGCCTTTCCAGGTTGCTTGGTTGGCCAAAAAGGGCGTATGCGTTTTTTCCTGAATATATTCAGGAATAAACGCATACGCCCTTTTTGGCCAAGGGCATCATTGTCGACGTTTTGCCGCTTTTCATGTGCTTTAAAGGCGATTCGAATCTACCTCCTGAAATCTGTTTCCTGCAATTCTGCCTTGCTTTCAAATGCTCTTCGTTGCCGTCCCTCAATATATCTGTGGATGAGAGTTATCATTTATAACTCTGCGGGTTTGTGAATTGCAGTGTCCCTGAGCTCCATTTTTCAACTCGCTTTTTTGGGAGCTGGCCGCAAAAGCGCGGGATTGCCTCAGGCCCTATTCTGCTTCTGGGCGGCAGGCTGAGCCTGTGGTTAATTCTTCTTCCTGATGGGAAAATAGAGTGACCTGTGCCTGTCCCAACACCTAGATCTAGTCTCTCATTGGTTGCCCCTCTTCCCGTTCATTCTCAGGACAAATTGCAACCTGTAGGGAACAGGAGCTTAAAGGTGCTGATTCTCCAAGTAGGGAGATTGCTAGTAAAGTAGCTGGAAATGCGAACCCGAGCACAAGGAGATGAGAAATGAGGTGCGTCTTAGAAACCTTTCAAAATCACACGGTGTACCATCTTCTGGGTTTCTCATGCATGTTTTCGATGTAGGAAGATGCCCTTGAACCTGGAGATTTGGGACCCATGGGATGGGTACCAGGCAGTATTACTTTAAAGGGTCTGCATTTGCTCACCCAACCTCACCCAACCTTTCAGCCCCAAGAGTGTCCACCCTTATGTCTCATCCAGCTGTGGGTCCAGATATGGTCAATCCAGGTTGCATCACAGCCTCTGAACGAATTGTGTAAGAATTTCTCTCTCTTTCACTGTCTTTGTTTTACGGGTTTTTAAAAGTAATTTATTTTTTTAATGGGGTTTAGCTGGTTTTCACGGCTGTGTTTATGCGGCTTTACACCCACTTGACTCACATCCAGACAGATATCAATACATAAGTTTTAAGATTCTTACTAGTCACATATATTCTTGTGCGGTGAATAGGGGGTGTTGAGTCCAGTTCACTGAGCAAGGAGTAGGTCTTGTCTATTACATATTGGGTGTACGGAACTGTATCTGAGCGAATTGGAAACCCTTGTTTTATGCATCACCCCACCTCACCTTTCCCGTTAAGCAGCCATAGTGTGTTTTCTAAACGTGTGACTCTGTTCTGTTTTGTAATTCAGTTCAAGTGTAGCGGTTTTTACATTCCCTCTATAAGTGATAGCTTATGATAAGTGTCTTTTTCTGTGTGACTTATTTCACTTAGGATCATCGTACCTAAATCCAATCATCTTGCTTCTACTAACCTTATGACATTGATTTCATGTCTGAGTGATATTCCATTGTACATAAGGACCACAACTTCTTTATCCATTTTGCTCTTTCCTGGGATATTTAAGGTGTCATGAAGTGGAGGTTCTTGTCAACAGAGCAGCCCTAAACTTTGGGGTGCCTTGTCTTGCTGATTTTTAGTTTTCCCAATTTATACGCCCATGAGTGGACGTGCCCTATGCTCCCTAAGCTGTGTGTTTTAGATGTTTCAGGACACACCGTACAGTTCTCCAGAGTGGCTGTTGGCAATTTACATCCCGCCCATCAGCGTAGCAAGGCTGCCATTTCTCCATGGCCTGTCCTGCATTTCTGGTTTTGACACTTTTTGCAGCATGACCCTTTTGACCGATGGGAAGCGAGACTTCTTTGTAGCGCTGATTTGCCTTTCAAGGTTGCTTAGTTGACCAAAAAGGGCGTATGTGTTTTTTCCTGAATATATTCAGGAAAAAACGCATACGCCCTTTTTGGCCAAGGGCATCATTGTCGACGTTTTGCCGCTTTTCATGTGCTTTAAAGGCGATTCGAATCTACCTCCTGAAATCTGTTTCCTGCAATTCTGCCTTGCTTTCAAATCCTCTTCGTTGCCTTCCCTCAATATATCTGTGGATGAGAGTTATCATTTATAACTCTGCGGGTTTATGAATTGCAGTGTCCCTGAGCTCCATTTTTCAACTCGCTTTTTTGGGAGCTGGCCGCAAAATCGCGGGATTGCCTCAGGCCCTATTCTGCTTCTGGGCGGCAGGCTGAGCCTGTGGTTAATTCTTCTTCCTGATGGGAAAATAGAGTGACCTGTGCCTGTCCCAACACCTAGATCTAGTCTCTCATTGGTTGCCCCTTTTCCCGTTCATCCTCAGGACAAATTGCAACCTGTAGGGAACAGGAGCTTAAAGGTGCTGATTCTCCAAGTAGGGAGATTGCTAGTAAAGTAGCTGGAAAGGCGAACCCGAGCACAAGGAGATGAGAAATGAGGTGCGTATTAGAAACCTTTCAAAATCACACGGTGTACCATCTTCTGGGTTTCTCATGCATGTTTTCGATGTAGGAAGATGCCCTTGAACCTGGAGATTTGGGACCCATGGGATGGGTACCAGGCAGTATTACTTTAAAGGGTCTGCGTTTGCTCACCCAACCTCACCCAACCTTTGAGCCCCAAGAGTGTCCACCCTTATGTCTCATCCAGCTGTGGGTCTAGATATGGTCAATCCAGGTTGCATCACAGCCTCTGAACGAATTGTGTAAGAATTTATCTCTCTTTCACTGTCTTTGTTTTACGGGTTTTTAAAAGTAATTTATTTTTATAATGGGATTTAGCTGCTTTTCACGGCTGTGTTTATGCGGCTTTACACCCACTTGACTCACTTCCAGACAGATATCAATACATAGGTTTTAAGATTCTTACTAGTCACATATATTCTTGTGCGGTGAATAGGGGGTGTTGAGTCCAGTTCACTGAGCAAGGAGTAGGTCTTGTCTATTACATATTGGGTGTACAGAACTCTATCTGAGCGAATTTGAAACCCTTGTTTTATGCATCACCCCACCTCACCTTTCCCGTTAAGCAGGCATAGTGTGTTTTCTAAACGTGTGACTCTGTTCTGTTTTGTAATTCAGTTCAAGTGTAGCGGTTTTTACATTCCCTCTATAAGTGATTGCTTATGATAAGTGTCTTTTTCTGTGTGACTTATTTCACTTAGGATCATCGTACCTAAATCCACTCATCTTGCTTCTACTAGCCTTATGACATTGATTTCATGTCTGAGTGATATTCCATTGTACATAAGGACCACAACTTCTTTATCCATTTTTCTCTTTCCTGGGATATTTAAGGTGTCATGAAGTGGAGGTTCTTGTCAACAGAGCAGCCCTAAACTTTCGGGTGCCTGTGTCTTGCTGATTTTTAGTTTTCCCATTTTATACGCCCATGAGTGGACGTGCCCTATGCTCCCTAAGCTGTGTGTTTTAGATGTTTCAGGACACACCGTACAGTTCTCCAGAGTGGCTGTTGGCAATTTACATCCCGCCCATCAGCGTAGCAAGGCTGCCATTTCTCCATGGCCTGTCCTGCATTTCTGGTTTTGACACTTTTTGCAGCATGGCCCTTTGGACCGATGGGAAGCGAGACTTCTTTGTAGCGCTGATTTGCCTTTCCAGGTTGCTTGGTTGGCCAAAAAGGGCGTATGCGTTTTTTCCTGAATATATTCAGGAAAAAACGCATACGCCCTTTTTGGCCAAGGGCATCATTGTCGACGTTTTGCCGCTTTTCATGTGCTTTAAAGGCGATTCGAATCTACCTCCTGAAATCTGTTTCCTGCAATTCTGCCTTGCTTTCAAATGCTCTTCGTTGCCGTCCCTCAATATATCTGTGGATGAGAGTTATCATTTATAACTCTGCGGGTTTGTGAATTGCAGTGTCCCTGAGCTCCATTTTTCAACTCGCTTTTTTGGGAGCTGGCCGCAAAAGCGCGGGATTGCCTCAGGCCCTATTCTGCTTCTGGGCGGCAGGCTGAGCCTGTGGTTAATTCTTCTTCCTGATGGGAAAATAGAGTGACCTGTGCCTATCCCAACACCTAGATCTAGTCTCTCATTGGTTGCCCCTCTTCCCGTTCATCCTCAGGACAAATTGCAACCTGTAGGGAACAGGAGCTTAAAGGTGCTGATTCTCCAAGTAGGGAGATTGCTAGTAAAGTAGCTGGAAAGGCGAACCCAAGCACAAGGAGATGAGAAATGAGGTGCGTTTTAGAAACCTTTCAAAATCACACGGTGTACCATCTTCTGGGTTTCTCATGCATGTTTTCGATGTAGGAAGATGCCCTTGAACCTGGAGATTTGGGACCCATGGGATGGGTACCAGGCAGTATTACTTTAAAGGGTCTGCGTTTGCTCACCCAACCTCACCCAACCTTTCAGCCCCAAGAGTGTCCACCCTTATGTCTCATCCAGCTGTGGGTCTAGATATGGTCAATCCAGGTTGCATCACAGCCTCTGAACGAATTTTGTAAGAATTTCTCTCTCTTTCACTGTCTTTGTTTTACGGGTTTTTAAAAGTAATTTATTTTTATAATGGGGTTTAGCTGCTTTTCACGGCTGTGTTTATGCGGCTTTACACCCACTTGACTCACTTCCAGACAGATATCAATACATAGGTTTTAAGATTCTTACTAGTCACATATATTCTTGTGCGGTGAATAGGGGGTGTTGAGTCCAGTTCACTGAGCAAGGAGTAGGTCTTCTCTATTACATATTGAGTGTACGGAACGGTATCTGAGCGAATTTGAAACCCTTGTTTTAAGCATCACCCCACCTCACCTTTCCCGTTAAGCAGCCATAGTGTGTTTTCTAAACGTGTGACTCTGTTCTGTTTTGTAATTCAGTTCAAGTGTAGCGGTTTTTACATTCCCTCTCTAAGTGATAGCTTATGATAAGTGTCTTTTTCTGTGTGACTTATTTCACTTAGAATCATCGTACCTAAGTCCACTCATCTTGCTTCTTCTAGCCTTATGACATTGATTTCATGTCTGAGTGATATTCCTTTGTACATAAGGACCACAACTTCTTTATCCATTTTTCTCTTTCCTGGGATATTTAAGGTGTCATGAAGTGGAGGTTCTTATCAACAGAGCAGCCCTAAACTTTGGGGTGCCTGTGTCTTGCTGATTTTTAGTTTTCTCAATTTATACGCCCATGAGTGGACGTGCCCTATGCTCCCTAAGCTGTGTTTTTTCGATGTTTCAGGACACACCGTACACTTCTCCAGATTGGCTGTTGGCAATTTACATCCCGCCCATCAGCGTAGCAAGGTTGACATTTCTCCATGGCCTGTCCTGCATTTCTGGTTTTGACACTTTTTGCAGCATGACCCTTTTGACCGATGGGAAGCGAGACTTCTTTGTAGCGCTGATTTGCCTTTCCAGGTTGCTTGGTTGGCCAAAAAGGGCGTATGCGTTTTTTCCTGAATATATTCAGGAAAAAACGCATACGCCCTTTTTGGCCAAGGGCATCGTTGTCGACGTTTTGCCGCTTTTCATGTGCTTTAAAGGCGATTCGAATCTACCTCCTGAAATCTGTTTCCTGCAATTCTGCCTTGCTTTCAAATCCTCTTTGTTGCCCTCCCTCAATATATCCGTGGATGAGAGTTATCATTTATAACTCTGCGGGTTTGTGAATTGCAGTGTCCCTGAGCTCCATTTTTCAACTCGCTTTTTTGGGAGCTGGCCGCAAAAGCGCGGGATTGCCTCAGGCCCTATTCTGCTTCTGGGCGGCAGGCTGAGCCTGTGGTTAATTCTTCTTCCTGATGGAAAATAGAGTGACCTGTGCCTGTCCCAACACCTAGATCTAGTCTCTCATTGGTTGCCCCTCTTCCCGTTCATCCTCAGGACAAATTGCAACGTGTAGGGAACAGGAGCTTAAAGGTGCTGATTCTCCAAGTAGGGAGATTGCTAGTAAAGTAGCTGGAAAGGCGAACCCGAGCACAAGGAGATGAGAAATGAGGTGCGTATTAGAAAACTTTAAAAATCACATGGTGTACCATCTTCTGGGTTTCTCATGCATGTTTTCGATGTAGGAAGATGCCCTTGAACCTGGAGATTTGGGACCCATGGGATGGGTACCACGCAGTATTACTTTAAAGGGTCCGCGTTTGCTCACCCAACCTCACCCAACCTTTGAGCCCCAAGAGTGTCCACCCTTATGTCTCATCCAGCTGTGGGTCTAGATATGGTTAATCCAGGTTGCATCACAGCCTCTGAACGAATTGTGTAAGAATTTCTCTCTCTTTCACTGTCTTTGTTTTACGGGTTTTTAAAAGTAACTTATTTTTATAATGGGGTTTAGCTGCTTTTCACGGCTGTGTTTATGCGGCTTTACACCCACTTGACTCACTTCCAGACAGATATCAATACATAGGTTTTAAGATTCTTACTAGTCACATATATTCTTGTGCGGTGAATAGGGGGTGTTGAGTCCAGTTCACTGAGCAAGGAGTAAGTCTTGTCTATTACATATTGGGTGTATGGAACGGTATCTGAGCGAATTTGAAACCCTTGTTTTATGCCTCACCCCACCTCAACTTTCCCGGTAAGCAGCCATAGTGTGTTTTCTAAACGTGTGACTCTGTTCTGTTTTGTAATTCAGTTCAAGTGTAGCGGTTTTTACATTCCCTCTATAAGTGATAGCTTATGATAAGTGTCTTTTTCTGTGTGACTTATTTCACTTAGGATCGTCGTACCTTATCCACTCATCTTGCTTCTACTAGCCTTATGACATTGATTTCATGTCTGAGTGATATTCCATTGTAAATAAGGACCACAACTTCTTTATCCATTTTTCTCTTTCCTGGGATATTTAAGGTGTCATGAAGTGGAGGTTCTTGTCAACAGAGCAGCCCTAAACTTTGGGGTGCCTGTGTCTTGCTGATTTTTAGTTTTCCCAATTTATACGCCCATGAGTGGACGTGCCCTATGCTCCCTAAGCTGTGTTTTTTCGATGTTTCAGGACACACCGTACACTTCTCCAGAGTGGCTGTTGGCAATTTACATCCCGCCCATCAGCGTAGCAAGGCTGCCATTTCTCCATGGCCTGTCCTGCATTTCTGGTTTTGACACTTTTTGCAGCATGACCCTTTTGACCAATGGGAAGCGAGACTTCTTTGTAGCGCTGATTTGCCTTTCCACGTTGCTTGGTTGGCCAAAAAGTGCGTATGCGTTTTTTCCTGTATATATTCACGAAAAAACGCATACGCCCTTTTTGGCCAAGGGCATCATTGTCGACGTTTTGCCGCTTTTCATGTGCTTTAAAGGTGATTCGAATCTACCTCCTGAAACCTGTTTCCTGCAATTCTGCCTTGCTTTCAAATCCTCTTCGTTGCATTCCCTCAATATATCTGTGGATGAGAGTTATCATTTATAACTCAGCGGGTTTGTGAATTGCAGTGTCCCTGAGCTCCATTTTTCAACACGCTTTTTCGGGAGCTGGCCGCAAAAGCGCGGGATTGCCTCAGGCCCTATTCTGCTTCTGGGCGGCAGGCTGAGCCTGTGGTTAATTCTTCTTCCTGATGGGAAAATGGAGTGACCTGTGCCTGTCCCAACACCTAGATCTAGTCTCTCATTGGTTGCCCCTCTTCCCGTTCATCCTCAGGACAAATTGCAACCTGTAGGGAACAGGAGCTTAAAGGTGCTGATTCTCCAAGTAGGGAGATTGCTAGTAAAGTAGCTGGAAAGGCGAACCCAAGCACAAGGAGATGAGAAATGAGGTGCGTTTTAGAAACCTTTCAAAATCACACGGTGTACCATCTTCTGGGTTTCTCATGCATGTTTTCGATGTAGGAAGATGCCCTTGAACCTGGAGATTTGGGACCCATGGGATGGGTACCAGGCAGTATTACTTTAAAGGGTCTGCGTTTGCTCACCCAACCTCACCCAACCTTTCAGCCCCAAGAGTGTCCACCCTTATGTCTCATCCAGCTGTGGGTCTAGATATGGTCAATCCAGGTTGCATCACAGCCTCTGAACGAATTTTGTAAGAATTTCTCTCTCTTTCACTGTCTTTGTTTTACGGGTTTTTAAAAGTAATTTATTTTTATAATGGGGTTTAGCTGCTTTTCACGGCTGTGTTTATGCGGCTTTTCACCCACTTGACTCACTTCCAGACAGATATCAATACATAGGTTTTAAGATTCTTACTAGTCACATATATTCTTGTGCGGTGAATAGGGGGTGTTGAGTCCAGTTCACTGAGCAAGGAGTAGGTCTTCTCTATTACATATTGGGTGTACGGAACGGTATCTGAGCGAATTTGAAACCCTTGTTTTAAGCATCACCCCACCTCACCTTTCCCGTTAAGCAGCCATAGTGTGTTTTCTAAACGTGTGACTCTGTTCTGTTTTGTAATTCAGTTCAAGTGTAGCGGTTTTTACATTCCCTCTCTAAGTGATAGCTTATGATAAGTGTCTTTTTCTGTGTGACTTATTTCACTTAGAATCATCGTACCTAAGTCCACTCATCTTGCTTCTTCTAGCCTTATGACATTGATTTCATGTCTGAGTGATATTCCTTTGTACATAAGGACCACAACTTCTTTATCCATTTTTCTCTTTCCTGGGATATTTAAGGTGTCATGAAGTGGAGGTTCTTGTCAACAGAGCAGCCCTAAACTTTGGGGTGCCTGTGTCTTGCTGATTTTTAGTTTTCTCAATTTATACGCCCATGAGTGGACGTGCCCTATGCTCCCTAAGCTGTGTTTTTTCGATGTTTCAGGACACACCGTACACTTCTCCAGAGTGGCTGTTGGCAATTTACATCCCGCCCATCAGCGTAGCAAGGTTGCCATTTCTCCATGGCCTGTCCTGCATTTCTGGTTTTGACACTTTTTGCAGCATGACCGTTTTGACCGATGGGAAGCGAGACTTCTTTGTAGCGCTGATTTGCTTTTCCAGGTTGCTTGGTTGGCCAAAAAGGGCGTATGCGTTTTTTTCTGAATATATTCAGGAAAAAACGCATACGCCCTTTTTGGCCAAGGGCATCATTGTCGACGTTTTGCCGCTTTTCATGTGCTTTAAAGGCGATTCGAATCTATCTCCTGAAATCTGGTTCCTGCAATTCTGCCTTGCTTTCAAATCCTCTTTGTTGCCCTCCCTCAATATATCCGTGGATGAGAGTTATCATTTATAACTCTGCGGGTTTGTGAATTGCAGTGTCCCTGAGTTCCATTTTTCAACTCGCTTTTTTGGGAGATGGCCGCAAAAGCGCGGGATTGCCTCAGGCCCTATTCTGCTTCTGGGCGGCAGGCTGAGCCTGTGGTTAATTCTTCTTCCTGATGGGAAAATAGAGTGACCTGTGCCTGTCCCAACACCTACATCTAGTCTCTCATTGGTTGCCCCTCTTCCCGTTCATCCTGAGGACAAATTGCAACGTGTAGGGAACAGGAGCTTAAAGGTGCTGATTCTCCAAGTAGGGAGATTGCTAGTAAAGTAGCTGGAAATGCGAACCCGAGCACAAGGAGATGAGAAATGAGGTGCGTATTAGAAAACTTTCAAAATTACACGGTGTACCATCTTCTGGGTTTCTCATGCATGTTTTCGATGTAGGAAGATGCCCTTGAACCTGGAGATTTGGGACCCATGGGATGGGTACCACGCAGTATTACTTTAAATTGTCTGCGTTTGCTCACCCAACCTCACCCAACCTTTGAGCCCCAAGAGTGTCCACCCTTATGTCTCATCCAGCTGTGGGTCTAGATATGGTCAATCCAGGTTGCATCACAGCCTCTGAACGAATTGTGTAAGAATTTCTCTCTCTTTCACTGTCTTTGTTTTACGGGTTTTTAAAAGTAATTTATTTTTATAATGGGGTTTAGCTGCTTTTCACGGCTGTGTTTATGCGGCTTTACACCCACTTGACTCACTTCCAGACAGATATCAATACATAGGTTTTAAGATTCTTACTAGTCACATATATTCTTTTGCGGTGAATAGGGGGTGTTGAGTCCAGTTCACTGAGCAAGGAGTAGGTCTTGTCTATTACATATTGGGTGTATGGAACGGTATCTGAGCGAATTTGAAACCCTTGTTTTATGCATCACCCCACCTCACATTTCCCGTTAAGCAGCCATAGTGTGTTTTCTAAACGTGTGACTCTGTTCTGTTTTGTAATTCAGTTCAAGTGTAGCGGTTTTTACATTCCCTCTATAAGTGATAGCTTATGATAAGTGTCTTTTTCTGTGTGACTTATTTCACTTAGAATCATCGTATCTAAATCCACTCATCTTGCTTCTACTAGCCTTATGACATTGATTTCATGTCTGAGTGATATTCCATTGTACATAAGGACCACAACTTCTTTATCCATTTTTCTCTTTCCTGGGATATTTAAGGTGTCATGAAGTGGAGGTTCTTGTCAACAGAGCAGCCCTAAACTTTGGGGTGCCTGTGTCTTGCTGATTTTTAGTTTTCCCAATTTATACGCCCATGAGTGGACCTGCCCTATGCTCCCTAAGCTGTGTTTTTTCGATGTTTCAGGACACACCGTACACTTCTCCAGATTGGCTGTTGGCAATTTACATCCCGCCCATCAGCGTAGCAAGGCTGCCATTTCTCCATGGCCTGTCCTGCATTTCTGGTTTTGACACTTTTTGCAGCATGGCCCTTTGGACCGATGGGAAGCGAGACTTCTTTGTAGCGCTGATTTGCCTTTCCAGGTTGCTTGGTTGGCCAAAAAGGGCGTATGCGTTTTTTCCTGAATATATTCAGGAAAAAACGCATACGCCCTTTTTGGCCAAGGGCATCATTGTCGACGTTTTGCTGCTTTTCATGTGCTTTAAAGTCGATTCGTATCTACCTCCTGAAATCTGTTTCCCGCCATTCTGCCTTGCTTTCAAATCCTCTTTGTTGCCCTCCCTCAATATATCCGTGGATGAGAGTTATCATTTATAACTCTGCGGGTTTGTGAATTGCAGTGTCCCTGAGCTCCATTTTTCAACTCGCTTTTTTGGGAGATGGCCGCAAAAGCGCGGGATTGCCTCAGGCCCTATTCTGCTTCTGGGCGGCAGGCTGAGCCTGTGGTTAATTCTTCTTCCTGATGGAAAATAGAGTGACCTGTGCCTGTCCCAACACCTAGATCTAGTCTCTCATTGGTTGCCCCTCTTCCCGTTCATCCTCAGGACAAATTGCAACGTGTAGGGAACAGGAGCTTAAAGGTGCTGATTCTCCAAGTAGGGAGATTGCTAGTAAAGTAGCTGGAAAGGCGAACCCGTGCACAAGGAGATCAGAAATGAGGTGCGTATTAGAAAACTTTCAAAATCACACGGTGTACCATCTTCTGGGTTTCTCATGCATGTTTTCGATGTAGGAAGATGCCCCTGAACCTGGAGATTTGGGACCCATGGGATGGGTACCACGCAGTATTACTTTAAAGGGTCTGCGTTTGCTCACCCAACCTCACCCAACCTTTGAGCCCCATGAGTGTCCACCCTTATGTCTCATCCAGCTGTGGGTCTAGATATGGTCAATGCAGGTTGCATCACAGCCTCTGAACGAATTGTGTGAGAATTTCTCTCTCTTTCACTGTCTTTGTTTTACGGGTTTTTAAAAGTATTTTATTTTTATAATGGGGTTTAGCTGCTTTTCACGGCTGTGTTTATGCGGCTTTACACCCACTTGACTCACTTCCAGACAGATATCAATACATAGGTTTTAAGATTCTTACTAGTCACATATATTCTTGTGCGGTGAATAGGGGGTGTTGAGTCCAGTTCACTGAGCAAGGAGTAGGTCTTGTCTATTACATATTGGGTGTATGGAACGGTATCTGAGCGAATTTGAAACCCTTGTTTTATGCCTCACCCCACCTCAACTTTCCCGTTAAGCAGCTATAGTGTGTTTTCTAAACGTGTGACTCTGTTCTGTTTTGTAATTCAGTTCAAGTGTAGCGGTTTTTACATTCCCTCTATAAGTGATAGCTTATGATAAGTGTCTTTTTCTGTGTGACTTATTTCACTTAGGATCGTCGTACCTAAATCCACTCATCTTGCTTCTACTAGCCTTATGACATTGATTTCATGTCTGAGTGATATTCCATTGTAAATAAGGACCACAACTTCTTTATCCATTTTTCTCTTTCCTGGGATATTTAAGGTGTCATGAAGTGGAGGTTCTTGTCAACAGAGCAGCCCTAAACTTTGGGGTGCCTGTGTCTTGCTGATTTTTAGTTTTCCCAATTTATACGCCCATGAGTGGACGTGCCCTATGCTCCCTAAGCTGTGTTTTTTCGATGTTTCAGGACACACCGTACACTTCTCCAGAGTGGCTGTTGGCAATTTACATCCCGCCCATCAGCGTAGCAAGGCTGCCATTTCTCCATGGCCTGTCCTGCATTTCTGGTTTTGACACTTTTTGCAGCATGACCCTTTTGACCAATGGGAAGCGAGACTTCTTTGTAGCGCTGATTTGCCTTTCCACGTTGCTTGGTTGGCCAAAAAGTGCGTATGCGTTTTTTCCTGAATATATTCAGGAAAAAACGCATACGCCCTTTTTGGCCAAGGGCATCATTGTCGACGTTTTGCCGCTTTTCATGTGCTTTAAAGGTGATTCGAATCTACCTCCTGAAACCTGTTTCCTGCAATTCTGCCTTGCTTTCAAATCCTCTTCGTTGCATTCCCTCAATATATCTGTGGATGAGAGTTATCATTTATAACTCAGGGGGTTTGTGAATTGCAGTGTCCCTGAGCTCCATTTTTCAACACGCTTTTTCGGGAGCTGGCCGCAAAAGCGCGGGATTGCCTCAGGCCCTATTCTGCTTCTGGGCGGCAGGCTGAGCCTGTGGTTAATTCTTCTTCCTGATGGGAAAATGGAGTGACCTGTGCCTGTCCCAACACCTAGATCTAGTCTCTCATTGGTTGCCCCTCTTCCCGTTCATCCTCAGGACAAATTGCAACCTGTAGGGAACAGGAGCTTAAAGGTGCTGATTCTCCAAGTAGGGAGATTGCTAGTAAAGTAGCTGGAAAGGCGAACCCAAGCACAAGGAGATGAGAAATGAGGTGCGTTTTAGAAACCTTTCAAAATCACACGGTGTACCATCTTCTGGGTTTCTCATGCATGTTTTCGATGTAGGAAGATGCCCTTGAACCTGGAGATTTGGGACCCATGGGATGGGTACCAGGCAGTATTACTTTAAAGGGTCTGCGTTTGCTCACCCAACCTCACCCAACCTTTCAGCCCCAAGAGTGTCCACCCTTATGTCTCATCCAGCTGTGGGTCTAGATATGGTCAATCCAGGTTGCATCACAGCCTCTGAACGAATTTTGTAAGAATTTCTCTCTCTTTCACTGTCTTTGTTTTACGGGTTTTTAAAAGTAATTTATTTTTATAATGGGGTTTAGCTGCTTTTCACGGCTGTGTTTATGCGGCTTTTCACCCACTTGACTCACTTCCAGACAGATATCAATACATAGGTTTTAAGATTCTTACTAGTCACATATATTCTTGTGCGGTGAATAGGGGGTGTTGAGTCCAGTTCACTGAGCAAGGAGTAGGTCTTCTCTATTACATATTGGGTGTACGGAACGGTATCTGAGCGAATTTGAAACCCTTGTTTTAAGCATCACCCCACCTCACCTTTCCCGTTAAGCAGCCATAGTGTGTTTTCTAAACGTGTGACTCTGTTCTGTTTTGTAATTCAGTTCAAGTGTAGCGGTTTTTACATTCCCTCTCTAAGTGATAGCTTATGATAAGTGTCTTTTTCTGTGTGACTTATTTCACTTAGAATCATCGTACCTAAGTCCACTCATCTTGCTTCTTCTAGCCTTATGACATTGATTTCATGTCTGAGTGATATTCCTTTGTACATAAGGACCACAACTTCTTTATCCATTTTTCTCTTTCCTGGGATATTTAAGGTGTCATGAAGTGGAGGTTCTTGTCAACAGAGCAGCCCTAAACTTTGGGGTGCCTGTGTCTTGCTGATTTTTAGTTTTCTCAATTTATACGCCCATGAGTGGACGTGCCCTATGCTCACTAAGCTGTGTTTTTTCGATGTTTCAGGACACACCGTACACTTCTCCAGAGTGGCTGTTGGCAATTTACATCCCGCCCATCAGCGTAGCAAGGCTGCCATTTCTCCATGGCCTGTCCTGCATTTCTGGTTTTGACACTTTTTGCAGCATGACCCTTTTGACCAATGGGAAGCGAGACTTCTTTGTAGCGCTGATTTGCCTTTCCACGTTGCTTGGTTGGCCAAAAAGGGCGTATGCGTTTTTTCCTGAATATATTCAGGAAAAAACGCATACGCCCTTTTTGGCCAAGGGCATCATTGTCGACGTTTTGCCGCTTTTCATGTGCTTTAAAGGTGATTCAAATCTACCTCCTGAAACCTGTTTCCTGCAATTCTGCCTTGCTTTCAAATCCTCTTCGTTGCATTCCCTCAATATATCTGTGGATGAGAGTTATCATTTATAACTCAGCGGGTTTGTGAATTGCAGTGTCCCTGAGCTCCATTTTTCAACACGCTTTTTCGGGAGCTGGCCGCAAAAGCGCGGGATTGCCTCAGGCCCTATTCTGCTTCTGGGCGGCAGGCTGAGCCTGTGGTTAATTCTTCTTCCTGATGGGAAAATGGAGTGACCTGTGCCTGTCCCAACACCTAGATCTAGTCTCTCATTGGTTGCCCCTCTTCCCGTTCATCCTCAGGACAAATTGCAACCTGTAGGGAACAGGAGCTTAAAGGTGCTGATTCTCCAAGTAGGGAGATTGCTAGTAAAGTAGCTGGAAAGGCGAACCCAAGCACAAGGAGATGAGAAATGAGGTGCGTTTTAGAAACCTTTCAAAATCACACGGTGTACCATCTTCTGGGTTTCTCATGCATGTTTTCGATGTAGGAAGATGCCCCTGAACCTGGAGATTTGGGACCCATGGGATGGGTACCACGCAGTATTACTTTAAAGGGTCTGCGTTTGCTCACCCAACCTCACCCAAACTTTCAGCCCCAAGAGTGTCCACCCTTATGTCTCATCCAGCTGTGGGTCTAGATATGGTCAATCCAGGTTGCATCACAGCCTCCGAACGAACTTTGTAAGAATTTCTCTCTCTTTCACTGTCTTTGTTTTACGGGTTTTTAAAAGTATTTTATTTTTATAATGGGGTTTAGCTGCTTTTCACGGCTGTGTTTTTGCGGCTTTACACCCACTTGACTCACTTCCAGACAGATATCAATACATAGGTTTTAAGATTCTTACTAGTCACATATATTCTTTTGCGGTGAATAGGGGGTGTTGAGTCCAGTTCACTGAGCAAGGAGTAGGTCTTGTCTATTACATATTGGGTGTATGGAACGGTATCTGAGCGAATTTGAAACCCTTGTTTTATGCATCACCCCACCTCACATTTCCCGTTAAGCAGCCATAGTGTGTTTTCTAAACGTGTGACTCTGTTCTGTTTTGTAATTCAGTTCAAGTGTAGCGGTTTTTACATTCCCTCTATAAGTGATAGCTTATGATAAGTGTCTTTTTCTGTGTGACTTATTTCACTTAGAATCATCGTATCTAAATCCACTCATCTTGCTTCTACTAGCCTTATGACATTGATTTCATGTCTGAGTGATATTCCATTGTACATAAGGACCACAACTTCTTTATCCATTTTTCTCTTTCCTGGGATATTTAAGGTGTCATGAAGTGGAGGTTCTTGTCAACAGAGCAGCCCTAAACTTTGGGGTGCCTGTGTCTTGCTGATTTTTAGTTTTCCCAATTTATACGCCCATGAGTGGACCTGCCCTATGCTCCCTAAGCTGTGTTTTTTCGATGTTTCAGGACACACCGTACACTTCTCCAGATTGGCTGTTGGCAATTTACATCCCGCCCATCAGCGTAGCAAGGCTGCCATTTCTCCATGGCCTGTCCTGCATTTCTGGTTTTGACACTTTTTGCAGCATGGCCCTTTGGACCGATGGGAAGCGAGACTTCTTTGTAGCGCTGATTTGCCTTTCCAGGTTGCTTGGTTGGCCAAAAAGGGCGTATGCGTTTTTTCCTGAATATATTCAGGAAAAAACGCATACGCCCTTTTTGGCCAAGGGCATCATTGTCGACGTTTTGCTGCTTTTCATGTGCTTTAAAGTCGATTCGTATCTACCTCCTGAAATCTGTTTCCCGCCATTCTGCCTTGCTTTCAAATCCTCTTTGTTGCCCTCCCTCAATATATCCGTGGATGAGAGTTATCATTTATAACTCTGCGGGTTTGTGAATTGCAGTGTCCCTGAGCTCCATTTTTCAACTCGCTTTTTTGGGAGCTGGCCGCAAAAGCGCGGGATTGCCTCAGGCCCTATTCTGCTTCTGGGCGGCAGGCTGAGCCTGTGGTTAATTCTTCTTCCTGATGGAAAATAGAGTGACCTGTGCCTGTCCCAACACCTAGATCTAGTCTCTCATTGGTTGCCCCTCTTCCCGTTCATCCTCAGGACAAATTGCAACGTGTAGGGAACAGGAGCTTAAAGGTGCTGATTCTCCAAGTAGGGAGATTGCTAGTAAAGTAGCTGGAAAGGCGAACCCGTGCACAAGGAGATCAGAAATGAGGTGCGTATTAGAAAACTTTCAAAATCACACGGTGTACCATCTTCTGGGTTTCTCATGCATGTTTTCGATGTAGGAAGATGCCCCTGAACCTGGAGATTTGGGACCCATGGGATGGGTACCACGCAGTATTACTTTAAAGGGTCTGCGTTTGCTCACCCAACCTCACCCAACCTTTGAGCCCCAAGAGTGTCCACCCTTATGTCTCATCCAGCTGTGGGTCTAGATATGGTCAATCCAGGTTGCATCACAGCCTCTGAACGAATTGTGTAAGAATTTCTCTCTCTTTCACTGTCTTTGTTTTACGGGTTTTTAAAAGTATTTTATTTTTATAATGGGGTTTAGCTGCTTTTCACGGCTGTGTTTATGCGGCTTTACACCCACTTGACTCACTTCCAGACAGATATCAATACATAGGTTTTAAGATTCTTACTAGTCACATATATTCTTGTGCGGTGAATAGGGGGTGTTGAGTCCAGTTCACTGAGCAAGGAGTAGGTCTTGTCTATTACATATTGGGTGTATGGAACGGTATCTGAGCGAATTTGAAACCCTTGTTTTATGCCTCACCCCACCTCAACTTTCCCGTTAAGCAGCCATAGTGTGTTTTCTAAACGTGTGACTCTGTTCTGTTTTGTAATTCAGTTCAAGTGTAGCGGTTTTTACATTCCCTCTATAAGTGATAGCTTATGATAAGTGTCTTTTTCTGTGTGACTTATTTCACTTAGGATCGTCGTACCTAAATCCACTCATCTTGCTTCTACTAGCCTTATGACATTGATTTCATGTCTGAGTGATATTCCATTGTAAATAAGGACCACAACTTCTTTATCCATTTTTCTCTTTCCTGGGATATTTAAGGTGTCATGAAGTGGAGGTTCTTGTCAACAGAGCAGCCCTAAACTTTGGGGTGCCTGTGTCTTGCTGATTTTTAGTTTTCCCAATTTATACGCCCATGAGTGGACGTGCCCTATGCTCCCTAAGCTGTGTTTTTTCGATGTTTCAGGACACACCGTACACTTCTCCAGAGTGGCTGTTGGCAATTTACATCCCGCCCATCAGCGTAGCAAGGCTGCCATTTCTCCATGGCCTGTCCTGCATTTCTGGTTTTGACACTTTTTGCAGCATGACCCTTTTGACCAATGGGAAGCGAGACTTCTTTGTAGCGCTGATTTGCCTTTCCACGTTGCTTGATTGGCCAATAAGGGCGTATGCGTTTTTTCCTGAATATATTCAGGAAAAAACGCATACGCCCTTTTTGGCCAAGGGCATCATTGTCGACGTTTTGCCGCTTTTCATGTGCTTTAAAGGCGATTCGAATCTACCTCCTGAAATCTGTTTCCTGCAATTCTGCCTTGCTTTCAAATCCTCTTCGTTGCCTTCCCTCAATATATCCGTGGATGAGAGTTATCATTTATAACTCTGCGGGTTTGTGAATTGCAGTGTCCCTGAGCTCCATTTTTCAACTCGCTTTTTTGGGAGCTGGCCGCAAAAGCGCGGGATTGCCTCAGGCCCTATTCTGCTTCTGGGCGGCAGGCGTAGCCTGTGGTTAATTCTTCTTCCTGATGGGAAAATAGAGTGACCTGTGCCTGTCCCAACACCTAGATCTAGTCTCTCATTGGTTGCCCCTCTTCCCGTTCATCCTCAGGACAAATTGCAACCTGTAGGGAACAGGAGCTTAAAGGTGCTGATTCTCCAAGTAGGGAGATTGCTAGTAAAGTAGCTGGAAAGGCGAACCCAAGCACAAGGAGATGAGAAATGAGGTGCGTTTTAGAAACCTTTCAAAATCACACGGTGTACCATCTTCTGGGTTTCTCATGCATGTTTTCGATGTAGGAAGATGCCCTTGAACCTGGAGATTTGGGACCCATGGGATGGGTACCAGGCAGTATTACTTTAAAGGGTCTGCGTTTGCTCACCCAACCTCACCCAACCTTTCAGCCCCAAGAGTGTCCACCCTTATGTCTCATCCAGCTGTGGGTCTAGATATGGTCAATCCAGGTTGCATCACAGCCTCTGAACGAATTGTGTAAGAATTTCTCTCTCTTTCACTGTCTTTGTTTTACGGGTTTTTAAAAGTAATTTATTTTTATAATGGGGTTTAGCTGCTTTTCACGGCTGTGTTTATGCGGCTTTACACCCACTTGACTCACTTCCAGACAGATATCAATACATAGGTTTTAAGATTTTACTAGTCACATATATTCTTGTGCGGTGAATAGGGGGTGTTGAGTCCAGTTCACTGAGCAAGGAGTAGGTCTTCTCTATTACATATTGGGTGTACGGAACGGTATCTGAGCGAATTTGAAACCCTTGTTTTAAGCATCACCCCACCTCACCTTTCCCGTTAAGCAGCCATAGTGTGTTTTCTAAACGTGTGACTCTGTTCTGTTTTGTAATTCAGTTCAAGTGTAGCGGTTTTTACATTCCCTCTCTAAGTGATAGCTTATGATAAGTGTCTTTTTCTGTGTGACTTATTTCACTTAGAATCATCGTACCTAAGTCCACTCATCTTGCTTCTTCTAGACTTATGACATTGATTTCATGTCTGAGTGATATTCCTTTGTACATAAGGACCACAACTTCTTTATCCATTTTTCTCTTTCCTGGGATATTTAAGGTGTCATGAAGTGGAGGTTCTTGTCAACAGAGCAGCCCTAAACTTTGGGGTGCCTGTGTCTTGCTGATTTTTAGTTTTCTCAATTTATACGCCCATGAGTGGACGTGCCCTATGCTCCCTAAGCTGTGTTTTTTCGATGTTTCAGGACACACCGTACACTTCTCCAGATTGGCTGTTGGCAATTTACATCCCGCCCATCAGCGTAGCAAGGTTGCCATTTCTCCATGGCCTGTCCTGCATTTCTGGTTTTGACACTTTTTGCAGCATGACCCTTTTGACCGATGGGAAGCGAGACTTCTTTGCAGCGCTAATGTGCATTTCCAGGTTGCTTGGTTGGCCAAAAAGGGCGTATGCGTTTTTTCCTGAATATATTCAGGAAAAAACGCATACGCCCTTTTTGGCCAAGGGCATCATTGTCGACGTTTTGCCGCTTTTCATGTGCTTTAAAGGCGATTCGAATCTACCTCCTGAAATCTGTTTCCTGCAATTCTGCCTTGCTTTCAAATCCTCTTTGTTGCCCTCCCTCAATATATCCGTGGATGAGAGTTATCATTTATAACTCTGCGGGTTTGTGAATTGCAGTGTCCCTGAGCTCCATTTTTCAACTCGCTTTTTTGGGAGCTGGCCGCAAAAGCGCGGGATTGCCTCAGGCCCTATTCTGCTTCTGGGCGGCAGGCTGAGCCTGTGGTTAATTCTTCTTCCTGATGGAAAATAGAGTGACCTGTGCCTGTCCCAACACCTAGATCTAGTCTCTCATTGGTTGCCCCTCTTCCCGTTCATCCTCAGGACAAATTGCAACGTGTAGGGAACAGGAGCTTAAAGGTGCTGATTCTCCAAGTAGGGAGATTGCTAGTAAAGTAGCTGGAAAGGCGAACCCGTGCACAAGGAGATCAGAAATGAGGTGCGTATTAGAAAACTTTCAAAATCACACGGTGTACCATCTTCTGGGTTTCTCATGCATGTTTTCGATGTAGGAAGATGCCCCTGAACCTGGAGATTTGGGACCCATGGGATGGGTACCACGCAGTATTACTTTAAAGGGTCTGCGTTTGCTCACCCAACCTCACCCAACCTTTGAGCCCCAAGAGTGTCCACCCTTATGTCTCATCCAGCTGTGGGTCTAGATATGGTCAATCCAGGTTGCATCACAGCCTCTGAACGAATTGTGTAAGAATTTCTCTCTCTTTCACTGTCTTTGTTTTACGGGTTTTTAAAAGTATTTTATTTTTATAATGGGGTTTAGCTGCTTTTCACGGCTGTGTTTATGCGGCTTTACACCCACTTGACTCACTTCCAGACAGATATCAATACATAGGTTTTAAGATTCTTACTAGTCACATATATTCTTGTGCGGTGAATAGGGGGTGTTGAGTCCAGTTCACTGAGCAAGGAGTAGGTCTTGTCTATTACATATTGGGTGTATGGAACGGTATCTGAGCGAATTTGAAACCCTTGTTTTATGCCTCACCCCACCTCAACTTTCCCGTTAAGCAGCCATAGTGTGTTTTCTAAACGTGTGACTCTGTTCTGTTTTGTAATTCAGTTCAAGTGTAGTGGTTTTTACATTCCCTCTATAAGTGATAGCTTATGATAAGTGTCTTTTTCTGTGTGACTTATTTCACTTAGGATCGTCGTACCTAAATCCACTCATCTTGCTTCTACTAGCCTTATGACATTGATTTCATGTCTGAGTGATATTCCATTGTAAATAAGGACCACAACTTCTTTATCCATTTTTCTCTTTCCTGGGATATTTAAGGTGTCATGAAGTGGAGGTTCTTGTCAACAGAGCAGCCCTAAACTTTGGGGTGCCTGTGTCTTGCTGATTTTTAGTTTTCCCAATTTATACGCCCATGAGTGGACGTGCCCTATGCTCCCTAAGCTGTGTTTTTTCGATGTTTCAGGACACACCTTACACTTCTCCAGAGTGGCTGTTGGCAATTTACATCCCGCCCATCAGCGTAGCAAGGCTGCCATTTCTCCATGGCCTGTCCTGCATTTCTGGTTTTGACACTTTTTGCAGCATGACCCTTTTGACCAATGGGAAGCGAGACTTCTTTGTAGCGCTGATTTGCCTTTCCACGTTGCTTGATTGGCCAATAAGTGCGTATGCGTTTTTTCCTGAATATATTCAGGAAAAAACGCATACGCCCTTTTTGGCCAAGGGCATCATTGTCGACGTTTTGCCGCTTTTCATGTGCTTTAAAGGCGATTCGAATCTACCTCCTGAAATCTGTTTCCTGCAATTCTGCCTTGCTTTCAAATCCTCTTCGTTGCCTTCCCTCAATATATCCGTGGATGAGAGTTATCATTTATAACTCTGCGGGTTTGTGAATTGCAGTGTCCCTGAGCTCCATTTTTCAACTCGCTTTTTTGGGAGCTGGCCGCAAAAGCGCGGGATTGCCTCAGGCCCTATTCTGCTTCTGGGCGGCAGGCGTAGCCTGTGGTTAATTCTTCTTCCTGATGGGAAAATAGAGTGACCTGTGCCTGTCCCAACACCTAGATCTAGTCTCTCATTGGTTGCCCCTCTTCCCGTTCATCCTCAGGACAAATTGCAACCTGTAGGGAACAGGAGCTTAAAGGTGCTGATTCTCCAAGTAGGGAGATTGCTAGTAAAGTAGCTGGAAAGGCGAACCCAAGCACAAGGAGATGAGAAATGAGGTGCGTTTTAGAAACCTTTCAAAATCACACGGTGTACCATCTTCTGGGTTTCTCATGCATGTTTTCGATGTAGGAAGATGCCCTTGAACCTGGAGATTTGGGACCCATGGGATGGGTACCAGGCAGTATTACTTTAAAGGGTCTGCGTTTGCTCACCCAACCTCACCCAACCTTTCAGCCCCAAGAGTGTCCACCCTTATGTCTCATCCAGCTGTGGGTCTAGATATGGTCAATCCAGGTTGCATCACAGCCTCTGAACGAATTGTGTAAGAATTTCTCTCTCTTTCACTGTCTTTGTTTTACGGGTTTTTAAAAGTAATTTATTTTTATAATGGGGTTTAGCTGCTTTTCACGGCTGTGTTTATGCGGCTTTACACCCACTTGACTCACTTCCAGACAGATATCAATACATAGGTTTTAAGATTTTACTAGTCACATATATTCTTGTGCGGTGAATAGGGGGTGTTGAGTCCAGTTCACTGAGCAAGGAGTAGGTCTTCTCTATTACATATTGGGTGTACGGAACGGTATCTGAGCGAATTTGAAACCCTTGTTTTAAGCATCACCCCACCTCACCTTTCCCGTTAAGCAGCCATAGTGTGTTTTCTAAACGTGTGACTCTGTTCTGTTTTGTAATTCAGTTCAAGTGTAGCGGTTTTTACATTCCCTCTCTAAGTGATAGCTTATGATAAGTGTCTTTTTCTGTGTGACTTATTTCACTTAGAATCATCGTACCTAAGTCCACTCATCTTGCTTCTTCTAGACTTATGACATTGATTTCATGTCTGAGTGATATTCCTTTGTACATAAGGACCACAACTTCTTTATCCATTTTTCTCTTTCCTGGGATATTTAAGGTGTCATGAAGTGGAGGTTCTTGTCAACAGAGCAGCCCTAAACTTTGGGGTGCCTGTGTCTTGCTGATTTTTAGTTTTCTCAATTTATACGCCCATGAGTGGACGTGCCCTATGCTCCCTAAGCTGTGTTTTTTCGATGTTTCAGGACACACCGTACACTTCTCCAGATTGGCTGTTGGCAATTTACATCCCGCCCATCAGCGTAGCAAGGTTGCCATTTCTCCATGGCCTGTCCTGCATTTCTGGTTTTGACACTTTTTGCAGCATGACCCTTTTGACCGATGGGAAGCGAGACTTCTTTGTAGCGCTGATGTGCCTTTCCAGGTTGCTTGGTTGGCCAAAAAGGGCGTATGCGTTTTTTCCTGAATATATTCAGGAAAAAACGCATACGCCCTTTTTGGCCAAGGGCATCATTGTCGACGTTTTGCCGCTTTTCATGTGCTTTAAAGGCGATTCGAATCTACCTCCTGAAATCTGTTTCCTGCAATTCTGCCTTGCTTTCAAATCCTCTTTGTTGCCCTCCCTCAATATATCCGTGGATGAGAGTTATCATTTATAACTCTGCGGGTTTGTGAATTGCAGTGTCCCTGAGCTCCATTTTTCAACTCGCTTTTTGGGAGCTGGCCGCAAAAGCGCGGGATTGCCTCAGGCCCTATTCTGCTTCTGGGCGGCAGGCTGAGCCTGTGGTTAATTCTTCTTCCTGATGGAAAATAGAGTGACCTGTGCCTGTCCCAACACCTAGATCTAGTCTCTCATTGGTTGCCCCTCTTCCCGTTCATCCTCAGGACAAATTGCAACGTGTAGGGAACAGGAGCTTAAAGGTGCTGATTCTCCAAGTAGGGAGATTGCTAGTAAAGTAGCTGGAAAGGCGAACCCGAGCACAAGGAGATGAGAAATGAGGTGCGTATTAGAAAACTTTAAAAATCACATGGTGTACCATCTTCTGGGTTTCTCATGCATGTTTTCGATGTAGGAAGATGCCCTTGAACCTGGAGATTTGGGACCCATGGGATGGGTACCACGCAGTATTACTTTAAAGGGTCCGCGTTTGCTCACCCAACCTCACCCAACCTTTGAGCCCCAAGAGTGTCCACCCTTATGTCTCATCCAGCTGTGGGTCTAGATATGGTCAATCCAGGTTGCATCACAGCCTCTGAACGAATTGTGTAAGAATTTCTCTCTCTTTCACTGTCTTTGTTTTACGGGTTTTTAAAAGTATTTTATTTTTATAATGGGGTTTAGCTGCTTTTCACGGCTGTGTTTATGCGGCTTTACACACACTTGACTCACTTCCAGACAGATATCAATACATAGGTTTTAAGATTCTTACTAGTCACATATATTCTTGTGCGGTGAATAGGGGGTGTTGAGTCCAGTTCACTGAGCAAGGAGTAAGTCTTGTCTATTACATATTGGGTGTATGGAACGGTATCTGAGCGAATTTGAAACCCTTGTTTTATGCCTCACCCCACCTCAACTTTCCCGTTAAGCAGCCATAGTGTGTTTTCTAAACGTGTGACTCTGTTCTGTTTTGTAATTCAGTTCAAGTGTAGCGGTTTTTACATTCCCTCTATAAGTGATAGCTTATGATAAGTGACTTTTTCTGTGTGACTTATTTCACTTAGGATCGTCGTACCTAAATCCACTCATCTTGCTTCTCCTAGCCTTATGACATTGATTTCATGTCTGAGTGATATTCCATTGTAAATAAGGACCACAACTTCTTTATCCATTTTTCTCTTTCCTGGGATATTTAAGGTGTCATGAAGTGGAGGTTCTTGTCAACAGAGCAGCCCTAAACTTTGGGGTGCCTGTGTCTTGCTGATTTTTAGTTTTCCCAATTTATACGCCCATGAGTGGACGTGCCCTATGCTCCCTAAGCTGTGTTTTTTCGATGTTTCAGGACACACCGTACACTTCTCCAGAGTGGCTGTTGGCAATTTACATCCCGCCCATCAGCGTAGCAAGGCTGCCATTTCTCCATGGCCTGTCCTGCATTTCTGGTTTTGACACTTTTTGCAGCATGACCCTTTTGACCAATGGGAAGCGAGACTTCTTTGTAGCGCTGATTTGCCTTTCCACGTTGCTTGGTTGGCCAAAAAGGGCGTATGCGTTTTTTCCTGAATATATTCAGGAAAAAACGCATACGCCCTTTTTGGCCAAGGGCATCATTGTCGACGTTTTGCCGCTTTTCATGTGCTTTAAAGGTGATTCGAATCTACCTCCTGAAACCTGTTTCCTGCAATTCTGCCTTGCTTTCAAATCCTCTTCGTTGCATTCCCTCAATATATCTGTGGATGAGAGTTATCATTTATAACTCAGCGGGTTTGTGAATTGCAGTGTCCCTGAGCTCCATTTTTCAACTCGCTTTTTCGGGAGCTGGCCGCAAAAGCGCGGGATTGCCTCAGGCCCTATTCTGCTTCTGGGCGGCAGGGTGAGCCTGTGGTTAATTCTTCTTCCTGATGGGAAAATAGAGTGACCTGTGCCTGTCCCAACACCTAGATCTAGTCTCTCATTGGTTGCCCCTCTTCCCGTTCATCCTCAGGACAAATTGCAACCTGTAGGGAACAGGAGCTTAAAGGTGCTGATTCTCCAAGTAGGGAGATTGCTAGTAAAGTAGCTGCAATGGCGAACCCGAGCACAAGGAGATGAGAAATGAGGTGCGTATTAGAAACCTTTCAAAATCACACGGTGTACCATCTTCTGGGTTTCTCATGCATGTTTTCGATGTAGGAAGATGCCCTTGAACCTGGAGATTTGGGACCCTTGGGATGGGGACCACGCAGTATTACTTTAAAGGGTCTGCATTTGCTCACCCAACCTCACCCAACCTTTCAGCCCCAAGAGGGTCCACCCTTATGTCTCATCCAGCTGTGGGTCTAGATATGGTCAATCCAGGTTGCATCACAGCCTCTGAACGAATTGTGTAAGAATTTCTCTCTCTTTCACTGTCTTTGTTTTACGGGTTTTTAAAAGTAATTTATTTTTATAATGGGGTTTAGCTGCTTTTCACGGCTGTGTTTATGCGGCTTTACACCCACTTGACTCACTTCCAGACAGATATCAATACATAGGTTTTAAGATTCTTACTAGTCACATATATTCTTGTGCGGTGAATAGGGGGTGTTGAGTCCAGTTCACTGAGCAAGGAGTAGGTCTTCTCTATTACATATTGGGTGTACGGAACGGTATCTGAGCGAATTTGAAACCCTTGTTTTAAGCATCACCCCACCTCACCTTTCCCGTTAAGCAGCCATAGTGTGTTTTCTAAACGTGTGACTCTGTTCTGTTTTGTAATTCAGTTCAAGTGTAGCGGTTTTTACATTCCCTCTCTAAGTGATAGCTTATGATAAGTGTCTTTTTCTGTGTGACTTATTTCACTTAGAATCATCGTACCTAAGTCCACTCATCTTGCTTCTTCTAGACTTATGACATTGATTTCATGTCTGAGTGATATTCCTTTGTACATAAGGACCACAACTTCTTTATCCATTTTTCTCTTTCCTGGGATATTTAAGGTGTCATGAAGTGGAGGTTCTTGTCAACAGAGCAGCCCTAAACTTTGGGGTGCCTGTGTCTTGCTGATTTTTAGTTTTCTCAATTTATACGCCCATGAGTGGACGTGCCCTATGCTCCCTAAGCTGTGTTTTTTCGATGTTTCAGGACACACCGTACACTTCTCCAGATTGGCTGTTGGCAATTTACATCCCGCCCATCAGCGTAGCAAGGTTGCCATTTCTCCATGGCCTGTCCTGCATTTCTGGTTTTGACACTTTTTGCAGCATGACCCTTTTGACCGATGGGAAGCGAGACTTCTTTGTAGCGCTGATGTGCCTTTCCAGGTTGCTTGGTTGGCCAAAAAGGGCGTATGCGTTTTTTCCTGAATATATTCAGGAAAAAACGCATACGCCCTTTTTGGCCAAGGGCATCATTGTCGACGTTTTGCCGCTTTTCATGTGCTTTAAAGGCGATTCGAATCTACCTCCTGAAATCTGTTTCCTGCAATTCTGCCTTGCTTTCAAATCCTCTTTGTTGCCCTCCCTCAATATATCCGTGGATGAGAGTTATCATTTATAACTCTGCGGGTTTGTGAATTGCAGTGTCCCTGAGCTCAATTTTTCAACTCGCTTTTTTGGGAGCTGGCCGCAATAGCGCGGGATTGCCTCAGGCCCTATTCTGCTTCTGGGCGGCAGGCTGAGCCTGTGGTTAATTCTTCTTCCTGATGGAAAATAGAGTGACCTGTGCCTGTCCCAACACCTAGATCTAGTCTCTCATTGGTTGCCCCTCTTCCCGTTCATCCTCAGGACAAATTGCAACGTGTAGGGAACAGGAGCTTAAAGGTGCTGATTCTCCAAGTAGGGAGATTGCTAGTAAAGTAGCTGGAAAGGCGAACCCGAGCACAAGGAGATGAGAAATGAGGTGCGTATTAGAAAACTTTAAAAATCACATGGTGTACCATCTTCTGGGTTTCTCATGCATGTTTTCGATGTAGGAAGATGCCCTTGAACCTGGAGATTTGGGACCCATGGGATGGGTACCACGCAGTATTACTTTAAAGGGTCCGCGTTTGCTCACCCAACCTCACCCAACCTTTGAGCCCCAAGAGTGTCCACCCTTATGTCTCATCCAGCTGTGGGTCTAGATATGGTCAATCCAGGTTGCATCACAGCCTCTGAACGAATTGTGTAAGAATTTCTCTCTCTTTCACTGTCTTTGTTTTACGGGTTTTTAAAAGTATTTTATTTTTATAATGGGGTTTAGCTGCTTTTCACGGCTGTGTTTATGCGGCTTTACACCCACTTGACTCACTTCCAGACAGATATCAATACATAGGTTTTAAGATTCTTACTAGTCACATATATTCTTGTGCGGTGAATAGGGGGTGTTGAGTCCAGTTCACTGAGCAAGGAGTAAGTCTTGTCTATTACATATTGGGTGTATGGAACGGTATCTGAGCGAATTTGAAACCCTTGTTTTATGCCTCACCCCACCTCAACTTTCCCGTTAAGCAGCCATAGTGTGTTTTCTAAACGTGTGACTCTGTTCTGTTTTGTAATTCAGTTCAAGTGTAGCGGTTTTTACATTCCCTCTATAAGTGATAGCTTATGATAAGTGACTTTTTCTGTGTGACTTATTTCACTTAGGATCGTCGTACCTAAATCCACTCATCTTGCTTCTACTAGCCTTATGACATTGATTTCATGTCTGAGTGATATTCCATTGTAAATAAGGACCACAACTTCTTTATCCATTTTTCTCTTTCCTGGGATATTTAAGGTGTCATGAAGTGGAGGTTCTTGTCAACAGAGCAGCCCTAAATTTTGGGGTGCCTCTGTCTTGCTGATTTTTAGTTTTCCCAATTTATACGCCCATGAGTGGACGTGCCCTATGCTCCCTAAGCTGTGTTTTTTCGATGTTTCAGGACACACCGTACACTTCTCCAGAGTGGCTGTTGGCAATTTACATCCCGCCCATCAGCGTAGCAAGGCTGCCATTTCTCCATGGCCTGTCCTGCATTTCTGGTTTTGACACTTTTTGCAGCATGACCCTTTTGACCAATGGGAAGCGAGACTTCTTTGTAGCGCTGATTTGCCTTTCCACGTTGCTTGGTTGGCCAAAAAGGGCGTATGCGTTTTTTCCTGAATATATTCAGGAAAAAACGCATACGCCCTTTTTGGCCAAGGGCATCATTGTCGACGTTTTGCCGCTTTTCATGTGCTTTAAAGGTGATTCGAATCTACCTCCTGAAACCTGTTTCCTGCAATTCTGCCTTGCTTTCAAATCCTCTTCGTTGCATTCCCTCAATATATCTGTGGATGAGAGTTATCATTTATAACTCAGCGGGTTTGTGAATTGCAGTGTCCCTGAGCTCCATTTTTCAACTCGCTTTTTCGGGAGCTGGCCGCAAAAGCGCGGGATTGCCTCAGGCCCTATTCTGCTTCTGGGCGGCAGGGTGAGCCTGTGGTTAATTCTTCTTCCTGATGGGAAAATAGAGTGACCTGTGCCTGTCCCAACACCTAGATCTAGTCTCTCATTGGTTGCCCCTCTTCCCGTTCATCCTCAGGACAAATTGCAACCTGTAGGGAACAGGAGCTTAAAGGTGCTGATTCTCCAAGTAGGGAGATTGCTAGTAAAGTAGCTGCAATGGCGAACCCGAGCACAAGGAGATGAGAAATGAGGTGCGTATTAGAAACCTTTCAAAATCACACGGTGTACCATCTTCTGGGTTTCTCATGCATGTTTTCGATGTAGGAAGATGCCCTTGAACCTGGAGATTTGGGACCCTTGGGATGGGGACCACGCAGTATTACTTTAAAGGGCCTGCATTTGCTCACCCAACCTCACCCAACCTTTCAGCCCCAAGAGTGTCCACCCTTATGTCTCATCCAGCTGTGGGTCTAGATATGGTCAATCCAGGTTGCATCACAGCCTCTGAACGAATTGTGTAAGAATTTCTCTCTCTTTCACTGTCTTTGTTTTACGGGTTTTTAAAAGTAATTTATTTTTATAATGGGGTTTAGCTGCTTTTCACGGCTGTGTTTATGCGGCTTTACACCCACTTGACTCACTTCCAGACAGATATCAATACATAGGTTTTAAGATTCTTACTAGTCACATATATTCTTGTGCGGTGAATAGGGGGTGTTGAGTCCAGTTCACTGAGCAAGGAGTAGGTCTTCTCTATTACATATTGGGTGTACGGAACGGTATCTGAGCGAATTTGAAACCCTTGTTTTAAGCATCACCCCACCTCACCTTTCCCGTTAAGCAGCCATAGTGTGTTTTCTAAACGTGTGACTCTGTTCTGTTTTGTAATTCAGTTCAAGTGTAGCGGTTTTTACATTCCCTCTCTAAGTGATAGCTTATGATAAGTGTCTTTTTCTGTGTGACTTATTTCACTTAGAATCATCGTACCTAAGTCCACTCATCTTGCTTCTTCTAGCCTTATGACATTGATTTCATGTCTGAGTGATATTCCTTTGTACATAAGGACCACAACTTCTTTATCCATTTTTCTCTTTCCTGGGATATTTAAGGTGTCATGAAGTGGAGGTTCTTGTCAACAGAGCAGCCCTAAACTTTGGGGTGCCTGTGTCTTGCTGATTTTTAGTTTTCTCAATTTATACGCCCATGAGTGGACGTGCCCTATGCTCCCTAAGCTGTGTTTTTTCGATGTTTCAGGACACACCGTACACTTCTCCAGAGTGGCTGTTGGCAATTTACATCCCGCCCATCAGCGTAGCAAGGTTGCCATTTCTCCATGGCCTGTCCTGCATTTCTGGTTTTGACACTTTTTGCAGCATGACCCTTTTGACCGATGGGAAGCGAGACTTCTTTGTAGCGCTGATTTGCTTTTCCAGGTTGCTTGGTTGGCCAAAAAGGGCGTATGCGTTTTTTTCTGAATATATTCAGGAAAAAACGCATACGCCCTTTTTGGCCAAGGGCATCATTGTCGACGTTTTGCCGCTTTTCATGTGCTTTAAAGGCGATTCGAATCTATCTCCTGAAATCTGTTTCCTGCAATTCTGCCTTGCCTTCAAATCCTCTTTGTTGCCCTCCCTCAATATATCCGTGGATGAGAGTTATCATTTATAACTCTGCGGGTTTGTGAATTGCAGTGTCCCTGAGCTCCATTTTTCAACTCGCTTTTTTGGGAGATGGCCGCAAAATCGCGGGATTGCCTCAGGCCCTATTCTGCTTCTGGGCGGCAGGCTGAGCCTGTGGTTAATTCTTCTTCCTGATGGGAAAATAGAGTGACCTGTGCCTGTCCCAACACCTAGATCTAGTCTCTCATTGGTTGCCCCTCTTCCCATTCATCCTGAGGACAAATTGCAACGTGTAGGGAACAGGAGCTTAAAGGTGCTGATTCTCCAAGTAGGGAGATTGCTAGTAAAGTAGCTGGAAATGCGAACCCGAGCACAAGGAGATGAGAAATGAGGTGCGTATTAGAAAACTTTCAAAATCACACGGTGTACCATCTTCTGGGTTTCTCATGCATGTTTTCGATGTAGGAAGATGCCCTTGAACCTGGAGATTTGGGACCCATGGGATGGGTACCACGCAGTATTACTTTAAATTGTCTGCGTTTGCTCACCCAACCTCACCCAACCTTTGAGCCCCAAGAGTGTCCACCCTTATGTCTCATCCAGCTGTGGGTCTAGATTTGGTCAATCCAGGTTGCATCACAGCCTCTGAACGATTTGTGTAAGAATTTCTCTCTCTTTCACTGTCTTTGTTTTACGGGTTTTTAAAAGTAATTTATTTTTATAATGGGGTTTAGCTGCTTTTCACGGCTGTGTTTATGCGGCTTTACACCCACTTGACTCACTTCCAGACAGATATCAATACATAGGTTTTAAGATTCTTACTAGTCACATATATTCTTGTGCGGTGAATAGGGGGTGTTGAGTCCAGTTCACTGAGCAAGGAGTAGGTCTTGTCTATTACATATTGGGTGTATGGAACGGTATCTGAGCGAATTTGAAACCCTTGTTTTATGCATCACCCCACCTCACATTTCCCGTTAAGCAGCCATAGTGTGTTTTCTAAACGTGTGACTCTGTTCTGTTTTGTAATTCAGTTCAAGTGTAGCGGTTTTTACATTCCCTCTCTAAGTGATAGCTTATGATAAGTGTCTTTTTCTGTGTGACTTATTTCACTTAGAATCATCGTATCTAAATCCACTCATCTTGCTTCTACTAGCCTTATGACATTGATTTCATGTCTGAGTGATATTCCATTGTACATAAGGACCACAACTTCTTTATCCATTTTTCTCTTTCCTGGGATATTTAAGGTGTCATGAAGTGGAGGTTCTTGTCAACAGAGCAGCCCTAAACTTTGGGGTGCCTGTGTCTTGCTGATTTTTAGTTTTCCCAATTTATACGCCCATGAGTGGACCTGCCCTATGCTCCCTAAGCTGTGTTTTTTCGATGTTTCAGGACACACCGTACACTTCTCCAGATTGGCTGTTGGCAATTTACATCCCGCCCATCAGTGTAGCAAGGCTGCCATTTCTCCATGGCCTGTCCTGCATTTCTGGTTTTGACACTTTTTGCAGCATGGCCCTTTTCACCGATGGGAAGCGAGACTTCTTTGTAGCGCTGATTTGCCTTTCCAGGTTGCTTGGTTGGCCAAAAAGGGCGTATGCGTTTTTTCCTGAATATTTTCAGGAAAAAACGCATACGCCCTTTTTGGCCAAGGGCATCATTGTCGACGTTTTGCGGCTTTTCATGTGCTTTAAAGGCGATTCGAATCTACCTCCTGAAACCTGTTTCCTGCAATTCTGCCTTGCTTTCAAATCCTCTTCGTTGCCTTCCCTCAATATATCTGTGGATGAGAGTTATCATTTATAACTCTGCGGGTTTGTGAATTGCAGTGTCCCTGAGCTCCATTTTTCAACTCGCTTTTTTGGGAGCTGGCCGCAAAAGCGCGGGATTTCCTCAGGCCCTATTCTGCTTCTGGGCGGCAGGCTGAGCCTGTGGTTAATTCTTCTTCCTGATGGGAAAATAGAGTGACCTGTGCCTGTCCCAACACCTAGATCTAGTCTCTCATTGGTTGCCCCTCTTCCCGTCCATCCTCAGGACAAATTGCAACCTGTAGGGTACAGGAGCTTAAAGGTGCTGTTTCTCCATGTAGGGAGATTGCTAGTAAAGTAGCTGGAAAGGCGAACCCGAGCACAAGGAGATGAGAAATGAGGTGCGTATTAGAAAACTTTCAAAATCACACGGTGTACCATCTTCTGGGTTTCTCATGCATGTTTTCGATGTAGGAAGATGCCCTTGAACCTGGAGATTTGGGACCCATGGGATGGGTACCACGCAGTATTACTTTAAAGGGTCTGCGTTTGCTCACCCAACCTCACCCAAACTTTCAGCCCCAAGAGTGTCCACCCTTATGTCTCATCCAGCTGTGGGTCTAGATATGGTCAATCCAGGTTGCATCACAGCCTCTGAACGAATTTTGTAAGAATTTCTCTCTCTTTCAATGTCTTTGTTTTACGGGTTTTTAAAAGTAATTTATTTTTATAATGGGGTTTATCTGCTTTTCACGGCTGTGTTTATGCGGCTTTACACCCACTTGACTCACTTCCAGACAGATATCAATACATAGGTTTTGAGATTCTTACTAGTCACATATATTCTTGTGCGGTGAATAGGCGGTGTTGAGTCCAGTTCACTGAGCAAGGAGTAGGTCTTGTCTATTACATATTGGGTGTATGGAACGGTATCTGAGCGAATTTGAAACCCTTGTTTTATGCATCACCCCACCTCACCTTTCCCGTTAAGCAGCCATAGTGTGTTTTCTAAACGTGTGACTCTGTTCTGTTTTGTAATTCAGTTCAAGTGTAGCGGTTTTTACATTCCCTCTCTAAGTGATAGCTTATGATAAGTGTCTTTTTCTGTGTGACTTATTTCACTTAGAATCGTCGTATCTAAATCCACTCATCTTGCTTCTACTAGCCTTATGACATTGATTTCATGTCTGAGTGATATTCCATTGTACATAAGGACCACAACTTCTTTATCCATTTTTCTCTTTCCTGGGATATTTAAGGTGTCATGAAGTGGAGGTTCTTGTCAACAGAGCAGCCCTAAACTTTGTGGTGCCTGTGTCTTGCTGATTTTTAGTTTTCCCAATTTATACGCCCATGAGTGGACGTGCCCTATACTCCCTATGCTGTGTTTTTTCGATGTTTCAGGACACACCGTACACTTCTCCAGAGTGGCTGTTGGCAATTTACATCCCGCCCATCAGCGTAGCAAGGCTGCCATTTCTCCATGGCCTGTCCTGCATTTCTGGTTTTGACACTTTTTGCAGCATGACCCTTTTGACCGATGGGAAGCGAGACTTCTTTGTAGCGCTGATTTGCCTTTCCATGTTGCTTGGTTGGCCAAAAGGGGCGTATGCGTTTTTTCCTGAATATATTCAGGAAAAAACGCATACGCCCTTTTTGGCCAAGGGCATCATTGTCGACGTTTTGCCGCTTTTCATGTGCTTTAAAGGCGATTGGAATCACCTCCTGAAATCTGTTTCCTGCAATTCTGCCTTGCTTTCAAATCCTCTTCGTTGCCTTCCCTCAATATATCTGTGGATGAGAGTTATCATTTATAACTCTGCGGGTTTGTGAATTGCAGTGTCCCTGAGCTCCATTTTTCAACTCGCTTTTTTGGGAGCTGGCCGCAAAAGCGCGGGATTGCCTCAGGCCCTATTCTGCTTCTGGGCGGCAGGCTGAGCCTGTGGTTAATTCTTCTTCCTGATGGGAAAATAGAGTGACCTGTGCCTGTCCCAACACCTAGATCTAGTCTCTCATTGGTTGCCCCTCTTCCCGTCCATCCTCAGGACAAATTGCAACCTGTAGGGAACAGGAGCTTAAAGGTGCTGTTTCTCCAAGTAGGGAGATTGCTAGTAAAGTAGCTGGAAAGGCGAACCCGAGCACAAGGAGATGAGAAATGAGGTGCGTATTAGAAAACTTTCAAAATCACACGGTGTACCATCTTCTGGGTTTCTCATGCATGTTTTCGATGTAGGAAGATGCCCTTGAACCTGGAGATTTGGGACCCATGGGATGGGTACCACGCAGTATTACTTTAAAGGTTCTGCGTTTGCTCACCCAACCTCACCCAACATTTCAGCCCCAAGAGTGTCCACCCTTATGTCTCATCCAGCTGTGGGTCTAGATATGGTCAATCCAGGTTGCATCACAGCCTCTGAACGAATTTTGTAAGAATTTCTCTCTCTTTCATTGTCTTTGTTTTACGGGTTTTTAAAAGTAATTTATTTTTATAATGGGGTTTAGCTGCTTTTCACGGCTGTGTTTATGCGGCTTTACACCCACTTGACTCACTTCCAGACAGATATCAATACATAGGTTTTAAGATTCTTACTAGTCACATATATTCTTGTGCGGTGAATAGGGGGTGTTGAGTCCAGTTCACTGAGCAAGGAGTAGGTCTTGTCTATTACATATTGGGTGTATGGAACGGTATCTGAGCGAATTTGAAACCCTTGTTTTATGCATCACCCCACCTCACCTTTCCCGTTAAGCAGGCATAGTGTGTTTTCTAAACGTGTGACTCTGTTCTGTTTTGTAATTCAGTTCAAGTGTAGCGGTTTTTACATTCCCTCTATAAGTGATAGCTTATGATAAGTGTCTTTTTCTGTGTGACTTATTTCACTTAGAATCGTCGTATCTAAATCCACTCATCTTGCTTCTACTAGCCTTATGACATTGATTTCATGTCTGAGTGATATTCCATTGTACATAAGGACCACAACTTCTTTATCCATTTTTCTCTTTCCTGGGATATTTAAGTTGTCGTGAAGTGGAGGTTCTTGTCAACAGAGCAGCCCTAAACTTTGGGGTGCCTGTGTCGTGCTGATTTTTAGTTTTCCCAATTTATACGCCCATGAGTGGACGTGCCCTATGCTCCCTAAGCTGTGTTTTTTCGATGTTTCAGGACACACCGTACACTTCTCCAGAGTGGCTGTTGGCAATTTACATCCCGCCCATCAGCGTAGCAAGGCTGCCATTTCTCCATGGCCTGTCCTGCATTTCTGGTTTTGACACTTTTTGCAGCATGACCCTTTTGACCGATGGGAAGCGAGACTTCTTTGTAGCGCTGATTTGCCTTTCCAGGTTGCTTGGTTGGCCAAAAAGGGCGTATGCGTTTTTTCCTGAATATATTCAGGAAAAAACGCATACGCCCTTTTTGGCCAAGGGCATCATTGTCGACGTTTTGCCGCTTTTCATGTGCTTTAAAGGCGATTCGAATCTACCTCCTGAAACCTGTTTCCTGCAATTCTGCCTTGCTTTCAAATCCTCTTCGTTGCCTTCCCTCAATATATCTGTGGATGAGAGTTATCATTTATAACTCTGCGGGTTTGTGAATTGCAGTGTCCCTGAGCTCCATTTTTCAACTCGCTTTTTTGGGAGCTGGCCGCAAAAGCGCGGGATTGCCTCAGGCCCTATTCTGCTTCTGGGCGGCAGGCTGAGCCTGTGGTTAATTCTTCTTCCTGATGGGAAAATAGAGTGACCTGTGCCTGTCCCAACACCTAGATCTAGTCTCTCATTGGTTGCCCCTCTTCCCGTCCATCCTCAGGACAAATTGCAACCTGTAGGGTACAGGAGCTTAAAGGTGCTGTTTCTCCAAGTAGGGAGATTGCTAGTAAAGTAGCTGGAAAGGCGAACCCGAGCACAAGGAGATGAGAAATGAGGTGCGTATTAGAAAACTTTCAAAATCACACGGTGTACCATCTTCTGGGTTTCTCATGCATGTTTTCGATGTAGGAAGATGCCCTTGAACCTGGAGATTTGGGACCCATGGGATGGGTACCACGCAGTATTACTTTAAAGGGTCTGCGTTTGCTCACCCAACCTCACCCAAACTTTCAGCCCCAAGAGTGTCCACCCTTATGTCTCATCCAGCTGTGGGTCTAGATATGGTCAATCCAGGTTGCATCACAGCCTCTGAACGAATTTTGTAAGAATTTCTCTCTCTTTCAATGTCTTTGTTTTACGGGTTTTTAAAAGTAATTTATTTTTATAATGGGGTTTATCTGCTTTTCACGGCTGTGTTTATGCGGCTTTACACCCACTTGACTCACTTCCAGACAGATATCAATACATAGGTTTTGAGATTCTTACTAGTCACATATATTCTTGTGCGGTGAATAGGCGGTGTTGAGTCCAGTTCACTGAGCAAGGAGTAGGTCTTGTCTATTACATATTGGGTGTATGGAACGGTATCTGAGCGAATTTGAAACCCTTGTTTTATGCATCACCCCACCTCACCTTTCCCGTTAAGCAGCCATAGTGTGTTTTCTAAACGTGTGACTCTGTTCTGTTTTGTAATTCAGTTCAAGTGTAGCGGTTTTTACATTCCCTCTCTAAGTGATAGCTTATGATAAGTGTCTTTTTCTGTGTGACTTATTTCACTTAGAATCGTCGTATCTAAATCCACTCATCTTGCTTCTACTAGCCTTATGACGTTGATTTCATGTCTGAGTGATATTCCATTGTACATAAGGACCACAACTTCTTTATCCATTTTTCTCTTTCCTGGGATATTTAAGTTGTCGTGAAGTGGAGGTTCTTGTCAACAGAGCAGCCCTAAACTTTGGGGTGCCTGTGTCTTGCTGATTTTTAGTTTTCCCAATTTATACGCCCATGAGTGGACGTGACCTATGCTCCCTAAGCTGTGTTTTTTCGATGTTTCAGGACACACCGTACACTTCTCCAGAGTGGCTGTTGGCAATTTACATCCCGCCCATCAGCGTAGCAAGGCTGCCATTTCTCCATGGCCTGTCCTGCATTTCTGGTTTTGACACTTTTTGCAGGATGACCCTTTTGACCGATGGGAAGCGAGACTTCTTTGTAGCGCTGATTTGCCTTTCCAGGTTGCTTGGTTGGCCAAAAAGGGCGTATGCGTTTTTTCCTGAATATATTCAGGAAAAAACGCATACGCCCTTTTTGGCCAAGGGCATCATTGTCGACGTTTTGCCGCTTTTCATGTGCTTTAAAGGCGATTCGAATCTACCTCCTGAAATCTGTTTCCTGCAATTCTGCCTTGCTTTCAAATCCTCTTCGTTGCCTTCCCTGAATATATCTGTGGATGAGAGTTATCATTTATAACTCTGCGGGTTTATGAATTGCAGTGTCCCTGAGCTCCATTTTTCAACTCGCTTTTTTGGGAGCTGGCCGCAAAAGCGCGGGATTGCCTCAGGCCCTATTCTGCTTCTGGGCGGCAGGCTGAGCCTGTGGTTAATTCTTCTTCCTGATGGGAAAATAGAGTGACCTGTGCCTGTCCCAACACCTAGATCTAGTCTCTCATTGGTTGCCCCTCTTCCCGTTCATCCTCAGGACAATTTGCAACCTGTAGGGAACAGGAGCTTAAAGGTGCTGTTTCTCCAAGTAGGGAGATTGCTAGTAAAGTAGCTGGAAAGGCGAACCCGAGCACAAGGAGATGAGAAATGAGGTGCGTATTAGAAAACTTTCAAAATCACACGGTGTACCATCTTCTGGGTTTCTCATGCATGTTTTCGATGTAGGAAGATGCCCTTGAACCTGGAGATTTGGGACCCATGGGATGGGTACCACGCAGTATTACTTTAAAGGGTCTGCGTTTGCTCACCCAACCTCACCCAACATTTCAGCCCCAAGAGTGTCCACCCTTATGTCTCATCCAGCTGTGGGTCTAGATATGGTCAATCCAGGTTGCATCACAGCCTCTGAAAGAATTTTGTAAGAATTTCTCTCTCTTTCATTGTCTTTGTTTTACGGGTTTTTAAAAGTAATTTATTTTTATAATGGGGTTTAGCTGCTTTTCACGGCTGTGTTTATGCGGCTTTACACCCACTTGACTCACTTCCAGACAGATATCAATACATAGGTTTTAAGATTCTTACTAGTCACATATATTCTTGTGCGGTGAATAGGGGGTGTTGAGTCCAGTTCACTGAGCAAGGAGTAGGTCTTGTCTATTACATATTGGGTGTATGGAACGGTATCTGAGCGAATTTGAAACCCTTGTTTTATGCATCACCCCACCTCACCTTTCCCGTTAAGCAGCCATAGTGTGTTTTCTAAACGTGTGACTCTGTTCTGTTTTGTAATTCAGTTCAAGTGTAGCGGTTTTTACATTCCCTCTATAAGTGATAGCTTATGATAAGTGTCTTTTTCTGTGTGACTTATTTCACTTAGAATCGTCGTACCTAACTCCACTCATCTTGCTTCTACTAGCCTTATGACATTGATTTCATGTCTGAGTGATATTCCATTGTACATAAGGACCACAACTTCTTTATCCATTTTTCTCTTTCCTCGGATATTTAAGTTGTCGTGAAGTGGAGGTTCTTGTCAACAGAGCAGCCCTAAACTTTGGGGTGCCTGTGTCGTGGTGATTTTTAGTTTTCCCAATTTATACGCCCATGAGTGGACGTGCCCTATGCTCCCTAAGCTGTGTTTTTTCGATGTTTCAGGACACACCGTACACTTCTCCAGAGTGGCTGTTGGCAATTTACATCCCGCCCATCAGCGTAGCAAGGCTGCCATTTCTCCATGGCCTGTCCTGCATTTCTGGTTTTGACACTTTTTGCAGCATGACCCTTTTGACCGATGGGAAGCGAGACTTCTTTGTAGCGCTGATTTGCCTTTCCAGGTTGCTTGGTTGGCCAAAAAGGGCGTATGCGTTTTTTCCTGAATATATTCAGGAAAAAACGCATACGCCCTTTTTGGCCAAGGGCATCATTGTCGACGTTTTGCCGCTTTTCATGTGCTTTAAAGGCGATTCGAATCTACCTCCTGAAACCTGTTTCCTGCAATTCTGCCTTGCTTTCAAATCCTCTTCCTTGCCTTCCCTCAATATATTTGTGGACGAGAGTTATCATTTATAACTCAGCAGGTTTGTGAATGGCAGTGCCCCTGAGCTCCATTTTTCAACTGTCTTTTTTGGGAGATGGCCGCAAAAGCACGGGATTGCCTCAGGCCCTATTCTGGTTCCTGGCGGCAGGCTGAGCCTGTGGATAATTCTTCTTCCTGATGGGAAAATAGAGTGACCTGTGCCAGTCCCAAAACCTAGATCTAGTTTCTCATTGGTTGCCCCTCTTCCCGTTCATCCTCAGGACAAATTGCAACCTGTAGGGAACAGGAGCTTAAAGGTGCTGATTCTCCAAGTAGGGAGATTGCTAGTAAAGTAGCTGGAAAGGCGAACCCGAGCACAAGGAGATGAGAAATGAGGTGCGTATTAGAAAACTTTCAAAATCACACGGTGTACCATCTTCTGGGTTTCTCATGCATGTTTTCGATGTAGGAAGATGCCCTTGAACCTGGAGATTTGGGACCCATGGGATGGGTACCACGCAGTATTACTTTAAAGGGTCTGCGTTTGCTCACCCAACCTCACCCAAACTTTCAGCCCCAAGAGTGTCCACCCTTATGTCTCATCCAGCTGTGGGTCTAGATATGGTCAATCCAGGTTGCATCACAGCCTCCGAACGAACTTTGTAAGAATTTCTCTCTCTTTCACTGTCTTTGTTTTACGGGTTTTTAAAAGTAATTTATTTTTATAATGGGGTTTAGCTGCTTTTCACGGCTGTGTTTATGCGGCTTTACACCCACATGACTCACTTCCAGACAGATAACAATACATAGGTTTTGAGATTCTTACTAGTCACATATATTCTTGTGCGGTGAATAGGGGGTGTTGAGTCCAGTTCACTGAGCAAGGAGTAGGTCTTGTCTATTACATATTGGGTGTATGGAACGGTATCTGAGCGAATTTGAAACCCTTGTTTTATGCATCACCCCACCTCACCTTTCCCGTTAAGCAGCCATAGTGTGTTTTCTAAACGTGTGACTCTGTTCTGTTTTGTAATTCAGTTCAAGTGTATCGGTTTTTACATTCCCTCTATAAGTGATAGCTTATGGTAAGTGTCTTTTTCTGTGTGACTTATTCCACTTAGAATCATCGTACCTAAATCCACTCATCTTGCTTCTACTAGCCTTATGACATTGATTTCATGTCTGAGTGATATTCCATTGTACATAAGGACCACAACTTCTTTATCCATTTTTCTCTTTCCTGGGATATTTAAGGTGTCATGAAGTGGAGGTTCTTGTCAACAGAGCAGCCCTAAACTTTGCGTTGCCTGTGTCTTGCTGATTTTTAGTTTTCCCAATTTATACGCCCATGAGTGGACGTGCCCTATACTCCCTATGCTGTGTTTTTTCGATGTTTCAGGACACACCTTACACTTCTCCAGAGTGGCTGTTGGCAATTTACATCCCGCCCATCAGCGTAGCAAGGCTGCCATTTCTCCATGGCCTGTCCTGCATTTCTGGTTTTGACACTTTTTGCAGCATGACCCTTTTGACCGATGGGAAGCGAGACTTCTTTGTAGCGCTGATTTGCCTTTCCAGGTTGCTTGGTTGGCCAAAAAGGGCGTATGCGTTTTTTCCTGAATATATTCAGGAAAAAACGCATACGCCCTTTTTGGCCAAGGGCATCATTGTCGACGTTTTGCCGCTTTTCATGTGCTTTAAAGGCGATTCGAATCTACCTCCTGAAATCTGTTTCCTGCAATTCTGCCTTGCTTTCAAATCCTCTTCGTTGCCTTCCCTCAATATATCTGTGGATGAGAGTTATCATTTATAACTCTGCGGGTTTGTGAATTGCAGTGTCCCTGAGCTCCATTTTTCAACTCGCTTTTTTGGGAGCTGGCCGCAAAAGCGCGGGATTGCCTCAGGCCCTATTCTGCTTCTGGGCGGCAGGCTGAGCCTGTGGTTAATTCTTCTTCCCGATGGGAAAATAGAGTGACCTGTGCCTGTCCCAACACCTAGATCTAGTATCTCATTGGTTGCCCCTCTTCCCGTTCATCCTCAGGACAAATTGCAACCTGTAGGGAACAGGAGCTTAAAGGTGCTGATTCTCCAAGTAGGGAGATTGCTAGTAAAGTAGCTGGAAAGGCGAACCCGAGCACAAGGAATTGAGAAATGAGGTGCATATTAGAAAACTTTCAAAATCACACGGTGTACCATCTTCTGGGTTTCTCATGCATGTTTTCGATGTAGGAAGATGCCCTTGAACCTGGAGATTTGGGACCCATGGGATGGGTACCACGCAGTATTACTTTAAAGGGTCTGCGTTTGCTCACCCAACCTCACCCAAACTTTCAGCCCCAAGAGTGTCCACCCTTATGTCTCATCCAGCTGTGGGTCTAGATATGGTCAATCCAGGTTGCATCACAGCCTCTGAACGAATTTTGTAAGAATTTCTCTCTCTTTCAATGTCTTTGTTTTACGGGTTTTTAAAAGTAATTTATTTTTATAATGGGGTTTATCTGCTTTTCACGGCTGTGTTTATGCGGCTTTACACCCACTTGACTCACTTCCAGACAGATATCAATACATAGGTTTTGAGATTCTTACTAGTCACATATATTCTTGTGCGGTGAATAGGCGGTGTTGAGTCCAGTTCACTGAGCAAGGAGTAGGTCTTGTCTATTACATATTGGGTGTATGGAACGGTATCTGAGCGAATTTGAAACCCTTGTTTTATGCATCACCCCACCTCACCTTTCCCGTTAAGCAGCCATAGTGTGTTTTCTAAACGTGTGACTCTGTTCTGTTTTGTAATTCAGTTCAAGTGTAGCGGTTTTTACATTCCCTCTCTAAGTGATAGCTTATGATAAGTGTCTTTTTCTGTGTGACTTATTTCACTTAGAATCGTCGTATCTAAATCCACTCATCTTGCTTCTACTAGCCTTATGACATTGATTTCATGTCTGAGTGATATTCCATTGTACATAAGGACCACAACTTCTTTATCCATTTTTCTCTTTCCTGGGATATTTAAGGTGTCATGAAGTGGAGGTTCTTGTCAACAGAGCAGCCCTAAACTTTGTGGTGCCTGTGTCTTGCTGATTTTTAGTTTTCCCAATTTATACGCCCATGAGTGGACGTGCCCTATACTCCCTATGCTGTGTTTTTTCGATGTTTCAGGACACACCGTACACTTCTCCAGAGTGGCTGTTGGCAATTTACATCCCGCCCATCAGCGTAGCAAGGCTGCCATTTCTCCATGGCCTGTCCTGCATTTCTGGTTTTGACACTTTTTGCAGCATGACCCTTTTGACCGATGGGAAGCGAGACTTCTTTGTAGCGCTGATTTGCCTTTCCATGTTGCTTGGTTGGCCAAAAAGGGCGTATGCGTTTTTTCCTGAATATATTCAGGAAAAAACGCATACGCCCTTTTTGGCCAAGGGCATCATTGTCGACGTTTTGCCGCTTTTCATGTGCTTTAAAGGCGATTCGAATCTACCTCCTGAAATCTGTTTCCTGCAATTCTGCCTTGCTTTCAAATCCTCTTCGTTGCCTTCCCTCAATATATCTGTGGATGAGAGTTATCATTTATAACTCTGCGGGTTTGTGAATTGCAGTGTCCCTGAGCTCCATTTTTCAACTCGCTTTTTTGGGAGCTGGCCGCAAAAGCGCGGGATTGCCTCAGGCCCTATTCTGCTTCTGGGCGGCAGGCTGAGCCTGTGGTTAATTCTTCTTTCTGATGGGAAAATAGAGTGACCTGTGCCTGTCCCAACACCTAGATCTAGTCTCTCATTGTTTGCCCCTCTTCCCGTCCATCCTCAGGACAAATTGCAACCTGTAGGGAACAGGAGCTTAAAGGTGCTGTTTCTCCAAGTAGGGAGATTGCTAGTAAAGTAGCTGGAAAGGCGAACCCGAGCACAAGGAGATGAGAAATGAGGTGCGTATTAGAAAACTTTCAAAATCACACGGTGTACCATCTTCTGGGTTTCTCATGCATGTTTTCGATGTAGGAAGATGCCCTTGAACCTGGAGATTTGGGACCCATGGGATGGGTACCACGCAGTATTACTTTAAAGGTTCTGCGTTTGCTCACCCAACCTCACCCAACATTTCAGCCCCAAGAGTGTCCACCCTTATGTCTCATCCAGCTGTGGGTCTAGATATGGTCAATCCAGGTTGCATCACAGCCTCTGAACGAATTTTGTAAGAATTTCTCTCTCTTTCATTGTCTTTGTTTTACGGGTTTTTAAAAGTAATTTATTTTTATAATGGGGTTTAGCTGCTTTTCACGGCTGTGTTTATGCGGCTTTACACCCACTTGACTCACTTCCAGACAGATATCAATACATAGGTTTTAAGATTCTTACTAGTCACATATATTCTTGTGCGGTGAATAGGGGGTGTTGAGTCCAGTTCACTGAGCAAGGAGTAGGTCTTGTCTATTACATATTGGGTGTATGGAACGGTATCTGAGCGAATTTGAAACCCTTGTTTTATGCATCACCCCACCTCACCTTTCCCGTTAAGCAGCCATAGTGTGTTTTCTAAACGTGTGACTCTGTTCTGTTTTGTAATTCAGTTCAAGTGTAGCGGTTTTTACATTCCCTCTATAAGTGATAGCTTATGATAAGTGTCTTTTTCTGTGTGACTTATTTCACTTAGAATCGTCGTATCTAAATCCACTCATCTTGCTTCTACTAGCCTTATGACATTGATTTCATGTCTGAGTGATATTCCATTGTACATAAGGACCACAACTTCTTTATCCATTTTTCTCTTTCCTGGGATATTTAAGTTGTCGTGAAGTGGAGGTTCTTGTCAACAGAGCAGCCCTAAACTTTGGGGTGCCTGTGTCGTGCTGATTTTTAGTTTTCCCAATTTATACGCCCATGAGTGGACGTGCCCTATGCTCCCTAAGCTGTGTTTTTTCGATGTTTCAGGACACACCGTACACTTCTCCAGAGTGGCTGTTGGCAATTTACATCCCGCCCATCAGCGTAGCAAGGCTGCCATTTCTCCATGGCCTGTCCTGCATTTCTGGTTTTGACACTTTTTGCAGCATGACCCTTTTGACCGATGGGAAGCGAGACTTCTTTGTAGCGCTGATTTGCCTTTCCAGGTTGCTTGGTTGGCCAAAAAGGGCGTATGCGTTTTTTCCTGAATATATTCAGGAAAAAACGCATACGCCCTTTTTGGCCAAGGGCATCATTGTCGACGTTTTGCCGCTTTTCATGTGCTTTAAAGGCGATTCGAATCTACCCCCTGAAACCTGTTTCCTGCAATTCTGCCTTGCTTTCAAATCTCTTCGTTGCCTTCCCTCAATATATCTGTGGATGAGAATTATCATTTATAACTCTGCGGGTTTGTGAATTGCAGTGTCCCTGAGCTCCATTTTTCAACTCGCTTTTTTGGGAGCTGGCCGCAAAAGCGCGGGATTGCCTCAGGCCCTATTCTGCTTCTGGGCGGCAGGCTGAGCCTGTGGTTAATTCTTCTTCCTGATGGGAAAATAGAGTGACCTGTGCCTGTCCCAACACCTAGATCTAGTCTCTCATTGGTTGCCCCTCTTCCCGTCCATCCTCAGGACAAATTGCAACCTGTAGGGTACAGGAGCTTAAAGGTGCTGTTTCTCCAAGTAGGGAGATTGCTAGTAAAGTAGCTGGAAAGGCGAACCCGAGCACAAGGAGATGAGAAATGAGGTGCGTATTAGAAAACTTTCAAAATCACACGGTGTACCATCTTCTGGGTTTCTCATGCATGTTTTCGATGTAGGAAGATGCCCTTGAACCTGGAGATTTGGGACCCATGGGATGGGTACCACGCAGTATTACTTTAAAGGGTCTGCGTTTGCTCACCCAACCTCACCCAAACTTTCAGCCCCAAGAGTGTCCACCCTTATGTCTCATCCAGCTGTGGGTCTAGATATGGTCAATCCAGGTTGCATCACAGCCTCTGAACGAATTTTGTAAGAATTTCTCTCTCTTTCAATGTCTTTGTTTTACGGGTTTTTAAAAGTAATTTATTTTTATAATGGGGTTTATCTGCTTTTCACGGCTGTGTTTATGCGGCTTTACACCCACTTGACTCACTTCCAGACAGATATCAATACATAGGTTTTGAGATTCTTACTAGTCACATATATTCTTGTGCGGTGAATAGGCGGTGTTGAGTCCAGTTCACTGAGCAAGGAGTAGGTCTTGTCTATTACATATTGGGTGTATGGAACGGTATCTGAGCGAATTTGAAACCCTTGTTTTATTCATCACCCCACCTCACCTTTCCCGTTAAGCAGCCATAGTGTGTTTTCTAAACGTGTGACTCTGTTCTGTTTTGTAATTCAGTTCAAGTGTAGCGGTTTTTACATTCCCTCTCTAAGTGATAGCTTATGATAAGTGTCTTTTTCTGTGTGACTTATTTCACTTAGAATCGTCGTATCTAAATCCACTCATCTTGCTTCTACTAGCCTTATGACATTGATTTCATGTCTGAGTGATATTCCATTGTACATAAGGACCACAACTTCTTTATCCATTTTTCTCTTTCCTGGGATATTTAAGGTGTCATGAAGTGGAGGTTCTTGTCAACAGAGCAGCCCTAAACTTTGTGGTGCCTGTGTCTTGCTGATTTTTAGTTTTCCCAATTTATACGCCCATGAGTGGACGTGCCCTATACTCCCTATGCTGTGTTTTTTCGATGTTTCAGGACACACCGTACACTTCTCCAGAGTGGCTGTTGGCAATTTACATCCCGCCCATCAGCGTAGCAAGGCTGCCATTTCTCCATGGCCTGTCCTGCATTTCTGGTTTTGACACTTTTTGCAGCATGACCCTTTTGACCGATGGGAAGCGAGACTTCTTTGTAGCGCTGATTTGCCTTTCCATGTTGCTTGGTTGGCCAAAAAGGGCGTATGCGTTTTTTCCTGAATATATTCAGGAAAAAACGCATACGCCCTTTTTGGCCAAGGGCATCATTGTCGACGTTTTGCCGCTTTTCATGTGCTTTAAAGGCGATTGGAATCTACCTCCTGAAATCTGTTTCCTGCAATTCTGCCTTGCTTTCAAATCCTCTTCGTTGCCTTCCCTCAATATATCTGTGGATGAGAGTTATCATTTATAACTCTGCGGGTTTGTGAATTGCAGTGTCCCTGAGCTCCATTTTTCAACTCGCTTTTTTGGGAGCTGGCCGCAAAAGCGCGGGATTGCCTCAGGCCCTATTCTGCTTCTGGGCGGCAATCTGAGCCTGTGGTTAATTCTTCTTTCTGATGGGAAAATAGAGTGACCTGTGCCTGTCCCAACACCTAGATCTAGTCTCTCATTGGTTGCCCCTCTTCCCGTCCATCCTCAGGACAAATTGCAACCTGTAGGGAACAGGAGCTTAAAGGTGCTGTTTCTCCAAGTAGGGAGATTGCTAGTAAAGTAGCTGGAAAGGCGAACCCGAGCACAAGGAGATGAGAAATGAGGTGCGTATTAGAAAACTTTCAAAATCACACGGTGTACCATCTTCTGGGTTTCTCATGCATGTTTTCGATGTAGGAAGATGCCCTTGAACCTGGAGATTTGGGACCCATGGGATGGGTACCACGCAGTATTACTTTAAAGGTTCTGCGTTTGCTCACCCAACCTCACCCAACATTTCAGCCCCAAGAGTGTCCACCCTTATGTCTCATCCAGCTGTGGGTCTAGATATGGTCAATCCAGGTTGCATCACAGCCTCTGAACGAATTTTGTAAGAATTTCTCTCTCTTTCATTGTCTTTGTTTTACGGGTTTTTAAAAGTAATTTATTTTTATAATGGGGTTTAGCTGCTTTTCACGGCTGTGTTTATGCGGCTTTACACCCACTTGACTCACTTCCAGACAGATATCAATACATAGGTTTTAAGATTCTTACTAGTCACATATATTCTTGTGCGGTGAATAGGGGGTGTTGAGTCCAGTTCACTGAGCAAGGAGTAGGTCTTGTTTATTACATATTGGGTGTATGGAACGGTATCTGAGCGAATTTGAAACCCTTGTTTTATGCATCACCCCACCTCACCTTTCCCGTTAAGCAGCCATAGTGTGTTTTCTAAACGTGTGACTCTGTTCTGTTTTGTAATTCAGTTCAAGTGTAGCGGTTTTTACATTCCCTCTATAAGTGATAGCTTATGATAAGTGTCTTTTTCTGTGTGACTTATTTCACTTAGAATCGTCGTATCTAAATCCACTCATCTTGCTTCTACTAGCCTTATGACATTGATTTCATGTCTGAGTGATATTCCATTGTACATAAGGACCACAACTTCTTTATCCATTTTTCTCTTTCCTGGGATATTTAAGTTGTCGTGAAGTGGAGGTTCTTGTCAACAGAGCAGCCCTAAACTTTGGGGTGCCTGTGTCGTGCTGATTTTTAGTTTTCCCAATTTATACGCCCATGAGTGGACGTGCCCTATGCTCCCTAAGCTGTGTTTTTTCGATGTTTCAGGACACACCGTACACTTCTCCAGAGTGGCTGTTGGCAATTTACATCCCGCCCATCAGCGTAGCAAGGCTGCCATTTCTCCATGGCCTGTCCTGCATTTCTGGTTTTGACACTTTTTGCAGCATGACCCTTTTGACCGATGGGAAGCGAGACTTCTTTGTAGCGCTGATTTGCCTTTCCAGGTTGCTTGGTTGGCCAAAAAGGGCGTATGCGTTTTTTCCTGAATATATTCAGGAAAAAACGCATACGCCCTTTTTGGCCAAGGGCATCATTGTCGACGTTTTGCCGCTTTTCATGTGCTTTAAAGGCGATTCGAATCTACCTCCTGAAACCTGTTTCCTGCAATTCTGCCGTGCTTTCAAATCCTCTTCGTTGCCTTCCCTCAATATATCTGTGGATGAGAGTTATCATTTATAACTCTGCGGGTTTGTGAATTGCAGTGTCCCTGAGCTCCATTTTTCAACTCGCTTTTTTGGGAGCTGGCCGCAAAAGCGCGGGATTGCCTCAGGCCCTATTCTGCTTCTGGGCGGCAGGCTGAGCCTGTGGTTAATTCTTCTTCCTGATGGGAAAATAGAGTGACCTGTGCCTGTCCCAACACCTAGATCTAGTCTCTCATTGGTTGCCCCTTTTCCCGTCCATCCTCAGGACAAATTGCAACCTGTAGGGTACAGGAGCTTAAAGGTGCTGTTTCTCCAAGTAGGGAGATTGCTAGTAAAGTAGCTGGAAAGGCGAACCCGAGCACAAGGAGATGAGAAATGAGGTGCGTATTAGAAAACTTTCAAAATCACACGGTGTACCATCTTCTGGGTTTCTCATGCATGTTTTCGATGTAGGAAGATGCCCTTGAACCTGGAGATTTGGGGCCCATGGGATGGGTACCACGCAGTATTACTTTAAAGGGTCTGCGTTTGCTCACCCAACCTCACCCAAACTTTCAGCCCCAAGAGTGTCCACCCTTATGTCTCATCCAGCTGTGGGTCTAGATATGGTCAATCCAGGTTGCATCACAGCCTCTGAACGAATTTTGTAAGAATTTCTCTCTCTTTCAATGTCTTTGTTTTACGGGTTTTTAAAAGTAATTTATTTTTATAATGGGGTTTATCTGCTTTTCACGGCTGTGTTTATGCGGCTTTACACCCACTTGACTCACTTCCAGACAGATATCAATACATAGGTTTTGAGATTCTTACTAGTCACATATATTCTTGTGCGGTGAATAGGCGGTGTTGAGTCCAGTTCACTGAGCAAGGAGTAGGTCTTGTCTATTACATATTGGGTGTATGGAACGGTATCTGAGCGAATTTGAAACCCTTGTTTTATGCATCACCCCACCTCACCTTTCCCGTTAAGCAGCCATAGTGTGTTTTCTAAACGTGTGACTCTGTTCTGTTTTGTAATTCAGTTCAAGTGTAGCGGTTTTTACATTCCCTCTCTAAGTGATAGCTTATGATAAGTGTCTTTTTCTGTGTGACTTATTTCACTTAGAATCGTCGTATCTAAATCCACTCATCTTGCTTCTACTAGCCTTATGACGTTGATTTCATGTCTGAGTGATATTCCATTGTACATAAGGACCACAACTTCTTTATCCATTTTTCTCTTTCCTGGGATATTTAAGTTGTCGTGAAGTGGAGGTTCTTGTCAACAGAGCAGCCCTAAACTTTGGGGTGCCTGTGTCTTGCTGATTTTTAGTTTTCCCAATTTATACGCCCATGAGTGGACGTGACCTATGCTCCCTAAGCTGTGTTTTTTCGATGTTTCAGGACACACCGTACACTTCTCCAGAGTGGCTGTTGGCAATTTACATCCCGCCCATCAGCGTAGCAAGGCTGCCATTTCTCCATGGCCTGTCCTGCATTTCTGGTTTTGACACTTTTTGCAGCATGACCCTTTTGACCGATGGGAAGCGAGACTTCTTTGTAGCGCTGATTTGCCTTTCCAGGTTGCTTGGTTGGCCAAAAAGGGCGTATGCGTTTTTTCCTGAATATATTCAGGAAAAAACGCATACGCCCTTTTTGGCCAAGGGCATCATTGTCGACGTTTTGCCGCTTTTCATGTGCTTTAAAGGCGATTCGAATCTACCTCCTGAAATCTGTTTCCTGCAATTCTGCCTTGCTTTCAAATCCTCTTCGTTGCCTTCCCTCAATATATCTGTGGATGAGAGTTATCATTTATAACTCTGCGGGTTTATGAATTGCAGTGTCCCTGAGCTCCATTTTTCAACTCGCTTTTTTGGGAGCTGGCCGCAAAAGCGCGGGATTGCCTCAGGCCCTATTCTGCTTCTGGGCGGCAGGCTGAGCCTGTGGTTAATTCTTCTTCCTGATGGGAAAATAGAGTGACCTGTGCCTGTCCCAACACCTAGATCTAGTCTCTCATTGGTTGCCCCTCTTCCCGTTCATCCTCAGGACAAATTGCAACCTGTAGGGAACAGGAGCTTAAAGGTGCTGTTTCTCCAAGTAGGGAGATTGCTAGTAAAGTAGCTGGAAAGGCGAACCCGAGCACAAGGAGATGAGAAATGAGGTGCGTATTAGAAAACTTTCAAAATCACACGGTGTACCATCTTCTGGGTTTCTCATGCATGTTTTCGATGTAGGAAGATGCCCTTGAACCTGGAGATTTGGGACCCATGGGATGGGTACCACGCAGTATTACTTTAAAGGGTCTGCGTTTGCTCACCCAACCTCACCCAACATTTCAGCCCCAAGAGTGTCCACCCTTATGTCTCATCCAGCTGTGGGTCTAGATATGGTCAATCCAGGTTGCATCACAGCCTCTGAAAGAATTTTGTAAGAATTTCTCTCTCTTTCATTGTCTTTGTTTTACGGGTTTTTAAAAGTAATTTATTTTTATAATGGGGTTTAGCTGCTTTTCACGGCTGTGTTTATGCGGCTTTACACCCACTTGACTCACTTCCAGACAGATATCAATACATAGGTTTTAAGATTCTTACTAGTCACATATATTCTTGTGCGGTGAATAGGGGGTGTTGAGTCCAGTTCACTGAGCAAGGAGTAGGTCTTGTCTATTACATATTGGGTGTATGGAACGGTATCTGAGCGAATTTGAAACCCTTGTTTTATGCATCACCCCACCTCACCTTTCCCGTTAAGCAGCCATAGTGTGTTTTCTAAACGTGTGACTCTGTTCTGTTTTGTAATTCAGTTCAAGTGTAGCGGTTTTTACATTCCCTCTATAAGTGATAGCTTATGATAAGTGTCTTTTTCTGTGTGACTTATTTCACTTAGAATCGTCGTACCTAACTCCACTCATCTTGCTTCTACTAGCCTTATGACATTGATTTCATGTCTGAGTGATATTCCATTGTACATAAGGACCACAACTTCTTTATCCATTTTTCTCTTTCCTCGGATATTTAAGTTGTCGTGAAGTGGAGGTTCTTGTCAACAGAGCAGCCCTAAACTTTGGGGTGCCTGTGTCGTGGTGATTTTTAGTTTTCCCAATTTATACGCCCATGAGTGGACGTGCCCTATGCTCCCTAAGCTGTGTTTTTTCGATGTTTCAGGACACACCGTACACTTCTCCAGAGTGGCTGTTGGCAATTTACATCCCGCCCATCAGCGTAGCAAGGCTGCCATTTCTCCATGGCCTGTCCTGCATTTCTGGTTTTGACACTTTTTGCAGCATGACCCTTTTGACCGATGGGAAGCGAGACTTCTTTGTAGCGCTGATTTGCCTTTCCAGGTTGCTTGGTTGGCCAAAAAGGGCGTATGCGTTTTTTCCTGAATATATTCAGGAAAAAACGCATACGCCCTTTTTGGCCAAGGGCATCATTGTCGACGTTTTGCCGCTTTTCATGTGCTTTAAAGGCGATTCGAATCTACCTCCTGAAACCTGTTTCCTGCAATTCTGCCTTGCTTTCAAATCCTCTTCCTTGCCTTCCCTCAATATATTTGTGGACGAGAGTTATCATTTATAACTCAGCAGGTTTGTGAATGGCAGTGCCCCTGAGCTCCATTTTTCAACTGTCTTTTTTGGGAGATGGCCGCAAAAGCACGGGATTGCCTCAGGCCCTATTCTGGTTTCTGGCGGCAGGCTGAGCCTGTGGATAATTCTTCTTCCTGATGGGAAAATAGAGTGACCTGTGCCAGTCCCAACACCTAGATCTAGTTTCTCATTGGTTGCCCCTCTTCCCGTTCATCCTCAGGACAAATTGCAACCTGTAGGGAACAGGAGCTTAAAGGTGCTGATTCTCCAAGTAGGGAGATTGCTAGTAAAGTAGCTGGAAAGGCGAACCCGAGCACAAGGAGATGAGAAATGAGGTGCGTATTAGAAAACTTTCAAAATCACACGGTGTACCATCTTCTGGGTTTCTCATGCATGTTTTCGATGTAGGAAGATGCCCTTGAACCTGGAGATTTGGGACCCATGGGATGGGTACCACGCAGTATTACTTTAAAGGGTCTGCGTTTGCTCACCCAACCTCACCCAAACTTTCAGCCCCAAGAGTGTCCACCCTTATGTCTCATCCAGCTGTGGGTCTAGATATGGTCAATCCAGGTTGCATCACAGCCTCCGAACGAACTTTGTAAGAATTTCTCTCTCTTTCACTGTCTTTGTTTTACGGGTTTTTAAAAGTAATTTATTTTTATAATGGGGTTTAGCTGCTTTTCACGGCTGTGTTTATGCGGCTTTACACCCACATGACTCACTTCCAGACAGATAACAATACATAGGTTTTGAGATTCTTACTAGTCACATATATTCTTGTGCGGTGAATAGGGGGTGTTGAGTCCAGTTCACTGAGCAAGGAGTAGGTCTTGTCTATTACATATTGGGTGTATGGAACGGTATCTGAGCGAATTTGAAACCCTTGTTTTATGCATCACCCCACCTCACCTTTCCCGTTAAGCAGCCATAGTGTGTTTTCTAAACGTGTGACTCTGTTCTGTTTTGTAATTCAGTTCAAGTGTATCGGTTTTTACATTCCCTCTATAAGTGATAGCTTATGGTAAGTGTCTTTTTCTGTGTGACTTATTCCACTTAGAATCATCGTACCTAAATCCACTCATCTTGCTTCTACTAGCCTTATGACATTGATTTCATGTCTGAGTGATATTCCATTGTACATAAGGACCACAACTTCTTTATCCATTTTTCTCTTTCCTGGGATATTTAAGGTGTCATGAAGTGGAGGTTCTTGTCAACAGAGCAGCCCTAAACTTTGCGTTGCCTGTGTCTTGCTGATTTTTAGTTTTCCCAATTTATACGCCCATGAGTGGACGTGCCCTATACTCCCTATGCTGTGTTTTTTCGATGTTTCAGGACACACCTTACACTTCTCCAGAGTGGCTGTTGGCAATTTACATCCCGCCCATCAGCGTAGCAAGGCTGCCATTTCTCCATGGCCTGTCCTGCATTTCTGGTTTTGACACTTTTTGCAGCATGACCCTTTTGACCGATGGGAAGCGAGACTTCTTTGTAGCGCTGATTTGCCTTTCCAGGTTGCTTGGTTGGCCAAAAAGGGCGTATGCGTTTTTTCCTGAATATATTCAGGAAAAAACGCATACGCCCTTTTTGGCCAAGGGCATCATTGTCGACGTTTTGCCGCTTTTCATGTGCTTTAAAGGCGATTCGAATCTACCTCCTGAAATCTGTTTCCTGCAATTCTGCCTTGCTTTCAAATCCTCTTCGTTGCCTTCCCTCAATATATCTGTGGATGAGAGTTATCATTTATAACTCTGCGGGTTTGTGAATTGCAGTGTCCCTGAGCTCCATTTTTCAACTCGCTTTTTTGGGAGCTGGCCGCAAAAGCGCGGGATTGCCTCAGGCCCTATTCTGCTTCTGGGCGGCAGGCTGAACCTGTGGTTAATTCTTCTTCCCGATGGGAAAATAGAGTGACCTGTGCCTGTCCCAACACCTAGATCTAGTATCTCATTGGTTGCCCCTCTTCCCGTTCATCCTCAGGACAAATTGCAACCTGTAGGGAACAGGAGCTTAAAGGTGCTGATTCTCCAAGTAGGGAGATTGCTAGTAAAGTAGCTGGAAAGGCGAACCCGAGCACAAGGAATTGAGAAATGAGGTGCATATTAGAAAACTTTCAAAATCACACGGTGTACCATCTTCTGGGTTTCTCATGCATGTTTTCGATGTAGGAAGATGCCCTTGAACCTGGAGATTTGGGACCCATGGGATGGGTACCACGCAGTACTACTTTAAAGGGTCTGCGTTTGCTCACCCAACCTCACCCAAACTTTCAGCCCCAAGAGTGTCCACCCTTATGCCTCATCCAGCTGTGGGTCTAGATATGGTCAATCCAGGTTGCATCACAGCCTCTGAACGAATTTTGTAAGAATTTCTCTCTCTTTCAATGTCTTTGTTTTACGGGTTTTTAAAAGTAATTTATTTTTATAATGGGGTTTATCTGCTTTTCACGGCTGTGTTTATGCGGCTTTACACCCACTTGACTCACTTCCAGACAGATATCAATACATAGGTTTTGAGATTCTTACTAGTCACATATATTCTTGTGCGGTGAATAGGCGGTGTTGAGTCCAGTTCACTGAGCAAGGAGTAGGTCTTGTCTATTACATATTGGGTGTATGGAACGGTATCTGAGCGAATTTGAAACCCTTGTTTTATGCCTCACCCCACCTCACCTTTCCCGTTAAGCAGCCATAGTGTGTTTTCTAAACGTGTGACTCTGTTCTGTTTTGTAATTCAGTTCAAGTGAAGCGGTTTTTACATTCCCTCTCTAAGTGATAGCTTATGATAAGTGTCTTTTTCTGTGTGACTTATTTCACTTAGAATCGTCGTATTTAAATCCACTCATCTTGCTTCTACTAGCCTTATGACATTGATTTCATGTCTGAGTGATATTCCATTGTACATAAGGACCACAACTTCTTTATCCATTTTTCTCTTTCCTGGGATATTTAAGTTGTCGTGAAGTGGAGGTTCTTGTCAACAGAGCAGCCCTAAACTTTGGGGTGCCTCTGTCTTGCTGATTTTTAGTTTTCCCAATTTATACGCCCATGAGTGGACGTGACCTATTCTCTCTAAGCTGTGTTTTTTCGATGTTTCAGGACACACCGTACACTTCTCCAGAGTGGCTGTTGGCAATTTACATCCCGCCCATCAGCGTAGCAAGGCTGCCATTTCTCCATGGCCTGTCCTGCATTTCTGGTTTTGACACTTTTTGCAGCATGACGCTTTTGACCGATGGGAAGCGAGACTTCTTTGTAGCGCTGATTTGCCTTTCCAGGTTGCTTGGTTGGCCAAAAAGGGCGTATGCGTTTTTTCCTGAATATATTCAGGAAAAAACGCATACGCACTTTTTGGCCAAGGGCATCATTGTCGACGTTTTGCCGCTTTTCATGTGCTTTAAAGGCGATTCGAATCTACCTCCTGAAACCTGTTTCCTGCAATTCTGCCTTGCTTTCAAATCCTCTTCGTTGCCTTCCCTCAATATATCTGTGGATGAGAGTTATCATTTATAACTCTGCGGGTTTGTGAATTGCAGTGTCCCTGAGCTCCATTTTTCAACTCGCTTTTTTGGGAGCTGGCCGCAAAAGCGCGGGATTGCCTCAGGCCCTATTCTGCTTCTGGGCGGCAGGCTGAGCCTGTGGTTAATTCTTCTTCCTGATGGGAAAATAGAGTGACCTGTGCCTGTCCCAACACCTAGATCTAGTCTCTCATTGGTTGCCCCTCTTCCCGTCCATCCTCAGGACAAATTGCAACCTGTAGGGTACAGGAGCTTAAAGGTGCTGTTTCTCCAAGTAGGGAGATTGCTAGTAAAGTAGCTGGAAAGGCGAACCCGAGCACAAGGAGATGAGAAATGAGGTGCGTATTAGAAAACTTTCAAAATCACACGGTGTACCATCTTCTGGGTTTCTCATGCATGTTTTCGATGTAGGAAGATGCCCTTGAACCTGGAGATTTGGGGCCCATGGGATGCGTACCACGCAGTATTACTTTAAAGGGTCTGCGTTTGCTCACCCAACCTCACCCAAACTTTCAGCCCCAAGAGTGTCCACCCTTATGTCTCATCCAGCTGTGGGTCTAGATATGGTCAATCCAGGTTGCATCACAGCCTCTGAACGAATTTTGTAAGAATTTCTCTCTCTTTCAAAGTCTTTGTTTTACGGGTTTTTAAAAGTAATTTATTTTTATAATGGGGTTTATCTGCTTTTCACGGCTGTGTTTATGTGGCTTTACACCCACTTGACTCACTTCCAGACAGATATCAATACATAGGTTTTGAGATTCTTACTAGTCACATATATTCTTGTGCGGTGAATAGGCGGTGTTGAGTCCAGTTCACTGAGCAAGGAGTAGGTCTTGTCTATTACATATTGGGTGTATGGAACGGTATCTGAGCGAATTTGAAACCCTTGTTTTATGCATCACCCCACCTCACCTTTCCCGTTAAGCAGCCATAGTGTGTTTTCTAAACGTGTGACTCTGTTCTGTTTTGTAATTCAGTTCAAGTGTAGCGGTTTTTACATTCCCTCTCTAAGTGATAGCTTATGATAAGTGTCTTTTTCTGTGTGACTTATTTCACTTAGAATCGTCGTATCTAAATCCACTCATCTTGCTTCTACTAGCCTTATGACGTTGATTTCATGTCTGAGTGATATTCCATTGTACATAAGGACCACAACTTCTTTATCCATTTTTCTCTTTCCTGGGATATTTAAGTTGTCGTGAACTGGAGGTTCTTGTCAACAGAGCAGCCCTAAACTTTGGGGTGCCTGTGTCTTGCTGATTTTTAGTTTTCCCAATTTATACGCCCATGAGTGGACGTGACCTATGCTCCCTAAGCTGTGTTTTTTCGATGTTTCAGGACACACCTTACACTTCTCCAGAGTGGCTGTTGGCAATTTACATCCCGCCCATCAGCGTAGCAAGGCTGCCATTTCTCCATGGCCTGTCCTGCATTTCTGGTTTTGACACTTTTTGCAGCATGACCCTTTTGACCGATGGGAAGCGAGACTTCTTTGTAGCGCTGATTTGCCTTTCCAGGTTGCTTGGTTGGCCAAAAAGGGCGTATGCGTTTTTTCCTGAATATATTCAGGAAAAAACGCATACGCCCTTTTTGGCCAAGGGCATCATTGTCGACGTTTTGCCGCTTTTCATGTGCTTTAAAGGCGATTCGAATCTACCTCCTGAAATCTGTTTCCTGCAATTCTGCCTTGCTTTCAAATCCTCTTCGTTGCCTTCCCTGAATATATCTGTGGATGAGAGTTATCATTTATAACTCTGCGGGTTTATGAATTGCAGTGTCCCTGAGCTCCATTTTTCAACTCGCTTTTTTGGGAGCTGGCCGCAAAAGCGCGGGATTGCCTCAGGCCCTATTCTGCTTCTGGGCGGCAGGCTGAGCCTGTGGTTAATTCTTCTTCCTGATGGGAAAATAGAGTGACCTGTGCCTGTCCCAACACCTAGATCTAGTCTCTCATTGGTTGCCCCTCTTCCCGTTCATCCTCAGGACAAATTGCAACCTGTAGGGAACAGGAGCTTAAAGGTGCTGTTTCTCCAAGTAGGGAGATTGCTAGTAAAGTAGCTGGAAAGGCGAACCCGAGCACAAGGAGATGAGAAATGAGGTGCGTATTAGAAAACTTTCAAAATCACACGGTGTACCATCTTCTGGGTTTCTCATGCATGTTTTCGATGTAGGAAGATGCCCTTGAACCTGGAGATTTGGGACCCATGGGATGGGTACCACGCAGTATTACTTTAAAGGGTCTGCGTTTGCTCACCCAACCTCACCCAACATTTCAGCCCCAAGAGTGTCCACCCTTATGTCTCATCCAGCTGTGGGTCTAGATATGGTCAATCCAGGTTGCATCACAGCCTCTGAAAGAATTTTGTAAGAATTTCTCTCTCTTTCATTGTCTTTGTTTTACGGGTTTTTAAAAGTAATTTATTTTTATAATGGGGTTTAGCTGCTTTTCACGGCTGTGTTTATGCGGCTTTACACCCACTTGACTCACTTCCAGACAGATATCAATACATAGGTTTTAAGATTCTTACTAGTCACATATATTCTTGTGCGGTGAATAGGGGGTGTTGAGTCCAGTTCACTGAGCAAGGAGTAGGTCTTGTCTATTACATATTGGGTGTATGGAACGGTATCTGAGCGAATTTGAAACCCTTGTTTTATGCATCACCCCACCTCACCTTTCCCGTTAAGCAGCCATAGTGTGTTTTCTAAACGTGTGACTCTGTTCTGTTTTGTAATTCAGTTCAAGTGTAGCGGTTTTTACATTCCCTCTATAAGTGATAGCTTATGATAAGTGTCTTTTTCTGTGTGACTTATTTCACTTAGAATCGTCGTACCTAACTCCACTCATCTTGCTTCTACTAGCCTTATGACATTGATTTCATGTCTGAGTGATATTCCATTGTACATAAGGACCACAACTTCTTTATCCATTTTTCTCTTTCCTCGGATATTTAAGTTGTCGTGAAGTGGAGGTTCTTGTCAACAGAGCAGCCCTAAACTTTGGGGTGCCTGTGTCGTGGTGATTTTTAGTTTTCCCAATTTATACGCCCATGAGTGGACGTGCCCTATGCTCCCTAAGCTGTGTTTTTTCGATGTTTCAGGACACACCGTACACTTCTCCAGAGTGGCTGTTGGCAATTTACATCCCGCCCATCAGCGTAGCAAGGCTGCCATTTCTCCATGGCCTGTCCTGCATTTCTGGTTTTGACACTTTTTGCAGCATGACCCTTTTGACCGATGGGAAGCGAGACTTCTTTGTAGCGCTGATTTGCCTTTCCAGGTTGCTTGGTTGGCCAAAAAGGGCGTATGCGTTTTTTCCTGAATATATTCAGGAAAAAACGCATACGCCCTTTTTGGCCAAGGGCATCATTGTCGACGTTTTGCCGCTTTTCATGTGCTTTAAAGGCGATTCGAATCTACCTCCTGAAACCTGTTTCCTGCAATTCTGCCTTGCTTTCAAATCCTCTTCCTTGCCTTCCCTCAATATATTTGTGGACGAGAGTTATCATTTATAACTCAGCAGGTTTGTGAATGGCAGTGCCCCTGAGCTCCATTTTTCAACTGTCTTTTTTGGGAGATGGCCGCAAAAGCACGGGATTGCCTCAGGCCCTATTCTGGTTCCTGGCGGCAGGCTGAGCCTGTGGATAATTCTTCTTCCTGATGGGAAAATAGAGTGACCTGTGCCAGTCCCAACACCTAGATCTAGTTTCTCATTGGTTGCCCCTCTTCCCGTTCATCCTCAGGACAAATTGCAACCTGTAGGGAACAGGAGCTTAAAGGTGCTGATTCTCCAAGTAGGGAGATTGCTAGTAAAGTAGCTGGAAAGGCGAACCCGAGCACAAGGAGATGAGAAATGAGGTGCGTATTAGAAAACTTTCAAAATCACACGGTGTACCATCTTCTGGGTTTCTCATGCATGTTTTCGATGTAGGAAGATGCCCTTGAACCTGGAGATTTGGGACCCATGGGATGGGTACCACGCAGTATTACTTTAAAGGGTCTGCGTTTGCTCACCCAACCTCACCCAAACTTTCAGCCCCAAGAGTGTCCACCCTTATGTCTCATCCAGCTGTGGGTCTAGATATGGTCAATCCAGGTTGCATCACAGCCTCCGAACGAACTTTGTAAGAATTTCTCTCTCTTTCACTGTCTTTGTTTTACGGGTTTTTAAAAGTAATTTATTTTTATAATGGGGTTTAGCTGCTTTTCACGGCTGTGTTTATGCGGCTTTACACCCACATGACTCACTTCCAGACAGATAACAATACATAGGTTTTGAGATTCTTACTAGTCACATATATTCTTGTGCGGTGAATAGGGGGTGTTGAGTCCAGTTCACTGAGCAAGGAGTAGGTCTTGTCTATTACATATTGGGTGTATGGAACGGTATCTGAGCGAATTTGAAACCCTTGTTTTATGCATCACCCCACCTCACCTTTCCCGTTAAGCAGCCATAGTGTGTTTTCTAAACGTGTGACTCTGTTCTGTTTTGTAATTCAGTTCAAGTGTATCGGTTTTTACATTCCCTCTATAAGTGATAGCTTATGGTAAGTGTCTTTTTCTGTGTGACTTATTCCACTTAGAATCATCGTACCTAAATCCACTCATCTTGCTTCTACTAGCCTTATGACATTGATTTCATGTCTGAGTGATATTCCATTGTACATAAGGACCACAACTTCTTTATCCATTTTTCTCTTTCCTGGGATATTTAAGGTGTCATGAAGTGGAGGTTCTTGTCAACAGAGCAGCCCTAAACTTTGCGTTGCCTGTGTCTTGCTGATTTTTAGTTTTCCCAATTTATACGCCCATGAGTGGACGTGCCCTATACTCCCTATGCTGTGTTTTTTCGATGTTTCAGGACACACCTTACACTTCTCCAGAGTGGCTGTTGGCAATTTACATCCCGCCCATCAGCGTAGCAAGGCTGCCATTTCTCCATGGCCTGTCCTGCATTTCTGGTTTTGACACTTTTTGCAGCATGACCCTTTTGACCGATGGGAAGCGAGACTTCTTTGTAGCGCTGATTTGCCTTTCCAGGTTGCTTGGTTGGCCAAAAAGGGCGTATGCGTTTTTTCCTGAATATATTCAGGAAAAAACGCATACGCCCTTTTTGGCCAAGGGCATCATTGTCGACGTTTTGCCGCTTTTCATGTGCTTTAAAGGCGATTCGAATCTACCTCCTGAAATCTGTTTCCTGCAATTCTGCCTTGCTTTCAAATCCTCTTCGTTGCCTTCCCTCAATATATCTGTGGATGAGAGTTATCATTTATAACTCTGCGGGTTTGTGAATTGCAGTGTCCCTGAGCTCCATTTTTCAACTCGCTTTTTTGGGAGCTGGCCGCAAAAGCGCGGGATTGCCTCAGGCCCTATTCTGCTTCTGGGCGGCAGGCTGAGCCTGTGGTTAATTCTTCTTCCCGATGGGAAAATAGAGTGACCTGTGCCTGTCCCAACACCTAGATCTAGTATCTCATTGGTTGCCCCTCTTCCCGTTCATCCTCAGGACAAATTGCAACCTGTAGGGAACAGGAGCTTAAAGGTGCTGATTCTCCAAGTAGGGAGATTGCTAGTAAAGTAGCTGGAAAGGCGAACCCGAGCACAAGGAATTGAGAAATGAGGTGCATATTAGAAAACTTTCAAAATCACACGGTGTACCATCTTCTGGGTTTCTCATGCATGTTTTCGATGTAGGAAGATGCCCTTGAACCTGGAGATTTGGGACCCATGGGATGGGTACCACGCAGTACTACTTTAAAGGGTCTGCGTTTGCTCACCCAACCTCACCCAAACTTTCAGCCCCAAGAGTGTCCACCCTTATGTCTCATCCAGCTGTGGGTCTAGATATGGTCAATCCAGGTTGCATCACAGCCTCTGAACGAATTTTGTAAGAATTTCTCTCTCTTTCAATGTCTTTGTTTTACGGGTTTTTAAAAGTAATTTATTTTTATAATGGGGTTTATCTGCTTTTCACGGCTGTGTTTATGCGGCTTTACACCCACTTGACTCACTTCCAGACAGATATCAATACATAGGTTTTGAGATTCTTACTAGTCACATATATTCTTGTGCGGTGAATAGGCGGTGTTGAGTCCAGTTCACTGAGCAAGGAGTAGGTCTTGTCTATTACATATTGGGTGTATGGAACGGTATCTGAGCGAATTTGAAACCCTTGTTTTATGCCTCACCCCACCTCACCTTTCCCGTTAAGCAGCCATAGTGTGTTTTCTAAACGTGTGACTCTGTTCTGTTTTGTAATTCAGTTCAAGTGAAGCGGTTTTTACATTCCCTCTCTAAGTGATAGCTTATGATAAGTGTCTTTTTCTGTGTGACTTATTTCACTTAGAATCGTCGTATTTAAATCCACTCATCTTGCTTCTACTAGCCTTATGACATTGATTTCATGTCTGAGTGATATTCCATTGTACATAAGGACCACAACTTCTTTATCCATTTTTCTCTTTCCTGGGATATTTAAGTTGTCGTGAAGTGGAGGTTCTTGTGAACAGAGCAGCCCTAAACTTTGGGGTGCCTCTGTCTTGCTGATTTTTAGTTTTCCCAATTTATACGCCCATGAGTGGACGTGACCTATTCTCTCTAAGCTGTGTTTTTTCGATGTTTCAGGACACACCGTACACTTCTCCAGAGTGGCTGTTGGCAATTTACATCCCGCCCATCAGCGTAGCAAGGCTGCCATTTCTCCATGGCCTGTCCTGCATTTCTGGTTTTGACACTTTTTGCAGCATGACCCTTTTGACCGATGGGAAGCGAGACTTCTTTGTAGCGCTGATTTGCCTTTCCAGGTTGCTTGGTTGGCCAAAAAGGGCGTATGCGTTTTTTCCTGAATATATTCAGGAAAAAACGCATACGCCCTTTTTGGCCAAGGGCATCATTGTCGACGTTTTGCCGCTTTTCATGTGCTTTAAAGGCGATTCGAATCTACCTCCTGAAACCTGTTTCCTGCAATTCTGCCTTGCTTTCAAATCCTCTTCCTTGCCTTCCCTCAATATATTTGTGGACGAGAGTTATCATTTATAACTCAGCAGGTTTGTGAATGGCAGTGCCCCTGAGCTCCATTTTTCAACTGTCTTTTTTGGGAGATGGCCGCAAAAGCACGGGATTGCCTCAGGCCCTATTCTGGTTCCTGGCGGCAGGCTGAGCCTGTGGATAATTCTTCTTCCTGATGGGAAAATAGAGTGACCTGTGCCAGTCCCAACACCTAGATCTAGTTTCTCATTGGTTGCCCCTCTTCCCGTTCATCCTCAGGACAAATTGCAACCTGTAGGGAACAGGAGCTTAAAGGTGCTGATTCTCCAAGTAGGGAGATTGCTAGTAAAGTAGCTGGAAAGGCGAACCCGAGCACAAGGAGATGAGAAATGAGGTGCGTATTAGAAAACTTTCAAAATCACACGGTGTACCATCTTCTGGGTTTCTCATGCATGTTTTCGATGTAGGAAGATGCCCTTGAACCTGGAGATTTGGGACCCATGGGATGGGTACCACGCAGTATTACTTTAAAGGGTCTGCGTTTGCTCACCCAACCTCACCCAAACTTTCAGCCCCAAGAGTGTCCACCCTTATGTCTCACCCAGCTGTGGGTCTAGATATGGTCAATCCAGGTTGCATCACAGCCTCCGAACGAACTTTGTAAGAATTTCTCTCTCTTTCACTGTCTTTGTTTTACGGGTTTTTAAAAGTAATTTATTTTTATAATGGGGTTTAGCTGCTTTTCACGGCTGTGTTTATGCGGCTTTACACCCACATGACTCACTTCCAGACAGATAACAATACATAGGTTTTGAGATTCTTACTAGTCACATATATTCTTGTGCGGTGAATAGGGGGTGTTGAGTCCAGTTCACTGAGCAAGGAGTAGGTCTTGTCTATTACATATTGGGTGTATGGAACGGTATCTGAGCGAATTTGAAACCCTTGTTTTATGCATCACCCCACCTCACCTTTCCCGTTAAGCAGCCATAGTGTGTTTTCTAAACGTGTGACTCTGTTCTGTTTTGTAATTCAGTTCAAGTGTATCGGTTTTTACATTCCCTCTATAAGTGATAGCTTATGGTAAGTGTCTTTTTCTGTGTGACTTATTCCACTTAGAATCATCGTACCTAAATCCACTCATCTTGCTTCTACTAGCCTTATGACATTGATTTCATGTCTGAGTGATATTCCATTGTACATAAGGACCACAACTTCTTTATCCATTTTTCTCTTTCCTGGGATATTTAAGGTGTCATGAAGTGGAGGTTCTTGTCAACAGAGCAGCCCTAAACTTTGCGTTGCCTGTGTCTTGCTGATTTTTAGTTTTCCCAATTTATACGCCCATGAGTGGACGTGCCCTATACTCCCTATGCTGTGTTTTTTCGATGTTTCAGGACACACCTTACACTTCTCCAGAGTGGCTGTTGGCAATTTACATCCCGCCCATCAGCGTAGCAAGGCTGCCATTTCTCCATGGCCTGTCCTGCATTTCTGGTTTTGACACTTTTTGCAGCATGACCCTTTTGACCGATGGGAAGCGAGACTTCTTTGTAGCGCTGATTTGCCTTTCCAGGTTGCTTGGTTGGCCAAAAAGGGCGTATGCGTTTTTTCCTGAATATATTCAGGAAAAAACGCATACGCCCTTTTTGGCCAAGGGCATCATTGTCGACGTTTTGCCGCTTTTCATGTGCTTTAAAGGCGATTCGAATCTACCTCCTGAAATCTGTTTCCTGCAATTCTGCCTTGCTTTCAAATCCTCTTCGTTGCCTTCCCTCAATATATCTGTGGATGAGAGTTATCATTTATAACTCTGCGGGTTTGTGAATTGCAGTGTCCCTGAGCTCCATTTTTCAACTCGCTTTTTTGGGAGCTGGCCGCAAAAGCGCGGGATTGCCTCAGGCCCTATTCTGCTTCTGGGCGGCAGGCTGAGCCTGTGGTTAATTCTTCTTCCCGATGGGAAAATAGAGTGACCTGTGCCTGTCCCAACACCTAGATCTAGTATCTCATTGGTTGCCCCTCTTCCCGTTCATCCTCAGGACAAATTGCAACCTGTAGGGAACAGGAGCTTAAAGGTGCTGATTCTCCAAGTAGGGAGATTGCTAGTAAAGTAGCTGGAAAGGCGAACCCGAGCACAAGGAATTGAGAAATGAGGTGCATATTAGAAAACTTTCAAAATCACACGGTGTACCATCTTCTGGGTTTCTCATGCATGTTTTCGATGTAGGAAGATGCCCTTGAACCTGGAGATTTGGGACCCATGGGATGGGTACCACGCAGTACTACTTTAAAGGGTCTGCGTTTGCTCACCCAACCTCACCCAAACTTTCAGCCCCAAGAGTGTCCACCCTTATGTCTCATCCAGCTGTGGGTCTAGATATGGTCAATCCAGGTTGCATCACAGCCTCTGAACGAATTTTGTAAGAATTTCTCTCTCTTTCAATGTCTTTGTTTTACGGGTTTTTAAAAGTAATTTATTTTTATAATGGGGTTTATCTGCTTTTCACGGCTGTGTTTATGCGGCTTTACACCCACTTGACTCACTTCCAGACAGATATCAATACATAGGTTTTGAGATTCTTACTAGTCACATATATTCTTGTGCGGTGAATAGGCGGTGTTGAGTCCAGTTCACTGAGCAAGGAGTAGGTCTTGTCTATTACATATTGGGTGTATGGAACGGTATCTGAGCGAATTTGAAACCCTTGTTTTATGCCTCACCCCACCTCACCTTTCCCGTTAAGCAGCCATAGTGTGTTTTCTAAACGTGTGACTCTGTTCTGTTTTGTAATTCAGTTCAAGTGAAGCGGTTTTTACATTCCCTCTCTAAGTGATAGCTTATGATAAGTGTCTTTTTCTGTGTGACTTATTTCACTTAGAATCGTCGTATTTAAATCCACTCATCTTGCTTCTACTAGCCTTATGACATTGATTTCATGTCTGAGTGATATTCCATTGTACATAAGGACCACAACTTCTTTATCCATTTTTCTCTTTCCTGGGATATTTAAGTTGTCGTGAAGTGGAGGTTCTTGTGAACAGAGCAGCCCTAAACTTTGGGGTGCCTCTGTCTTGCTGATTTTTAGTTTTCCCAATTTATACGCCCATGAGTGGACGTGACCTATTCTCTCTAAGCTGTGTTTTTTCGATGTTTCAGGACACACCGTACACTTCTCCAGAGTGGCTGTTGGCAATTTACATCCCGCCCATCAGCGTAGCAAGGCTGCCATTTCTCCATGGCCTGTCCTGCATTTCTGGTTTTGACACTTTTTGCAGCATGACCCTTTTGACCGATGGGAAGCGAGACTTCTTTGTAGCGCTGATTTGCCTTTCCAGGTTGCTTGGTTGGCCAAAAAGGGCGTATGCGTTTTTTCCTGAATATATTCAGGAAAAAACGCATACGCCCTTTTTGGCCAAGGGCATCATTGTCGACGTTTTGCCGCTTTTCATGTGCTTTAAAGGCGATTCGAATCTACCTCCTGAAACCTGTTTCCTGCAATTCTGCCTTGCTTTCAAATCCTCTTCGTTGCCTTCCCTCAATATATCTGTGGATGAGAGTTATCATTTATAACTCTGCGGGTTTGTGAATTGCAGTGTCCCTGAGCTCCATTTTTCAACTCGCTTTTTTGGGAGCTGGCCGCAAAAGCGCGGGATTGCCTCAGGCCCTATTCTGCTTCTGGGCGGCAGGCTGAGCCTGTGGTTAATTCTTCTTCCTGATGGGAAAATAGAGTGACCTGTGCCTGTCCCAACACCTAGATCTAGTCTCTCATTGGTTGCCCCTCTTCCCGTCCATCCTCAGGACAAATTGCAACCTGTAGGGTACAGGAGCTTAAAGGTGCTGTTTCTCCAAGTAGGGAGATTGCTAGTAAAGTAGCTGGAAAGGCGAACCCGAGCACAAGGAGATGAGAAATGAGGTGCGTATTAGAAAACTTTCAAAATCACACGGTGTACCATCTTCTGGGTTTCTCATGCATGTTTTCGATGTAGGAAGATGCCCTTGAACCTGGAGATTTGGGGCCCATGGGATGGGTACCACGCAGTATTACTTTAAAGGGTCTGCGTTTGCTCACCCAACCTCACCCAAACTTTCAGCCCCAAGAGTGTCCACCCTTATGTCTCATCCAGCTGTGGGTCTAGATATGGTCAATCCAGGTTGCATCACAGCCTCCGAACGAACTTTGTAAGAATTTCTCTCTCTTTCACTGTCTTTGTTTTACGGGTTTTTAAAAGTAATTTATTTTTATAATGGGGTTTAGCTGCTTTTCACGGCTGTGTTTATGCGGCTTTACACCCACATGACTCACTTCCAGACAGATAACAATACATAGGTTTTGAGATTCTTACTAGTCACATATATTCTTGTGCGGTGAATAGGGGGTGTTGAGTCCAGTTCACTGAGCAAGGAGTAGGTCTTGTCTATTACATATTGGGTGTATGGAACGGTATCTGAGCGAATTTGAAACCCTTGTTTTATGCATCACCCCACCTCACCTTTCCCGTTAAGCAGCCATAGTGTGTTTTCTAAACGTGTGACTCTGTTCTGTTTTGTAATTCAGTTCAAGTGTATCGGTTTTTACATTCCCTCTATAAGTGATAGCTTATGGTAAGTGTCTTTTTCTGTGTGACTTATTCCACTTAGAATCATCGTACCTAAATCCACTCATCTTGCTTCTACTAGCCTTATGACATTGATTTCATGTCTGAGTGATATTCCATTGTACATAAGGACCACAACTTCTTTATCCATTTTTCTCTTTCCTGGGATATTTAAGGTGTCATGAAGTGGAGGTTCTTGTCAACAGAGCAGCCCTAAACTTTGCGTTGCCTGTGTCTTGCTGATTTTTAGTTTTCCCAATTTATACGCCCATGAGTGGACGTGCCCTATACTCCCTATGCTGTGTTTTTTCGATGTTTCAGGACACACCTTACACTTCTCCAGAGTGGCTGTTGGCAATTTACATCCCGCCCATCAGCGTAGCAAGGCTGCCATTTCTCCATGGCCTGTCCTGCATTTCTGGTTTTGACACTTTTTGCAGCATGACCCTTTTGACCGATGGGAAGCGAGACTTCTTTGTAGCGCTGATTTGCCTTTCCAGGTTGCTTGGTTGGCCAAAAAGGGCGTATGCGTTTTTTCCTGAATATATTCAGGAAAAAACGCATACGCCCTTTTTGGCCAAGGGCATCATTGTCGACGTTTTGCCGCTTTTCATGTGCTTTAAAGGCGATTCGAATCTACCTCCTGAAATCTGTTTCCTGCAATTCTGCCTTGCTTTCAAATCCTCTTCGTTGCCTTCCCTCAATATATCTGTGGATGAGAGTTATCATTTATAACTCTGCGGGTTTGTGAATTGCAGTGTCCCTGAGCTCCATTTTTCAACTCGCTTTTTTGGGAGCTGGCCGCAAAAGCGCGGGATTGCCTCAGGCCCTATTCTGCTTCTGGGCGGCAGGCTGAGCCTGTGGTTAATTCTTCTTCCCGATGGGAAAATAGAGTGACCTGTGCCTGTCCCAACACCTAGATCTAGTATCTCATTGGTTGCCCCTCTTCCCGTTCATCCTCAGGACAAATTGCAACCTGTAGGGAACAGGAGCTTAAAGGTGCTGATTCTCCAAGTAGGGAGATTGCTAGTAAAGTAGCTGGAAAGGCGAACCCGAGCACAAGGAATTGAGAAATGAGGTGCATATTAGAAAACTTTCAAAATCACACGGTGTACCATCTTCTGGGTTTCTCATGCATGTTTTCGATGTAGGAAGATGCCCTTGAACCTGGAGATTTGGGACCCATGGGATGGGTACCACGCAGTACTACTTTAAAGGGTCTGCGTTTGCTCACCCAACCTCACCCAAACTTTCAGCCCCAAGAGTGTCCACCCTTATGTCTCATCCAGCTGTGGGTCTAGATATGGTCAATCCAGGTTGCATCACAGCCTCTGAACGAATTTTGTAAGAATTTCTCTCTCTTTCAATGTCTTTGTTTTACGGGTTTTTAAAAGTAATTTATTTTTATAATGGGGTTTATCTGCTTTTCACGGCTGTGTTTATGCGGCTTTACACCCACTTGACTCACTTCCAGACAGATATCAATACATAGGTTTTGAGATTCTTACTAGTCACATATATTCTTGTGCGGTGAATAGGCGGTGTTGAGTCCAGTTCACTGAGCAAGGAGTAGGTCTTGTCTATTACATATTGGGTGTATGGAACGGTATCTGAGCGAATTTGAAACCCTTGTTTTATGCCTCACCCCACCTCACCTTTCCCGTTAAGCAGCCATAGTGTGTTTTCTAAACGTGTGACTCTGTTCTGTTTTGTAATTCAGTTCAAGTGAAGCGGTTTTTACATTCCCTCTCTAAGTGATAGCTTATGATAAGTGTCTTTTTCTGTGTGACTTATTTCACTTAGAATCGTCGTATTTAAATCCACTCATCTTGCTTCTACTAGCCTTATGACATTGATTTCATGTCTGAGTGATATTCCATTGTACATAAGGACCACAACTTCTTTATCCATTTTTCTCTTTCCTGGGATATTTAAGTTGTCGTGAAGTGGAGGTTCTTGTGAACAGAGCAGCCCTAAACTTTGGGGTGCCTCTGTCTTGCTGATTTTTAGTTTTCCCAATTTATACGCCCATGAGTGGACGTGACCTATTCTCTCTAAGCTGTGTTTTTTCGATGTTTCAGGACACACCGTACACTTCTCCAGAGTGGCTGTTGGCAATTTACATCCCGCCCATCAGCGTAGCAAGGCTGCCATTTCTCCATGGCCTGTCCTGCATTTCTGGTTTTGACACTTTTTGCAGCATGACCCTTTTGACCGATGGGAAGCGAGACTTCTTTGTAGCGCTGATTTGCCTTTCCAGGTTGCTTGGTTGGCCAAAAAGGGCGTATGCGTTTTTTCCTGAATATATTCAGGAAAAAACGCATACGCCCTTTTTGGCCAAGGGCATCATTGTCGACGTTTTGCCGCTTTTCATGTGCTTTAAAGGCGATTCGAATCTACCTCCTGAAACCTGTTTCCTGCAATTCTGCCTTGCTTTCAAATCCTCTTCGTTGCCTTCCCTCAATATATCTGTGGATGAGAGTTATCATTTATAACTCTGCGGGTTTGTGAATTGCAGTGTCCCTGAGCTCCATTTTTCAACTCGCTTTTTTGGGAGCTGGCCGCAAAAGCGCGGGATTGCCTCAGGCCCTATTCTGCTTCTGGGCGGCAGGCTGAGCCTGTGGTTAATTCTTCTTCCTGATGGGAAAATAGAGTGACCTGTGCCTGTCCCAACACCTAGATCTAGTCTCTCATTGGTTGCCCCTCTTCCCGTCCATCCTCAGGACAAATTGCAACCTGTAGGGTACAGGAGCTTAAAGGTGCTGTTTCTCCAAGTAGGGAGATTGCTAGTAAAGTAGCTGGAAAGGCGAACCCGAGCACAAGGAGATGAGAAATGAGGTGCGTATTAGAAAACTTTCAAAATCACACGGTGTACCATCTTCTGGGTTTCTCATGCATGTTTTCGATGTAGGAAGATGCCCTTGAACCTGGAGATTTGGGGCCCATGGGATGGGTACCACGCAGTATTACTTTAAAGGGTCTGCGTTTGCTCACCCAACCTCACCCAAACTTTCAGCCCCAAGAGTGTCCACCCTTATGTCTCATCCAGCTGTGGGTCTAGATATGGTCAATCCAGGTTGCATCACAGCCTCTGAACGAATTTTGTAAGAATTTCTCTCTCTTTCAAAGTCTTTGTTTTACGGGTTTTTAAAAGTAATTTATTTTTATAATGGGGTTTATCTGCTTTTCACGGCTGTGTTTATGCGGCTTTACACCCACTTGACTCACTTCCAGACAGATATCAATACATAGGTTTTGAGATTCTTACTAGTCACATATATTCTTGTGCGGTGAATAGGCGGTGTTGAGTCCAGTTCACTGAGCAAGGAGTAGGTCTTGTCTATTACATATTGGGTGTATGGAACGGTATCTGAGCGAATTTGAAACCCTTGTTTTATGCATCACCCCACCTCACCTTTCCCGTTAAGCAGCCATAGTGTGTTTTCTAAACGTGTGACTCTGTTCTGTTTTGTAATTCAGTTCAAGTGTAGCGGTTTTTACATTCCCTCTCTAAGTGATAGCTTATGATAAGTGTCTTTTTCTGTGTGACTTATTTCACTTAGAATCGTCGTATCTAAATCCACTCATCTTGCTTCTACTAGCCTTATGACGTTGATTTCATGTCTGAGTGATATTCCATTGTACATAAGGACCACAACTTCTTTATCCATTTTTCTCTTTCCTGGGATATTTAAGTTGTCGTGAAGTGGAGGTTCTTGTCAACAGAGCAGCCCTAAACTTTGGGGTGCCTGTGTCTTGCTGATTTTTAGTTTTCCCAATTTATACGCCCATGAGTGGACGTGACCTATGCTCCCTAAGCTGTGTTTTTTCGATGTTTCAGGACACACCGTACACTTCTCCAGAGTGGCTGTTGGCAATTTACATCCCGCCCATCAGCGTAGCAAGGCTGCCATTTCTCCATGGCCTGTCCTGCATTTCTGGTTTTGACACTTTTTGCAGCATGACCCTTTTGACCGATGGGAAGCGAGACTTCTTTGTAGCGCTGATTTGCCTTTCCAGGTTGCTTGGTTGGCCAAAAAGGGCGTATGCGTTTTTTCCTGAATATATTCAGGAAAAAACGCATACGCCCTTTTTGGCCAAGGGCATCATTGTCGACGTTTTGCCGCTTTTCATGTGCTTTAAAGGCGATTCGAATCTACCTCCTGAAATCTGTTTCCTGCAATTCTGCCTTGCTTTCAAATCCTCTTCGTTGCCTTCCCTGAATATATCTGTGGATGAGAGTTATCATTTATAACTCTGCGGGTTTATGAATTGCAGTGTCCCTGAGCTCCATTTTTCAACTCGCTTTTTTGGGAGCTGGCCGCAAAAGCGCGGGATTGCCTCAGGCCCTATTCTGCTTCTGGGCGGCAGGCTGAGCCTGTGGTTAATTCTTCTTCCTGATGGGAAAATAGAGTGACCTGTGCCTGTCCCAACACCTAGATCTAGTCTCTCATTGGTTGCCCCTCTTCCCGTTCATCCTCAGGACAAATTGCAACCTGTAGGGAACAGGAGCTTAAAGGTGCTGTTTCTCCAAGTAGGGAGATTGCTAGTAAAGTAGCTGGAAAGGCGAACCCGAGCACAAGGAGATGAGAAATGAGGTGCGTATTAGAAAACTTTCAAAATCACACGGTGTACCATCTTCTGGGTTTCTCATGCATGTTTTCGATGTAGGAAGATGCCCTTGAACCTGGAGATTTGGGACCCATGGGATGGGTACCACGCAGTATTACTTTAAAGGGTCTGCGTTTGCTCACCCAACCTCACCCAACATTTCAGCCCCAAGAGTGTCCACCCTTATGTCTCATCCAGCTGTGGGTCTAGATATGGTCAATCCAGGTTGCATCACAGCCTCTGAAAGAATTTTGTAAGAATTTCTCTCTCTTTCATTGTCTTTGTTTTACGGGTTTTTAAAAGTAATTTATTTTTATAATGGGGTTTAGCTGCTTTTCACGGCTGTGTTTATGCGGCTTTACACCCACTTGACTCACTTCCAGACAGATATCAATACATAGGTTTTAAGATTCTTACTAGTCACATATATTCTTGTGCGGTGAATAGGGGGTGTTGAGTCCAGTTCACTGAGCAAGGAGTAGGTCTTGTCTATTACATATTGGGTGTATGGAACGGTATCTGAGCGAATTTGAAACCCTTGTTTTATGCATCACCCCACCTCACCTTTCCCGTTAAGCAGCCATAGTGTGTTTTCTAAACGTGTGACTCTGTTCTGTTTTGTAATTCAGTTCAAGTGTAGCGGTTTTTACATTCCCTCTATAAGTGATAGCTTATGATAAGTGTCTTTTTCTGTGTGACTTATTTCACTTAGAATCGTCGTACCTAACTCCACTCATCTTGCTTCTACTAGCCTTATGACATTGATTTCATGTCTGAGTGATATTCCATTGTACATAAGGACCACAACTTCTTTATCCATTTTTCTCTTTCCTCGGATATTTAAGTTGTCGTGAAGTGGAGGTTCTTGTCAACAGAGCAGCCCTAAACTTTGGGGTGCCTGTGTCGTGGTGATTTTTAGTTTTCCCAATTTATACGCCCATGAGTGGACGTGCCCTATGCTCCCTAAGCTGTGTTTTTTCGATGTTTCAGGACACACCGTACACTTCTCCAGAGTGGCTGTTGGCAATTTACATCCCGCCCATCAGCGTAGCAAGGCTGCCATTTCTCCATGGCCTGTCCTGCATTTCTGGTTTTGACACTTTTTGCAGCATGACCCTTTTGACCGATGGGAAGCGAGACTTCTTTGTAGCGCTGATTTGCCTTTCCAGGTTGCTTGGTTGGCCAAAAAGGGCGTATGCGTTTTTTCCTGAATATATTCAGGAAAAAACGCATACGCCCTTTTTGGCCAAGGGCATCATTGTCGACGTTTTGCCGCTTTTCATGTGCTTTAAAGGCGATTCGAATCTACCTCCTGAAACCTGTTTCCTGCAATTCTGCCTTGCTTTCAAATCCTCTTCCTTGCCTTCCCTCAATATATTTGTGGACGAGAGTTATCATTTATAACTCAGCAGGTTTGTGAATGGCAGTGCCCCTGAGCTCCATTTTTCAACTGTCTTTTTTGGGAGATGGCCGCAAAAGCACGGGATTGCCTCAGGCCCTATTCTGGTTCCTGGCGGCAGGCTGAGCCTGTGGATAATTCTTCTTCCTGATGGGAAAATAGAGTGACCTGTGCCAGTCCCAACACCTAGATCTAGTTTCTCATTGGTTGCCCCTCTTCCCGTTCATCCTCAGGACAAATTGCAACCTGTAGGGAACAGGAGCTTAAAGGTGCTGATTCTCCAAGTAGGGACATTGCTAGTAAAGTAGCTGGAAAGGCGAACCCGAGCACAAGGAGATGAGAAATGAGGTGCGTATTAGAAAACTTTCAAAATCACACGGTGTACCATCTTCTGGGTTTCTCATGCATGTTTTCGATGTAGGAAGATGCCCTTGAACCTGGAGATTTGGGACCCATGGGATGGGTACCACGCAGTATTACTTTAAAGGGTCTGCGTTTGCTCACCCAACCTCACCCAAACTTTCAGCCCCAAGAGTGTCCACCCTTATGTCTCACCCAGCTGTGGGTCTAGATATGGTCAATCCAGGTTGCATCACAGCCTCCGAACGAACTTTGTAAGAATTTCTCTCTCTTTCACTGTCTTTGTTTTACGGGTTTTTAAAAGTAATTTATTTTTATAATGGGGTTTAGCTGCTTTTCACGGCTGTGTTTATGCGGCTTTACACCCACATGACTCACTTCCAGACAGATAACAATACATAGGTTTTGAGATTCTTACTAGTCACATATATTCTTGTGCGGTGAATAGGGGGTGTTGAGTCCAGTTCACTGAGCAAGGAGTAGGTCTTGTCTATTACATATTGGGTGTATGGAACGGTATCTGAGCGAATTTGAAACCCTTGTTTTATGCATCACCCCACCTCACCTTTCCCGTTAAGCAGCCATAGTGTGTTTTCTAAACGTGTGACTCTGTTCTGTTTTGTAATTCAGTTCAAGTGTATCGGTTTTTACATTCCCTCTATAAGTGATAGCTTATGGTAAGTGTCTTTTTCTGTGTGACTTATTCCACTTAGAATCATCGTACCTAAATCCACTCATCTTGCTTCTACTAGCCTTATGACATTGATTTCATGTCTGAGTGATATTCCATTGTACATAAGGACCACAACTTCTTTATCCATTTTTCTCTTTCCTGGGATATTTAAGGTGTCATGAAGTGGAGGTTCTTGTCAACAGAGCAGCCCTAAACTTTGCGTTGCCTGTGTCTTGCTGATTTTTAGTTTTCCCAATTTATACGCCCATGAGTGGACGTGCCCTATACTCCCTATGCTGTGTTTTTTCGATGTTTCAGGACACACCTTACACTTCTCCAGAGTGGCTGTTGGCAATTTACATCCCGCCCATCAGCGTAGCAAGGCTGCCATTTCTCCATGGCCTGTCCTGCATTTCTGGTTTTGACACTTTTTGCAGCATGACCCTTTTGACCGATGGGAAGCGAGACTTCTTTGTAGCGCTGATTTGCCTTTCCAGGTTGCTTGGTTGGCCAAAAAGGGCGTATGCGTTTTTTCCTGAATATATTCAGGAAAAAACGCATACGCCCTTTTTGGCCAAGGGCATCATTGTCGACGTTTTGCCGCTTTTCATGTGCTTTAAAGGCGATTCGAATCTACCTCCTGAAATCTGTTTCCTGCAATTCTGCCTTGCTTTCAAATCCTCTTCGTTGCCTTCCCTCAATATATCTGTGGATGAGAGTTATCATTTATAACTCTGCGGGTTTGTGAATTGCAGTGTCCCTGAGCTCCATTTTTCAACTCGCTTTTTTGGGAGCTGGCCGCAAAAGCGCGGGATTGCCTCAGGCCCTATTCTGCTTCTGGGCGGCAGGCTGAGCCTGTGGTTAATTCTTCTTCCCGATGGGAAAATAGAGTGACCTGTGCCTGTCCCAACACCTAGATCTAGTATCTCATTGGTTGCCCCTCTTCCCGTTCATCCTCAGGACAAATTGCAACCTGTAGGGAACAGGAGCTTAAAGGTGCTGATTCTCCAAGTAGGGAGATTGCTAGTAAAGTAGCTGGAAAGGCGAACCCGAGCACAAGGAATTGAGAAATGAGGTGCATATTAGAAAACTTTCAAAATCACACGGTGTACCATCTTCTGGGTTTCTCATGCATGTTTTCGATGTAGGAAGATGCCCTTGAACCTGGAGATTTGGGACCCATGGGATGGGTACCACGCAGTACTACTTTAAAGGGTCTGCGTTTGCTCACCCAACCTCACCCAAACTTTCAGCCCCAAGAGTGTCCACCCTTATGTCTCATCCAGCTGTGGGTCTAGATATGGTCAATCCAGGTTGCATCACAGCCTCTGAACGAATTTTGTAAGAATTTCTCTCTCTTTCAATGTCTTTGTTTTACGGGTTTTTAAAAGTAATTTATTTTTATAATGGGGTTTATCTGCTTTTCACGGCTGTGTTTATGCGGCTTTACACCCACTTGACTCACTTCCAGACAGATATCAATACATAGGTTTTGAGATTCTTACTAGTCACATATATTCTTGTGCGGTGAATAGGCGGTGTTGAGTCCAGTTCACTGAGCAAGGAGTAGGTCTTGTCTATTACATATTGGGTGTATGGAACGGTATCTGAGCGAATTTGAAACCCTTGTTTTATGCCTCACCCCACCTCACCTTTCCCGTTAAGCAGCCATAGTGTGTTTTCTAAACGTGTGACTCTGTTCTGTTTTGTAATTCAGTTCAAGTGAAGCGGTTTTTACATTCCCTCTCTAAGTGATAGCTTATGATAAGTGTCTTTTTCTGTGTGACTTATTTCACTTAGAATCGTCGTATTTAAATCCACTCATCTTGCTTCTACTAGCCTTATGACATTGATTTCATGTCTGAGTGATATTCCATTGTACATAAGGACCACAACTTCTTTATCCATTTTTCTCTTTCCTGGGATATTTAAGTTGTCGTGAAGTGGAGGTTCTTGTGAACAGAGCAGCCCTAAACTTTGGGGTGCCTCTGTCTTGCTGATTTTTAGTTTTCCCAATTTATACGCCCATGAGTGGACGTGACCTATTCTCTCTAAGCTGTGTTTTTTCGATGTTTCAGGACACACCGTACACTTCTCCAGAGTGGCTGTTGGCAATTTACATCCCGCCCATCAGCGTAGCAAGGCTGCCATTTCTCCATGGCCTGTCCTGCATTTCTGGTTTTGACACTTTTTGCAGCATGACCCTTTTGACCGATGGGAAGCGAGACTTCTTTGTAGCGCTGATTTGCCTTTCCAGGTTGCTTGGTTGGCCAAAAAGGGCGTATGCGTTTTTTCCTGAATATATTCAGGAAAAAACGCATACGCCCTTTTTGGCCAAGGGCATCATTGTCGACGTTTTGCCGCTTTTCATGTGCTTTAAAGGCGATTCGAATCTACCTCCTGAAACCTGTTTCCTGCAATTCTGCCTTGCTTTCAAATCCTCTTCGTTGCCTTCCCTCAATATATCTGTGGATGAGAGTTATCATTTATAACTCTGCGGGTTTGTGAATTGCAGTGTCCCTGAGCTCCATTTTTCAACTCGCTTTTTTGGGAGCTGGCCGCAAAAGCGCGGGATTGCCTCAGGCCCTATTCTGCTTCTGGGCGGCAGGCTGAGCCTGTGGTTAATTCTTCTTCCTGATGGGAAAATAGAGTGACCTGTGCCTGTCCCAACACCTAGATCTAGTCTCTCATTGGTTGCCCCTCTTCCCGTCCATCCTCAGGACAAATTGCAACCTGTAGGGTACAGGAGCTTAAAGGTGCTGTTTCTCCAAGTAGGGAGATTGCTAGTAAAGTAGCTGGAAAGGCGAACCCGAGCACAAGGAGATGAGAAATGAGGTGCGTATTAGAAAACTTTCAAAATCACACGGTGTACCATCTTCTGGGTTTCTCATGCATGTTTTCGATGTAGGAAGATGCCCTTGAACCTGGAGATTTGGGGCCCATGGGATGGGTACCACGCAGTATTACTTTAAAGGGTCTGCGTTTGCTCACCCAACCTCACCCAAACTTTCAGCCCCAAGAGTGTCCACCCTTATGTCTCATCCAGCTGTGGGTCTAGATATGGTCAATCCAGGTTGCATCACAGCCTCTGAACGAATTTTGTAAGAATTTCTCTCTCTTTCAAAGTCTTTGTTTTACGGGTTTTTAAAAGTAATTTATTTTTATAATGGGGTTTATCTGCTTTTCACGGCTGTGTTTATGCGGCTTTACACCCACTTGACTCACTTCCAGACAGATATCAATACATAGGTTTTGAGATTCTTACTAGTCACATATATTCTTGTGCGGTGAATAGGCGGTGTTGAGTCCAGTTCACTGAGCAAGGAGTAGGTCTTGTCTATTACATATTGGGTGTATGGAACGGTATCTGAGCGAATTTGAAACCCTTGTTTTATGCCTCACCCCACCTCACCTTTCCCGTTAAGCAGCCATAGTGTGTTTTCTAAACGTGTGACTCTGTTCTGTTTTGTAATTCAGTTCAAGTGTAGCGGTTTTTACATTCCCTCTCTAAGTGATAGCTTATGATAAGTGTCTTTTTCTGTGTGACTTATTTCACTTAGAATCGTCGTATCTAAATCCACTCATCTTGCTTCTACTAGCCTTATGACGTTGATTTCATGTCTGAGTGATATTCCATTGTACATAAGGACCACAACTTCTTTATCCATTTTTCTCTTTCCTGGGATATTTAAGTTGTCGTGAAGTGGAGGTTCTTGTCAACAGAGCAGCCCTAAACTTTGGGGTGCCTGTGTCTTGCTGATTTTTAGTTTTCCCAATTTATACGCCCATGAGTGGACGTGACCTATGCTCCCTAAGCTGTGTTTTTTCGATGTTTCAGGACACACCGTACACTTCTCCAGAGTGGCTGTTGGCAATTTACATCCCGCCCATCAGCGTAGCAAGGCTGCCATTTCTCCATGGCCTGTCCTGCATTTCTGGTTTTGACACTTTTTGCAGCATGACCCTTTTGACCGATGGGAAGCGAGACTTCTTTGTAGCGCTGATTTGCCTTTCCAGGTTGCTTGGTTGGCCAAAAAGGGCGTATGCGTTTTTTCCTGAATATATTCAGGAAAAAACGCATACGCCCTTTTTGGCCAAGGGCATCATTGTCGACGTTTTGCCGCTTTTCATGTGCTTTAAAGGCGATTCGAATCTACCTCCTGAAATCTGTTTCCTGCAATTCTGCCTTGCTTTCAAATCCTCTTCGTTGCCTTCCCTGAATATATCTGTGGATGAGAGTTATCATTTATAACTCTGCGGGTTTATGAATTGCAGTGTCCCTGAGCTCCATTTTTCAACTCGCTTTTTTGGGAGCTGGCCGCAAAAGCGCGGGATTGCCTCAGGCCCTATTCTGCTTCTGGGCGGCAGGCTGAGCCTGTGGTTAATTCTTCTTCCTGATGGGAAAATAGAGTGACCTGTGCCTGTCCCAACACCTAGATCTAGTCTCTCATTGGTTGCCCCTCTTCCCGTTCATCCTCAGGACAAATTGCAACCTGTAGGGAACAGGAGCTTAAAGGTGCTGTTTCTCCAAGTAGGGAGATTGCTAGTAAAGTAGCTGGAAAGGCGAACCCGAGCACAAGGAGATGAGAAATGAGGTGCGTATTAGAAAACTTTCAAAATCACACGGTGTACCATCTTCTGGGTTTCTCATGCATGTTTTCGATGTAGGAAGATGCCCTTGAACCTGGAGATTTGGGACCCATGGGATGGGTACCACGCAGTATTACTTTAAAGGGTCTGCGTTTGCTCACCCAACCTCACCCAACATTTCAGCCCCAAGAGTGTCCACCCTTATGTCTCATCCAGCTGTGGGTCTAGATATGGTCAATCCAGGTTGCATCACAGCCTCTGAAAGAATTTTGTAAGAATTTCTCTCTCTTTCATTGTCTTTGTTTTACGGGTTTTTAAAAGTAATTTATTTTTATAATGGGGTTTAGCTGCTTTTCACGGCTGTGTTTATGCGGCTTTACACCCACTTGACTCACTTCCAGACAGATATCAATACATAGGTTTTAAGATTCTTACTAGTCACATATATTCTTGTGCGGTGAATAGGGGGTGTTGAGTCCAGTTCACTGAGCAAGGAGTAGGTCTTGTCTATTACATATTGGGTGTATGGAACGGTATCTGAGCGAATTTGAAACCCTTGTTTTATGCATCACCCCACCTCACCTTTCCCGTTAAGCAGCCATAGTGTGTTTTCTAAACGTGTGACTCTGTTCTGTTTTGTAATTCAGTTCAAGTGTAGCGGTTTTTACATTCCCTCTATAAGTGATAGCTTATGATAAGTGTCTTTTTCTGTGTGACTTATTTCACTTAGAATCGTCGTACCTAACTCCACTCATCTTGCTTCTACTAGCCTTATGACATTGATTTCATGTCTGAGTGATATTCCATTGTACATAAGGACCACAACTTCTTTATCCATTTTTCTCTTTCCTCGGATATTTAAGTTGTCGTGAAGTGGAGGTTCTTGTCAACAGAGCAGCCCTAAACTTTGGGGTGCCTGTGTCGTGGTGATTTTTAGTTTTCCCAATTTATACGCCCATGAGTGGACGTGCCCTATGCTCCCTAAGCTGTGTTTTTTCGATGTTTCAGGACACACCGTACACTTCTCCAGAGTGGCTGTTGGCAATTTACATCCCGCCCATCAGCGTAGCAAGGCGGCCATTTCTCCATGGCCTGTCCTGCATTTCTGGTTTTGACACTTTTTGCAGCATGACCCTTTTGACCGATGGGAAGCGAGACTTCTTTGTAGCGCTGATTTGCCTTTCCAGGTTGCTTGGTTGGCCAAAAAGGGCGTATGCGTTTTTTCCTGAATATATTCAGGAAAAAACGCATACGCCCTTTTTGGCCAAGGGCATCATTGTCGACGTTTTGCCGCTTTTCATGTGCTTTAAAGGCGATTCGAATCTACCTCCTGAAACCTGTTTCCTGCAATTCTGCCTTGCTTTCAAATCCTCTTCCTTGCCTTCCCTCAATATATTTGTGGACGAGAGTTATCATTTATAACTCAGCAGGTTTGTGAATGGCAGTGCCCCTGAGCTCCATTTTTCAACTGTCTTTTTTGGGAGATGGCCGCAAAAGCACGGGATTGCCTCAGGCCCTATTCTGGTTCCTGGCGGCAGGCTGAGCCTGTGGATAATTCTTCCTGATGGGAAAATAGAGTGACCTGTGCCAGTCCCAACACCTAGATCTAGTTTCTCATTGGTTGCCCCTCTTCCCGTTCATCCTCAGGACAAATTGCAACCTGTAGGGAACAGGAGCTTAAAGGTGCTGATTCTCCAAGTAGGGAGATTGCTAGTAAAGTAGCTGGAAAGGCGAACCCGAGCACAAGGAGATGAGAAATGAGGTGCGTATTAGAAAACTTTCAAAATCACACGGTGTACCATCTTCTGGGTTTCTCATGCATGTTTTCGATGTAGGAAGATGCCCTTGAACCTGGAGATTTGGGACCCATGGGATGGGTACCACGCAGTACTACTTTAAAGGGTCTGCGTTTGCTCACCCAACCTCACCCAAACTTTCAGCCCCAAGAGTGTCCACCCTTATGTCTCATCCAGCTGTGGGTCTAGATATGGTCAATCCAGGTTGCATCACAGCCTCCGAACGAACTTTGTAAGAATTTCTCTCTCTTTCACTGTCTTTGTTTTACGGGTTTTTAAAAGTAATTTATTTTTATAATGGGGTTTAGCTGCTTTTCACGGCTGTGTTTATGCGGCTTTACACCCACATGACTCACTTCCAGACAGATAACAATACATAGGTTTTGAGATTCTTACTAGTCACATATATTCTTGTGCGGTGAATAGGGGGTGTTGAGTCCAGTTCACTGAGCAAGGAGTAGGTCTTGTCTATTACATATTGGGTGTATGGAACGGTATCTGAGCGAATTTGAAACCCTTGTTTTATGCATCACCCCACCTCACCTTTCCCGTTAAGCAGCCATAGTGTGTTTTCTAAACGTGTGACTCTGTTCTGTTTTGTAATTCAGTTCAAGTGTATCGGTTTTTACATTCCCTCTATAAGTGATAGCTTATGGTAAGTGTCTTTTTCTGTGTGACTTATTCCACTTAGAATCATCGTACCTAAATCCACTCATCTTGCTTCTACTAGCCTTATGACATTGATTTCATGTCTGAGTGATATTCCATTGTACATAAGGACCACAACTTCTTTATCCATTTTTCTCTTTCCTGGGATATTTAAGGTGTCATGAAGTGGAGGTTCTTGTCAACAGAGCAGCCCTAAACTTTGCGTTGCCTGTGTCTTGCTGATTTTTAGTTTTCCCAATTTATACGCCCATGAGTGGACGTGCCCTATACTCCCTATGCTGTGTTTTTTCGATGTTTCAGGACACACCTTACACTTCTCCAGAGTGGCTGTTGGCAATTTACATCCCGCCCATCAGCGTAGCAAGGCTGCCATTTCTCCATGGCCTGTCCTGCATTTCTGGTTTTGACACTTTTTGCAGCATGACCCTTTTGACCGATGGGAAGCGAGACTTCTTTGTAGCGCTGATTTGCCTTTCCAGGTTGCTTGGTTGGCCAAAAAGGGCGTATGCGTTTTTTCCTGAATATATTCAGGAAAAAACGCATACGCCCTTTTTGGCCAAGGGCATCATTGTCGACGTTTTGCCGCTTTTCATGTGCTTTAAAGGCGATTCGAATCTACCTCCTGAAATCTGTTTCCTGCAATTCTGCCTTGCTTTCAAATCCTCTTCGTTGCCTTCCCTCAATATATCTGTGGATGAGAGTTATCATTTATAACTCTGCGGGTTTGTGAATTGCAGTGTCCCTGAGCTCCATTTTTCAACTCGCTTTTTTGGGAGCTGGCCGCAAAAGCGCGGGATTGCCTCAGGCCCTATTCTGCTTCTGGGCGGCAGGCTGAGCCTGTGGTTAATTCTTCTTCCCGATGGGAAAATAGAGTGACCTGTGCCTGTCCCAACACCTAGATCTAGTATCTCATTGGTTGCCCCTCTTCCCGTTCATCCTCAGGACAAATTGCAACCTGTAGGGAACAGGAGCTTAAAGGTGCTGATTCTCCAAGTAGGGAGATTGCTAGTAAAGTAGCTGGAGAGGCGAACCCGAGCACAAGGAATTGAGAAATGAGGTGCATATTAGAAAACTTTCAAAATCACACGGTGTACCATCTTCTGGGTTTCTCATGCATGTTTTCGATGTAGGAAGATGCCCTTGAACCTGGAGATTTGGGACCCATGGGATGGGTACCACGCAGTACTACTTTAAAGGGTCTGCGTTTGCTCACCCAACCTCACCCAAACTTTCAGCCCCAAGAGTGTCCACCCTTATGTCTCATCCAGCTGTGGGTCTAGATATGGTCAATCCAGGTTGCATCACAGCCTCTGAACGAATTTTGTAAGAATTTCTCTCTCTTTCAATGTCTTTGTTTTACGGGTTTTTAAAAGTAATTTATTTTTATAATGGGGTTTATCTGCTTTTCACGGCTGTGTTTATGCGGCTTTACACCCACTTGACTCACTTCCAGACAGATATCAATACATAGGTTTTGAGATTCTTACTAGTCACATATATTCTTGTGCGGTGAATAGGCGGTGTTGAGTCCAGTTCACTGAGCAAGGAGTAGGTCTTGTCTATTACATATTGGGTGTATGGAACGGTATCTGAGCGAATTTGAAACCCTTGTTTTATGCCTCACCCCACCTCACCTTTCCCGTTAAGCAGCCATAGTGTGTTTTCTAAACGTGTGACTCTGTTCTGTTTTGTAATTCAGTTCAAGTGAAGCGGTTTTTACATTCCCTCTCTAAGTGATAGCTTATGATAAGTGTCTTTTTCTGTGTGACTTATTTCACTTAGAATCGTCGTATTTAAATCCACTCATCTTGCTTCTACTAGCCTTATGACATTGATTTCATGTCTGAGTGATATTCCATTGTACATAAGGACCACAACTTCTTTATCCATTTTTCTCTTTCCTGGGATATTTAAGTTGTCGTGAAGTGGAGGTTCTTGTGAACAGAGCAGCCCTAAACTTTGGGGTGCCTCTGTCTTGCTGATTTTTAGTTTTCCCAATTTATACGCCCATGAGTGGACGTGACCTATTCTCTCTAAGCTGTGTTTTTTCGATGTTTCAGGACACACCGTACACTTCTCCAGAGTGGCTGTTGGCAATTTACATCCCGCCCATCAGCGTAGCAAGGCTGCCATTTCTCCATGGCCTGTCCTGCATTTCTGGTTTTGACACTTTTTGCAGCATGACCCTTTTGACCGATGGGAAGCGAGACTTCTTTGTAGCGCTGATTTGCCTTTCCATGTTGCTTGGTTGGCCAAAAAGGGCGTATGCGTTTTTTCCTGAATATATTCAGGAAAAAACGCATACGCCCTTTTTGGCCAAGGGCATCATTGTCGACGTTTTGCCGCTTTTCATGTGCTTTAAAGGCGATTCGAATCTACCTCCTGAAATCTGTTTCCTGCAATTCTGCCTTGCTTTCAAATCCTCTTCGTTGCCTTCCCTCAATATATCTGTGGATGAGAGTTATCATTTATAACTCTGCGGGTTTATGAATTGCAGTGTCCCTGAGCTCCATTTTTCAACTCGCTTTTTTGGGAGCTGGCCACAAAAGCGCGGGATTGCCTCAGGCCCTATTCTGCTTCTGGGCGGCAGGCTGAGCCTGTGGTTAATTCTTCTTCCTGATAGGAAAATAGAGTGACCTGTGCCTGTCCCAACACCTAGATCTAGTCTCTCATTGGTTGCCCCTCTTCCCGTTCATCCTCAGGACAAATTGCAACCTGTAGGGAACAGGAGCTTAAAGGTGCTGATTCTCGAAGTAGGGAGATTGCTAGTAAAGTAGCTGTAAAGGCGAACCCGAGCACAAGGAGATGAGAAATGAGGTGCGTATTAGAAAACTTTCAAAATCACACGGTGTACCATCTTCTGGGTTTCTCATGCATGTTTTCGATGTAGGAAGATGCCCTTGAACCTGGAGATTTGGGACCCATGGGATGGGTACCAGGCAGTATTACTTTAAAGGGTCTGCGTTTGCTCACCCAACCTCACCCAACCTTTCAGCCCCAAGAGTGTCCACCCTTATGTCTCATCCAGCTGTGGGTCTAGATATGGTCAATCCAGGTTGCATCACAGCCTCTGAACGAATTTTGTAAGAATTTCTCTGTCTTTCACTGTCTTTGTTTTACGGGTTTTTAAAAGAAATTTATTTTTATAATGGGGTTTAGCTGCTTTTCACGGCTGTGTTTATGCGGCTTTACACCCACTTGACTCACTTCCAGACAGATATCAATACATAGGTTTTAAGATTCTTACTAGTCACATATATTCTTGTGCGGTGAATAGGGGGTGTTGAGTCCAGTTCACTGAGCAAGGAGTAGGTCTTGTCTATTACATATTGGGTGTATGGAACGGTATCTGAGCGAATTTGAAACCCTTGTTTTATGCATCACCCCACCTCACCTTTCCCGTTAAGCAGCCATAGTGTGTTTTCTAAACGTGTGACTCTGTTCTGTTTTGTAATTCAGTTCAAGTGTAGCGGTTTTTACATTCCCTCTCTAAGTGATAGCTGATGATAAGTGTCTTTTTCTGTGTGACTTATTTCACTTAGAATCATCGTACCTGAATCCACTCATCTTGTTTCTACTAGCCTTATGACATTGATTTCATGTCTGAGTGATATTCCATTGTACATAAGGACCACAAATTCTTTATCCATTTTTCTCTTTCCTGGGATATTTAAGGTGTCATGAAGTGGAGGTTCTTGTAAACAGAGCAGCCCTAAAATTTGGGGTGCCTGTGTCTTGCTGATTTTTAGTTTTCCCAATTTATACGCCCATGAGTGGACGTGCCCTATGCTCCCTAAGCTGTGTGTTTTCGATGTTTCAGGACACACCGTACACTTCTCCAGATTGGCTGTTGGCAATTTACATCCCGCCCATCAGCGTAGCAAGGCTGCCATTTCTCCATGGCCTATCCTGCATTTCTGGTTTTGACACTTTTTGCAGCATGACCCTTTTGACCGATGGGAAGTGAGACTACTTTGTAGCGCTGATTTGCCTTTCCAGGTTGCTTGGTTGGCCAAAAAGGGCGTATACGTTTTTTCCTGAATATATTCAGGAAAAAACGCATACGCCCTTTTTGGCCAAGGGCATCATTGTCGACGTTTTGCCGCTTTTCATGTGCTTTAAAGGCGATTCGAATCTACCTCCTGAAATCTGGTTCCTGCAATTCTGCCTTGCTTTCAAATCCGCTTCGTTGCCTTCCCTCAATATATCTGTGGATGAGAGTTATCATTTATAACTCTGCGGGTTTGTGAATTGCAGTGTCCCTGAGCTCCATTTTTCAACTCGCTTTTTTGGGAGCTGGCCGCAAAAGCGCGGGATTGCCTCAGGCCCTATTCTGCTTCTGGGCGGCAGGCTGAGCCTGTGGTTAATTCTTCTTCCTGATGGGAAAATAGAGTGACGTGTGCCTGTCCCAAAACCTAGATCTAGTCTCTCATTGGTTGCCCCTCTTCACGTTCATCCTCAGGACAAATTGCAACCTGTAGGGAACAGGAGCTTAAAGGTGCTGATTCTCCAAGTAGGGAGATTGCTAGTAAAGTAGCTGGAAAGGCGAACCCGAGCACAAGGAGATGAGAAATGAGGTGCGTCTTAGAAACCTTTCAAAATCACACGGTGTACCATCTTCTGGGTTTCTCATGCATGTTTTCGATGTAGGAAGATGCCCTTGAACCTGGAGATTTGGGACCCATGGGATGGGTACCACGCAGTATTACTTTCAAGGGTCTGCGTTTGCTCACCCAACCTCACCCAACCTTTCAGTCCCAAGAGTGTCCACCCTTATGTCTCATCCAGCTGTGGGTCTAGATATGGTCAATCCAGGTTGCATCACAGCCTCTGAACGAATTGTGTAAGAATTTCTCTCTCTTTCACTGTCTTTGTTTTACGGGTTTTTAAAAGTAATTTATTTTTATAATGGGGTTTAGCTGCTTTTCACGGCTGTGTTTATGCGGCTTTACACCCACTTGACTCACTTCCAGACAGATATCAATACATAGGTTTTAAGATTCTTACTAGTCACATATATTCTTGTGCGGTGAATAGGGGGTGTTGAGTCCAGTTCACTGAGCAAGGAGTAGGTCTTGTCTATTACATATTGGGTGTACGGAACGGTATCTGAGCGAATTTGAAACCCTTGTTTTATGCCTCACCCTACCTCACCTTTCCCGTTAAGCAGCCATAGTGTGTTTTCTAAACGTGTGACTCTGTGCTGTTTTGTAATTTAGTTCAAGTGTAGCGGTTTTTACATTCCCTCTCTAAGTGATAGCTTATGATAAGTGTCTTTTTCTGTGTGACTTATTTCACTTAGGATCGTCGTACCTAAATCCACTCATCTTGCTTCTACTAGCCTTATGACATTGATTTCATGTCTGAGTGATATTCCATTGTACATAAGGACCACAACTTCTTTATCCATTTTTCTCTTTCCTGGGATATTTAAGGTGTCATGAAGTGGAGGTTCTTGTCAAGAGAGCAGCCCTAAACTTTGGGGTGCCTGTGTCTTGCTGATTTTTAGTTTTCCCAATTTATACGCCCATGAGTGGACGTGCCCTATACTCCCTAAGCTGTGTTTTTTCGATGTTTCAGGACACACCGTATACTTCTCCAGAGTGGCTGTTGGCAATTAACATCCCGCCCATCAGCGTAGCAAGGCTGCCATTTCTCCATGGCCTGTCCTGCATTTCTGGTTTTGACACTTTTTGCAGCATGACCCTTTTGACCGATGGGAAGCGAGACTTCTTTGTAGCGTTGATTTGCCTTTCCAGGTTTCTTGGTTGGCCAAAAAGGGCGTATGCGTTTTTTCCTGAATATATTCAGGAAAAAACGCATACGCCCTTTTTGGCCAAGGGCATCATTGTCGACGTTTTGCCGCTTTTCATGTGCTTTAAAGGCGATTCGAATCTACCCCCTGAAATCTGTTTCCTGCAATTCTGCCTTGCTTTCAAATCCTCTTCGTTGCCTTCCCTCAATATATCTGTGGATGAGAGTTATCATTTATAACTCTGCGGGTTGGTGAATTGCAGTGTCCCTGAGCTTCATTTTTCAACTCGCTTTTTCGGGAGCTGGCCGCAAAAGCGCGGGATTGCCTCAGGCCCTATTCTGCTTCTGGGTGGCAGGCTGAGCCTGTGGTTAATTCTTCTTCCTGATGGGAAAATAGAGTGACCTGTGCCTGTCCCAACACCTAGATCTAGTCTCTCATTGGTTGCCCCTCTTCCCGTTCATCCTCAGGACAAATTGCAACCTGTAGGGAACAGGAGCTTAAAGGTGCTGATTCTCCAATTAGGGAGATTGCTAGTAAAGTAGCTGGAAAGGCGAACCCGAGCACAAGGAGATGAGAAATGAGGTGCGTATTAGAAACCTTTCAAAATCACACGGTGTACCATCTTCTGGGTTTCTCATGCATGTTTTCGATGTAGGAAGATGCCCTTGAACCTGGAGATTGGGGACCCATGGGATGGGTACCAGGCAGTATTACTTTACAGGGTCTGCGTTTGCTCACCCAACCTCACCCAACCTTTCAGCCCCAAGAGTGTCCACCCTTATGTCTCATCCAGCTGTGGGTCTAGATATGGTCAATCCAGGTTGCATCACAGCCTCTGAACGAATTGTGTAAGAATTTCTCTCTCTTTCACTGTCTTTGTTTTACGGGTTTTTAAAAGTAATTTATTTTTATAATGGGGTTTATCTGCTTTTCACGGCTGTGTTTACGCGGCTTTACACCCACTTGACTCACTTCCAGACAGATATCAATGCATAGGTTTTAAGATTCTTACTAGTCACATATATTCTTGTGCGGTGAATAGGGGGTGTTGAGTCCAGTTCACTGAGCAAGGAGTAGGTCATGTCTATTACATATTGGGTGTATGGAACGGTATCTGAGCGAATTTGAAACCCTTGTTTTATGCATCACCCCACCTCACCTTTCCCGTTAAGCAGCCATAGTGTGTTTTCTAAACGTGTGACTCTGTTCTGTTTTGTAATTCAGTTAAAGTGTAGCGGTTTTTACATTCCCTCTCTAAGTGATAGCTTATGATAAGTGTCTTTTTCTGTGTGACTTATTTCACTTAGAATCGTCGTACCTAAATCCACTCATCTTGCTTCTACTAGCCTTATGACATTGATTTCATGTCTGAGTGATATTCCATTGTACATAAGGACCACAACTTCTTTATCCATTTTTCTCTTTCCTGGGATATTTAAGTTGTCGTGAAGTGGAGGTTCTTGTCAACAGAGCAGCCCTAAACTTTGGGGTGCCTGTGTCGTGCTGATTTTTAGTTTTCCCAATTTATACGCCCATGAGTGGACGTGCCCTATGCTCCCTAAGCTGTGTTTTTTCGATGTTTCAGGACACACCGTACACTTCTCCAGAGTGGCTGTTGGCAATTTACATCCCGCCCATCAGCGTAGCAAGGCTGCCATTTCTCCATGGCCTGTCCTGCATTTCTGGTTTTGACACTTTTTGCAGCATGACCCTTTTGACCGATGGGAAGCGAGACTTCTTTGTAGCGCTGATTTGCCTTTCCAGGTTGCTTGGTTGGCCAAAAAGGGCGTATGCGTTTTTTCCTGAATATATTCAGGAAAAAACGCATACGCCCTTTTTGGCCAAGGGCATCATTGTCGACGTTTTGCCGCTTTTCATGTGCTTTAAAGGCGATTCGAATCTACCTCCTGAAACCTGTTTCCTGCAATTCTGCCTTGCTTTCAAATCCTCTTCGTTGCCTTCCCTCAATATATCTGTGGATGAGAGTTATCATTTATAACTCTGCGGGTTTGTGAATTGCAGTGTCCCTGAGCTCCATTTTTCAACTCGCTTTTTTGGGAGCTGGCCGCAAAAGCGCGTGATTGCCTCAGGCCCTATTCTGCTTCTGGGCGGCAGGCTGAGCCTGTGGTTAATTCTTCTTCCTGATGGGAAAATAGAGTGACCTGTGCCTGTCCCAACACCTAGATCTAGTCTCTCATTGGTTGCCCCTCTTCCCGTCCATCCTCAGGACAAATTGCAACCTGTAGGGTACAGGAGCTTAAAGGTGCTGTTTCTCCAAGTAGGGAGATTGCTAGTAAAGTAGCTGGAAAGGCGAACCCGAGCACAAGGAGATGAGAAATGAGGTGCGTATTAGAAAACTTTCAAAATCACACGGTGTACCATCTTCTGGGTTTCTCATGCATGTTTTCGATGTAGGAAGATGCCCTTGAACCTGGAGATTTGGGACCCATGGGATGGGTACCACGCAGTGTTACTTTAACGGGTCTGCGTTTGCTCACCCAACCTCACCCAAACTTTCAGCCCCAAGAGTGTCCACCCTTATGTCTCATCCAGCTGTGGGTCTAGATATGGTCAATCCAGGTTGCATCACAGCCTCTGAACGAATTTTGTAAGAATTTCTCTCTCTTTCAATGTCTTTGTTTTACGGGTTTTTAAAAGTAATTTATTTTTATAATGGGGTTTATCTGCTTTTCACGGCTGTGTTTATGCGGCTTTACACCCACTTGACTCACTTCCAGACAGATATCAATACATAGGTTTTGAGATTCTTACTAGTCACATATATTCTTGTGCGGTGAATAGGCGGTGTTGAGTCCAGTTCACTGAGCAAGGAGTAGGTCTTGTCTATTACATATTGGGTGTATGGAACGGTATCTGAGCGAATTTGAAACCCTTGTTTTATGCATCACCCCACCTCACCTTTCCCGTTAAGCAGCCATAGTGTGTTTTCTAAACGTGTGACTCTGTTCTGTTTTGTAATTCAGTTCAAGTGTAGCGGTTTTTACATTCCCTCTCTAAGTGATAGCTTATGATAAGTGTCTTTTTCTGTGTGACTTATTTCACTTAGAATCGTCGTATCTAAATCCACTCATCTTGCTTCTACTAGCCTTATGACATTGATTTCATGTCTGAGTGATATTCCATTGTACATAAGGACCACAACTTCTTTATCCATTTTTCTCTTTCCTGGGATATTTAAGTTGTCGTGAAGTGGAGGTTCTTGTCAACAGAGCAGCCCTAAACTTTGGGGTGCCTGTGTCTTGCTGATTTTTAGTTTTCCCAATTTATACGCCCATGAGTGGACGTGACCTATGCTCCCTAAGCTGTGTTTTTTCGATGTTTCAGGACACACCGTACACTTCTCCAGAGTGGCTGTTGGCAATTTACATCCCGCCCATCAGCGTAGCAAGGCTGCCATTTCTCCATGGCCTGTCCTGCATTTCTGGTTTTGACACTTTTTGCAGCATGACCCTTTTGACCGATGGGAAGCGAGACTTCTTTGTAGCGCTGATTTGCCTTTCCAGGTTGCTTGGTTGGCCAAAAAGGGCGTATGCGTTTTTTCCTGAATATATTCAGGAAAAAACGCATACGCCCTTTTTGGCCAAGGGCATCATTGTCGACGTTTTGCCGCTTTTCATGTGCTTTAAAGGCGATTCGAATCTACCTCCTGAAATCTGTTTCCTGCAATTCTGCCTTGCTTTCAAATCCTCTTCGTTGCCTTCCCTGAATATATCTGTGGATGAGAGTTATCATTTATAACTCTGCGGGTTTATGAATTGCAGTGTCCCTGAGCTCCATTTTTCAACTCGCTTTTTTGGGAGCTGGCCGCAAAAGCGCGGGATTGCCTCAGGCCCTATTCTGCTTCTGGGCGGCAGGCTGAGCCTGTGGTTAATTCTTCTTCCTGATGGGAAAATAGAGTGACCTGTGCCTGTCCCAACACCTAGATCTAGTCTCTCATTGGTTGCCCCTCTTCCCGTTCATCCTCAGGACAAATTGCAACCTGTAGGGAAAGGAGCTTAAAGGTGCTGTTTCTCCAAGTAGGGAGATTGCTAGTAAAGTAGCTGGAAAGGCGAACCCGAGCACAAGGAGATGAGAAATGAGGTGCGTATTAGAAAACTTTCAAAATCACACGGTGTACCATCTTCTGGGTTTCTCATGCATGTTTTCGATGTAGGAAGATGCCCTTGAACCTGGAGATTTGGGACCCATGGGATGGGTACCAGGCAGTATTACTTTAAAGGGTCTGCGTTTGCTCACCCAACCTCACCCAACATTTCAGCCCCAAGAGTGTCCACCCTTATGTCTCATCCAGCTGTGGGTCTAGATATGGTCAATCCAGGTTGCATCACAGCCTCTGAAAGAATTTTGTAAGAATTTCTCTCTCTTTCATTGTCTTTGTTTTACGGGTTTTTAAAAGTAATTTATTTTTATAATGGGGTTTAGCTGCTTTTCACGGCTGTGTTTATGCGGCTTTACACCCACTTGACTCACTTCCAGACAGATATCAATACATAGGTTTTAAGATTCTTACTAGTCACATATATTCTTGTGCGGTGAATAGGGGGTGTTGAGTCCAGTTCACTGAGCAAGGAGTAGGTCTTGTCTATTACATATTGGGTGTATGGAACGGTATCTGAGCGAATTTGAAACCCTTGTTTTATGCATCACCCCACCTCACCTTTCCCGTTAAGCAGCCATAGTGTGTTTTCTAAACGTGTGACTCTGTTCTGTTTTGTAATTCAGTTCAAGTGTAGCGGTTTTTACATTCCCTCTATAAGTGATAGCTTATGATAAGTGTCTTTTTCTGTGTGACTTATTTCACTTAGAATCGTCGTACCTAACTCCACTCATCTTGCTTCTACTAGCCTTATGACATTGATTTCATGTCTGAGTGATATTCCATTGTACATAAGGACCACAACTTCTTTATCCATTTTTCTCTTTCCTCGGATATTTAAGTTGTCGTGAAGTGGAGGTTCTTGTCAACAGAGCAGCCCTAAACTTTGGGGTGCCTGTGTCGTGGTGATTTTTAGTTTTCCCAATTTATACGCCCATGAGTGGACGTGCCCTATGCTCCCTAAGCTGTGTTTTTTCGATGTTTCAGGACACACCGTACACTTCTCCAGAGTGGCTGTTGGCAATTTACATCCCGCCCATCAGCGTAGCAAGGCTGCCATTTCTCCATGGCCTGTCCTGCATTTCTGGTTTTGACACTTTTTGCAGCATGACCCTTTTGACCGATGGGAAGCGAGACTTCTTTGTAGCGCTGATTTGCCTTTCCAGGTTGCTTGGTTGGCCAAAAAGGGCGTATGCGTTTTTTCCTGAATATATTCAGGAAAAAACGCATACGCCCTTTTTGGCCAAGGGCATCATTGTCGACGTTTTGCCGCTTTTCATGTGCTTTAAAGGCGATTCGAATCTACCTCCTGAAACCTGTTTCCTGCAATTCTGCCTTGCTTTCAAATCCTCTTCCTTGCCTTCCCTCAATATATTTGTGGACGAGAGTTATCATTTATAACTCAGCAGGTTTGTGAATGGCAGTGCCCCTGAGCTCCATTTTTCAACTGTCTTTTTTGGGAGATGGCCGCAAAAGCACGGGATTGCCTCAGGCCCTATTCTGGTTCCTGGCGGCAGGCTGAGCCTGTGGATAATTCTTCTTCCTGATGGGAAAATAGAGTGACCTGTGCCTGTCCCAACACCTAGATCTAGTTTCTCATTGGTTGCCCCTCTTCCCGTTCATCCTCAGGACAAATTGCAACCTGTAGGGAACAGGAGCTTAAAGGTGCTGATTCTCCAAGTAGGGAGATTGCTAGTAAAGTAGCTGGAAAGGCGAACCCGAGCACAAGGAGATGAGAAATGAGGTGCGTATTAGAAAACTTTCAAAATCACACGGTGTACCATCTTCTGGGTTTCTCATGCATGTTTTCGATGTAGGAAGATGCCCTTGAACCTGGAGATTTGGGACCCATGGGATGGGTACCACGCAGTATTACTTTAAAGGGTCTGCGTTTGCTCACCCAACCTCACCCAAACTTTCAGCCCCAAGAGTGTCCACCCTTATGTCTCATCCAGCTGTGGGTCTAGATATGGTCAATCCAGGTTGCATCACAGCCTCCGAACGAACTTTGTAAGAATTTCTCTCTCTTTCACTGTCTTTGTTTTACGGGTTTTTAAAAGTAATTTATTTTTATAATGGGGTTTAGCTGCTTTTCACGGCTGTGTTTATGCGGCTTTACACCCACATGACTCACTTCCAGACAGATAACAATACATAGGTTTTGAGATTCTTACTAGTCACATATATTCTTGTGCGGTGAATAGGGGGTGTTGAGTCCAGTTCACTGAGCAAGGAGTAGGTCTTGTCTATTACATATTGGGTGTATGGAACGGTATCTGAGCGAATTTGAAACCCTTGTTTTATGCATCACCCCACCTCACCTTTCCCGTTAAGCAGCCATAGTGTGTTTTCTAAACGTGTGACTCTGTTCTGTTTTGTAATTCAGTTCAAGTGTATCGGTTTTTACATTCCCTCTATAAGTGATAGCTTATGGTAAGTGTCTTTTTCTGTGTGACTTATTCCACTTAGAATCATCGTACCTAAATCCACTCATCTTGCTTCTACTAGCCTTATGACATTGATTTCATGTCTGAGTGATATTCCATTGTACATAAGGACCACAACTTCTTTATCCATTTTTCTCTTTCCTGGGATATTTAAGGTGTCATGAAGTGGAGGTTCTTGTCAACAGAGCAGCCCTAAACTTTGCGTTGCCTGTGTCTTGCTGATTTTTAGTTTTCCCAATTTATACGCCCATGAGTGGACGTGCCCTATACTCCCTATGCTGTGTTTTTTCGATGTTTCAGGACACACCTTACACTTCTCCAGAGTGGCTGTTGGCAATTTACATCCCGCCCATCAGCGTAGCAAGGCTGCCATTTCTCCATGGCCTGTCCTGCATTTCTGGTTTTGACACTTTTTGCAGCATGACCCTTTTGACCGATGGGAAGCGAGACTTCTTTGTAGCGCTGATTTGCCTTTCCAGGTTGCTTGGTTGGCCAAAAAGGGCGTATGCGTTTTTTCCTGAATATATTCAGGAAAAAACGCATACGCCCTTTTTGGCCAAGGGCATCATTGTCGACGTTTTGCCGCTTTTCATGTGCTTTAAAGGCGATTCGAATCTACCTCCTGAAATCTGTTTCCTGCAATTCTGCCTTGCTTTCAAATCCTCTTCGTTGCCTTCCCTCAATATATCTGTGGATGAGAGTTATCATTTATAACTCTGCGGGTTTGTGAATTGCAGTGTCCCTGAGCTCCATTTTTCAACTCGCTTTTTTGGCAGCTGGCCGCAAAAGCGCGGGATTGCCTCAGGCCCTATTCTGCTTCTGGGCGGCAGGCTGAGCCTGTGGTTAATTCTTCTTCCCGATGGGAAAATAGAGTGACCTGTGCCTGTCCCAACACCTAGATCTTGTATCTCATTGGTTGCCCCTCTTCCCGTTCATCCTCAGGACAAATTGCAACCTGTAGGGAACAGGAGCTTAAAGGTGCTGATTCTCCAAGTAGGGAGATTGCTAGTAAAGTAGCTGGAAAGGCGAACCCGAGCATAAGGAATTGAGAAATGAGGTGCATATTAGAAAACTTTCAAAATCACACGGTGTACCATCTTCTGGGTTTCTCATGCATGTTTTCGATGTAGGAAGATGCCCTTGAACCTGGAGATTTGGGACCCATGGGATGGGTACCACGCAGTACTACTTTAAAGGGTCTGCGTTTGCTCACCCAACCTCACCCAAACTTTCAGCCCCAAGAGTGTCCACCCTTATGTCTCATCCAGCTGTGGGTCTAGATATGGTCAATCCAGGTTGCATCACAGCCTCCGAACGAACTTTGTAAGAATTTCTCTCTCTTTCAATGTCTTTGTTTTACGGGTTTTTAAAAGTAATTTATTTTTATAATGGGGTTTATCTGCTTTTCACGGCTGTGTTTATGCGGCTTTACACCCACTTGACTCACTTCCAGACAGATATCAATACATAGGTTTTGAGATTCTTACTAGTCACATATAATCTTGTGCGGTGAATAGGCGGTGTTGAGTCCAGTTCACTGAGCAAGGAGTAGGTCTTGTCTATTACATATTGGGTGTATGGAACGGTATCTGAGCGAATTTGAAACCCTTGTTTTATGCCTCACCCCACCTCACCTTTCCCGTTAAGCAGCCATAGTGTGTTTTCTAAACGTGTGACTCTGTTCTGTTTTGTAATTCAGTTCAAGTGAAGCGGTTTTTACATTCCCTCTCTAAGTGATAGCTTATGATAAGTGTCTTTTTCTGTGTGACTTATTTCACTTAGAATCGTCGTATTTAAATCCACTCATCTTGCTTCTACTAGCCTTATGACATTGATTTCATGTCTGAGTGATATTCCATTGTACATAAGGACCACAACTTCTTTATCCATTTTTCTCTTTCCTGGGATATTTAAGTTGTCGTGAAGTGGAGGTTCTTGTGAACAGAGCAGCCCTAAACTTTGGGGTGCCTGTGTCTTGCTGATTTTTAGTTTTCCCAATTTATACGCCCATGAGTGGACGTGACCTATTCTCCCTAAGCTGTGTTTTTTCGATGTTTCAGGACACACCGTACACTTCTCCAGAGTGGCTGTTGGCAATTTACATCCCGCCCATCAGCGTAGCAAGGCTGCCATTTCTCCATGGCCTGTCCTGCATTTCTGGTTTTGACACTTTTTGCAGCATGACCCTTTTGACCGATGGGAAGCGAGACTTCTTTGTAGCGCTGATTTGCCTTTCCAGGTTGCTTGGTTGGCCAAAAAGGGCGTATGCGTTTTTTCCTGAATATATTCAGGAAAAAACGCATACGCCCTTTTTGGCCAAGGGCATCATTGTCGACGTTTTCCCGCTTTTCATGTGCTTTAAAGGCGATTCGAATCTACCTCCTGAAATCTGTTTCCTGCAATTCTGCCTTGCTTTCAAATCCTCTTCGTTGCCTTCCCTGAATATATCTGTGGATGAGAATTATCATTTATAACTCTGCGGGTTTATGAATTGCAGTGTCCCTGAGCTCCATTTTTCAACTCGCTTTTTTGGGAGCTGGCCACAAAAGCGCGGGATTGCCTCAGGCCCTATTCTGCTTCTGGGCGGCAGGCTGAGCCTGTGGTTAATTCTTCTTCCTGATAGGAAAATAGAGTGACCTGTGCCTGTCCCAACACCTAGATCTAGTCTCTCATTGGTTGCCCCTCTTCCCGTTCATCCTCAGGACAAATTGCAACCTGTAGGGAACAGGAGCTTAAAGGTGCTGATTCTCCAAGTAGGGAGATTGCTAGTAAAGTAGCTGTAAAGGCGAACCCGAGCACAAGGAGATGAGAAATGAGGTGCGTATTAGAAAACTTTCAAAATCACACGGTGTACCATCTTCTGGGTTTCTCATGCATGTTTTCGATGTAGGAAGATGCCCTTGAACCTGGAGATTTGGGACCCATGGGATGGGTACAACGCAGTATTACTTTAAAGGGTCTGCGTTTGCTCACCCAACCTCACCCAACCTTTCAGCCCCAAGAGTGTCCACCCTTATGTCTCATCCAGCTGTGGGTCTAGATATGGTCAATCCAGGTTGCATCACAGCCTCTGAACGAATTTTGTAAGAATTTCTCTGTCTTTCACTGTCTTTGTTTTACGGGTTTTTAAAAGAAATTTATTTTTATAATGGGGTTTAGCTGCTTTTCACGGCTGTGTTTATGCGGCTTTACACCCACTTGACTCACTTCCAGACAGATATCAATACATAGGTTTTAAGATTCTTACTAGTCACATATATTCTTGTGCGGTGAATAGGGGGTGTTGAGTCCAGTTCACTGAGCAAGGAGTAGGTCCTGTCTATTACATATTGGGTGTATGGAACGGTATCTGAGCGAATTTGAAACCCTTGTTTTATGCATCACCCCACCTCACCTTTCCCGTTAAGCAGCCATAGTGTGTTTTCAAAACGTGTGACTCTGTTCTGTTTTGTAATTCAGTTCAAGTGTAGCGGTTTTTACATTCCCTCTCTAAGTGATAGCTGATGATAAGTGTCTTTTTCTGTGTGACTTATTTCACTTAGAATCATCGTACCTGAATCCACTCATCTTGTTTCTACTAGCCTTATGACATTGATTTCATGTCTGAGTGATATTCCATTGTACAAAAGGACCACAAATTCTTTATCCATTTTTCTCTTTCCTGGGATATTTAAGGTGTCATGAAGTGGAGGTTCTTGTCAACAGAGCAGCCCTAAAATTTGGGGTGCCTGTGTCTTGCTGATTTTTAGTTTTCCCAATTTATACGCCCATGAGTGGACGTGCCCTATGCTCCCTAAGCTGTGTGTTTTCGATGTTTCAGGACACACCGTACACTTCTCCAGATTGGCTGTTGGCAATTTACATCCCGCCCATCAGCATAGCAAGGCTGCCATTTCTCCATGGCCTATCCTGCATTTCTGGTTTTGACACTTTTTGCAGCATGACCCTTTTGACCGATGGGAAGCGAGACTACTTTGTAGCGCTGATTTGCCTTTCCAGGTTGCTTGGTTGGCCAAAAAGGGCGTATACGTTTTTTCCTGAATATATTCAGGAAAAAACGCATACGCCCTTTTTGGCCAAGGGCATCATTGTCGACGTTTTGCCGCTTTTCATGTGCTTTAAAGGCGATTCGAATCTACCTCCTGAAATCTGGTTCCTGCAATTCTGCCTTGCTTTCAAATCCTCTTCGTTGCCTTCCCTCAATATATCTGTGGATGAGAGTTATCATTTATAACTCTGCGGGTTTGTGAATTGCAGTGTCCCTGAGCTCCATTTTTCAACTCGCTTTTTTGGGAGCTGGCCGCAAAAGCGCGGGATTGCCTCAGGCCCTATTCTGCTTCTGGGCGGCAGGCTGAGCCTGTGGTTAATTCTTCTTCCTGATGGGAAAATAGAGTGACGTGTGCCTGTCCCAAAACCTAGATCTAGTCTCTCATTGGTTGCCCCTCTTCCCGTTCATCCTCAGGACAAATTGCAACCTGTAGGGAACAGGAGCTTAAAGGTGCTGATTCTCCAAGTAGGGAGATTGCTAGTAAAGTAGCTGGAAAGGCGAACCCGAGCACAAGGAGATGAGAAATGAGGTGCGTATTAGAAACCTTTCAAAATCACACGGTGTACCATCTTCTGGGTTTCTCATGCATGTTTTCAATGTAGGAAGATGCCCTTGAACCTGGAGATTTGGGACCCATGGGATGGGTACCACGCAGTATTACTTTCAAGGGTCTGCGTTTGCTCACCCAACCTCACCCAACCTTTCAGTCCCAAGAGTGTCCACCCTTATGTCTCATCCAGCTGTGGGTCTAGATATGGTCAATCCAGGTTGCATCACAGCCTCTGAACGAATTGTGTAAGAATTTCTCTCTCTTTCACTGTCTTTGTTTTACGGGTTTTTAAAAGTAATTTATTTTTATAATGGGGTTTAGCTGCTTTTCACGGCTGTGTTTATGCGGCTTTACACCCACTTGACTCACTTCCAGACAGATATCAATACATAGGTTTTAAGATTCTTACTAGTCACATATATTCTTGTGCGGTGAATAGGGGGTGTTGAGTCCAGTTCACTGAGCAAGGAGTAGGTCTTGTCTATTACATATTGGGTGTACGGAACGGTATCTGAGCGAATTTGAAACCCTTGTTTTATGCCTCACCCTACCTCACCTTTCCCGTTAAGCAGCCATAGTGTGTTTTCTAAACGTGTGACTCTGTGCTGTTTTGTAATTCAGTTCAAGTGTAGCGGTTTTTACATTCCCTCTCTAAGTGATAGCTTATGATAAGTGTCATTATCTGTGTGACTTATTTCACTTAGGATCGTCGTACCTAAATCCACTCATCTTGCTTCTACTAGCCTTATGACATTGATTTCATGTCTGAGTGATATTCCATTGTACATAAGGACCACAACTTCTTTATCCATTTTTCTCTTTCCTGGGATATTTAAGGTGTCATGAAGTGGAGGTTCTTGTCAAGAGAGCAGCCCTAAACTTTGGGGTGCCTGTGTCTTGCTGATTTTTAGTTTTCCCAATTTATACGCCCATGAGTGGACGTGCCCTATACTCCCTAAGCTGTGTTTTTTCGATGTTTCAGGACACACCGTATACTTCTCCAGAGTGGCTGTTGGCAATTAACATCCCGCCCATCAGCGTAGCAAGGCTGCCATTTCTCCATGGCCTGTCCTGCATTTCTGGTTTTGACACTTTTTGCAGCATGACCCTTTTGACCGATGGGAAGCGAGACTTCTTTGTAGCGTTGATTTGCCTTTCCAGGTTTCTTGGTTGGCCAAAAAGGGCGTATGCGTTTTTTCCTGAATATATTCAGAAAAAAACGCATACGCCCTTTTTGGCCAAGGGCATCATTGTCGACGTTTTGCCGCTTTTCATGTGCTTTAAAGGCGATTCGAATCTACCCCCTGAAATCTGTTTCCTGCAATTCTGCCTTGCTTTCAAATCCTCTTCGTTGCCTTCCCTCAATATATCTGTGGATGAGAGTTATCATTTATAACTCTGCGGGTTGGTGAATTGCAGTGTCCCTGAGCTTCATTTTTCAACTCGCTTTTTCGGGAGCTGGCCGCAAAAGCGCGGGATTGCCTCAGGCCCTATTCTGCTTCTGGGTGGCAGGCTGAGCCTGTGGTTAATTCTTCTTCCTGATGGGAAAATAGAGTGACCTGTGCCTGTCCCAACACCTAGATCTAGTCTCTCATTGGTTGCCCCTCTTCCCGTTCATCCTCAGGACAAATTGCAACCTGTAGGGAACAGGAGCTTAAAGGTGCTGATTCTCCAATTAGGGAGATTGCTAGTAAAGTAGCTGGAAAGGCGAACCCGAGCACAAGGAGATGAGAAATGAGGTGCGTATTAGAAACCTTTCAAAATCACACGGTGTACCATCTTCTGGGTTTCTCATGCATGTTTTCGATGTAGGAAGATGCCCTTGAACCTGGAGATTGGGGACCCATGGGATGGGTACCAGGCAGTATTACTTTACAGGGTCTGCGTTTGCTCACCCAACCTCACCCAACCTTTCAGCCCCAAGAGTGTCCACCCTTATGTCTCATCCAGCTGTGGGTCTAGATATGGTCAATCCAGGTTGCATCACAGCCTCTGAACGAATTGTGTAAGAATTTCTCTCTCTTTCACTGTCTTTGTTTTACGGGTTTTTAAAAGTAATTTATTTTTATAATGGGGTTTATCTGCTTTTCACGGCTGTGTTTACGCGGCTTTACACCCACTTGACTCACTTCCAGACAGATATCAATGCATAGGTTTTAAGATTCTTACTAGTCACATATATTCTTGTGCGGTGAATAGGGGGTGTTGAGTCCAGTTCACTGAGCAAGGAGTAGGTCATGTCTATTACATATTGGGTGTATGGAACGGTATCTGAGCGAATTTGAAACCCTTGTTTTATGCATCACCCCACCTCACCTTTCCCGTTAAGCAGCCATAGTGTGTTTTCTAAACGTGTGACTCTGTTCTGTTTTGTAATTCAGTTAAAGTGTAGCGGTTTTTACATTCCCTCTCTAAGTGATAGCTTATGATAAGTGTCTTTTTCTGTGTGACTTATTTCACTTAGAATCGTCGTACCTAAACCCACTCATCTTGCTTCTACTAGCCTTATGACATTGATTTCATGTCTGAGTGATATTCCATTGTACATAAGGACCACAACTTCTTTATCCATTTTTCTCTTTCCTGGGATATTTAAGTTGTCGTGAAGGGGAGGTTCTTGTCAACAGAGCAGCCGTAAACTTTGGGGTGCCTGTGTCTTGCTGATTTTTAGTTTTCCCAATTTATACGCCCATGAGTGGACGTGCCCTATGCTCCCTAAGCTGTGTTTTTTCGATGTTTCAGGACACACCGTACACTTCTCCAGAGTGGCTGTTGGCAATTTACATCCCGCCCATCAGCGTAGCAAGGCTGCCATTTCTCCATGGCCTGTCCTGCATTTCTGGTTTTGACACTTTTTGCAGCATGACCCTTTTGACCGATGGGAAACGAGACTTCTTTGTAGCGCTGATTTGCCTTTCCAGGTTGCTTGGTTGGCCAAAAAGGGCGTATGCGTTTTTTCCTGAATATATTCAGGAAAAAACGCATACGCCCTTTTTGGCCAAGGGCATCATTGTCGACGTTTTGCCGCTTTTCATGTGCTTTAAAGGCGATTCGAATCTACCTCCTGAAACCTGTTTCCTGCAATTCTGCCTTGCTTTCAAATCCTCTTCCTTGCCTTCCCTCAATATATTTGTGGACGAGAGTTATCATTTATAACTCAGCAGGTTTGTGAATGGCAGTGCCCCTGAGCTCCATTTTTCAACTGTCTTTTTTGGGAGCTGGCCGCAAAAGCACGGGATTGCCTCAGGCCCTATTCTGGTTCCTGGCGGCAGGCTGAGCCTGTGGATAATTCTTCTTCCTTATGGGAAAATAGAGTGACCTGTGCCTGTCCCAACACCTAGATCTAGTGTCTCATTGGTTGCCCCTCTTCCCGTTCATCCTCAGGACAAATTGCAACCTGTAGGGAACAGGAGCTTAAAGGTGCTGATTCTCCAAGTAGGGAGATTGCTAGTAAAGTAGCTGGAAAGGCGAACCCGAGCACAAGGAGATGAGAAATGAGGTGCATATTAGAATCCTTTCAGAATCACACGGTGTACCATCTTCTGGGTTTCTCATGCATGTTTTCGATGTAGGAAGATGCCCTTGAACCTGGAGATTTGGGACCCATGGGATGGGTACCAGGCAGTATTACTTTAAAGGGTCTGCGTTTGCTCACCCAACCTCACCCAAACTTTCAGCCCCAAGAGTGTCCACCCTTATGTCTCATCCAGCTGTGGGTCTAGATATGGTCAATCCAGGTTGCATCACAGCCTCCGAACGAACTTTGTAAGAATTTCTCTCTCTTTCACTGTCTTTGTTTTACGGGTTTTTAAAAGTAATTTATTTTTATAATGGGGTTTAGCTGCTTTTCACGGCTGTGTTTATGCGGCTTTACACCCACATGACTCACTTCCAGACAGATAACAATACATAGGTTTTGAGATTCTTACTAGTCACATATATTCTTGTGCGGTGAATAGGGGGTGTTGAGTCCAGTTCACTGAGCAAGGAGTAGGTCTTGTCTATTACATATTGGGTGTATGGAACGGTACCTTAGCGAATTTGAAACCCTTGTTTTATGCATCACCCCACCTCACCTTTCCCGTTAAGCAGCCATAGTGTGTTTTCTAAACGTGTGACTCTGTTCTGTTTTGTAATTCAGTTCAAGTGTATCGGTTTTTACATTCCCTCTATAAGTGATAGCTTATGGTAAGTGTCTTTTTCTGTGTGACTTATTTCACTTAGAATCATCGTACCTAAATCCACTCATCTTGCTTCTACTAGCCTTATGACATTGATTTCATGTCTGAGTGATATTCCATTGTACATAAGGACCACAACTTCTTTATCCATTTTTCTCTTTCCTGGGATATTTAAGTTGTCGTGAAGTGGAGGTTCTTGTCAACAGAGCAGCCCTAAACTTTGGGGTGCCTGTGTCTTGCTGATTTTTAGTTTTCCCAATTTATACGCCCATGAGTGGACGTGACCTATGCTCCCTAAGCTGTGTTTTTTCGATGTTTCAGGACACACCGTACACTTCTCCAGAGTGGCTGTTGGCAATTTACATCCCGCCCATCAGCGTAGCAAGGCTGCCATTTCTCCATGGCCTGTCCTGCATTTCTGGTTTTGACACTTTTTGCAGCATGACCCTTTTGACCGATGGGAAGCGAGACTTCTTTGTAGCGCTGATTTGCCTTTCCAGGTTGCTTGGTTGGCCAAAAAGGGCGTATGCGTTTTTTCCTGAATATATTCAGGAAAAAACGCATACGCCCTTTTTGGCCAAGGGCATCATTGTCGACGTTTTGCCGCTTTTCATGTGCTTTAAAGGCGATTCGAATCTACCTCCTGAAATCTGTTTCCTGCAATTCTGCCTTGCTTTCAAATCCTCTTCGTTGCCTTCCCTGAATATATCTGTGGATGAGAGTTATCATTTATAACTCTGCGGGTTTATGAATTGCAGTGTCCCTGAGCTCCATTTTTCAACTCGCTTTTTTGGGAGCTGGCCGCAAAAGCGCGGGATTGCCTCAGGCCCTATTCTGCTTCTGGGCGGCAGGCTGAGCCTGTGGTTAATTCTTCTTCCTGATGGGAAAATAGAGTGACCTGTGCCTGTCCCAACACCTAGATCTAGTCTCTCATTGGTTGCCCCTCTTCCCGTTCATCCTCAGGACAAATTGCAACCTGTAGGGAAAGGAGCTTAAAGGTGCTGTTTCTCCAAGTAGGGAGATTGCTAGTAAAGTAGCTGGAAAGGCGAACCCGAGCACAAGGAGATGAGAAATGAGGTGCGTATTAGAAAACTTTCAAAATCACACGGTGTACCATCTTCTGGGTTTCTCATGCATGTTTTCGATGTAGGAAGATGCCCTTGAACCTGGAGATTTGGGACCCATGGGATGGGTACCAGGCAGTATTACTTTAAAGGGTCTGCGTTTGCTCACCCAACCTCACCCAACATTTCAGCCCCAAGAGTGTCCACCCTTATGTCTCATCCAGCTGTGGGTCTAGATATGGTCAATCCAGGTTGCATCACAGCCTCTGAAAGAATTTTGTAAGAATTTCTCTCTCTTTCATTGTCTTTGTTTTACGGGTTTTTAAAAGTAATTTATTTTTATAATGGGGTTTAGCTGCTTTTCACGGCTGTGTTTATGCGGCTTTACACCCACTTGACTCACTTCCAGACAGATATCAATACATAGGTTTTAAGATTCTTACTAGTCACATATATTCTTGTGCGGTGAATAGGGGGTGTTGAGTCCAGTTCACTGAGCAAGGAGTAGGTCTTGTCTATTACATATTGGGTGTATGGAACGGTATCTGAGCGAATTTGAAACCCTTGTTTTATGCATCACCCCACCTCACCTTTCCCGTTAAGCAGCCATAGTGTGTTTTCTAAACGTGTGACTCTGTTCTGTTTTGTAATTCAGTTCAAGTGTAGCGGTTTTTACATTCCCTCTATAAGTGATAGCTTATGATAAGTGTCTTTTTCTGTGTGACTTATTTCACTTAGAATCGTCGTACCTAACTCCACTCATCTTGCTTCTACTAGCCTTATGACATTGATTTCATGTCTGAGTGATATTCCATTGTACATAAGGACCACAACTTCTTTATCCATTTTTCTCTTTCCTCGGATATTTAAGTTGTCGTGAAGTGGAGGTTCTTGTCAACAGAGCAGCCCTAAACTTTGGGGTGCCTGTGTCGTGGTGATTTTTAGTTTTCCCAATTTATACGCCCATGAGTGGACGTGCCCTATGCTCCCTAAGCTGTGTTTTTTCGATGTTTCAGGACACACCGTACACTTCTCCAGAGTGGCTGTTGGCAATTTACATCCCGCCCATCAGCGTAGCAAGGCTGCCATTTCTCCATGGCCTGTCCTGCATTTCTGGTTTTGACACTTTTTGCAGCATGACCCTTTTGACCGATGGGAAGCGAGACTTCTTTGTAGCGCTGATTTGCCTTTCCAGGTTGCTTGGTTGGCCAAAAAGGGCGTATGCGTTTTTTCCTGAATATATTCAGGAAAAAACGCATACGCCCTTTTTGGCCAAGGGCATCATTGTCGACGTTTTGCCGCTTTTCATGTGCTTTAAAGGCGATTCGAATCTACCTCCTGAAACCTGTTTCCTGCAATTCTGCCTTGCTTTCAAATCCTCTTCCTTGCCTTCCCTCAATATATTTGTGGACGAGAGTTATCATTTATAACTCAGCAGGTTTGTGAATGGCAGTGCCCCTGAGCTCCATTTTTCAACTGTCTTTTTTGGGAGATGGCCGCAAAAGCACGGGATTGCCTCAGGCCCTATTCTGGTTCCTGGCGGCAGGCTGAGCCTGTGGATAATTCTTCTTCCTGATGGGAAAATAGAGTGACCTGTGCCTGTCCCAACACCTAGATCTAGTTTCTCATTGGTTGCCCCTCTTCCCGTTCATCCTCAGGACAAATTGCAACCTGTAGGGAACAGGAGCTTAAAGGTGCTGATTCTCCAAGTAGGGAGATTGCTAGTAAAGTAGCTGGAAAGGCGAACCCGAGCACAAGGAGATGAGAAATGAGGTGCGTATTAGAAAACTTTCAAAATCACACGGTGTACCATCTTCTGGGTTTCTCATGCATGTTTTCGATGTAGGAAGATGCCCTTGAACCTGGAGATTTGGGACCCATGGGATGGGTACCACGCAGTATTACTTTAAAGGGTCTGCGTTTGCTCACCCAACCTCACCCAAACTTTCAGCCCCAAGAGTGTCCACCCTTATGTCTCATCCAGCTGTGGGTCTAGATATGGTCAATCCAGGTTGCATCACAGCCTCCGAACGAACTTTGTAAGAATTTCTCTCTCTTTCACTGTCTTTGTTTTACGGGTTTTTAAAAGTAATTTATTTTTATAATGGGGTTTAGCTGCTTTTCACGGCTGTGTTTATGCGGCTTTACACCCACATGACTCACTTCCAGACAGATAACAATACATAGGTTTTGAGATTCTTACTAGTCACATATATTCTTGTGCGGTGAATAGGGGGTGTTGAGTCCAGTTCACTGAGCAAGGAGTAGGTCTTGTCTATTACATATTGGGTGTATGGAACGGTATCTGAGCGAATTTGAAACCCTTGTTTTATGCATCACCCCACCTCACCTTTCCCGTTAAGCAGCCATAGTGTGTTTTCTAAACGTGTGACTCTGTTCTGTTTTGTAATTCAGTTCAAGTGTATCGGTTTTTACATTCCCTCTATAAGTGATAGCTTATGGTAAGTGTCTTTTTCTGTGTGACTTATTCCACTTAGAATCATCGTACCTAAATCCACTCATCTTGCTTCTACTAGCCTTATGACATTGATTTCATGTCTGAGTGATATTCCATTGTACATAAGGACCACAACTTCTTTATCCATTTTTCTCTTTCCTGGGATATTTAAGGTGTCATGAAGTGGAGGTTCTTGTCAACAGAGCAGCCCTAAACTTTGCGTTGCCTGTGTCTTGCTGATTTTTAGTTTTCCCAATTTATACGCCCATGAGTGGACGTGCCCTATACTCCCTATGCTGTGTTTTTTCGATGTTTCAGGACACACCTTACACTTCTCCAGAGTGGCTGTTGGCAATTTACATCCCGCCCATCAGCGTAGCAAGGCTGCCATTTCTCCATGGCCTGTCCTGCATTTCTGGTTTTGACACTTTTTGCAGCATGACCCTTTTGACCGATGGGAAGCGAGACTTCTTTGTAGCGCTGATTTGCCTTTCCAGGTTGCTTGGTTGGCCAAAAAGGGCGTATGCGTTTTTTCCTGAATATATTCAGGAAAAAACGCATACGCCCTTTTTGGCCAAGGGCATCATTGTCGACGTTTTGCCGCTTTTCATGTGCTTTAAAGGCGATTCGAATCTACCTCCTGAAATCTGTTTCCTGCAATTCTGCCTTGCTTTCAAATCCTCTTCGTTGCCTTCCCTCAATATATCTGTGGATGAGAGTTATCATTTATAACTCTGCGGGTTTGTGAATTGCAGTGTCCCTGAGCTCCATTTTTCAACTCGCTTTTTTGGCAGCTGGCCGCAAAAGCGCGGGATTGCCTCAGGCCCTATTCTGCTTCTGGGCGGCAGGCTGAGCCTGTGGTTAATTCTTCTTCCCGATGGGAAAATAGAGTGACCTGTGCCTGTCCCAACACCTAGATCTTGTATCTCATTGGTTGCCCCTCTTCCCGTTCATCCTCAGGACAAATTGCAACCTGTAGGGAACAGGAGCTTAAAGGTGCTGATTCTCCAAGTAGGGAGATTGCTAGTAAAGTAGCTGGAAAGGCGAACCCGAGCATAAGGAATTGAGAAATGAGGTGCATATTAGAAAACTTTCAAAATCACACGGTGTACCATCTTCTGGGTTTCTCATGCATGTTTTCGATGTAGGAAGATGCCCTTGAACCTGGAGATTTGGGACCCATGGGATGGGTACCACGCAGTACTACTTTAAAGGGTCTGCGTTTGCTCACCCAACCTCACCCAAACTTTCAGCCCCAAGAGTGTCCACCCTTATGTCTCATCCAGCTGTGGGTCTAGATATGGTCAATCCAGGTTGCATCACAGCCTCCGAACGAACTTTGTAAGAATTTCTCTCTCTTTCAATGTCTTTGTTTTACGGGTTTTTAAAAGTAATTTATTTTTATAATGGGGTTTATCTGCTTTTCACGGCTGTGTTTATGCGGCTTTACACCCACTTGACTCACTTCCAGACAGATATCAATACATAGGTTTTGAGATTCTTACTAGTCACATATAATCTTGTGCGGTGAATAGGCGGTGTTGAGTCCAGTTCACTGAGCAAGGAGTAGGTCTTGTCTATTACATATTGGGTGTATGGAACGGTATCTGAGCGAATTTGAAACCCTTGTTTTATGCCTCACCCCACCTCACCTTTCCCGTTAAGCAGCCATAGTGTGTTTTCTAAACGTGTGACTCTGTTCTGTTTTGTAATTCAGTTCAAGTGAAGCGGTTTTTACATTCCCTCTCTAAGTGATAGCTTATGATAAGTGTCTTTTTCTGTGTGACTTATTTCACTTAGAATCGTCGTATTTAAATCCACTCATCTTGCTTCTACTAGCCTTATGACATTGATTTCATGTCTGAGTGATATTCCATTGTACATAAGGACCACAACTTCTTTATCCATTTTTCTCTTTCCTGGGATATTTAAGTTGTCGTGAAGTGGAGGTTCTTGTGAACAGAGCAGCCCTAAACTTTGGGGTGCCTGTGTCTTGCTGATTTTTAGTTTTCCCAATTTATACGCCCATGAGTGGACGTGACCTATTCTCCCTAAGCTGTGTTTTTTCGATGTTTCAGGACACACCGTACACTTCTCCAGAGTGGCTGTTGGCAATTTACATCCCGCCCATCAGCGTAGCAAGGCTGCCATTTCTCCATGGCCTGTCCTGCATTTCTGGTTTTGACACTTTTTGCAGCATGACCCTTTTGACCGATGGGAAGCGAGACTTCTTTGTAGCGCTGATTTGCCTTTCCAGGTTGCTTGGTTGGCCAAAAAGGGCGTATGCGTTTTTTCCTGAATATATTCAGGAAAAAACGCATACGCCCTTTTTGGCCAAGGGCATCATTGTCGACGTTTTCCCGCTTTTCATGTGCTTTAAAGGCGATTCGAATCTACCTCCTGAAATCTGTTTCCTGCAATTCTGCCTTGCTTTCAAATCCTCTTCGTTGCCTTCCCTGAATATATCTGTGGATGAGAATTATCATTTATAACTCTGCGGGTTTATGAATTGCAGTGTCCCTGAGCTCCATTTTTCAACTCGCTTTTTTGGGAGCTGGCCACAAAAGCGCGGGATTGCCTCAGGCCCTATTCTGCTTCTGGGCGGCAGGCTGAGCCTGTGGTTAATTCTTCTTCCTGATAGGAAAATAGAGTGACCTGTGCCTGTCCCAACACCTAGATCTAGTCTCTCATTGGTTGCCCCTCTTCCCGTTCATCCTCAGGACAAATTGCAACCTGTAGGGAACAGGAGCTTAAAGGTGCTGATTCTCCAAGTAGGGAGATTGCTAGTAAAGTAGCTGTAAAGGCGAACCCGAGCACAAGGAGATGAGAAATGAGGTGCGTATTAGAAAACTTTCAAAATCACACGGTGTACCATCTTCTGGGTTTCTCATGCATGTTTTCGATGTAGGAAGATGCCCTTGAACCTGGAGATTTGGGACCCATGGGATGGGTACAACGCAGTATTACTTTAAAGGGTCTGCGTTTGCTCACCCAACCTCACCCAACCTTTCAGCCCCAAGAGTGTCCACCCTTATGTCTCATCCAGCTGTGGGTCTAGATATGGTCAATCCAGGTTGCATCACAGCCTCTGAACGAATTTTGTAAGAATTTCTCTGTCTTTCACTGTCTTTGTTTTACGGGTTTTTAAAAGAAATTTATTTTTATAATGGGGTTTAGCTGCTTTTCACGGCTGTGTTTATGCGGCTTTACACCCACTTGACTCACTTCCAGACAGATATCAATACATAGGTTTTAAGATTCTTACTAGTCACATATATTCTTGTGCGGTGAATAGGGGGTGTTGAGTCCAGTTCACTGAGCAAGGAGTAGGTCCTGTCTATTACATATTGGGTGTATGGAACGGTATCTGAGCGAATTTGAAACCCTTGTTTTATGCATCACCCCACCTCACCTTTCCCGTTAAGCAGCCATAGTGTGTTTTCAAAACGTGTGACTCTGTTCTGTTTTGTAATTCAGTTCAAGTGTAGCGGTTTTTACATTCCCTCTCTAAGTGATAGCTGATGATAAGTGTCTTTTTCTGTGTGACTTATTTCACTTAGAATCATCGTACCTGAATCCACTCATCTTGTTTCTACTAGCCTTATGACATTGATTTCATGTCTGAGTGATATTCCATTGTACAAAAGGACCACAAATTCTTTATCCATTTTTCTCTTTCCTGGGATATTTAAGGTGTCATGAAGTGGAGGTTCTTGTCAACAGAGCAGCCCTAAAATTTGGGGTGCCTGTGTCTTGCTGATTTTTAGTTTTCCCAATTTATACGCCCATGAGTGGACGTGCCCTATGCTCCCTAAGCTGTGTGTTTTCGATGTTTCAGGACACACCGTACACTTCTCCAGATTGGCTGTTGGCAATTTACATCCCGCCCATCAGCATAGCAAGGCTGCCATTTCTCCATGGCCTATCCTGCATTTCTGGTTTTGACACTTTTTGCAGCATGACCCTTTTGACCGATGGGAAGCGAGACTACTTTGTAGCGCTGATTTGCCTTTCCAGGTTGCTTGGTTGGCCAAAAAGGGCGTATACGTTTTTTCCTGAATATATTCAGGAAAAAACGCATACGCCCTTTTTGGCCAAGGGCATCATTGTCGACGTTTTGCCGCTTTTCATGTGCTTTAAAGGCGATTCGAATCTACCTCCTGAAATCTGGTTCCTGCAATTCTGCCTTGCTTTCAAATCCTCTTCGTTGCCTTCCCTCAATATATCTGTGGATGAGAGTTATCATTTATAACTCTGCGGGTTTGTGAATTGCAGTGTCCCTGAGCTCCATTTTTCAACTCGCTTTTTTGGGAGCTGGCCGCAAAAGCGCGGGATTGCCTCAGGCCCTATTCTGCTTCTGGGCGGCAGGCTGAGCCTGTGGTTAATTCTTCTTCCTGATGGGAAAATAGAGTGACGTGTGCCTGTCCCAAAACCTAGATCTAGTCTCTCATTGGTTGCCCCTCTTCCCGTTCATCCTCAGGACAAATTGCAACCTGTAGGGAACAGGAGCTTAAAGGTGCTGATTCTCCAAGTAGGGAGATTGCTAGTAAAGTAGCTGGAAAGGCGAACCCGAGCACAAGGAGATGAGAAATGAGGTGCGTATTAGAAACCTTTCAAAATCACACGGTGTACCATCTTCTGGGTTTCTCATGCATGTTTTCAATGTAGGAAGATGCCCTTGAACCTGGAGATTTGGGACCCATGGGATGGGTACCACGCAGTATTACTTTCAAGGGTCTGCGTTTGCTCACCCAACCTCACCCAACCTTTCAGTCCCAAGAGTGTCCACCCTTATGTCTCATCCAGCTGTGGGTCTAGATATGGTCAATCCAGGTTGCATCACAGCCTCTGAACGAATTGTGTAAGAATTTCTCTCTCTTTCACTGTCTTTGTTTTACGGGTTTTTAAAAGTAATTTATTTTTATAATGGGGTTTAGCTGCTTTTCACGGCTGTGTTTATGCGGCTTTACACCCACTTGACTCACTTCCAGACAGATATCAATACATAGGTTTTAAGATTCTTACTAGTCACATATATTCTTGTGCGGTGAATAGGGGGTGTTGAGTCCAGTTCACTGAGCAAGGAGTAGGTCTTGTCTATTACATATTGGGTGTACGGAACGGTATCTGAGCGAATTTGAAACCCTTGTTTTATGCCTCACCCTACCTCACCTTTCCCGTTAAGCAGCCATAGTGTGTTTTCTAAACGTGTGACTCTGTGCTGTTTTGTAATTCAGTTCAAGTGTAGCGGTTTTTACATTCCCTCTCTAAGTGATAGCTTATGATAAGTGTCATTATCTGTGTGACTTATTTCACTTAGGATCGTCGTACCTAAATCCACTCATCTTGCTTCTACTAGCCTTATGACATTGATTTCATGTCTGAGTGATATTCCATTGTACATAAGGACCACAACTTCTTTATCCATTTTTCTCTTTCCTGGGATATTTAAGGTGTCATGAAGTGGAGGTTCTTGTCAAGAGAGCAGCCCTAAACTTTGGGGTGCCTGTGTCTTGCTGATTTTTAGTTTTCCCAATTTATACGCCCATGAGTGGACGTGCCCTATACTCCCTAAGCTGTGTTTTTTCGATGTTTCAGGACACACCGTATACTTCTCCAGAGTGGCTGTTGGCAATTAACATCCCGCCCATCAGCGTAGCAAGGCTGCCATTTCTCCATGGCCTGTCCTGCATTTCTGGTTTTGACACTTTTTGCAGCATGACCCTTTTGACCGATGGGAAGCGAGACTTCTTTGTAGCGTTGATTTGCCTTTCCAGGTTTCTTGGTTGGCCAAAAAGGGCGTATGCGTTTTTTCCTGAATATATTCAGAAAAAAACGCATACGCCCTTTTTGGCCAAGGGCATCATTGTCGACGTTTTGCCGCTTTTCATGTGCTTTAAAGGCGATTCGAATCTACCCCCTGAAATCTGTTTCCTGCAATTCTGCCTTGCTTTCAAATCCTCTTCGTTGCCTTCCCTCAATATATCTGTGGATGAGAGTTATCATTTATAACTCTGCGGGTTGGTGAATTGCAGTGTCCCTGAGCTTCATTTTTCAACTCGCTTTTTCGGGAGCTGGCCGCAAAAGCGCGGGATTGCCTCAGGCCCTATTCTGCTTCTGGGTGGCAGGCTGAGCCTGTGGTTAATTCTTCTTCCTGATGGGAAAATAGAGTGACCTGTGCCTGTCCCAACACCTAGATCTAGTCTCTCATTGGTTGCCCCTCTTCCCGTTCATCCTCAGGACAAATTGCAACCTGTAGGGAACAGGAGCTTAAAGGTGCTGATTCTCCAATTAGGGAGATTGCTAGTAAAGTAGCTGGAAAGGCGAACCCGAGCACAAGGAGATGAGAAATGAGGTGCGTATTAGAAACCTTTCAAAATCACACGGTGTACCATCTTCTGGGTTTCTCATGCATGTTTTCGATGTAGGAAGATGCCCTTGAACCTGGAGATTGGGGACCCATGGGATGGGTACCAGGCAGTATTACTTTACAGGGTCTGCGTTTGCTCACCCAACCTCACCCAACCTTTCAGCCCCAAGAGTGTCCACCCTTATGTCTCATCCAGCTGTGGGTCTAGATATGGTCAATCCAGGTTGCATCACAGCCTCTGAACGAATTGTGTAAGAATTTCTCTCTCTTTCACTGTCTTTGTTTTACGGGTTTTTAAAAGTAATTTATTTTTATAATGGGGTTTATCTGCTTTTCACGGCTGTGTTTACGCGGCTTTACACCCACTTGACTCACTTCCAGACAGATATCAATGCATAGGTTTTAAGATTCTTACTAGTCACATATATTCTTGTGCGGTGAATAGGGGGTGTTGAGTCCAGTTCACTGAGCAAGGAGTAGGTCATGTCTATTACATATTGGGTGTATGGAACGGTATCTGAGCGAATTTGAAACCCTTGTTTTATGCATCACCCCACCTCACCTTTCCCGTTAAGCAGCCATAGTGTGTTTTCTAAACGTGTGACTCTGTTCTGTTTTGTAATTCAGTTAAAGTGTAGCGGTTTTTACATTCCCTCTCTAAGTGATAGCTTATGATAAGTGTCTTTTTCTGTGTGACTTATTTCACTTAGAATCGTCGTACCTAAACCCACTCATCTTGCTTCTACTAGCCTTATGACATTGATTTCATGTCTGAGTGATATTCCATTGTACATAAGGACCACAACTTCTTTATCCATTTTTCTCTTTCCTGGGATATTTAAGTTGTCGTGAAGGGGAGGTTCTTGTCAACAGAGCAGCCGTAAACTTTGGGGTGCCTGTGTCTTGCTGATTTTTAGTTTTCCCAATTTATACGCCCATGAGTGGACGTGCCCTATGCTCCCTAAGCTGTGTTTTTTCGATGTTTCAGGACACACCGTACACTTCTCCAGAGTGGCTGTTGGCAATTTACATCCCGCCCATCAGCGTAGCAAGGCTGCCATTTCTCCATGGCCTGTCCTGCATTTCTGGTTTTGACACTTTTTGCAGCATGACCCTTTTGACCGATGGGAAACGAGACTTCTTTGTAGCGCTGATTTGCCTTTCCAGGTTGCTTGGTTGGCCAAAAAGGGCGTATGCGTTTTTTCCTGAATATATTCAGGAAAAAACGCATACGCCCTTTTTGGCCAAGGGCATCATTGTCGACGTTTTGCCGCTTTTCATGTGCTTTAAAGGCGATTCGAATCTACCTCCTGAAACCTGTTTCCTGCAATTCTGCCTTGCTTTCAAATCCTCTTCCTTGCCTTCCCTCAATATATTTGTGGACGAGAGTTATCATTTATAACTCAGCAGGTTTGTGAATGGCAGTGCCCCTGAGCTCCATTTTTCAACTGTCTTTTTTGGGAGCTGGCCGCAAAAGCACGGGATTGCCTCAGGCCCTATTCTGGTTCCTGGCGGCAGGCTGAGCCTGTGGATAATTCTTCTTCCTTATGGGAAAATAGAGTGACCTGTGCCTGTCCCAACACCTAGATCTAGTGTCTCATTGGTTGCCCCTCTTCCCGTTCATCCTCAGGACAAATTGCAACCTGTAGGGAACAGGAGCTTAAAGGTGCTGATTCTCCAAGTAGGGAGATTGCTAGTAAAGTAGCTGGAAAGGCGAACCCGAGCACAAGGAGATGAGAAATGAGGTGCATATTAGAATCCTTTCAGAATCACACGGTGTACCATCTTCTGGGTTTCTCATGCATGTTTTCGATGTAGGAAGATGCCCTTGAACCTGGAGATTTGGGACCCATGGGATGGGTACCAGGCAGTATTACTTTAAAGGGTCTGCGTTTGCTCACCCAACCTCACCCAAACTTTCAGCCCCAAGAGTGTCCACCCTTATGTCTCATCCAGCTGTGGGTCTAGATATGGTCAATCCAGGTTGCATCACAGCCTCCGAACGAACTTTGTAAGAATTTCTCTCTCTTTCACTGTCTTTGTTTTACGGGTTTTTAAAAGTAATTTATTTTTATAATGGGGTTTAGCTGCTTTTCACGGCTGTGTTTATGCGGCTTTACACCCACATGACTCACTTCCAGACAGATAACAATACATAGGTTTTGAGATTCTTACTAGTCACATATATTCTTGTGCGGTGAATAGGGGGTGTTGAGTCCAGTTCACTGAGCAAGGAGTAGGTCTTGTCTATTACATATTGGGTGTATGGAACGGTACCTTAGCGAATTTGAAACCCTTGTTTTATGCATCACCCCACCTCACCTTTCCCGTTAAGCAGCCATAGTGTGTTTTCTAAACGTGTGACTCTGTTCTGTTTTGTAATTCAGTTCAAGTGTATCGGTTTTTACATTCCCTCTATAAGTGATAGCTTATGGTAAGTGTCTTTTTCTGTGTGACTTATTTCACTTAGAATCATCGTACCTAAATCCACTCATCTTGCTTCTACTAGCCTTATGACATTGATTTCATGTCTGAGTGATATTCCATTGTACATAAGGACCACAACTTCTTTATCCATTTTTCTCTTTCCTGGGATATTTAAGGTGTCATGAAGTGGAGGTTCTTGTCAACAGAGCAGCCCTAAACTTTGTGGTGCCTGTGTCTTGCTGATTTTTAGTTTTCCCAATTTATACGCCCATGAGTGGACGTGCCCTATACTCCCTATGCTGTGTTTTTTCGATGTTTCAGGACACACCGTACACTTCTCCAGAGTGGCTGTTGGCAATTTACATCCCGCCCATCAGCGTAGCAAGGCTGCCATTTCTCCATGGCCTGTCCTGCATTTCTGGTTTTGACACTTTTTGCAGCATGACCCTTTTGACCGATGGGAAGCGAGACTTCTTTGTAGCGCTGATTTGCCTTTCCATGTTGCTGGGTTGGCCAAAAAGGGCGTATGCGTTTTTTCCTGAATATATTCAGGAAAAAACGCATACGCCCTTTTTGGCCAAGGGCATCATTGTCGACGTTTTGCCGCTTTTCATGTGCTTTAAAGGCGATTCGAATCTACCTCCTGAAATCTGTTTCCTGCAATTCTGCCTTGCTTTCAAATCCTCTTCGTTGCCTTCCCTCAATATATCTGTGGATGAGAGTTATCATTTATAACTCTGCGGGTTTGTGAATTGCAGTGTCCCTGAGCTCCATTTTTCAACTCGCATTTTTGGGAGCTGGCCGCAAAAGCGCGGGATTGCCTCAGGCCCTATTCTGCTTCTGGGCGGCAGGCTGAGCCTGTGGTTAATTCTTCTTCCTGATGGGAAAATAGAGTGACCTGTGCCTGTCCCAACACCTAGATCTAGTCTCTCATTGGTTGCCCCTCTTCCCGTCCATCCTCAGGACAAATTGCAACCTGTAGGGAACAGGAGCTTAAAGGTGCTGTTTCTCCAAGTAGGGAGATTGCTAGTAAAGTAGCTGGAAAGGCGAACCCGAGCACAAGGAGATGAGAAATGAGGTGCGTATTAGAAACCTTTCAAAATCACACGGTGTACCATCTTCTGGGTTTCTCATGCATGTTTTCGATGTAGGAAGATGCCCTTGAACCTGGAGATTTGGGACCCATGGGATGGGTACCACGCAGTATTACTTTAAAGGGTCTGCGTTTGCTCACCCAACCTCACCCAACATTTCAGCCCCAAGAGTGTCCACCCTTATGTCTCATCCAGCTGTGGGTCTAGATATGGTCAATCCAGGTTGCATCACAGCCTCTGAACGAATTTTGTAAGAATTTCTCTCTCTTTCATTGTCTTTGTTTTACGGGTTTTTAAAAGTAATTTATTTTTATAATGGGGTTTAGCTGCTTTTCACGGCTGTGTTTATGCGGCTTTACACCCACTTGACTCACTTCCAGACAGATATCAATACATAGGTTTTAAGATTCTTACTAGTCACATATATTCTTGTGCGGTGAATAGGGGGTGTTGAGTCCAGTTCACTGAGCAAGGAGTAGGTCTTGTCTATTACATATTGGGTGTATGGAACGGTATCTGAGCGAATTTGAAACCCTTGTTTTATGCATCACCCCACCTCACCTTTCCCGTTAAGCAGCCATAGTGTGTTTTCTAAACGTGTGACTCTGTTCTGTTTTGTAATTCAGTTCAAGTGTAGCGGTTTTTACATTCCCTCTATAAGTGATAGCTTATGATAAGTGTCTTTTTCTGTGTGACTTATTTCACTTAGAATCGTCGTACCTAAATCCACTCATCTTGCTTCTACTAGCCTTATGACATTGATTTCATGTCTGAGTGATATTCCATTGTACATAAGGACCACAACTTCTTTATCCATTTTTCTCTTTCCTGGGATATTTAAGTTGTCGTGAAGTGGAGGTTCTTGTCAACAGAGCAGCCCTAAACTTTGGGGTGCCTGTGTCGTGCTGATTTTTAGTTTTCCCAATTTATACGCCCATGAGTGGACGTGCCCTATGCTCCCTAAGCTGTGTTTTTTCGATGTTTCAGGACACACCGTACACTTCTCCAGAGTGGCTGTTGGCAATTTACATCCCGCCCATCAGCGTAGCAAGGCTGCCATTTCTCCATGGCCTGTCCTGCATTTCTGGTTTTGACACTTTTTGCAGCATGACCCTTTTGACCGATGGGAAGCGAGACTTCTTTGTAGCGCTGATTTGCCTTTCCAGGTTGCTTGGTTGGCCAAAAAGGGCGTATGCGTTTTTTCCTGAATATATTCAGGAAAAAACGCATACGCCCTTTTTGGCCAAGGGCATCATTGTCGACGTTTTGCCGCTTTTCATGTGCTTTAAAGGCGATTCGAATCTACCTCCTGAAACCTGTTTCCTGCAATTCTGCCTTGCTTTCAAATCCTCTTCCTTGCCTTCCCTCAATATATTTGTGGACGAGAGTTATCATTTATAACTCAGCAGGTTTGTGAAAGGCAGTGCCCCTGAGCTCCATTTTTCAACTGTCTTTTTTGGGAGATGGCCGCAAAAGCACGGGATTGCCTCAGGCCCTATTCTGGTTCCTGGCGGCAGGCTGAGCCTGTGGATAATTCTTCTTCCTGATGGGAAAATAGAGTGACCTGTGCCTGTCCCAACACCTAGATCTAGTTTCTCATTGGTTGCCCCTCTTCCCGTTCATCCTCAGGACAAATTGCAACATGTAGGGAACAGGAGCTTAAAGGTGCTGATTCTCCAAGTAGGGAGATTGCTAGTAAAGTAGCTGGAAAGGCGAACCCGAGCACAAGGAGATGAGAAATGAGGTGCGTATTAGAAAACTTTCAAAATCACACGGTGTACCATCTTCTGGGTTTCTCATGCATGTTTTCGATGTAGGAAGATGCCCTTGAACCTGGAGATTTGGGACCCATGGGATGGGTACCACGCAGTATTACTTTAAAGGGTCTGCGTTTGCTCACCCAACCTCACCCAAACTTTCAGCCCCAAGAGTGTCCAACCTTATGTCTCATCCAGCTGTTGGTCTAGATATGGTCAATCCAGGTTGCATCACAGCCTCCGAACGAACTTTGTAAGAATTTCTCTCTCTTTCACTGTCTTTGTTTTACGGGTTTTTAAAAGTAATTTATTTTTATAATGGGGTTTAGCTGCTTTTCACGGCTGTGTTTATGCGGCTTTACACCCACATGACTCACTTCCAGACAGATAACAATACATAGGTTTTGAGATTCTTACTAGTCACATATATTCTTGTGCGGTGAATAGGGGGTGTTGAGTCCAGTTCACTGAGCAAGGAGTAGGTCTTGTCTATTACATATTGGGTGTATGGAACGGTATCTGAGCGAATTTGAAACCCTTGTTTTATGCATCACCCCACCTCACCTTTCCCGTTAAGCAGCCATAGTGTGTTTTCTAAACGTGTGACTCTGTTCTGTTTTGTAATTCAGTTCAAGTGTATCGGTTTTTACATTCCCTCTATAAGTGATAGCTTATGGTAAGTGTCTTTTTCTGTGTGACTTATTCCACTTAGAATCATCGTACCTAAATCCACTCATCTTGCTTCTACTAGCCTTATGACATTGATTTCATGTCTGAGTGATATTCCATTGTACATAAGGACCACAACTTCTTTATCCATTTTTCTCTTTCCTGGGATATTTAAGGTGTCATGAAGTGGAGGTTCTTGTCAACAGAGCAGCCCTAAACTTTGGGGTGCCTGTGTCTTGCTGATTTTTAGTTTTCCCAATTTATACGCCCATGAGTGGACGTGACCTATGCTCCCTAAGCTGTGTTTTTTCGATGTTTCAGGACACACCGTACACTTCTCCAGAGTGGCTGTTGGCAATTTACATCCCGCCCATCAGCGTAGCAAGGCTGCCATTTCTCCATGGCCTGTCCTGCATTTCTGGTTTTGACACTTTTTGCAGCATGACCCTTTTGACCGATGGGAAGCGAGACTTCTTTGTAGCGCTGATTTGCCTTTCCAGGTTGCTTGGTTGGCCAAAAAGGGCGTATGCGTTTTTTCCTGAATATATTCAGGAAAAAACGCATACGCCCTTTTTGGCCAAGGGCATCATTGTCGACGTTTTGCCGCTTTTCATGTGCTTTAAAGGCGATTCGAATCTACCTCCTGAAACCTGTTTCCTGCAATTCTGCCTTGCTTTCAAATCCTCTTCCTTGCCTTCCCTCAATATATTTGTGGACGAGAGTTATCATTTATAACTCAGCAGGTTTGTGAATGGCAGTGCCCCTGAGCTCCATTTTTCAACTGTCTTTTTTGGGAGCTGGCCGCAAAAGCACGGGATTGCCTCAGGCCCTATTCTGGTTCCTGGCGGCAGGCTGAGCCTGTGGATAATTCTTCTTCCTGATGGGAAAATAGAGTGACCTGTGCCTGTCCCAACACCTAGATCTAGTGTCTCATTGGTTGCCCCTCTTCCCGTTCATCCTCAGGACAAATTGCAACCTGTAGGGAACAGGAGCTTAAAGGTGCTGATTCTCCAAGTAGGGAGATTGCTAGTAAAGTAGCTGGAAAGGCGAACCCGAGCACAAGGAGATGAGAAATGAGGTGCATATTAGAAACCTTTCAAAATCACACGGTGTACCATCTTCTGGGTTTCTCATGCATGTTTTCGATGTAGGAAGATGCCCTTGAACCTGGAGATTTGGGACCCATGGGATGGGTACCAGGCAGTATTACTTTAAAGGGTCTGCGTTTGCTCACCCAACCTCACCCAAACTTTCAGCCCCAAGAGTGTCCACCCTTATGTCTCATCCAGCTGTGGGTCTAGATATGGTCAATCCAGGTTGCATCACAGCCTCCGAACGAACTTTGTAAGAATTTCTCTCTCTTTCACTGTCTTTGTTTTACGGGTTTTTAAAAGAAATTTATTTTTATAATGGGGTTTAGCTGCTTTTCACGGCTGTGTTTATGCGGCTTTACACCCACTTGACTCACTTCCAGACAGATATCAATACATAGGTTTTAAGATTCTTACTAGTCACATATATTCTTGTGCGGTGAATAGGGGGTGTTGAGTCCAGTTCACTGAGCAAGGAGTAGGTCTTGTCTATTACATATTGGGTGTATGGAACGGTATCTGAGCGAATTTGAAACCCTTGTTTTATGCATCACCCCACCTCACCTTTCCCGTTAAGCAGCCATAGTGTGTTTTCTAAACGTGTGACTCTGTTCTGTTTTGTAATTCAGTTCAAGTGTAGCGGTTTTTACATTCCCTCTCTAAGTGATAGCTTATGATAAGTGTCTTTTTCTGTGTGACTTATTTCACTTAGAATCATCGTACCTGAATCCACTCATCTTGCTTCTACTAGCCTTATGTCATTGATTTCATGTCTGAGTGATATTCTATTGTACATAAGGACCACAAATTCTTTATCCATTTTTCTCTTTCCTGGGATATTTAAGGTGTCATGAAGTGGAGGTTCTTGTCAACAGAGCAGCCCTAAACTTTGGGGTGCCTGTGTCTTGCTGATTTTTAGTTTTCCCAATTTATACGCCCATGAGTGGACGTGCCCTATGCTCCCTAAGCTGTGTGTTTTCGATGTTTCAGGACACACCGTACATTTCTCCAGATTGGCTATTGGCAATTTACATCCCGCCCATCAGCGTAGCAAGGCTGCCATTTCTCCATGGCCTATCCTGCATTTCTGGTTTTGACACTTTTTGCAGCATGACCCTTTTGACCGATGGGAAGCGAGACTACTTTGTAGCGCTGATTTGCCTTTCCAGGTTGCTTGGTTGGCCAAAAAGGGCGTATACGTTTTTTCCTGAATATATTCAGGAAAAATCGCATACGCCCTTTTTGGCCAAGGGCATCATTGTCGACGTTTTGCCGCTTTTCATGTGCTTTAAAGGCGATTCGAATCTACCTCCTGAAATCTGGTTCCTGCAATTCTGCCTTGCTTTCAAATCCTCTTCGTTGCCTTCCCTCAATATATCTGTGGATGAGAGTTATCATTTATAACTCTGCGGGTTTGTGAATTGCAGTGTCCCTGAGCTCCATTTTTCAACTCGCTTTTTTGGGAGCTGGCCGCAAAAGCGCGGGATTGCCTCAGGCCCTATTCTGCTTCTGGGCGGCAGGCTGAGCCTGTGGTTAATTCTTCTTCCTGATGGGAAAATAGAGTGACGTGTGCCTGTCCCAACACCTAGATCTAGTCTCTCATTGGTTGCCCCTCTTCCCGTTCATCCTCAGGACAAATTGCAACCTGTAGGGAACAGGAGCTTAAAGGTGCTGATTCTCCAAGTAGGGAGATTGCTAGTAAAGTAGCTGGAAAGGCGAACCCGAGCACAAGGAGATGAGAAATGAGGTGCGTATTAGAAACCTTTCAAAATCACACGGTGTACCATCTTCTGGGTTTCTCATGCATGTTTTCGATGTAGGAAGATGCCCTTGAACCGGAGATTTGGGACCCATGGGATGGGTACAACGCAGTATTACTTTAAAGGGTCTGCGTTTGCTCACCCAACCTCACCCAACCTTTCAGTCCCAAGAGTGTCCACCCTTATGTCTCATCCAGCTGTGGGTCTAGATATGGTCAATCCAGGTTGCATCACAGCCTCTGAACGAATTGTGTAAGAATTTCTCTCTCTTTCACTGTCTTTGTTTTACGGGTTTTTAAAAGTAATTTATTTTTATAATGGGGTTTAGCTGCTTTTCACGGCTGTGTTTATGCGGCTTTACACCCACTTGACTCACTTCCAGACATATATCAATACATAGGTTTTAAGATTCTTACTAGTCACATATATTCTTGTGTGGTGAATAGGGGGTGTTGAGTCCAGTTCACTGAGCAAGGAGTAGGTCTTGTCTATTACATACTGGGTGTACGGAACGGTATCTGAGCGAATTTGAAACCCTTGTTTTATGCCTCACCCCACCTCACCTTTCCCGTTAAGCAGCCATAGTGTATTTTCTAAACGTGTGACTCTGTGCTGTTTTGTAATTTAGTTCAAGTGTAGCGGTTTTTACATTCCCTCTATAAGTGATAGCTTATGATAAGTGTCTTTTTCTGTGTGACTTATTTCACTTAGGATCGTCGTACCTAAATCCACTCATCTTGCTTCTACTAGCCTTATGACATTGATTTCATGTCTGAGTGATATTCCATTGTACATAAGGACCACAACTTCTTTATCCATTTTTCTCTTTCCTGGGATATTTAAGGTGTCATGAAGTGGAGGTTCTTGTCAAGAGAGCAGCCCTAAACTTTGGGGTGCCTGTGTCTTGCTGATTTTTAGTTTTCCCAATTTATACGCCCATGAGTGGACGTGCCCTATGCTCCCTAAGCTGTGTTTTTTCGATGTTTCAGGACACACCGTACAATTCTCCAGAGTGGCTGTTGGCAATTAACATCCCGCCCATCAGCGTAGCAAGGCTGCCATTTCTCCATGGCCTGTCCTGCATTTCTGGTTTTGACACTTTTTGCAGCATGACCCTTTTGACCAATGGGAAGCGAGACTTCTTTGAAGCGTTGATTTGCCTTTCCAGGTTTCTTGGTTGGCCAAAAAGGGCGTATGCGTTTTTTCCTGAATATATTCAGGAAAAAACGCATACGCCCTTTTTGGCCAAGGGCATCATTGTCGACGTTTTGCCGCTTTTCATGTGCTTTAAAGGCGATTCGAATCTACCCCCTGAAATCTGTTTCCTGCAATTCTGCCTTGCTTTCAAATCCTCTTCGTTGCCTTCCCTCAATATATCTGTGGATGAGAGTTATCATTTATAACTCTGCGGGTTGGTGAATTGCAGTGTCCCTGAGCTTCATTTTTCAACTCGCTTTTTCGGGAGCTGGCCGCAAAAGCGCGGGATTGCCTCAGGCCCTATTCTGCTTCTGGGTGGCAGGCTGAGCCTGTGGTTAATACTTCTTCCTGATGGGAAAATAGAGTGACCTGTGCCTGTCCCAACACCTAGATCTAGTCTCTCATTGGTTGCCCCTCTTCCCGTTCATCCTCAGGACAAATTGCAACCTGTAGGGAACAGGAGCTTAAAGGTGCTGATTCTCCAATTAGGGAGATTGCTAGTAAAGTAGCTGGAAAGGCGAACCCGAGCACAAGGAGATGAGAAATGAGGTGCATATTAGAATCCTTTCAAAATCACACGGTGTACCATCTTCTGGGTTTCTCATGCATGTTTTCGATGTAGGAAGATGCCCTTGAACCTGGAGATTGGGGACCCATGGGATGGGTACCAGGCAGTATTACTTTACAGGGTCTGCGTTTGCTCACCCAACCTCACCCAACCTTTCAGCCCCAAGAGTGTCCACCCTTATGTCTCATCCAGCTGTGGGTCTAGATATGGTCAATCCAGGTTGCATCACAGCCTCTGAACGAATTGTGTAAGAATTTCTCTCTCTTTCACTGTCTTTGTTTTACGGGTTTTTAAAAGTAATTTATTTTTATAATGGGGTTTATCTGCTTTTCACGGCTGTGTTTACGCGGCTTTACACCCACTTGACTCACTTCCAGACAGATATCAATGCATAGGTTTTAAGATTCTTACTAGTCACATATATTCTTGTGCGGTGAATAGGGGGTGTTGAGTCCAGTTCACTGAGCAAGGAGTAGGTCATGTCTATTACATATTGGGTGTATGGAACGGTATCTGAGCGAATTTGAAACCCTTGTTTTATGCATCACCCCACCTCACCTTTCCCGTTAAGCAGCCATAGTGTGTTTTCTAAACGTGTGACTCTGTTCTGTTTTGTAATTCAGTTAAAGTGTAGCGGTTTTTGCATTCCCTCTCTAAGTGATAGCTTATGATAAGTGTCTTTTTCTGTGTGACTTATTTCACTTAGAATCGTCGTACCTAAATCCACTCATCTTGCTTCTACTAGCCTTATGACATTGATTTCATGTCTGAGTGATATTCCATTGTACATAAGGACCACAACTTCTTTATCCATTTTTCTCTTTCCTGGGATATTTAAGTTGTCGTGAAGGGGAGGTTCTTGTCAACAGAGCAGCCCTAAACTTTGGGGTGCCTGTGTCTTGCTGATTTTTAGTTTTCCCAATTTATACGCCCATGAGTGGACGTGCCCTATGCTCCCTAAGCTGTGTTTTTTCGATGTTTCAGGACACACCGTACACTTCTCCAGAGTGGCTGTTGGCAATTTACATCCCGCCCATCAGCGTAGCAAGGCTGCCATTTCTCCATGGCCTGTCCTGCATTTCTGGTTTTGACACTTTTTGCAGCATGACCCTTTTGACCGATGGGAAACGAGACTTCTTTGTAGCGCTGATTTGCCTTACCAGGTTGCTTGGTTGGCCAAAAAGGGCGTATGCGTTTTTTCCTGAATATATTCAGGAAAAAACGCATACGCCCTTTTTGGCCAAGGGCATCATTGTCGACGTTTTGCCGCTTTTCATGTGCTTTAAAGGCGATTCGAATCTACCTCCTGAAACCTGTTTCCTGCAATTCTGCCTTGCTTTCAAATCCTCTTCCTTGCCTTCCCTCAATATATTTGTGGACGAGAGTTATCATTTATAACTCAGCAGGTTTGTGAATGGCAGTGCCCCTGAGCTCCATTTTTCAACTGTCTTTTTTGGGAGCTGGCCGCAAAAGCACGGGATTGCCTCAGGCCCTATTCTGGTTCCTGGCGGCAGGCTGAGCCTGTGGATAATTCTTCTTCCTTATGGGAAAATAGAGTGACCTGTGCCTGTCCCAAAACCTAGATCTAGTGTCTCATTGGTTGCCCCTCTTCCCGTTCATCCTCAGGACAAATTGCAACCTGTAGGGAACAGGAGCTTAAAGGTGCTGATTCTCCAAGTAGGGAGATTGCTAGTAAAGTAGCTGGAAAGGCGAACCCGAGCACAAGGAGATGAGAAATGAGGTGCATATTAGAATCCTTTCAAAATCACACGGTGTACCATCTTCTGGGTTTCTCATGCATGTTTTCGATGTAGGAAGATGCCCTTGAACCTGGAGATTTGGGACCCATGGGATGGGTACCAGGCAGTATTACTTTAAAGGGTCTGCGTTTGCTCACCCAACCTCACCCAAACTTTCAGCCCCAAGAGTGTCCACCCTTATGTCTCATCCAGCTGTGGGTCTAGATATGGTCAATCCAGGTTGCATCACAGCCTCCGAACGAACTTTGTAAGAATTTCTCTCTCTTTCACTGTCTTTGTTTTACGGGTTTTTAAAAGTAATTTATTTTTATAATGGGGTTTAGCTGCTTTTCACGGCTGTGTTTATGCGGCTTTACACCCACATGACTCACTTCCAGACAGATAACAATACATAGGTTTTGAGATTCTTACTAGTCACATATATTCTTGTGCGGTGAATAGGGGGTGTTGAGTCCAGTTCACTGAGCAAGGAGTAGGTCTTGTCTATTACATATTGGGTGTATGGAACGGTACCTTAGCGAATTTGAAACCCTTGTTTTATGCATCACCCCACCTCACCTTTCCCGTTAAGCAGCCATAGTGTGTTTTCTAAACGTGTGACTCTGTTCTGTTTTGTAATTCAGTTCAAGTGTATCGGTTTTTACATTCCCTCTATAAGTGATAGCTTATGGTAAGTGTCTTTTTCTGTGTGACTTATTTCACTTAGAATCATCGTACCTAAATCCACTCATCTTGCTTCTACTAGCCTTATGACATTGATTTCATGTCTGAGTGATATTCCATTGTACATAAGGACCACAACTTCTTTATCCATTTTTCTCTTTCCTGGGATATTTAAGGTGTCATGAAGTGGAGGTTCTTGTCAACAGAGCAGCCCTAAACTTTGTGGTGCCTGTGTCTTGCTGATTTTTAGTTTTCCCAATTTATACGCCCATGAGTGGACGTGCCCTATACTCCCTATGCTGTGTTTTTTCGATGTTTCAGGACACACCGTACACTTCTCCAGAGTGGCTGTTGGCAATTTACATCCCGCCCATCAGCGTAGCAAGGCTGCCATTTCTCCATGGCCTGTCCTGCATTTCTGGTTTTGACACTTTTTGCAGCATGACCCTTTTGACCGATGGGAAGCGAGACTTCTTTGTAGCGCTGATTTGCCTTTCCATGTTGCTGGGTTGGCCAAAAAGGGCGTATGCGTTTTTTCCTGAATATATTCAGGAAAAAACGCATACGCCCTTTTTGGCCAAGGGCATCATTGTCGACGTTTTGCCGCTTTTCATGTGCTTTAAAGGCGATTCGAATCTACCTCCTGAAATCTGTTTCCTGCAATTCTGCCTTGCTTTCAAATCCTCTTCGTTGCCTTCCCTCAATATATCTGTGGATGAGAGTTATCATTTATAACTCTGCGGGTTTGTGAATTGCAGTGTCCCTGAGCTCCATTTTTCAACTCGCTTTTTTGGGAGCTGGCCGCAAAAGCGCGGGATTGCCTCAGGCCCTATTCTGCTTCTGGGCGGCAGGCTGAGCCTGTGGTTAATTCTTCTTCCTGTTGGGAAAATAGAGTGACCTGTGCCTGTCCCAACACCTAGATCTAGTCTCTCATTGGTTGCCCCTCTTCCCGTCCATCCTCAGGACAAATTGCAACCTGTAGGGAACACGAGCTTAAAGGTGCTGTTTCTCCAAGTAGGGAGATTGCTAGTAAAGTAGCTGGAAAGGCGAACCCGAGCACAAGGAGATGAGAAATGAGGTGCGTATTAGAAAACTTTCAAAATCACACGGTGTACCATCTTCTGGGTTTCTCATGCATGTTTTCGATGTAGGAAGATGCCCTTGAACCTGGAGATTTGGGACCCATGGGATGGGTACCACGCAGTATTACTTTAAAGGGTCTGCGTTTGCTCACCCAACCTCACCCAACATTTCAGCCCCAAGAGTGTCCACCCTTATGTCTCATCCAGCTGTGGGTCTAGATATGGTCAATCCAGGTTGCATCACAGCCTCTGAACGAATTTTGTAAGAATTTCTCTCTCTTTCATTGTCTTTGTTTTACGGGTTTTTAAAAGTAATTTATTTTTATAATGGGGTTTAGCTGCTTTTCACGGCTGTGTTTATGCGGCTTTACACCCACTTGACTCACTTCCAGACAGATATCAATACATAGGTTTTAAGATTCTTACTAGTCACATATATTCTTGTGCGGTGAATAGGGGGTGTTGAGTCCAGTTCACTGAGCAAGGAGTAGGTCTTGTCTATTACATATTGGGTGTATGGAACGGTATCTGAGCGAATTTGAAACCCTTGTTTTATGCATCACCCCACCTCACCTTTCCCGTTAAGCAGCCATAGTGTGTTTTCTAAACGTGTGACTCTGTTCTGTTTTGTAATTCAGTTCAAGTGTAGCGGTTTTTACATTCCCTCTATAAGTGATAGCTTATGATAAGTGTCTTTTTCTGTGTGACTTATTTCACTTAGAATCGTCGTACCTAAATCCACTCATCTTGCTTCTACTAGCCTTATGACATTGATTTCATGTCTGAGTGATATTCCATTGTACATAAGGACCACAACTTCTTTATCCATTTTTCTCTTTCCTGGGATATTTAAGTTGTCGTGAAGGGGAGGTTCTTGTCAACAGAGCAGCCCTAAACTTTGGGGTGCCTGTGTCTTGCTGATTTTTAGTTTTCCCAATTTATACGCCCATGAGTGGACGTGCCCTATGCTCCCTAAGCTGTGTTTTTTCGATGTTTCAGGACACACCGTACACTTCTCCAGAGTGGCTGTTGGCAATTTACATCCCGCCCATCAGCGTAGCAAGGCTGCCATTTCTCCATGGCCTGTCCTGCATTTCTGGTTTTGACACTTTTTGCAGCATGACCCTTTTGACCGATGGGAAACGAGACTTCTTTGTAGCGCTGATTTGCCTTTCCAGGTTGCTTGGTTGGCCAAAAAGGGCGTATGCGTTTTTTCCTGAATATATTCAGGAAAAAACGCATACGCCCTTTTTGGCCAAGGGCATCATTGTCGACGTTTTGCCGCTTTTCATGTGCTTTAAAGGCGATTCGAATCTACCTCCTGAAACCTGTTTCCTGCAATTCTGCCTTGCTTTCAAATCCTCTTCGTTGCCTTCCCTCAATATATCTGTGGATGAGAGTTATCATTTATAACTCTGCGGGTTTGTGAATTGCAGTGTCCCTGAGCTCCATTTTTCAACTCGCTTTTTTGGGAGCTGGCCGCAAAAGCGCGGGATTGCCTCAGGCCCTATTCTGCTTCTGGGCGGCAGGCTGAGCCTGTGGTTAATTCTTCTTCCTGATGGGAAAATAGAGTGACGTGTGCCTGTCCCAACACCTAGATCTAGTCTCTCATTGGTTGCCCCTCTTCCCGTTCATCCTCAGGAAAAATTGCAACCTGTAGGGAACAGGAGCTTAAAGGTGCTGATTCTCCAAGTAGGGAGATTGCTAGTAAAGTAGCTGGAAAGGCGAACCCGAGCACAAGGAGATGAGAAATGAGGTGCGTATTAGAAACCTTTCAAAATCACACGGTGTACCATCTTCTGGGTTTCTCATGCATGTTTTCGATGTAGGAAGATGCCCTTGAACCTGGAGATTTGGGACCCATGGGATGGGTACCACGCAGTATTACTTTAAAGGGTCTGCGTTTGCTCACCCAACCTCACCCAACCTTTCAGTCCCAAGAGTGTCCACCCTTATGTCTCATCCAGCTGTGGGTCTAGATATGGTCAATCCAGGTTGCATCACAGCCTCTGAACGAATTGTGTAAGAATTTCTCTCTCTTTCACTGTCTTTGTTTTACGGGTTTTTAAAAGTAATTTATTTTTATAATGGGGTTTAGCTGCTTTTCACGGCTGTGTTTATGCGGCTTTACACCCACTTGACTCACTTCCAGACATATATCAATACATAGGTTTTAAGATTCTTACTTGTCACATATATTCTTGTGCGGTGAATAGGGGGTGTTGAGTCCAGTTCACTGAGCAAGGAGTAGGTCTTGTCTATTACATATTGGGTGTACGGAACGGTATCTGAGCGAATTTGAAACCCTTGTTTTATGCCTCACCCCACCTCACCTTTCCCGTTAAGCAGCCATAGTGTATTTTCTAAACGTGTGACTCTGTGCTGTTTTGTAATTCAGTTCAAGTGTAGCGGTTTTTACATTCCCTCTATAAGTGATAGCTTATGATAAGTGTCTTTTTCTGTGTGACTTATTTCACTTAGGATCGTCGTACCTAAATCCACTCATCTTGCTTCTACTAGCCTTATGACATTGATTTCATGTCTGAGTGATACTCCATTGTACATAAGGACCACAACTTCTTTATCCATTTTTCTCTTTCCTGGGATATTTAAGGTGTCATGAAGTGGAGGTTCTTGTCAAGAGAGCAGCCCTAAACTTTGGGTTGCCTGTGTCTTGCTGATTTTTAGTTTTCCCAATTTATACGCCCATGAGTGGACGTGCCCTATGCTCCCTAAGCTGTGTTTTTTCGATGTTTCAGGACACACCGTACATTTCTCCAGAGTGGCTGTTGGCAATTAACATCCCGCCCATCAGCGTAGCAAGGCTGCCATTTCTCCATGGCCTGTCCTGCATTTCTGGTTTTGACACTTTTTGCAGCATGACCCTTTTGACCAATGGGAAGCGAGACTTCTTTGTAGCGTTGATTTGCCTTTCCAGGTTTCTTGGTTGGCCAAAAAGGGCGTATGCGTTTTTTCCTGAATATATTCAGGAAAAAACGCATACGCCCTTTTTGGCCAAGGGCATCATTGTCGACGTTTTGCCGCTTTTCATGTGCTTTAAAGGCGATTCGAATCTACCCCCTGAAATCTGTTTCCTGCAATTCTGCCTTGCTTTCAAATCCTCTTCGTTGCCTTCCCTCAATATATCTGTGGATGAGAGTTATCATTTATAACTCTGCGGGTTGGTGAATTGCAGTGTCCCTGAGCTTCATTTTTCAACTCGCTTTTTCGGGAGCTGGCCGCAAAAGCGCGGGATTGCCTCAGGCCCTATTCTGCTTCTGGGTGGCAGGCTGAGCCTGTGGTTAATTCTTCTTCCTGATGGGAAAATAGAGTGACCTGTGCCTGTCCCAACACCTAGATCTAGTCTCTCATTGGTTGCCCCTCTTCCCGTTCATCCTCAGGAGAAATTGCAACCTGTAGGGAACAGGAGCTTAAAGGTGCTGATTCTCCAATTAGGGAGATTGCTAGTAAAGTAGCTGGAAAGGCGAACCCGAGCACAAGGAGATGAGAAATGAGGTGCGTATTAGAAACCTTTCAAAATCACACGGTGTACCATCTTCTGGGTTTCTCATGCATGTTTTCGATGTAGGAAGATGCCCTTGAACCTGGAGATTGGGGACCCATGGGATGGGTACCAGGCAGTATTACTTTAAAGGGTCTGCGTTTGCTCACCCAACCTCACCCAACCTTTCAGCCCCAAGAGTGTCCACCCTTATGTCTCATCCAGCTGTGGGTCTAGATATGGTCAATCCAGGTTGCATCACAGCCTCTGAACGAATTGTGTAAGAATTTCTCTCTCTTTCACTGTCTTTGTTTTACGGGTTTTTAAAAGTAATTTATTTTTATAATGGGGTTTATCTGCTTTTCACGGCTGTGTTTACGCGGCTTTACACCCACTTGACTCACTTCCAGACAGATATCAATGCATAGGTTTTAAGATTCTTACTAGTCACATATATTCTTGTGCGGTGAATAGGGGGTGTTGAGTCCAGTTCACTGAGCAAGGAGTAGGTCATATCTATTACATATTGGGTGTATGGAACGGTATCTGAGCGAATTTGAAACCCTTGTTTTATGCATCACCCCACCTCACCTTTCCCGTTAAGCAGCCATAGTGTGTTTTCTAAACGTGTGACTCTGTTCTGTTTTGTAATTCAGTTCAAGTGTAGCGGTTTTTACATTCCCTCTATAAGTGATAACTTATGATAAGTGTCTTTTTCTGTGTGACTTATTTCACTTAGAATCGTCGTACCTAAATCCACTCATCTTGCTTCTACTAGCCTTATGACATTGATTTCATGTCTGAGTGATATTCCATTGTACATAAGGACCACAACTTCTTTATCCATTTTTCTCTTTCCTGGGATATTTAAGTTGTCGTGAAGGGGAGGTTCTTGTCAACAGAGCAGCCCTAAACTTTGGGGTGCCTGTGTCTTGCTGATTTTTAGTTTTCCCAATTTATACGCCCATGAGTGGACGTGCCCTATGCTCCCTAAGCTGTGTTTTTTCGATGTTTCAGGACACACCGTACACTTCTCCAGAGTGGCTGTTGGCAATTTACATCCCGCCCATCAGCGTAGCAAGGCTGCCATTTCTCCATGGCCTGTCCTGCATTTCTGGTTTTGACACTTTTTGCAGCATGACCCTTTTGACCGATGGGAAACGAGACTTCTTTGTAGCGCTGATTTGCCTTACCAGGTTGCTTGGTTGGCCAAAAAGGGCGTATGCGTTTTTTCCTGAATATATTCAGGAAAAAACGCATACGCCCTTTTTGGCCAAGGGCATCATTGTCGACGTTTTGCCGCTTTTCATGTGCTTTAAAGGCGATTCGAATCTACCTCCTGAAACCTGTTTCCTGCAATTCTGCCTTGCTTTCAAATCCTCTTCCTTGCCTTCCCTCAATATATTTGTGGACGAGAGTTATCATTTATAACTCAGCAGGTTTGTGAATGGCAGTGCCCCTGAGCTCCATTTTTCAACTGTCTTTTTTGGGAGCTGGCCGCAAAAGCACGGGATTGCCTCAGGCCCTATTCTGGTTCCTGGCGGCAGGCTGAGCCTGTGGATAATTCTTCTTCCTTATGGGAAAATAGAGTGACCTGTGCCTGTCCCAAAACCTAGATCTAGTGTCTCATTGGTTGCCCCTCTTCCCGTTCATCCTCAGGACAAATTGCAACCTGTAGGGAACAGGAGCTTAAAGGTGCTGATTCTCCAAGTAGGGAGATTGCTAGTAAAGTAGCTGGAAAGGCGAACCCGAGCACAAGGAGATGAGAAATGAGGTGCATATTAGAATCCTTTCAAAATCACACGGTGTACCATCTTCTGGGTTTCTCATGCATGTTTTCGATGTAGGAAGATGCCCTTGAACCTGGAGATTTGGGACCCATGGGATGGGTACCAGGCAGTATTACTTTAAAGGGTCTGCGTTTGCTCACCCAACCTCACCCAAACTTTCAGCCCCAAGAGTGTCCACCCTTATGTCTCATCCAGCTGTGGGTCTAGATATGGTCAATCCAGGTTGCATCACAGCCTCCGAACGAACTTTGTAAGAATTTCTCTCTCTTTCACTGTCTTTGTTTTACGGGTTTTTAAAAGTAATTTATTTTTATAATGGGGTTTAGCTGCTTTTCACGGCTGTGTTTATGCGGCTTTACACCCACATGACTCACTTCCAGACAGATAACAATACATAGGTTTTGAGATTCTTACTAGTCACATATATTCTTGTGCGGTGAATAGGGGGTGTTGAGTCCAGTTCACTGAGCAAGGAGTAGGTCTTGTCTATTACATATTGGGTGTATGGAACGGTACCTTAGCGAATTTGAAACCCTTGTTTTATGCATCACCCCACCTCACCTTTCCCGTTAAGCAGCCATAGTGTGTTTTCTAAACGTGTGACTCTGTTCTGTTTTGTAATTCAGTTCAAGTGTATCGGTTTTTACATTCCCTCTATAAGTGATAGCTTATGGTAAGTGTCTTTTTCTGTGTGACTTATTTCACTTAGAATCATCGTACCTAAATCCACTCATCTTGCTTCTACTAGCCTTATGACATTGATTTCATGTCTGAGTGATATTCCATTGTACATAAGGACCACAACTTCTTTATCCATTTTTCTCTTTCCTGGGATATTTAAGGTGTCATGAAGTGGAGGTTCTTGTCAACAGAGCAGCCCTAAACTTTGTGGTGCCTGTGTCTTGCTGATTTTTAGTTTTCCCAATTTATACGCCCATGAGTGGACGTGCCCTATACTCCCTATGCTGTGTTTTTTCGATGTTTCAGGACACACCGTACACTTCTCCAGAGTGGCTGTTGGCAATTTACATCCCGCCCATCAGCGTAGCAAGGCTGCCATTTCTCCATGGCCTGTCCTGCATTTCTGGTTTTGACACTTTTTGCAGCATGACCCTTTTGACCGATGGGAAGCGAGACTTTTTTGTAGCGCTGATTTGCCTTTCCATGTTGCTGGGTTGGCCAAAAAGGGCGTATGCGTTTTTTCCTGAATATATTCAGGAAAAAACGCATACGCCCTTTTTGGCCAAGGGCATCATTGTCGACGTTTTGCCGCTTTTCATGTGCTTTAAAGGCGATTCGAATCTACCTCCTGAAATCTGTTTCCTGCAATTCTGCCTTGCTTTCAAATCCTCTTCGTTGCCTTCCCTCAATATATCTGTGGATGAGAGTTATCATTTATAACTCTGCGGGTTTGTGAATTGCAGTGTCCCTGAGCTCCATTTTTCAACTCGCTTTTTTGGGAGCTGGCCGCAAAAGCGCGGGATTGCCTCAGGCCCTATTCTGCTTCTGGGCGGCAGGCTGAGCCTGTGGTTAATCCTTCTTCCTGATGGGAAAATAGAGTGACCTGTGCCTGTCCCAACACCTAGATCTAGTCTCTCATTGGTTGCCCCTCTTCCCGTTCATCCTCAGGACAAATTGCAACCTGTAGGGAACAGGAGCTTAAAGGTGCTGATTCTCCAAGTAGGGAGATTGCTAGTAAAGTAGCTGGAAAGGCGAACCCGAGCACAAGGAGATGAGAAATGAGGTGCGTCTTAGAAACCTTTCAAAATCACACGGTGTACCATCTTCTGGGTTTCTCATGCATGTTTTCGATGTAGGAAGATGCCCTTGAACCTGGAGATTTGGGACCCATGGGATTGGTACCACGCAGTATTACTTTAAAGGGTCTGCGTTTGCTCACCCAACCTCACCCAACCTTTCAGCCCCAAGAGTGTCCACCCTTATGTCTCATCCAGCTGTGGGTCTAGATATGGTCAATCCAGGTTGCATCACAGCCTCTGAACGAATTTTGTAAGAATTTCTCTCTCTTTCATTGTCTTTGTTTTACAGGTTTTTAAAACTAATTTATTTTTATAATGGGGTTTAGCTGCTTTTCACGGCTGTGTTTATGCGGCTTTACACCCACTTGACTCACTTCCAGACAGATATCAATACATAGGTTTTAAGATTCTTACTAGTCACATATATTCTTGTGCGGTGAATAGGGGGTGTTGAGTCCAGTTCACTGAGCAAGGAGTAGGTCTTGTCTATTACATATTGGGTGTATGGAACGGTATCTGAGCGAATTTGAAACCCTTGTTTTATGCATCACCCCACCTCACCTTTCCCGTTAAGCAGCCATAGTGTGTTTTCTAAACGTGTGACTCTGTTCTGTTTTGTAATTCAGTTCAAGTGTAGCGGTTTTTACATTCCCTCTATAAGTGATAGCTTATGATAAGTGTCTTTTTCTGTGTGACTTATTTCACTTAGAATCGTCGTACCTAAATCCACTCATCTTGCTTCTACTAGCCTTATGACATTGATTTCATGTCTGAGTGATATTCCATTGTACATAAGGACCACAACTTCTTTATCCATTTTTCTCTTTCCTGGGATATTTAAGTTGTCGTGAAGGGGAGGTTCTTGTCAACAGAGCAGCCCTAAACTTTGGGGTGCCTGTGTCTTGCTGATTTTTAGTTTTCCCAATTTATACGCCCATGAGTGGACGTGCCCTATGCTCCCTAAGCTGTGTTTTTTCGATGTTTCAGGACACACCGTACACTTCTCCAGAGTGGCTGTTGGCAATTTACATCCCGCCCATCAGCGTAGCAAGGCTGCCATTTCTCCATGGCCTATCCTGCATTTCTGGTTTTGACACTTTTTGCAGCATGACCCTTTTGACCGATGGGAAGCGAGACTACTTTGTAGCGCTGATTTGCCTTTCCAGGTTGCTTGGTTGGCCAAAAAGGGCGTATACGTTTTTTCCTGAATATATTCAGGAAAAATCGCATACGCCCTTTTTGGCCAAGGGCATCATTGTCGACGTTTTGCCGCTTTTCATGTGCTTTAAAGGCGATTCGAATCTACCTCCTGAAATCTGGTTCCTGCAATTCTGCCTTGCTTTCAAATCCTCTTCGTTGCCTTCCCTCAATATATCTGTGGATGAGAGTTATCATTTATAACTCTGCGGGTTTGTGAATTGCAGTGTCCCTGAGCTCCATTTTTCAACTCGCTTTTTTGGGAGGTGGCCGCAAAAGCGTGGGATTGCCTCAGGCCCTATTCTGCTTCTGGGCGGCAGGCTGAGCCTGTGGTTAATTCTTCTTCCTGATGGGAAAATAGAGTGACGTGTGCCTGTCCCAACACCTAGATATAGTCTCTCATTGGTTGCCCCTCTTCCCGTTCATCCTCAGGACAAATTGCAACCTGTAGGGAACAGGAGCTTAAAGGTGCTGATTCTCCAAGTAGGGAGATTGCTAGTAAAGTAGCTGGAAAGGCGAACCCGAGCACAAGGAGATGAGAAATGAGGTGCGTATTAGAAACCTTTCAAAATCACACGGTGTACCATCTTCTGGGTTTCTCATGCATGTTTTCGATGTAGGAAGATGCCCTTGAACCTGGAGATTTGGGACCCATGGGATGGGTACCACGCAGTATTACTTTAAAGGGTCTGCGTTTGCTCACCCAACCTCACCCAACATTTCAGTCCCAAGAGTGTCCACCCTTATGTCTCATCCAGCTGTGGGTCTAGATATGGTCAATCCAGGTTGCATCACAGCCTCTGAACGAATTGTGTAAGAATTTCTCTCTCTTTCACTGTCTTTGTTTTACGGGTTTTTAAAAGTAATTTATTTTTATAATGGGGTTTAGCTGCTTTTCACGGCTGTGTTTATGCGGCTTTACACCCACTTGACTCACTTCCAGACATATATCAATACATAGGTTTTAAGATTCTTACTAGTCACATATATTCTTGTGCGGTGAATAGGGGGTGTTGAGTCCAGTTCACTGAGCAAGGAGTAGGTCTTGTCTATTACATATTGGGTGTACGGAACGGTATCTGAGCGAATTTGAAACCCTTGTTTTATGCCTCACCCCACCTCACCTTTCCCGTTAAGCAGCCATAGTGTATTTTCTAAACGTGTGACTCTGTGCTGTTTTGTAATTTAGTTCAAGTGTAGCGGTTTTTACATTCCCTCTATAAGTGATAGCTTATGATAAGTGTCTTTTTCTGTGTGACTTATTTCACTTAGGATCGTCGTACCTAAATCCACTCATCTTGCTTCTACTAGCCTTATGACATTGATTTCATGTCTGAGTGATATTCCATTGTACATAAGGACCACAACTTCTTTATCCATTTTTCTCTTTCCTGGGATATTTAAGGTGTCATGAAGTGGAGGTTCTTGTCAAGAGAGCAGCCCTAAACTTTGGGGTGCCTGTGTCTTGCTGATTTTTAGTTTTCCCAATTTATACGCCCATGAGTGGACGTGCCCTATGCTCCCTAAGCTGTGTTTTTTCGATGTTTCAGGACACACCGTACACTTCTCCAGAGTGGCTGTTGGCAATTAACATCCCGCCCATCAGCGTAGCAAGGCTGCCATTTCTCCATGGCCTGTCCTGCATTTCTGTGTTTTGACACTTTTTGCAGCATGACCCTTTTGACCAATGGGAAGCGAGACTTCTTTGTAGCGTTGATTTGCCTTTCCAGGTTTCTTGGTTGGCCAAAAAGGGCGTATGCGTTTTTTCCTGAATATATTCAGGAAAAAACGCATACGCCCTTTTTGGCCAAGGGCATCATTGTCGACGTTTTGCCGCTTTTCATGTGCTTTAAAGGCGATTCGAATCTACCCCCTGAAATCTGTTTCCTGCAATTCTGCCTTGCTTTCAAATCCTCTTCGTTGCCTTCCCTCAATATATCTGTGGATGAGAGTTATCATTTATAACTCTGCGGGTTGGTGAATTGCAGTGTCCCTGAGCTTCATTTTTCAACTCGCTTTTTCGGGAGCTGGCCGCAAAAGCGCGGGATTGCCTCAGGCCCTATTCTGCTTCTGGGTGGCAGGCTGAGCCTGTGGTTAATTCTTCTTCCTGATGGGAAAATAGAGTGACCTGTGCCTGTCCCAACACCTAGATCTAGTCTCTCATTGGTTGCCCCTCTTCCCGTTCATCCTCAGGACAAATTGCAACCTGTAGGGAACAGGAGCTTAAAGGTGCTGATTCTCCAATTAGGGAGATTGCTAGTAAAGTAGCTGGAAAGGCGAACCCGAGCACAAGGAGATGAGAAATGAGGTGCGTATTAGAAACCTTTCAAAATCACACGGTGTACCATCTTCTGGGTTTCTCATGCATGTTTTCGATGTAGGAAGATGCCCTTGAACCTGGAGATTGGGGACCCATGGGATGGGTACCAGGCAGTATTACTTTACAGGGTCTGCGTTTGCTCACCCAACCTCACCCAACCTTTCAGCCCCAAGAGTGTCCACCCTTATGTCTCATCCAGCTGTGGGTCTAGATATGGTCAATCCAGGTTGCATCACAGCCTCTGAACGAATTGTGTAAGAATTTCTCTCTCTTTCACTGTCTTTGTTTTACGGGTTTTTAAAAGTAATTTATTTTTATAATGGGGTTTATCTGCTTTTCACGGCTGTGTTTACGCGGCTTTACACCCACTTGACTCACTTCCAGACAGATATCAATGCATAGGTTTTAAGATTCTTACTAGTCACATATATTCTTGTGCGGTGAATAGGGGGTGTTGAGTCCAGTTCACTGAGCAAGGAGTAGGTCATGTCTATTACATATTGGGTGTATGGAACGGTATCTGAGCGAATTTGAAACCCTTGTTTTATGCATCACCCCACCTCACCTTTCCCGTTAAGCAGCCATAGTGTGTTTTCTAAACGTGTGACTCTGTTCTGTTTTGTAATTCAGTTAAAGTGTAGCGGTTTTTACATTCCCTCTCTAAGTGATAGCTTATGATAAGTGTCTTTTTCTGTGTGACTTATTTCACTTAGAATCGTCGTACCTAAATCCACTCATCTTGCTTCTACTAGCCTTATGACATTGATTTCATGTCTGAGTGATATTCCATTGTACATAAGGACCACAACTTCTTTATCCATTTTTCTCTTTCCTGGGATATTTAAGTTGTCGTGAAGGGGAGGTTCTTGTCAACAGAGCAGCCCTAAACTTTGGGGTGCCTGTGTCTTGCTGATTTTTAGTTTTCCCAATTTATACGCCCATGAGTGGACGTGCCCTATGCTCCCTAAGCTGTGTTTTTTCGATGTTTCAGGACACACCGTACACTTCTCCAGAGTGGCTGTTGGCAATTTACATCCCGCCCATCAGCGTAGCAAGGCTGCCATTTCTCCATGGCCTGTCCTGCATTTCTGGTTTTGACACTTTTTGCAGCATGACCCTTTTGACCGATGGGAAACGAGACTTCTTTGTAGCGCTGATTTGCCTTTCCAGGTTGCTTGGTTGGCCAAAAAGGGCGTATGCGTTTTTTCCTGAATATATTCAGGAAAAAACGCATACGCCCTTTTTGGCCAAGGGCATCATTGTCGACGTTTTGCCGCTTTTCATGTGCTTTAAAGGCGATTCGAATCTACCTCCTGAAACCTGTTTCCTGCAATTCTGCCTTGCTTTCAAATCCTCTTCGTTGCCTTCCCTCAATATATCTGTGGATGAGAGTTATCATTTATAACTCTGCGGGTTTGTGAATTGCAGTGTCCCTGAGCTCCATTTTTCAACTCGCTTTTTTGGGAGCTGGCCGCAAAAGCGCGGGATTGCCTCAGGCCCTATTCTGCTTCTGGGCGGCAGGCTGAGCCTGTGGTTAATTCTTCTTCCTGATGGGAAAATAGAGTGACGTGTGCCTGTCCCAACACCTAGATCTAGTCTCTCATTGGTTGCCCCTCTTCCCGTTCATCCTCAGGACAAATTGCAACCTGTAGGGAACAGGAGCTTAAAGGTGCTGATTCTCCAATTAGGGAGATTGCTAGTAAAGTAGCTGGAAAGGCGAACCCGAGCACAAGGAGATGAGAAATGAGGTGCGTATTAGAAACCTTTCAAAATCACACGGTGTACCATCTTCTGGGTTTCTCATGCATGTTTTCGATGTAGGAAGATGCCCTTGAACCTGGAGATTTGGGACCCATGGGATGGGTACCACGCAGTATTACTTTAAAGGGTCTGCGTTTGCTCACCCAACCTCACCCAACCTTTCAGTCCCAAGAGTGTCCACCCTTATGTCTCATCCAGCTGTGGGTCTAGATATGGTCAATCCAGGTTGCATCACAGCCTCTGAACGAATTGTGTAAGAATTTCTCTCTCTTTCACTGTCTTTGTTTTACGGGTTTTTAAAAGTAATTTATTTTTATAATGGGGTTTAGCTGCTTTTCACGGCTGTGTTTATGCGGCTTTACACCCACTTGACTCACTTCCAGACAGATATCAATACATAGGTTTTAAGATTCTTACTAGTCACATATATTCTTGTGCGGTGAATAGGGGGTGTTGAGTCCAGTTCACTGAGCAAGGAGTAGGTCATGTCTATTACATATTGGGTGTATGGAACGGTATCTGAGCGAATTTGAAACCCTTGTTTTATGCATCACCCCACCTCACCTTTCCCGTTAAGCAGCCATAGTGTGTTTTCTAAACGTGTGACTCTGTTCTGTTTTGTAATTCAGTTAAATTGTAGCGGTTTTTACATTCCCTCTCTAAGTGATAGCTTATGATAAGTGTCTTTTTCTGTGTGACTTATTTCACTTAGAATCGTCGTACCTAAATCCACTCATCTTGCTTCTACTAGCCTTATGACATTGATTTCATGTCTGAGTGATATTCCATTGTACATAAGGACCACAACTTCTTTATCCATTTTTCTCTTTCCTGGGATATTTAAGTTGTCGTGAAGGGGAGGTTCTTGTCAACAGAGCAGCCCTAAACTTTGGGGTGCCTGTGTCTTGCTGATTTTTAGTTTTCCCAATTTATACGCCCATGAGTGGACGTGCCCTATGCTCCCTAAGCTGTGTTTTTTCGATGTTTCAGGACACACCGTACACTTCTCCAGAGTGGCTGTTGGCAATTTACATCCCGCCCATCAGCGTAGCAAGGCTGCCATTTCTCCATGGCCTGTCCTGCATTTCTGGTTTTGACACTTTTTGCAGCATGACCCTTTTGACCGATGGGAAACGAGACTTCTTTGTAGCGCTGATTTGCCTTACCAGGTTGCTTGGTTGGCCAAAAAGGGCGTATGCGTTTTTTCCTGAATATATTCAGGAAAAAACGCATACGCCCTTTTTGGCCAAGGGCATCATTGTCGACGTTTTGCCGCTTTTCATGTGCTTTAAAGGCGATTCGAATCTACCTCCTGAAACCTGTTTCCTGCAATTCTGCCTTGCTTTCAAATCCTCTTCCTTGCCTTCCCTCAATATATTTGTGGACGAGAGTTATCATTTATAACTCAGCAGGTTTGTGAATGGCAGTGCCCCTGAGCTCCATTTTTCAACTGTCTTTTTTGGGAGCTGGCCGCAAAAGCACGGGATTGCCTCAGGCCCTATTCTGGTTCCTGGCGGCAGGCTGAGCCTGTGGATAATTCTTCTTCCTTATGGGAAAATAGAGTGACCTGTGCCTGTCCCAAAACCTAGATCTAGTGTCTCATTGGTTGCCCCTCTTCCCGTTCATCCTCAGGACAAATTGCAACCTGTAGGGAACAGGAGCTTAAAGGTGCTGATTCTCCAAGTAGGGAGATTGCTAGTAAAGTAGCTGGAAAGGCGAACCCGAGCACAAGGAGATGAGAAATGAGGTGCATATTAGAATCCTTTCAAAATCACACGGTGTACCATCTTCTGGGTTTCTCATGCATGTTTTCGATGTAGGAAGATGCCCTTGAACCTGGAGATTTGGGACCCATGGGATGGGTACCAGGCAGTATTACTTTAAAGGGTCTGCGTTTGCTCACCCAACCTCACCCAAACTTTCAGCCCCAAGAGTGTCCACCCTTATGTCTCATCCAGCTGTGGGTCTAGATATGGTCAATCCAGGTTGCATCACAGCCTCCGAACGAACTTTGTAAGAATTTCTCTCTCTTTCACTGTCTTTGTTTTACGGGTTTTTAAAAGTAATTTATTTTTATAATGGGGTTTAGCTGCTTTTCACGGCTGTGTTTATGCGGCTTTACACCCACATGACTCACTTCCAGACAGATAACAATACATAGGTTTTGAGATTCTTACTAGTCACATATATTCTTGTGCGGTGAATAGGGGGTGTTGAGTCCAGTTCACTGAGCAAGGAGTAGGTCTTGTCTATTACATATTGGGTGTATGGAACGGTACCTTAGCGAATTTGAAACCCTTGTTTTATGCATCACCCCACCTCACCTTTCCCGTTAAGCAGCCATAGTGTGTTTTCTAAACGTGTGACTCTGTTCTGTTTTGTAATTCAGTTCAAGTGTATCGGTTTTTACATTCCCTCTATAAGTGATAGCTTATGGTAAGTGTCTTTTTCTGTGTGACTTATTTCACTTAGAATCATCGTACCTAAATCCACTCATCTTGCTTCTACTAGCCTTATGACATTGATTTCATGTCTGAGTGATATTCCATTGTACATAAGGACCACAACTTCTTTATCCATTTTTCTCTTTCCTGGGATATTTAAGGTGTCATGAAGTGGAGGTTCTTGTCAACAGAGCAGCCCTAAACTTTGTGGTGCCTGTGTCTTGCTGATTTTTAGTTTTCCCAATTTATACGCCCATGAGTGGACGTGCCCTATACTCCCTATGCTGTGTTTTTTCGATGTTTCAGGACACACCGTACACTTCTCCAGAGTGGCTGTTGGCAATTTACATCCCGCCCATCAGCGTAGCAAGGCTGCCATTTCTCCATGGCCTGTCCTGCATTTCTGGTTTTGACACTTTTTGCAGCATGACCCTTTTGACCGATGGGAAGCGAGACTTCTTTGTAGCGCTGATTTGCCTTTCCATGTTGCTGGGTTGGCCAAAAAGGGCGTATGCGTTTTTTCCTGAATATATTCAGGAAAAAACGCATACGCCCTTTTTGGCCAAGGGCATCATTGTCGACGTTTTGCCGCTTTTCATGTGCTTTAAAGGCGATTCGAATCTACCTCCTGAAATCTGTTTCCTGCAATTCTGCCTTGCTTTCAAATCCTCTTCGTTGCCTTCCCTCAATATATCTGTGGATGAGAGTTATCATTTATAACTCTGCGGGTTTGTGAATTGCAGTGTCCCTGAGCTCCATTTTTCAACTCGCTTTTTTGGGAGCTGGCCGCAAAAGCGCGGGATTGCCTCAGGCCCTATTCTGCTTCTGGGCGGCAGGCTGAGCCTGTGGTTAATTCTTCTTCCTGTTGGGAAAATAGAGTGACCTGTGCCTGTCCCAACACCTAGATCTAGTCTCTCATTGGTTGCCCCTCTTCCCGTCCATCCTCAGGACAAATTGCAACCTGTAGGGAACAGGAGCTTAAAGGTGCTGTTTCTCCAATTAGGGAGATTGCTAGTAAAGTAGCTGGAAAGGCGAACCCGAGCACAAGGAGATGAGAAATGAGGTGCGTATTAGAAAACTTTCAAAATCACACGGTGTACCATCTTCTGGGTTTCTCATGCATGTTTTCGATGTAGGAAGATGCCCTTGAACCTGGAGATTTGGGACCCATGGGATGGGTACCACGCAGTATTACTTTAAAGGGTCTGCGTTTGCTCACCCAACCTCACCCAACATTTCAGCCCCAAGAGTGTCCACCCTTATGTCTCATCCAGCTGTGGGTCTAGATATGGTCAATCCAGGTTGCATCACAGCCTCTGAACGAATTTTGTAAGAATTTCTCTCTCTTTCATTGTCTTTGTTTTACGGGTTTTTAAAAGTAATTTATTTTTATAATGGGGTTTAGCTGCTTTTCACGGCTGTGTTTATGCGGCTTTACACCCACTTGACTCACTTCCAGACAGATATCAATACATAGGTTTTAAGATTCTTACTAGTCACATATATTCTTGTGCGGTGAATAGGGGGTGTTGAGTCCAGTTCACTGAGCAAGGAGTAGGTCTTGTCTATTACATATTGGGTGTATGGAACGGTATCTGAGCGAATTTGAAACCCTTGTTTTATGCATCACCCCACCTCACCTTTCCCGTTAAGCAGCCATAGTGTGTTTTCTAAACGTGTGACTCTGTTCTGTTTTGTAATTCAGTTCAAGTGTAGCGGTTTTTACATTCCCTCTATAAGTGATAGCTTATGATAAGTGTCTTTTTCTGTGTGACTTATTTCACTTAGAATCGTCGTACCTAAATCCACTCATCTTGCTTCTACTAGCCTTATGACATTGATTTCATGTCTGAGTGATATTCCATTGTACATAAGGACCACAACTTCTTTATCCATTTTTCTCTTTCCTGGGATATTTAAGTTGTCGTGAAGGGGAGGTTCTTGTCAACAGAGCAGCCCTAAACTTTGGGGTGCCTGTGTCTTGCTGATTTTTAGTTTTCCCAATTTATACGCCCATGAGTGGACGTGCCCTATGCTCCCTAAGCTGTGTTTTTTCGATGTTTCAGGACACACCGTACACTTCTCCAGAGTGGCTGTTGGCAATTTACATCCCGCCCATCAGCGTAGCAAGGCTGCCATTTCTCCATGGCCTGTCCTGCATTTCTGGTTTTGACACTTTTTGCAGCATGACCCTTTTGACCGATTGGAAACGAGACTTCTTTGTAGCGCTGATTTGCCTTTCCAGGTTGCTTGGTTGGCCAAAAAGGGCGTATGCGTTTTTTCCTGAATATATTCAGGAAAAAACGCATACGCCCTTTTTGGCCAAGGGCATCATTGTCGACGTTTTGCCGCTTTTCATGTGCTTTAAAGGCGATTCGAATCTACCTCCTGAAACCTGTTTCCTGCAATTCTGCCTTGCTTTCAAATCCTCTTCGTTGCCTTCCCTCAATATATCTGTGGATGAGAGTTATCATTTATAACTCTGCGGGTTTGTGAATTGCAGTGTCCCTGAGCTCCATTTTTCAACTCGCTTTTTTGGGAGCTGGCCGCAAAAGCGCGGGATTGCCTCAGGCCCTATTCTGCTTCTGGGCGGCAGGCTGAGCCTGTGGTTAATTCTTCTTCCTGATGGGAAAATAGAGTGACGTGTGCCTGTCCCAACACCTAGATCTAGTCTCTCATTGGTTGCCCCTCTTCCCGTTCATCCTCAGGAAAAATTGCAACCTGTAGGGAACAGGAGCTTAAAGGTGCTGATTCTCCAAGTAGGGAGATTGCTAGTAAAGTAGCTGGAAAGGCGAACCCGAGCACAAGGAGATGAGAAATGAGGTGCGTATTAGAAACCTTTCAAAATCACACGGTGTACCATCTTCTGGGTTTCTCATGCATGTTTTCGATGTAGGAAGATGCCCTTGAACCTGGAGATTTGGGACCCATGGGATGGGTACCACGCAGTATTACTTTAAAGGGTCTGCGTTTGCTCACCCAACCTCACCCAACCTTTCAGTCCCAAGAGTGTCCACCCTTATGTCTCATCCAGCTGTGGGTCTAGATATGGTCAATCCAGGTTGCATCACAGCCTCTGAACGAATTGTGTAAGAATTTCTCTCTCTTTCACTGTCTTTGTTTTACGGGTTTTTAAAAGTAATTTATTTTTATAATGGGGTTTAGCTGCTTTTCACGGCTGTGTTTATGCGGCTTTACACCCACTTGACTCACTTCCAGACATATATCAATACATAGGTTTTAAGATTCTTACTTGTCACATATATTCTTGTGCGGTGAATAGGGGGTGTTGAGTCCAGTTCACTGAGCAAGGAGTAGGTCTTGTCTATTACATATTGGGTGTACGGAACGGTATCTGAGCGAATTTGAAACCCTTGTTTTATGCCTCACCCCACCTCACCTTTCCCGTTAAGCAGCCATAGTGTATTTTCTAAACGTGTGACTCTGTGCTGTTTTGTAATTCAGTTCAAGTGTAGCGGTTTTTACATTCCCTCTATAAGTGATAGCTTATGATAAGTGTCTTTTTCTGTGTGACTTATTTCACTTAGGATCGTCGTACCTAAATCCACTCATCTTGCTTCTACTAGCCTTATGACATTGATTTCATGTCTGAGTGATACTCCATTGTACATAAGGACCACAACTTCTTTATCCATTTTTCTCTTTCCTGGGATATTTAAGGTGTCATGAAGTGGAGGTTCTTGTCAAGAGAGCAGCCCTAAACTTTGGGGTGCCTGTGTCTTGCTGATTTTTAGTTTTCCCAATTTATACGCCCATGAGTGGACGTGCCCTATGCTCCCTAAGCTGTGTTTTTTCGATGTTTCAGGACACACCGTACATTTCTCCAGAGTGGCTGTTGGCAATTAACATCCCGCCCATCAGCGTAGCAAGGCTGCCATTTCTCCATGGCCTGTCCAGCATTTCTGGTTTTGACACTTTTTGCAGCATGACCCTTTTGACCAATGGGAAGCGAGACTTCTTTGTAGCGTTGATTTGCCTTTCCAGGTTTCTTGGTTGGCCAAAAAGGGCGTATGCGTTTTTTCCTGAATATATTCAGGAAAAAACGCATACGCCCTTTTTGGCCAAGGGCATCATTGTCGACGTTTTGCCGCTTTTCATGTGCTTTAAAGGCGATTCGAATCTACCCCCTGAAATCTGTTTCCTGCAATTCTGCCTTGCTTTCAAATCCTCTTCGTTGCCTTCCCTCAATATATCTGTGGATGAGAGTTATCATTTATAACTCTGCGGGTTGGTGAATTGCAGTGTCCCTGAGCTTCATTTTTCAACTCGCTTTTTCGGGAGCTGGCCGCAAAAGCGCGGGATTGCCTCAGGCCCTATTCTGCTTCTGGGTGGCAGGCTGAGCCTGTGGTTAATTCTTCTTCCTGATGGGAAAATAGAGTGACCTGTGCCTGTCCCAACACCTAGATCTAGTCTCTCATTGGTTGCCCCTCTTCCCGTTCATCCTCAGGAGAAATTGCAACCTGTAGGGAACAGGAGCTTAAAGGTGCTGATTCTCCAATTAGGGAGATTGCTAGTAAAGTAGCTGGAAAGGCGAACCCGAGCACAAGGAGATGAGAAATGAGGTGCGTATTAGAAACCTTTCAAAATCACACGGTGTACCATCTTCTGGGTTTCTCATGCATGTTTTCGATGTAGGAAGATGCCCTTGAACCTGGAGATTGGGGACCCATGGGATGGGTACCAGGCAGTATTACTTTAAAGGGTCTGCGTTTGCTCACCCAACCTCACCCAACCTTTCAGCCCCAAGAGTGTCCACCCTTATGTCTCATCCAGCTGTGGGTCTAGATATGGTCAATCCAGGTTGCATCACAGCCTCTGAACGAATTGTGTAAGAATTTCTCTCTCTTTCACTGTCTTTGTTTTACGGGTTTTTAAAAGTAATTTATTTTTATAATGGGGTTTATCTGCTTTTCACGGCTGTGTTTACGCGGCTTTACACCCACTTGACTCACTTCCAGACAGATATCAATGCATAGGTTTTAAGATTCTTACTAGTCACATATATTCTTGTGCGGTGAATAGGGGGTGTTGAGTCCAGTTCACTGAGCAAGGAGTAGGTCATATCTATTACATATTGGGTGTATGGAACGGTATTTGAGCGAATTTGAAACCCTTGTTTTATGCATCACCCCACCTCACCTTTCCCGTTAAGCAGCCATAGTGTGTTTTCTAAACGTGTGACTCTGTTCTGTTTTGTAATTCAGTTAAAGTGTAGCGGATTTTACATTCCCTCTCTAAGTGATAGCTTATGATAAGTGTCTTTTTCTGTGTGACTTATTTCACTTAGAATCGTCGTACCTAAATCCACTCATCTTGCTTCTACTAGCCTTATGACATTGATTTCATGTCTGAGTGATATTCCATTGTACATAAGGACCACAACTTCTTTATCCATTTTTCTCTTTCCTGGGATATTTAAGTTGTCGTGAAGGGGAGGTTCTTGTCAACAGAGCAGCCCTAAACTTTGGGGTGCCTGTGTCTTGCTGATTTTTAGTTTTCCCAATTTATACGCCCATGAGTGGACGTGCCCTATGCTCCCTAAGCTGTGTTTTTTCGATGTTTCAGGACACACCGTACACTTCTCCAGAGTGGCTGTTGGCAATTTACATCCCGCCCATCAGCGTAGCAAGGCTGCCATTTCTCCATGGCCTGTCCTGCATTTCTGGTTTTGACACTTTTTGCAGCATGACCCTTTTGACCGATGGGAAACGAGACTTCTTTGTAGCGCTGATTTGCCTTACCAGGTTGCTTGGTTGGCCAAAAAGGGCGTATGCGTTTTTTCCTGAATATATTCAGGAAAAAACGCATACGCCCTTTTTGGCCAAGGGCATCATTGTCGACGTTTTGCCGCTTTTCATGTGCTTTAAAGGCGATTCGAATCTACCTCCTGAAACCTGTTTCCTGCAATTCTGCCTTGCTTTCAAATCCTCTTCCTTGCCTTCCCTCAATATATTTGTGGACGAGAGTTATCATTTATAACTCAGCAGGTTTGTGAATGGCAGTGCCCCTGAGCTCCATTTTTCAACTGTCTTTTTTGGGAGCTGGCCGCAAAAGCACGGGATTGCCTCAGGCCCTATTCTGGTTCCTGGCGGCAGGCTGAGCCTGTGGATAATTCTTCTTCCTTATGGGAAAATAGAGTGACCTGTGCCTGTCCCAAAACCTAGATCTAGTGTCTCATTGGTTGCCCCTCTTCCCGTTCATCCTCAGGACAAATTGCAACCTGTAGGGAACAGGAGCTTAAAGGTGCTGATTCTCCAAGTAGGGAGATTGCTAGTAAAGTAGCTGGAAAGGCGAACCCGAGCACAAGGAGATGAGAAATGAGGTGCATATTAGAATCCTTTCAAAATCACACGGTGTACCATCTTCTGGGTTTCTCATGCATGTTTTCGATGTAGGAAGATGCCCTTGAACCTGGAGATTTGGGACCCATGGGATGGGTACCAGGCAGTATTACTTTAAAGGGTCTGCGTTTGCTCACCCAACCTCACCCAAACTTTCAGCCCCAAGAGTGTCCACCCTTATGTCTCATCCAGCTGTGGGTCTAGATATGGTCAATCCAGGTTGCATCACAGCCTCCGAACGAACTTTGTAAGAATTTCTCTCTCTTTCACTGTCTTTGTTTTACGGGTTTTTAAAAGTAATTTATTTTTATAATGGGGTTTAGCTGCTTTTCACGGCTGTGTTTATGCGGCTTTACACCCACATGACTCACTTCCAGACAGATAACAATACATAGGTTTTGAGATTCTTACTAGTCACATATATTCTTGTGCGGTGAATAGGGGGTGTTGAGTCCAGTTCACTGAGCAAGGAGTAGGTCTTGTCTATTACATATTGGGTGTATGGAACGGTACCTTAGCGAATTTGAAACCCTTGTTTTATGCATCACCCCACCTCACCTTTCCCGTTAAGCAGCCATAGTGTGTTTTCTAAACGTGTGACTCTGTTCTGTTTTGTAATTCAGTTCAAGTGTATCGGTTTTTACATTCCCTCTATAAGTGATAGCTTATGGTAAGTGTCTTTTTCTGTGTGACTTATTTCACTTAGAATCATCGTACCTAAATCCACTCATCTTGCTTCTACTAGCCTTATGACATTGATTTCATGTCTGAGTGATATTCCATTGTACATAAGGACCACAACTTCTTTATCCATTTTTCTCTTTCCTGGGATATTTAAGGTGTCATGAAGTGGAGGTTCTTGTCAACAGAGCAGCCCTAAACTTTGTGGTGCCTGTGTCTTGCTGATTTTTAGTTTTCCCAATTTATACGCCCATGAGTGGACGTGCCCTATACTCCCTATGCTGTGTTTTTTCGATGTTTCAGGACACACCGTACACTTCTCCAGAGTGGCTGTTGGCAATTTACATCCCGCCCATCAGCGTAGCAAGGCTGCCATTTCTCCATGGCCTGTCCTGCATTTCTGGTTTTGACACTTTTTGCAGCATGACCCTTTTGACCGATGGGAAGCGAGACTTCTTTGTAGCGCTGATTTGCCTTTCCATGTTGCTGGGTTGGCCAAAAAGGGCGTATGCGTTTTTTCCTGAATATATTCAGGAAAAAACGCATACGCCCTTTTTGGCCAAGGGCATCATTGTCGACGTTTTGCCGCTTTTCATGTGCTTTAAAGGCGATTCGAATCTACCTCCTGAAATCTGTTTCCTGCAATTCTGCCTTGCTTTCAAATCCTCTTCGTTGCCTTCCCTCAATATATCTGTGGATGAGAGTTATCATTTATAACTCTGCGGGTTTGTGAATTGCAGTGTCCCTGAGCTCCATTTTTCAACTCGCTTTTTTGGGAGCTGGCCGCAAAAGCGCGGGATTGCCTCAGGCCCTATTCTGCTTCTGGGCGGCAGGCTGAGCCTGTGGTTAATTCTTCTTCCTGATGGGAAAATAGAGTGACCTGTGCCTGTCCCAACACCTAGATCTAGTCTCTCATTGGTTGCCCCTCTTCCCGTTCATCCTCAGGACAAATTGCAACCTGTAGGGAACAGGAGCTTAAAGGTGCTGATTCTCCAAGTAGGGAGATTGCTAGTAAAGTAGCTGGAAAGGCGAACCCGAGCACAAGGAGATGAGAAATGAGGTGCGTCTTAGAAACCTTTCAAAATCACACGGTGTACCATCTTCTGGGTTTCTCATGCATGTTTTCGATGTAGGAAGATGCCCTTGAACCTGGAGATTTGGGACCCATGGGATTGGTACCACGCAGTATTACTTTAAAGGGTCTGCGTTTGCTCACCCAACCTCACCCAACCTTTCAGCCCCAAGAGTGTCCACCCTTATGTCTCATCCAGCTGTGGGTCTAGATATGGTCAATCCAGGTTGCATCACAGCCTCTGAACGAATTTTGTAAGAATTTCTCTCTCTTTCATTGTCTTTGTTTTACGGGTTTTTAAAAGTAATTTATTTTTATAATGGGGTTTAGCTGCTTTTCACGGCTGTGTTTATGCGGCTTTACACCCACTTGACTCACTTCCAGACAGATATCAATACATAGGTTTTAAGATTCTTACTAGTCACATATATTCTTGTGCGGTGAATAGGGGGTGTTGAGTCCAGTTCACTGAGCAAGGAGTAGGTCTTGTCTATTACATATTGGGTGTATGGAACGGTATCTGAGCGAATTTGAAACCCTTGTTTTATGCATCACCCCACCTCACCTTTCCCGTTAAGCAGCCATAGTGTGTTTTCTAAACGTGTGACTCTGTTCTGTTTTGTAATTCAGTTCAAGTGTAGCGGTTTTTACATTCCCTCTATAAGTGATAGCTTATGATAAGTGTCTTTTTCTGTGTGACTTATTTCACTTAGAATCGTCGTACCTAAATCCACTCATCTTGCTTCTACTAGCCTTATGACATTGATTTCATGTCTGAGTGATATTCCATTGTACATAAGGACCACAACTTCTTTATCCATTTTTCTCTTTCCTGGGATATTTAAGTTGTCGTGAAGGGGAGGTTCTTGTCAACAGAGCAGCCCTAAACTTTGGGGTGCCTGTGTCTTGCTGATTTTTAGTTTTCCCAATTTATACGCCCATGAGTGGACGTGCCCTATGCTCCCTAAGCTGTGTTTTTTCGATGTTTCAGGACACACCGTACACTTCTCCAGAGTGGCTGTTGGCAATTTACATCCCGCCCATCAGCGTAGCAAGGCTGCCATTTCTCCATGGCCTATCCTGCATTTCTGGTTTTGACACTTTTTGCAGCATGACCCTTTTGACCGATGGGAAGCGAGACTACTTTGTAGCGCTGATTTGCCTTTCCAGGTTGCTTGGTTGGCCAAAAAGGGCGTATACGTTTTTTCCTGAATATATTCAGGAAAAATCGCATACGCCCTTTTTGGCCAAGGGCATCATTGTCGACGTTTTGCCGCTTTTCATGTGCTTTAAAGGCGATTCGAATCTACCTCCTGAAATCTGGTTCCTGCAATTCTGCCTTGCTTTCAAATCCTCTTCGTTGCCTTCCCTCAATATATCTGTGGATGAGAGTTATCATTTATAACTCTGCGGGTTTGTGAATTGCAGTGTCCCTGAGCTCCATTTTTCAACTCGCTTTTTTGGGAGGTGGCCGCAAAAGCGTGGGATTGCCTCAGGCCCTATTCTGCTTCTGGGCGGCAGGCTGAGCCTGTGGTTAATTCTTCTTCCTGATGGGAAAATAGAGTGACGTGTGCCTGTCCCAACACCTAGATATAGTCTCTCATTGGTTGCCCCTCTTCCCGTTCATCCTCAGGACAAATTGCAACCTGTAGGGAACAGGAGCTTAAAGGTGCTGATTCTCCAAGTAGGGAGATTGCTAGTAAAGTAGCTGGAAAGGCGAACCCGAGCACAAGGAGATGAGAAATGAGGTGCGTATTAGAAACCTTTCAAAATCACACGGTGTACCATCTTCTGGGTTTCTCATGCATGTTTTCGATGTAGGAAGATGCCCTTGAACCTGGAGATTTGGGACCCATGGGATGGGTACCACGCAGTATTACTTTAAAGGGTCTGCGTTTGCTCACCCAACCTCACCCAACCTTTCAGTCCCAAGAGTGTCCACCCTTATGTCTCATCCAGCTGTGGGTCTAGATATGGTCAATCCAGGTTGCATCACAGCCTCTGAACGAATTGTGTAAGAATTTCTCTCTCTTTCACTGTCTTTGTTTTACGGGTTTTTAAAAGTAATTTATTTTTATAATGGGGTTTAGCTGCTTTTCACGGCTGTGTTTATGCGGCTTTACACCCACTTGACTCACTTCCAGACATATATCAATACATAGGTTTTAAGATTCTTACTAGTCACATATATTCTTGTGCGGTGAATAGGGGGTGTTGAGTCCAGTTCACTGAGCAAGGAGTAGGTCTTGTCTATTACATATTGGGTGTACGGAACGGTATCTGAGCGAATTTGAAACCCTTGTTTTATGCCTCACCCCACCTCACCTTTCCCGTTAAGCAGCCATAGTGTATTTTCTAAACGTGTGACTCTGTGCTGTTTTGTAATTTAGTTCAAGTGTAGCGGTTTTTACATTCCCTCTATAAGTGATAGCTTATGATAAGTGTCTTTTTCTGTGTGACTTATTTCACTTAGGATCGTCGTACCTAAATCCACTCATCTTGCTTCTACTAGCCTTATGACATTGATTTCATGTCTGAGTGATATTCCATTGTACATAAGGACCACAACTTCTTTATCCATTTTTCTCTTTCCTGGGATATTTAAGGTGTCATGAAGTGGAGGTTCTTGTCAAGAGAGCAGCCCTAAACTTTGGGGTGCCTGTGTCTTGCTGATTTTTAGTTTTCCCAATTTATACGCCCATGAGTGGACGTGCCCTATGCTCCCTAAGCTGTGTTTTTTCGATGTTTCAGGACACACCGTACACTTCTCCAGAGTGGCTGTTGGCAATTAACATCCCGCCCATCAGCGTAGCAAGGCTGCCATTTCTCCATGGCCTGTCCTGCATTTCTGTGTTTTGACACTTTTTGCAGCATGACCCTTTTGACCAATGGGAAGCGAGACTTCTTTGTAGCGTTGATTTGCCTTTCCAGGTTTCTTGGTTGGCCAAAAAGGGCGTATGCGTTTTTTCCTGAATATATTCAGGAAAAAACGCATACGCCCTTTTTGGCCAAGGGCATCATTGTCGACGTTTTGCCGCTTTTCATGTGCTTTAAAGGCGATTCGAATCTACCCCCTGAAATCTGTTTCCTGCAATTCTGCCTTGCTTTCAAATCCTCTTCGTTGCCTTCCCTCAATATATCTGTGGATGAGAGTTATCATTTATAACTCTGCGGGTTGGTGAATTGCAGTGTCCCTGAGCTTCATTTTTCAACTCGCTTTTTCGGGAGCTGGCCGCAAAAGCGCGGGATTGCCTCAGGCCCTATTCTGCTTCTGGGTGGCAGGCTGAGCCTGTGGTTAATTCTTCTTCCTGATGGGAAAATAGAGTGACCTGTGCCTGTCCCAACACCTAGATCTAGTCTCTCATTGGTTGCCCCTCTTCCCGTTCATCCTCAGGACAAATTGCAACCTGTAGGGAACAGGAGCTTAAAGGTGCTGATTCTCCAATTAGGGAGATTGCTAGTAAAGTAGCTGGAAAGGCGAACCCGAGCACAAGGAGATGAGAAATGAGGTGCGTATTAGAAACCTTTCAAAATCACACGGTGTACCATCTTCTGGGTTTCTCATGCATGTTTTCGATGTAGGAAGATGCCCTTGAACCTGGAGATTGGGGACCCATGGGATGGGTACCAGGCAGTATTACTTTACAGGGTCTGCGTTTGCTCACCCAACCTCACCCAACCTTTCAGCCCCAAGAGTGTCCACCCTTATGTCTCATCCAGCTGTGGGTCTAGATATGGTCAATCCAGGTTGCATCACAGCCTCTGAACGAATTGTGTAAGAATTTCTCTCTCTTTCACTGTCTTTGTTTTACGGGTTTTTAAAAGTAATTTATTTTTATAATGGGGTTTATCTGCTTTTCACGGCTGTGTTTACGCGGCTTTACACCCACTTGACTCACTTCCAGACAGATATCAATGCATAGGTTTTAAGATTCTTACTAGTCACATATATTCTTGTGCGGTGAATAGGGGGTGTTGAGTCCAGTTCACTGAGCAAGGAGTAGGTCATGTCTATTACATATTGGGTGTATGGAACGGTATCTGAGCGAATTTGAAACCCTTGTTTTATGCATCACCCCACCTCACCTTTCCCGTTAAGCAGCCATAGTGTGTTTTCTAAACGTGTGACTCTGTTCTGTTTTGTAATTCAGTTAAAGTGTAGCGGTTTTTACATTCCCTCTCTAAGTGATAGCTTATGATAAGTGTCTTTTTCTGTGTGACTTATTTCACTTAGAATCGTCGTACCTAAATCCACTCATCTTGCTTCTACTAGCCTTATGACATTGATTTCATGTCTGAGTGATATTCCATTGTACATAAGGACCACAACTTCTTTATCCATTTTTCTCTTTCCTGGGATATTTAAGTTGTCGTGAAGGGGAGGTTCTTGTCAACAGAGCAGCCCTAAACTTTGGGGTGCCTGTGTCTTGCTGATTTTTAGTTTTCCCAATTTATACGCCCATGAGTGGACGTGCCCTATGCTCCCTAAGCTGTGTTTTTTCGATGTTTCAGGACACACCGTACACTTCTCCAGAGTGGCTGTTGGCAATTTACATCCCGCCCATCAGCGTAGCAAGGCTGCCATTTCTCCATGGCCTGTCCTGCATTTCTGGTTTTGACACTTTTTGCAGCATGACCCTTTTGACCGATGGGAAACGAGACTTCTTTGTAGCGCTGATTTGCCTTTCCAGGTTGCTTGGTTGGCCAAAAAGGGCGTATGCGTTTTTTCCTGAATATATTCAGGAAAAAACGCATACGCCCTTTTTGGCCAAGGGCATCATTGTCGACGTTTTGCCGCTTTTCATGTGCTTTAAAGGCGATTCGAATCTACCTCCTGAAACCTGTTTCCTGCAATTCTGCCTTGCTTTCAAATCCTCTTCGTTGCCTTCCCTCAATATATCTGTGGATGAGAGTTATCATTTATAACTCTGCGGGTTTGTGAATTGCAGTGTCCCTGAGCTCCATTTTTCAACTCGCTTTTTTGGGAGCTGGCCGCAAAAGCGCGGGATTGCCTCAGGCCCTATTCTGCTTCTGGGCGGCAGGCTGAGCCTGTGGTTAATTCTTCTTCCTGATGGGAAAATAGAGTGACGTGTGCCTGTCCCAACACCTAGATCTAGTCTCTCATTGGTTGCCCCTCTTCCCGTTCATCCTCAGGACAAATTGCAACCTGTAGGGAACAGGAGCTTAAAGGTGCTGATTCTCCAATTAGGGAGATTGCTAGTAAAGTAGCTGGAAAGGCGAACCCGAGCACAAGGAGATGAGAAATGAGGTGCGTATTAGAAACCTTTCAAAATCACACGGTGTACCATCTTCTGGGTTTCTCATGCATGTTTTCGATGTAGGAAGATGCCCTTGAACCTGGAGATTTGGGACCCATGGGATGGGTACCACGCAGTATTACTTTAAAGGGTCTGCGTTTGCTCACCCAACCTCACCCAACCTTTCAGTCCCAAGAGTGTCCACCCTTATGTCTCATCCAGCTGTGGGTCTAGATATGGTCAATCCAGGTTGCATCACAGCCTCTGAACGAATTGTGTAAGAATTTCTCTCTCTTTCACTGTCTTTGTTTTACGGGTTTTTAAAAGTAATTTATTTTTATAATGGGGTTTAGCTGCTTTTCACGGCTGTGTTTATGCGGCTTTACACCCACTTGACTCACTTCCAGACAGATATCAATACATAGGTTTTAAGATTCTTACTAGTCACATATATTCTTGTGCGGTGAATAGGGGGTGTTGAGTCCAGTTCACTGAGCAAGGAGTAGGTCTTGTCTATTACATATTGGGTGTATGGAACGGTATCTGAGCGAATTTGAAACCCTTGTTTTATGCATCACCCCACCTCACCTTTCCCGTTAAGCAGCCATAGTGTGTTTTCTAAACGTGTGACTCTGTTCTGTTTTGTAATTCAGTTCAAGTGTAGCGGTTTTTACATTCCCTCTATAAGTGATAGCTTATGGTAAGTGTCTTTTTCTGTGTGACTTATTTCACTTAGAATCGTCGTACCTAAATCCACTCATCTTGCTTCTACTAGCCTTATGACATTGATTTCATGTCTGAGTGATATTCCATTGTACATAAGGACCACAACTTCTTTATTCATTTTTCTCTTTCCTGGGATATTTAAGTTGTCGTGAAGTGGAGGTTCTTGTCAACAGAGCAGCCCTAAACTTTGGGGTGCCTGTGTCGTGCTGATTTTTAGTTTTCCCAATTTATACGCCCATGAGTGGACGTGCCCTATGCTCCCTAAGCTGTGTTTTTTCGATGTTTCAGGACACACCGTACACTTCTGCAGAGTGGCTGTTGGCAATTTACATCCCGCCCATCAGCGTAGCAAGGCTGCCATTTCTCCATGGCCTGTCCTGCATTTCTGGTTTTGACACTTTTTGCAGCATGACCCTTTTGACCGATGGGAAGCGAGACTTCTTTGTAGCGCTGATTTGCCTTTCCAGGTTGCTTGGTTGGCCAAAAAGGGCGTATGCGTTTTTTCCTGAATATATTCAGGAAAAAACGCATACGCCCTTTTTGGCCAAGGGCATCATTGTCGACGTTTTGCCGCTTTTCATGTGCTTTAAAGGCGATTCGAATCTACCTCCTGAAACCTGTTTCCTGCAATTCTGCCTTGCTTTCAAATCCTCTTCGTTGCCTTCCCTCAATATATCTGTGGATGAGAGTTATCATTTATAACTCTGCGGGTTTGTGAATTGCAGTGTCCCTGAGCTCCATTTTTCAACTCGCTTTTTTGGGAGCTGGCCGCAAAAGCGCGGGATTGCCTCAGGCCCTATTCTGCTTCTGGGCGGCAGGCTGAGCCTGTGGTTAATTCTTCTTCCTGATGGGAAAATAGAGTGACGTGTGCCTGTCCCAACACCTAGATCTAGTCTCTCATTGGTTGCCCCTCTTCCCGTTCATCCTCAGGACAAATTGCAACCTGTAGGGAACAGGAGCTTAAAGGTGCTGATTCTCCAATTAGGGAGATTGCTAGTAAAGTAGCTGGAAAGGCGAACCCGAGCACAAGGAGATGAGAAATGAGGTGCGTATTAGAAACCTTTCAAAATCACACGGTGTACCATCTTCTGGGTTTCTCATGCATGTTTTCGATGTAGGAAGATGCCCTTGAACCTGGAGATTTGGGACCCATGGGATGGGTACCACGCAGTATTACTTTAAAGGGTCTGCGTTTGCTCACCCAACCTCACCCAACCTTTCAGTCCCAAGAGTGTCCACCCTTATGTCTCATCCAGCTGTGGGTCTAGATATGGTCAATCCAGGTTGCATCACAGCCTCTGAACGAATTGTGTAAGAATTTCTCTCTCTTTCACTGTCTTTGTTTTACGGGTTTTTAAAAGTAATTTATTTTTATAATGGGGTTTAGCTGCTTTTCACGGCTGTGTTTATGCGGCTTTACACCCACTTGACTCACTTCCAGACAGATATCAATACATAGGTTTTAAGATTCTTACTAGTCACATATATTCTTGTGCGGTGAATAGGGGGTGTTGAGTCCAGTTCACTGAGCAAGGAGTAGGTCTTGTCTATTACATATTGGGTGTATGGAACGGTATCTGAGCGAATTTGAAACCCTTGTTTTATGCATCACCCCACCTCACCTTTCCCGTTAAGCAGCCATAGTGTGTTTTCTAAACGTGTGACTCTGTTCTGTTTTGTAATTCAGTTCAAGTGTAGCGGTTTTTACATTCCCTCTATAAGTGATAGCTTATGGTAAGTGTCTTTTTCTGTGTGACTTATTTCACTTAGAATCGTCGTACCTAAATCCACTCATCTTGCTTCTACTAGCCTTATGACATTGATTTCATGTCTGAGTGATATTCCATTGTACATAAGGACCACAACTTCTTTATTCATTTTTCTCTTTCCTGGGATATTTAAGTTGTCGTGAAGTGGAGGTTCTTGTCAACAGAGCAGCCCTAAACTTTGGGGTGCCTGTGTCGTGCTGATTTTTAGTTTTCCCAATTTATACGCCCATGAGTGGACGTGCCCTATGCTCCCTAAGCTGTGTTTTTTCGATGTTTCAGGACACACCGTACACTTCTGCAGAGTGGCTGTTGGCAATTTACATCCCGCCCATCAGCGTAGCAAGGCTGCCATTTCTCCATGGCCTGTCCTGCATTTCTGGTTTTGACACTTTTTGCAGCATGACCCTTTTGACCGATGGGAAGCGAGACTTCTTTGTAGCGCTGATTTGCCTTTCCAGGTTGCTTGGTTGGCCAAAAAGGGCGTATGCGTTTTTTCCTGAATATATTCAGGAAAAAACGCATACGCCCTTTTTGGCCAAGGGCATCATTGTCGACGTTTTGCCGCTTTTCATGTGCTTTAAAGGCGATTCGAATCTACCACCTGAAACCTGTTTCCTGCAATTCTGCCTTGCTTTCAAATCCTCTTCCTTGCCTTCCCTCAATATATTTGTGGACGAGAGTTATCATTTATAACTCAGCAGGTTTGTGAATGGCAGTGCCCCTGAGCTCCATTTTTCAACTGTCTTTTTTGGGAGATGGCCGCAAAAGCACGGGATTGCCTCAGGCCCTATTCTGGTTCCTGGCGGCAGGCTGAGCCTGTGGATAATTCTTCTTCCTGATGGGAAAATAGAGTGACCTGTGCCTGTCCCAACACCTAGATCTAGTTTCTCATTGGTTGCCCCTCTTCCCGTTCATCCTCAGGACAAATTGCAACCTGTAGGGAACAGGAGCTTAAAGGTGCTGATTCTCCAAGTAGGGAGATTGCTAGTAAAGTAGCTGGAAAGGCGAACCCGAGCACAAGGAGATGAGAAATGAGGTGCGTATTAGAAAACTTTCAAAATCACACGGTGTACCATCTTCTGGGTTTCTCATGCATGTTTTCGATGTAGGAAGATGCCCTTGAACCTGGAGATTTGGGACCCATGGGATGGGTACCACGCAGTATTACTTTAAAGGGTCTGCGTTTGCTCACCCAACCTCACCCAAACTTTCAGCCCCAAGAGTGTCCACCCTTATGTCTCATCCAGCTGTGGGTCTAGATATGGTCAATCCAGGTTGCATCACAGCCTCCGAACGAACTTTGTAAGAATTTCTCTCTCTTTCACTGTCTTTGTTTTACGGGTTTTTAAAAGTAATTTATTTTTATAATGGGGTTTAGCTGCTTTTCACGGCTGTGTTTATGCGGCTTTACACCCACATGACTCACTTCCAGACAGATAACAATACATAGGTTTTGAGATTCTTACTAGTCACATATATTCTTGTGCGGTGAATAGGGGGTGTTGAGTCCAGTTCACTGAGCAAGGAGTAGGTCTTGTCTATTACATATTGGGTGTATGGAACGGTATCTGAGCGAATTTGAAACCCTTGTTTTATGCATCACCCCACCTCACTTTTCCCGTTAAGCAGCCATAGTGTGTTTTCTAAACGTGTGACTCTGTTCTGTTTTGTAATTCAGTTCAAGTGTATCGGTTTTTACATTCCCTCTATAAGTGATAGCTTATGGTAAGTGTCTTTTTCTGTGTGACTTATTCCACTTAGAATCATCGTACCTAAATCCACTCATCTTGCTTCTACTAGCCTTATGACATTGATTTCATGTCTGAGTGATATTCCATTGTACATAAGGACCACAACTTCTTTATCCATTTTTCTCTTTCCTGGGATATTTAAGGTGTCATGAAGTGGAGGTTCTTGTCAACAGAGCAGCCCTAAACTTTGGGGTGCCTGTGTCTTGCTGATTTTTAGTTTTCCCAATTTATACGCCCATGAGTGGACGTGACCTATGCTCCCTAAGCTGTGTTTTTTCGATGTTTCAGGACACACCGTACACTTCTCCAGAGTGGCTGTTGGCAATTTACATCCCGCCCATCAGCGTAGCAAGGCTGCCATTTCTCCATGGCCTGTCCTGCATTTCTGGTTTTGACACTTTTTGCAGCATGACCCTTTTGACCGATGGGAAGCGAGACTTCTTTGTAGCGCTGATTTGCCTTTCCAGGTTGCTTGGTTGGCCAAAAAGTGCGTATGCGTTTTTTCCTGAATATATTCAGGAAAAAACGCATACGCCCTTTTTGGCCAAGGGCATCATTGTCGACGTTTTGCCACTTTTCATGTGCTTTAAAGGCGATTCGAATCTACCTCCTGAAACCTGTTTCCTGCAATTCTGCCTTGCTTTCAAATCCTCTTCCTTGCCTTCCCTCAATATATTTGTGGACGAGAGTTATCATTTATAACTCAGCAGGTTTGTGAATGGCAGTGCCCCTGAGCTCCATTTTTCAACTGTCTTTTTTGGGAGCTGGCCGCAAAAGCACGGGATTGCCTCAGGCCCTATTCTGGTTCCTGGCGGCAGGCTGAGCCTGTGGATAATTCTTCTTCCTGATGGGAAAATAGAGTGACCTGTGCCTGTCCCAACACCTAGATCTAGTGTCTCATTGGTTGCCCCTCTTCCCGTTCATCCTCAGGACAAATTGCAACCTGTAGGGAACAGGAGCTTAAAGGTGCTGATTCTCCAAGTAGGGAGATTGCTAGTAAAGTAGCTGGAAAGGCGAACCCGAGCACAAGGAGATGAGAAATGAGGTGCATATTAGAAACCTTTCAAAATCACACGGTGTACCATCTTCTGGGTTTCTCATGCATGTTTTCGATGTAGGAAGATGCCCTTGAACCTGGAGATTTGGGACCCATGGGATGGGTACCAGGCAGTATTACTTTAAAGGGTCTGCGTTTGCTCACCCAACCTCACCCAAATTTTCAGCCCCAAGAGTGTCCACCCTTATGTCTCATCCAGCTGTGGGTCTAGATATGGTCAATCCAGGTTGCATCACAGCCTCCGAACGAACTTTGTAAGAATTTCTCTCTCTTTCACTGTCTTTGTTTTACGGGTTTTTAAAAGTAATTTATTTTTATAATGGGGTTTAGCTGCTTTTCACGGCTGTGTTTATGCGGCTTTACACCCACATGACTCACTTCCAGACAGATAACAATACATAGGTTTTGAGATTCTTACTAGTCACATATATTCTTGTGCGGTGAATAGGGGGTGTTGAGTCCAGTTCACTGAGCAAGGAGTAGGTCTTGTCTATTACATATTGGGTGTATGGAACGGTATCTGAGCGAATTTGAAACCCTTGTTTTATGCATCACCCCACCTCACCTTTCCCGTTAAGCAGCCATAGTGTGTTTTCTAAACGTGTGACTCTGTTCTGTTTTGTAATTCTGTTCAAGTGTATCGGTTTTTACATTCCCTCTATAAGTGATAGCTTATGGTAAGTGTCTTTTTCTGTGTGACTTATTTCACTTAGAATCATCGTACCTAAATCCACTCATCTTGCTTCTACTAGCCTTATGACATTGATTTCATGTCTGAGTGATATTCCATTGTACATAAGGACCACAACTTCTTTATCCATTTTTCTCTTTCCTGGGATATTTAAGGTGTCATGAAGTGGAGGTTCTTGTCAACAGAGCAGCCCTAAACTTTGCGTTGCCTGTGTCTTGCTGATTTTTAGTTTTCCCAATTTATACGCCCATGAGTGGACGTGCCCTATACTCCATATGCTGTGTTTTTTCGATGTTTCAGGACACACCGTTCACTTCTCCAGAGTGGCTGTTGGCAATTTACATCCCGCCCATCAGCGTAGCAAGGCTGCCATTTCTCCATGGCCTGTCCTGCATTTCTGGTTTTGACACATTTTGCAGCGTGACCCTTTTGACCGATGGGAAGCGAGACTTCTTTGTAGCGCTGATTTGCCTTTCCAGGTTGCTTGGTTGGCCAAAAAGGGCGTATGCGTTTTTTCCTGAATATATTCAGGAAAAAACGCATACGCCCTTTTTGGCCAAGGGCATCATTGTCGACGTTTTGCCGCTTTTCATGTGCTTTAAAGGCGATTCGAATCTACCTCCTGAAATCTGTTTCCTGCAATTCTGCCTTGCTTTCAAATCCTCTTCGTTGCCTTCCCTCAATATATCTGTGGATGAGAGTTATCATTTATAACTCTGCGGGTTTGTGAATTGCAGTGTCCCTGAGCTCCATTTTTCAACTCGCTTTTTTGGGAGCTGGCCACAAAAGCGCGGGATTGCCTCAGGCCCTATTCTGCTTCTGGGCGGCAGGCTGAGCCTGTGGTTAATTCTTCTTCCTGATAGGAAAATAGAGTGACGTGTGCCTGTCCCAACACCTAGATCTAGTCTCTCATTTGTTGCCCCTCTTCCCGTTCATCCTCAGGACAAATTGCAACCTGTAGGGAACAGGAGCTTAAAGGTGCTGATTCTCCAAGTAGGGAGATTGCTAGTAAAGTAGCTGGAAAGGCGAACCCGAGCACAAGGAGATGAGAAATGAGGTGCGTATTAGAAACCTTTCAAAATCACACGGTGTACCATCTTCTGGGTTTCTCATGCATGTTTTCGATGTAGGAAGATGCCCTTGAACCTGGAGATTTGGGACCCATGGGATGCGTACCACGCAGTATTACTTTAAAGGGTCTGCGTTTGCTCACCCAACCTCACCCAACCTTTCAGTCCCAAGAGTGTCCACCCTTATGTCTCATCCAGCTGTGGGTCTAGATATGGTCAATCCAGGTTGCATCACAGCCTCTGAACGAATTTTGTAAGAATTTCTCTCTCTTTCACTGTCTTTGTTTTACGGGTTTTTAAAAGAAATTTATTTTTATAATGGGGTTTAGCTGCTTTTCACGGCTGTGTTTATGCGGCTTTACACCCACTTGACTCACTTCCAGACAGATATCAATACATAGGTTTTAAGATTCTTACTAGTCACATATATTCTTGTGCGGTGAATAGGGGGTGTTGAGTCCAGTTCACTGAGCAAGGAGTAGGTCTTGTCTATTACATATTGGGTGTACGGAACGGTATCTGAGCGAATTTGAAACCCTTGTTTTATGCCTCACCCCACCTCACCTTTCCCGTTAAGCAGCCATAGTGTGTTTTCTAAACGTGTGACTCTGTGCTGTTTTGTAATTTAGTTCAAGTGTAGCGGTTTTTACATTCCCTCTATAAGTGATAGCTTATGATAAGTGTCTTTTTCTGTGTGACTTATTTCACTTAGGATCGTCGTACCTAAATACACTCATCTTGCTTCTACTAGCCTTATGACATTGATTTCATGTCTGAGTGATATTCCATTGTACATAAGGACCACAACTTCTTTATCCATTTTTCTCTTTCCTGGGATATTTAAGGTGTCATGAAGTGGAGGTTCTTGTCAAGAGAGCAGCCCTAAACTTTGGGGTGCCTGTGTCTTGCTGATTTTTAGTTTTCCCAATTTATACGCCCATGAGTGGACGTGCCCTATGCTCCCTAAGCTGTGTTTTTTCGATGTTTCAGGACACACCGTACACTTCTCCAGAGTGGCTGTTGGCAATTTACATCCCGCCCATCAGCGTAGCAAGGCTGCCATTTCTCCATGGCCTGTCCTGCATTTCTGGTTTTGACACTTTTTGCAGCATGACCCTTTTGACCAATGGGAAGCGAGACTTCTTTGTAGCGTTGATTTGCCTTTCCAGGTTGCTTGGTTGGCCAAAAAGGGCGTATGCGTTTTTTCCTGAATATATTCAGGAAAAAACGCATACGCCCTTTTTGGCCAAGGTCATCATTGTCGACGTTTTGCCGCTTTTCTTGTGCTTTAAAGGCGATTCGAATCTACCCCCTGAAATCTGTTTCCTGCAATTCTGCCTTGCTTTCAAATCCTCTTCGTTGCCTTCCCTCAATATATCTGTGGATGAGAGTTATCATTTATAACTCTGCGGGTTGGTGAATTGCAGTGTCCCTGAGCTTCATTTTTCAACTCGCTTTTTCGGGAGCTGGCCGCAAAAGCGCGGGATTGCCTCGGGCCCTATTCTGCTTCTGGGCGGCAGGCTGAGCCTGTGGTTAATTCTTCTTCCTGATGGGAAAATAGAGTGACCTGTGCCTGTCCCAACACCTAGATCTAGTCTCTCATTGGTTGCCCCTCTTCCCGTTCATCCTCAGGACAAATTGCAACCTGTAGGGAACAGGAGCTTAAAGGTGCTGATTCTCCAATTAGGGAGATTGCTAGTAAAGTAGCTGGAAAGGCGAACCCGAGCACAAGGAGATGAGAAATGAGGTGCGTATTAGAAACCTTTCAAAATCACACGGTGTACCATCTTCTGGGTTTCTCATGCATGTTTTCGATGTAGGAAGATGCCCTTGAACCTGGAGATTTGGGACCCATGGGATGGGTACCAGGCAGTATTACTTTAAAGGGTCTGCGTTTGCTCACCCAACCTCACCCAACCTTTCAGCCCCAAGAGTGTCCACCCTTATGTCTCATCCAGCTGTGGGTCTAGATATGGTCAATCCAGGTTGCATCACAGCCTCTGAACGAATTGTGTAAGAATTTCTCTCTCTTTCACTGTCTTTGTTTTACGGGTTTTTAAAAGTAATTTATTTTTATAATGGGGTTTATCTGCTTTTCACGGCTGTGTTTACGCGGCTTTACACCCACTTGACTCACTTCCAGACAGATATCAATGCATAGGTTTTAAGATTCTTACTAGTCACATATATTCTTGTGCGGTGAATAGGGGGTGTTGAGTCCAGTTCACTGAGCAAGGAGTAGGTCTTGTCTATTACATATTGGGTGTACGGAACGGTATCTGAGCGAATTTGAAACCCTTGTTTTATGCCTCACCCCACCTCACCTTTCCCGTTAAGCAGCCATAGTGTGTTTTCTAAACGTGTGACTCTGTGCTGTTTTGTAATTTAGTTCAAGTGTAGCGGTTTTTACATTCCCTCTATAAGTGATAGCTTATGATAAGTGTCTTTTTCTGTGTGACTTATTTCACTTAGGATCGTCGTACCTAAATACACTCATCTTGCTTCTACTAGCCTTATGACATTGATTTCATGTCTGAGTGATATTCCATTGTACATAAGGACCACAACTTCTTTATCCATTTTTCTCTTTCCTGGGATATTTAAGGTGTCATGAAGTGGAGGTTCTTGTCAAGAGAGCAGCCCTAAACTTTGGGGTGCCTGTGTCTTGCTGATTTTTAGTTTTCCCAATTTATACGCCCATGAGTGGACGTGCCCTATGCTCCCTAAGCTGTGTTTTTTCGATGTTTCAGGACACACCGTACACTTCTCCAGAGTGGCTGTTGGCAATTTACATCCCGCCCATCAGCGTAGCAAGGCTGCCATTTCTCCATGGCCTGTCCTGCATTTCTGGTTTTGACACTTTTTGCAGCATGACCCTTTTGACCAATGGGAAGCGAGACTTCTTTGTAGCGTTGATTTGCCTTTCCAGGTTGCTTGGTTGGCCAAAAAGGGCGTATGCGTTTTTTCCTGAATATATTCAGGAAAAAACGCATACGCCCTTTTTGGCCAAGGTCATCATTGTCGACGTTTTGCCGCTTTTCTTGTGCTTTAAAGGCGATTCGAATCTACCCCCTGAAATCTGTTTCCTGCAATTCTGCCTTGCTTTCAAATCCTCTTCGTTGCCTTCCCTCAATATATCTGTGGATGAGAGTTATCATTTATAACTCTGCGGGTTGGTGAATTGCAGTGTCCCTGAGCTTCATTTTTCAACTCGCTTTTTCGGGAGCTGGCCGCAAAAGCGCGGGATTGCCTCAGGCCCTATTCTGCTTCTGGGCGGCAGGCTGAGCCTGTGGTTAATTCTTCTTCCTGATGGGAAAATAGAGTGACCTGTGCCTGTCCCAACACCTAGATCTAGTCTCTCATTGGTTGCCCCTCTTCCCGTTCATCCTCAGGACAAATTGCAACCTGTAGGGAACAGGAGCTTAAAGGTGCTGATTCTCCAATTAGGGAGATTGCTAGTAAAGTAGCTGGAAAGGCGAACCCGAGCACAAGGAGATGAGAAATGAGGTGCGTATTAGAAACCTTTCAAAATCACACGGTGTACCATCTTCTGAGTTTCTCATGCATGTTTTCGATGTAGGAAGATGCCCTTGAACCTGGAGATTTGGGACCCATGGGATGGGTACCAGGCAGTATTACTTTAAAGGGTCTGAGTTTGCTCACCCAACCTCACCCAACCTTTCAGCCCCAAGAGTGTCCACCCTTATGTCTCATCCAGCTGTGGGTCTAGATATGGTCAATCCAGGTTGCATCACAGCCTCTGAACGAATTGTGTAAGAATTTCTCTCTCTTTCACTGTCTTTGTTTTACGGGTTTTTAAAAGTAATTTATTTTTATAATGGGGTTTATCTGCTTTTCACGGCTGTGTTTACGCGGCTTTACACCCACTTGACTCACTTCCAGACAGATATCAATGCATAGGTTTTAAGATTCTTACTAGTCACATATATTCTTGTGCGGTGAATAGGGGGTGTTGAGTCCAGTTCACTGAGCAAGGAGTAGGTCTTGTCTATTACATATTGGGTGTACGGAACGGTATCTGAGCGAATTTGAAACCCTTGTTTTATGCCTCACCCCACCTCACCTTTCCCGTTAAGCAGCCATAGTGTGTTTTCTAAACGTGTGACTCTGTGCTGTTTTGTAATTTAGTTCAAGTGTAGCGGTTTTTACATTCCCTCTATAAGTGATAGCTTATGATAAGTGTCTTTTTCTGTGTGACTTATTTCACTTAGGATCGTCGTACCTAAATACACTCATCTTGCTTCTACTAGCCTTATGACATTGATTTCATGTCTGAGTGATATTCCATTGTACATAAGGACCACAACTTCTTTATCCATTTTTCTCTTTCCTGGGATATTTAAGGTGTCATGAAGTGGAGGTTCTTGTCAAGAGAGCAGCCCTAAACTTTGGGGTGCCTGTGTCTTGCTGATTTTTAGTTTTCCCAATTTATACGCCCATGAGTGGACGTGCCCTATGCTCCCTAAGCTGTGTTTTTTCGATGTTTCAGGACACACCGTACACTTCTCCAGAGTGGCTGTTGGCAATTTACATCCCGCCCATCAGCGTAGCAAGGCTGCCATTTCTCCATGGCCTGTCCTGCATTTCTGGTTTTGACACTTTTTGCAGCATGACCCTTTTGACCAATGGGAAGCGAGACTTCTTTGTAGCGTTGATTTGCCTTTCCAGGTTGCTTGGTTGGCCAAAAAGGGCGTATGCGTTTTTTCCTGAATATATTCAGGAAAAAACGCATACGCCCTTTTTGGCCAAGGTCATCATTGTCGACGTTTTGCCGCTTTTCTTGTGCTTTAAAGGCGATTCGAATCTACCCCCTGAAATCTGTTTCCTGCAATTCTGCCTTGCTTTCAAATCCTCTTCGTTGCCTTCCCTCAATATATCTGTGGATGAGAGTTATCATTTATAACTCTGCGGGTTGGTGAATTGCAGTGTCCCTGAGCTTCATTTTTCAACTCGCTTTTTCGGGAGCTGGCCGCAAAAGCGCGGGATTGCCTCGGGCCCTATTCTGCTTCTGGGCGGCAGGCTGAGCCTGTGGTTAATTCTTCTTCCTGATGGGAAAATAGAGTGACCTGTGCCTGTCCCAACACCTAGATCTAGTCTCTCATTGGTTGCCCCTCTTCCCGTTCATCCTCAGGACAAATTGCAACCTGTAGGGAACAGGAGCTTAAAGGTGCTGATTCTCCAATTAGGGAGATTGCTAGTAAAGTAGCTGGAAAGGCGAACCCGAGCACAAGGAGATGAGAAATGAGGTGCGTATTAGAAACCTTTCAAAATCACACGGTGTACCATCTTCTGGGTTTCTCATGCATGTTTTCGATGTAGGAAGATGCCCTTGAACCTGGAGATTTGGGACCCATGGGATGGGTACCAGGCAGTATTACTTTAAAGGGTCTGCGTTTGCTCACCCAACCTCACCCAACCTTTCAGCCCCAAGAGTGTCCACCCTTATGTCTCATCCAGCTGTGGGTCTAGATATGGTCAATCCAGGTTGCATCACAGCCTCTGAACGAATTGTGTAAGAATTTCTCTCTCTTTCACTGTCTTTGTTTTACGGGTTTTTAAAAGTAATTTATTTTTATAATGGGGTTTATCTGCTTTTCACGGCTGTGTTTACGCGGCTTTACACCCACTTGACTCACTTCCAGACAGATATCAATGCATAGGTTTTAAGATTCTTACTAGTCACATATATTCTTGTGCGGTGAATAGGGGGTGTTGAGTCCAGTTCACTGAGCAAGGAGTAGGTCTTGTCTATTACATATTGGGTGTACGGAACGGTATCTGAGCGAATTTGAAACCCTTGTTTTATGCCTCACCCCACCTCACCTTTCCCGTTAAGCAGCCATAGTGTGTTTTCTAAACGTGTGACTCTGTGCTGTTTTGTAATTTAGTTCAAGTGTAGCGGTTTTTACATTCCCTCTATAAGTGATAGCTTATGATAAGTGTCTTTTTCTGTGTGACTTATTTCACTTAGGATCGTCGTACCTAAATACACTCATCTTGCTTCTACTAGCCTTATGACATTGATTTCATGTCTGAGTGATATTCCATTGTACATAAGGACCACAACTTCTTTATCCATTTTTCTCTTTCCTGGGATATTTAAGGTGTCATGAAGTGGAGGTTCTTGTCAAGAGAGCAGCCCTAAACTTTGGGGTGCCTGTGTCTTGCTGATTTTTAGTTTTCCCAATTTATACGCCCATGAGTGGACGTGCCCTATGCTCCCTAAGCTGTGTTTTTTCGATGTTTCAGGACACACCGTACACTTCTCCAGAGTGGCTGTTGGCAATTTACATCCCGCCCATCAGCGTAGCAAGGCTGCCATTTCTCCATGGCCTGTCCTGCATTTCTGGTTTTGACACTTTTTGCAGCATGACCCTTTTGACCAATGGGAAGCGAGACTTCTTTGTAGCGTTGATTTGCCTTTCCAGGTTGCTTGGTTGGCCAAAAAGGGCGTATGCGTTTTTTCCTGAATATATTCAGGAAAAAACGCATACGCCCTTTTTGGCCAAGGTCATCATTGTCGACGTTTTGCCGCTTTTCTTGTGCTTTAAAGGCGATTCGAATCTACCCCCTGAAATCTGTTTCCTGCAATTCTGCCTTGCTTTCAAATCCTCTTCGTTGCCTTCCCTCAATATATCTGTGGATGAGAGTTATCATTTATAACTCTGCGGGTTGGTGAATTGCAGTGTCCCTGAGCTTCATTTTTCAACTCGCTTTTTCGGGAGCTGGCCGCAAAAGCGCGGGATTGCCTCAGGCCCTATTCTGCTTCTGGGCGGCAGGCTGAGCCTGTGGTTAATTCTTCTTCCTGATGGGAAAATAGAGTGACCTGTGCCTGTCCCAACACCTAGATCTAGTCTCTCATTGGTTGCCCCTCTTCCCGTTCATCCTCAGGACAAATTGCAACCTGTAGGGAACAGGAGCTTAAAGGTGCTGATTCTCCAATTAGGGAGATTGCTAGTAAAGTAGCTGGAAAGGCGAACCCGAGCACAAGGAGATGAGAAATGAGGTGCGTATTAGAAACCTTTCAAAATCACACGGTGTACCATCTTCTGAGTTTCTCATGCATGTTTTCGATGTAGGAAGATGCCCTTGAACCTGGAGATTTGGGACCCATGGGATGGGTACCAGGCAGTATTACTTTAAAGGGTCTGCGTTTGCTCACCCAACCTCACCCAACCTTTCAGCCCCAAGAGTGTCCACCCTTATGTCTCATCCAGCTGTGGGTCTAGATATGGTCAATCCAGGTTGCATCACAGCCTCTGAACGAATTGTGTAAGAATTTCTCTCTCTTTCACTGTCTTTGTTTTACGGGTTTTTAAAAGTAATTTATTTTTATAATGGGGTTTATCTGCTTTTCACGGCTGTGTTTACGCGGCTTTACACCCACTTGACTCACTTCCAGACAGATATCAATGCATAGGTTTTAAGATTCTTACTAGTCACATATATTCTTGTGCGGTGAATAGGGGGTGTTGAGTCCAGTTCACTGAGCAAGGAGTAGGTCTTGTCTATTACATATTGGGTGTATGGAACGGTATCTGAGCGAATTTGAAACCCTTGTTTTATGCATCACCCCACCTCACCTTTCCCGTTAAGCAGCCATAGTGTGTTTTCTAAACGTGTGACTCTGTTCTGTTTTGTAATTCAGTTCAAGTGTAGCGGTTTTTACATTCCCTCTCTAAGTGATAGCTTATGATAAGTGTCTTTTTCTGTGTGACTTATTTCACTTAGAATCATCGTACCTAAATCCACTCATCTTGCTTCTACTAGCCTTATGACATTGATTTCATGTCTGAGAGATATTCCATTGTACATACGGACCACAACTTCTTTATCCATTTTTCTCTTTCCTGGGATATTTAAGGTGTCATGAAGTGGAGGTTCTTGTCAACAGAGCAGCCCTAAACTTTGGGGTGCCTGTGTCTTGCTGATTTTTAGTTTTCCCAATTTATACTCCCATGAGTGGACGTGCCCTATGTTCCCTAAGCTGTGTTTTTTCGATGTTTCAGGACACACCGTACACTTCTCCAGAGTGGCTGTTGGCAATTTACATCCCGCCCATCAGCGTAGCAAGGCTGCCATTTCTCCATGGCCTGTCCTGCATTTCTGGTTTTGACACATTTTGCAGCATGACCCTTTTGACCGATGGGAAGCGAGACTTCTTTGTAGCGCTGATTTGCATTTCCAGGTTGCTTGGTTGGCCAAAAAGGGCTTATGCGTTTTTTCCTGAATATATTCAGGAAAAAACGCATACGCCCTTTTTGGCCAAGGGCATCATTGTCGACGTTTTGCCGCTTTTCATGTGCTTTAAAGGCGATTCGAATCTACCTCCTGAAATCTGTTTCCTGCAATTCTGCCTTGCTTTCAAATCCTTATCGTTGCCTTCCCTCAATATATCTGTGGATGAGAGTTATCATTTATAACTCTGCGGGTTTATGAATTGCAGTGTCCCTGAGCTCCATTTTTCAACTCGCTTTTTTGAGAGCTGGCCGCAAAAGCACGGGATTGCCTCAGGCCCTATTCTGGTTCCTGGCAGCAGGCTGAGCCTGTGGTTAATTCTTCTTCCTGATGGGAAAATAGAGTGACCTGTGCCTGTCCCAAAACCTAGATCTAGTCTCTCATTGGTTGCCCCTCTTCCCGTGCATCCTCAGGACAAATTGCAACCTGTAGGGAACAGGAGCTTAAAGGTGCTGATTCTCCAAGTAGGGAGATTGCTAGTAAAGTAGCTGGAAAGGCGAACCCGAGCACAAGGAGATGAGAAATGAGGTGCGTATTAGAAACCTTTCAAAATCACATGGTGTACCATCTTCTGGGTTTCTCATGCATGTTTTCGATGTAGGAAGATGCCCTTGAACCTGGAGATTTGGGACCCATGGGATGGGTACCAGGCAGTATTACTTTAAAGGGTCTGCGTTTGCTCACCCAACCTCACCCAACCTTTCAGTCCCAAGAGTGTCCACCCTTATGTCTCATCCAGCTGTGGGTCTAGATATGGTCAATCCAGGTTGCATCACAGCCTCTGAACGAATTTTGTAAGAATTTCTCTCTCTTTCACTGTCTTTGTTTTACGGGTTTTTAAAAGAAATTTATTTTTATAATGGGGTTTAGCTGCTTTTCACGGCTGTGTTTATGCGGCTTTACACCCACTTGACTCACTTCCAGACAGATATCAATACATAGGTTTTAAGATTCTTACTAGTCACATATATTCTTGTGCGGTGAATAGGGGGTGTTGAGTCCAGTTCACTGAGCAAGGAGTAGGTCTTGTCTATTACATATTGGGTGTACGGAACGGTATCTGAGCGAATTTGAAACCCTTGTTTTATGCCTCACCCCACCTCACCTTTCCCGTTAAGCAGCCATAGTGTGTTTTCTAAACGTGTGACTCTGTGCTGTTTTGTAATTTAGTTCAAGTGTAGCGGTTTTTACATTCCCTCTATAAGTGATAGCTTATGATAAGTGTCTTTTTCTGTGTGACTTATTTCACTTAGAATCGTCGTACCTAAATACACTCATCTTGCTTCAACTAGCCTTATGACATTGATTTCATGTCTGAGTGATATTCCATTGTACATAAGGACCACAACTTCTTTATCCATTTTTCTCTTTCCTGGGATATTTAAGTTGTCGTGAAGTGGAGGTTCTTGTCAACAGAGCAGCCCTAAACTTTGGGGTGCCTGTGTCTTGCTGATTTTTAGTTTTCCCAATTTATACGCCCATGAGTGGACGTGCCCTATGCTCCCTAAGCTGTGTTTTTTCGATGTTTCAGGACACACCGTACACTTCTCCAGAGTGGCTGTTGGCAATTTACATCCCGCCCATCAGCGTAGCAAGGCTGCCATTTCTCCATGGCCTGTCCTGCATTTCTGGTTTTGACACTTTTTGCAGCATGACCCTTTTGACCGATGGGAAACGAGACTTCTTTGTAGCGCTGATTTGCCTTTCCAGGTTGCTTGGTTGGCCAAAAAGGGCGTATGCGTTTTTTCCTGAATATATTCAGGAAAAAACGCATACGCCCTTTTTGGCCAAGGGCATCATTGTCGACGTTTTGCCGCTTTTCTTGTGCTTTAAAGGCGATTCGAATCTACCCCCTGAAATCTGTTTCCTGCAATTCTGCCTTGCTTTCAAATCCTCTTCGTTGCCTTCCCTCAATATATCTGTGGATGAGAGTTATCATTTATAACTCTGCGGGTTGGTGAATTGCAGTGTCCCTGAGCTTCATTTTTCAACTCGCTTTTTCGGGAGCTGGCCGCAAAAGCGCGGGATTGCCTCGGGCCCTATTCTGCTTCTGGGCGGCAGGCTGAGCCTGTGGTTAATTCTTCTTCCTGATGGGAAAATAGAGTGACCTGTGCCTGTCCCAACACCTAGATCTAGTCTCTCATTGGTTGCCCCTCTTCCCGTTCATCCTCAGGACAAATTGCAACCTGTAGGGAACAGGAGCTTAAAGGTGCTGATTCTCCAATTAGGGAGATTGCTAGTAAAGTAGCTGGAAAGGCGAACCCGAGCACAAGGAGATGAGAAATGAGGTGCGTATTAGAAACCTTTCAAAATCACACGGTGTACCATCTTCTGGGTTTCTCATGCATGTTTTCGATGTAGGAAGATGCCCTTGAACCTGGAGATTTGGGACCCATGGGATGGGTACCAGGCAGTATTACTTTAAAGGGTCTGCGTTTGCTCACCCAACCTCACCCAACCTTTGAGCCCCAAGAGTGTCCACCCTTATGTCTCATCCAGCTGTGGGTCTAGATATGGTCAATCCAGGTTGCATCACAGCCTCTGAACGAATTGTGTAAGAATTTCTCTCTCTTTCACTGTCTTTGTTTTACGGGTTTTTAAAAGTAATTTATTTTTATAATGGGGTTTATCTGCTTTTCACGGCTGTGTTTACGCGGCTTTACACCCACTTGACTCACTTCCAGACAGATATCAATGCATAGGTTTTAAGATTCTTACTAGTCACATATATTCTTGTGCGGTGAATAGGGGGTGTTGAGTCCAGTTCACTGAGCAAGGAGTAGGTCTTGTCTATTACATATTGGGTGTACGGAACGGTATCTGAGCGAATTTGAAACCCTTGTTTTATGCCTCACCCCACCTCACCTTTCCCGTTAAGCAGCCATAGTGTGTTTTCTAAACGTGTGACTCTGTGCTGTTTTGTAATTTAGTTCAAGTGTAGCGGTTTTTACATTCCCTCTATAAGTGATAGCTTATGATAAGTGTCTTTTTCTGTGTGACTTATTTCACTTAGGATCGTCGTACCTAAATACACTCATCTTGCTTCTACTAGCCTTATGACATTGATTTCATGTCTGAGTGATATTCCATTGTACATAAGGACCACAACTTCTTTATCCATTTTTCTCTTTCCTGGGATATTTAAGGTGTCATGAAGTGGAGGTTCTTGTCAAGAGAGCAGCCCTAAACTTTGGGGTGCCTGTGTCTTGCTGATTTTTAGTTTTCCCAATTTATACGCCCATGAGTGGACGTGCCCTATGCTCCCTAAGCTGTGTTTTTTCGATGTTTCAGGACACACCGTACACTTCTCCAGAGTGGCTGTTGGCAATTTACATCCCGCCCATCAGCGTAGCAAGGCTGCCATTTCTCCATGGCCTGTCCTGCATTTCTGGTTTTGACACTTTTTGCAGCATGACCCTTTTGACCAATGGGAAGCGAGACTTCTTTGTAGCGTTGATTTGCCTTTCCAGGTTGCTTGGTTGGCCAAAAAGGGCGTATGCGTTTTTTCCTGAATATATTCAGGAAAAAACGCATACGCCCTTTTTGGCCAAGGTCATCATTGTCGACGTTTTGCCGCTTTTCTTGTGCTTTAAAGGCGATTCGAATCTACCCCCTGGAATCTGTTTCCTGCAATTCTGCCTTGCTTTCAAATCCTCTTCGTTGCCTTCCCTCAATATATCTGTGGATGAGAGTTATCATTTATAACTCTGCGGGTTGGTGAATTGCAGTGTCCCTGAGCTTCATTTTTCAACTCGCTTTTTCGGGAGCTGGCCGCAAAAGCGCGGGATTGCCTCAGGCCCTATTCTGCTTCTGGGCGGCAGGCTGAGCCTGTGGTTAATTCTTCTTCCTGATGGGAAAATAGAGTGACCTGTGCCTGTCCCAACACCTAGATCTAGTCTCTCATTGGTTGCCCCTCTTCCCGTTCATCCTCAGGACAAATTGCAACCTGTAGGGAACAGGAGCTTAAAGGTGCTGATTCTCCAATTAGGGAGATTGCTAGTAAAGTAGCTGGAAAGGCGAACCCGAGCACAAGGAGATGAGAAATGAGGTGCGTATTAGAAACCTTTCAAAATCACACGGTGTACCATCTTCTGAGTTTCTCATGCATGTTTTCGATGTAGGAAGATGCCCTTGAACCTGGAGATTTGGGACCCATGGGATGGGTACCAGGCAGTATTACTTTAAAGGGTCTGCGTTTGCTCACCCAACCTCACCCAACCTTTCAGCCCCAAGAGTGTCCACCCTTATGTCTCATCCAGCTGTGGGTCTAGATATGGTCAATCCAGGTTGCATCACAGCCTCTGAACGAATTGTGTAAGAATTTCTCTCTCTTTCACTGTCTTTGTTTTACGGGTTTTTAAAAGTAATTTATTTTTATAATGGGGTTTATCTGCTTTTCACGGCTGTGTTTACGCGGCTTTACACCCACTTGACTCACTTCCAGACAGATATCAATGCATAGGTTTTAAGATTCTTACTAGTCACATATATTCTTGTGCGGTGAATAGGGGGTGTTGAGTCCAGTTCACTGAGCAAGGAGTAGGTCTTGTCTATTACATATTGGGTGTATGGAACGGTATCTGAGCGAATTTGAAACCCTTGTTTTATGCATCACCCCACCTCACCTTTCCCGTTAAGCAGCCATAGTGTGTTTTCTAAACGTGTGACTCTGTTCTGTTTTGTAATTCAGTTCAAGTGTAGCGGTTTTTACATTCCCTCTCTAAGTGATAGCTTATGATAAGTGTCTTTTTCTGTGTGACTTATTTCACTTAGAATCATCGTACCTAAATCCACTCATCTTGCTTCTACTAGCCTTATGACATTGATTTCATGTCTGAGAGATATTCCATTGTACATACGGACCACAACTTCTTTATCCATTTTTCTCTTTCCTGGGATATTTAAGGTGTCATGAAGTGGAGGTTCTTGTCAACAGAGCAGCCCTAAACTTTGGGGTGCCTGTGTCTTGCTGATTTTTAGTTTTCCCAATTTATACTCCCATGAGTGGACGTGCCCTATGTTCCCTAAGCTGTGTTTTTTCGATGTTTCAGGACACACCGTACACTTCTCCAGAGTGGCTGTTGGCAATTTACATCCCGCCCATCAGCGTAGCAAGGCTGCCATTTCTCCATGGCCTGTCCTGCATTTCTGGTTTTGACACATTTTGCAGCATGACCCTTTTGACCGATGGGAAGCGAGACTTCTTTGTAGCGCTGATTTGCATTTCCAGGTTGCTTGGTTGGCCAAAAAGGGCTTATGCGTTTTTTCCTGAATATATTCAGGAAAAAACGCATACGCCCTTTTTGGCCAAGGGCATCATTGTCGACGTTTTGCTGCTTTTCATGTGCTTTAAAGGCGATTCGAATCTACCTCCTGAAATCTGTTTCCTGCAATTCTGCCTTGCTTTCAAATCCTTATCGTTGCCTTCCCTCAATATATCTGTGGATGAGAGTTATCATTTATAACTCTGCGGGTTTATGAATTGCAGTGTCCCTGAGCTCCATTTTTCAACTCGCTTTTTTGAGAGCTGGCCGCAAAAGCACGGGATTGCCTCAGGCCCTATTCTGGTTCCTGGCAGCAGGCTGAGCCTGTGGTTAATTCTTCTTCCTGATGGGAAAATAGAGTGACCTGTGCCTGTCCCAACACCTAGATCTAGTCTCTCATTGGTTGCCCCTCTTCCCGTTCATCCTCAGGACAAATTGCAACCTGTAGGGAACAGGAGCTTAAAGGTGCTGATTCTCCAAGTAGGGAGATTGCTAGTAAAGTAGCTGGAAAGGCGAACCCGAGCACAAGGAGATGAGAAATGAGGTGCGTATTAGAAACCTTTCAAAATCACATGGTGTACCATCTTCTGGGTTTCTCATGCATGTTTTCGATGTAGGAAGATGCCCTTGAACCTGGAGATTTGGGACCCATGGGATGGGTACCAGGCAGTATTACTTTAAAGGGTCTGCGTTTGCTCACCCAACCTCACCCAACCTTTCAGTCCCAAGAGTGTCCACCCTTATGTCTCATCCAGCTGTGGGTCTAGATATGGTCAATCCAGGTTGCATCACAGCCTCTGAACGAATTTTGTAAGAATTTCTCTCTCTTTCACTGTCTTTGTTTTACGGGTTTTTAAAAGAAATTTATTTTTATAATGGGGTTTAGCTGCTTTTCACGGCTGTGTTTATGCGGCTTTACACCCACTTGACTCACTTCCAGACAGATATCAATACATAGGTTTTAAGATTCTTACTAGTCACATATATTCTTGTGCGGTGAATAGGGGGTGTTGAGTCCAGTTCACTGAGCAAGGAGTAGGTCTTGTCTATTACATATTGGGTGTACGGAACGGTATCTGAGCGAATTTGAAACCCTTGTTTTATGCCTCACCCCACCTCACCTTTCCCGTTAAGCAGCCATAGTGTGTTTTCTAAACGTGTGACTCTGTGCTGTTTTGTAATTTAGTTCAAGTGTAGCGGTTTTTACATTCCCTCTATAAGTGATAGCTTATGATAAGTGTCTTTTTCTGTGTGACTTATTTCACTTAGGATCGTCGTACCTAAATACACTCATCTTGCTTCTACTAGCCTTATGACATTGATTTCATGTCTGAGTGATATTCCATTGTACATAAGGACCACAACTTCTTTATCCATTTTTCTCTTTCCTGGGATATTTAAGGTGTCATGAAGTGGAGGTTCTTGTCAAGAGAGCAGCCCTAAACTTTGGGGTGCCTGTGTCTTGCTGATTTTTAGTTTTCCCAATTTATACGCCCATGAGTGGACGTGCCCTATGCTCCCTAAGCTGTGTTTTTTCGATGTTTCAGGACACACCGTACACTTCTCCAGAGTGGCTGTTGGCAATTTACATCCCGCCCATCAGCGTAGCAAGGCTGCCATTTCTCCATGGCCTGTCCTGCATTTCTGGTTTTGACACTTTTTGCAGCATGACCCTTTTGACCAATGGGAAGCGAGACTTCTTTGTAGCGTTGATTTGCCTTTCCAGGTTGCTTGGTTGGCCAAAAAGGGCGTATGCGTTTTTTCCTGAATATATTCAGGAAAAAACGCATACGCCCTTTTTGGCCAAGGTCATCATTGTCGAAGTTTTGCCGCTTTTCTTGTGCTTTAAAGGCGATTCGAATCTACCCCCTGAAATCTGTTTCCTGCAATTCTGCCTTGCTTTCAAATCCTCTTCGTTGCCTTCCCTCAATATATCTGTGGATGAGAGTTATCATTTATAACTCTGCGGGTTGGTGAATTGCAGTGTCCCTGAGCTTCATTTTTCAACTCGCTTTTTCGGGAGCTGGCCGCAAAAGCGCGGGATTGCCTCGGGCCCTATTCTGCTTCTGGGCGGCAGGCTGAGCCTGTGGTTAATTCTTCTTCCTGATGGGAAAATAGAGTGACCTGTGCCTGTCCCAACACCTAGATCTAGTCTCTCATTGGTTGCCCCTCTTCCCGTTCATCCTCAGGACAAATTGCAACCTGTAGGGAACAGGAGCTTAAAGGTGCTGATTCTCCAATTAGGGAGATTGCTAGTAAAGTAGCTGGAAAGGCGAACCCGAGCACAAGGAGATGAGAAATGAGGTGCGTATTAGAAACCTTTCAAAATCACACGGTGTACCATCTTCTGGGTTTCTCATGCATGTTTTCGATGTAGGAAGATGCCCTTGAACCTGGAGATTTGGGACCCATGGGATGGGTACCAGGCAGTATTACTTTAAAGGGTCTGCGTTTGCTCACCCAACCTCACCCAACCTTTCAGCCCCAAGAGTGTCCACCCTTATGTCTCATCCAGCTGTGGGTCTAGATATGGTCAATCCAGGTTGCATCACAGCCTCTGAACGAATTGTGTAAGAATTTCTCTCTCTTTCACTGTCTTTGTTTTACGGGTTTTTAAAAGTAATTTATTTTTATAATGGGGTTTATCTGCTTTTCACGGCTGTGTTTACGCGGCTTTACACCCACTTGACTCACTTCCAGACAGATATCAATGCATAGGTTTTAAGATTCTTACTAGTCACATATATTCTTGTGCGGTGAATAGGGGGTGTTGAGTCCAGTTCACTGAGCAAGGAGTAGGTCTTGTCTATTACATATTGGGTGTATGGAACGGTATCTGAGCGAATTTGAAACCCTTGTTTTATGCATCACCCCACCTCACCTTTCCCGTTAAGCAGCCATAGTGTGTTTTCTAAACGTGTGACTCTGTTCTGTTTTGTAATTCAGTTCAAGTGTAGCGGTTTTTACATTCCCTCTCTAAGTGATAGCTTATGATAAGTGTCTTTTTCTGTGTGACTTATTTCACTTAGAATCATCGTACCTAAATCCACTCATCTTGCTTCTACTAGCCTTATGACATTGATTTCATGTCTGAGAGATATTCCATTGTACATACGGACCACAACTTCTTTATCCATTTTTCTCTTTCCTGGGATATTTAAGGTGTCATGAAGTGGAGGTTCTTGTCAACAGAGCAGCCCTAAACTTTGGGGTGCCTGTGTCTTGCTGATTTTTAGTTTTCCCAATTTATACTCCCATGAGTGGACGTGCCCTATGTTCCCTAAGCTGTGTTTTTTCGATGTTTCAGGACACACCGTACACTTCTCCAGAGTGGCTGTTGGCAATTTACATCCCGCCCATCAGCGTAGCAAGGCTGCCATTTCTCCATGGCCTGTCCTGCATTTCTGGTTTTGACACATTTTGCAGCATGACCCTTTTGACCGATGGGAAGCGAGACTTCTTTGTAGCGCTGATTTGCATTTCCAGGTTGCTTGGTTGGCCAAAAAGGGCTTATGCGTTTTTTCCTGAATATATTCAGGAAAAAACGCATACGCCCTTTTTGGCCAAGGGCATCATTGTCGACGTTTTGCCGCTTTTCATGTGCTTTAAAGGCGATTCGAATCTACCTCCTGAAATCTGTTTCCTGCAATTCTGCCTTGCTTTCAAATCCTTATCGTTGCCTTCCCTCAATATATCTGTGGATGAGAGTTATCATTTATAACTCTGCGGGTTTATGAATTGCAGTGTCCCTGAGCTCCATTTTTCAACTCGCTTTTTTGAGAGCTGGCCGCAAAAGCACGGGATTGCCTCAGGCCCTATTCTGGTTCCTGGCAGCAGGCTGAGCCTGTGGTTAATTCTTCTTCCTGATGGGAAAATAGAGTGACCTGTGCCTGTCCCAACACCTAGATCTAGTCTCTCATTGGTTGCCCCTCTTCCCGTTCATCCTCAGGACAAATTGCAACCTGTAGGGAACAGGAGCTTAAAGGTGCTGATTCTCCAAGTAGGGAGATTGCTAGTAAAGTAGCTGGAAAGGCGAACCCGAGCACAAGGAGATGAGAAATGAGGTGCGTATTAGAAACCTTTCAAAATCACATGGTGTACCATCTTCTGGGTTTCTCATGCATGTTTTCGATGTAGGAAGATGCCCTTGAACCTGGAGATTTGGGACCCATGGGATGGGTACCAGGCAGTATTACTTTAAAGGGTCTGCGTTTGCTCACCCAACCTCACCCAACCTTTCAGCCCCAAGAGTGTCCACCCTTATGTCTCATCCAGCTGTGGGTCTAGATATGGTCAATCCAGGTTGCATCACAGCCTCTGAAAGAATTTTGTAAGAATTTCTCTCTCTTTCATTGTCTTTGTTTTACGGGTTTTTAAAAGTAATTTATTTTTATAATGGGGTTTAGCTGCTTTTCACAGCTGTGTTTATGTGGCTTTACACCCACTTGACCCACTTCCAGACAGATATCAATACATAGGTTTTGAGATTCTTACTAGTCACATATATTCTTGTGCGGTGAATAGGGGGTGTTGGGTCCAGTTCACTGAGCAAGGAGTAGGTCTTGTCTATTACATATTGGGTGTATGGAACGGTATCTGAGCGAATTTGAAACCCTTGTTTTATGCATCACCCCACCTCACCTTTCCCGTTAAGCAGCCATAGTGTGTTTTCTAAACGTGTGACTCTGTTCTGTTTTGTAATTCAGTTCAAGTGTATCGGTTTTTACATTCCCTCTATAAGTGATAGCTTATGGTAAGTGTCTTTTTCTGTGTGACTTATTCCACTTAGAATCATCGTACCTAAATCCACTCATCTTGCTTCTACTAGCCTTATGACATTGATTTCATGTCTGAGTGATATTCCATTGTACATAAGGACCACAACTTCTTTATCCATTTTTCTCTTTCCTGGGATATTTAAGGTGTCATGAAGTGGAGGTTCTTGTCAACAGAGAAGCCCTAAACTTTGGGTTGCCTGTGTCTTGCTGATTTTTAGTTTTCCCAATTTATACGCCCATGAGTGGACGTGCCATATACTCCCTATGCTGTGTTGTTTCGATGTTTCAGGACACACCGTACACTTCTCCAGAGTGGCTGTTGGCAATTTACATCCCGCCCATCAGCGTAGCAAGGCTGCCATTTCTCCATGGCCTGTCCTGCATTTCTGGTTTTGACACTTTTTGCAGCATGACCCTTTTGACCGATGGGAAGCGAGACTTCTTTGTAGCGCTGATTTGCCTTTCCAGGTTGCTTGGTTGGCCAAAAAGGGCGTATGCGTTTTTTCCTGAATATATTCAGGAAAAAACGCATACGCCCTTTTTGGCCAAGGGCATCATTGTCGACGTTTTGCCGCTTTTCATGTGCTTTAAAGGCGATTCGAATCTACCTCCTGAAATCTGTTTCCTGCAATTCTGCCTTGCTTTCAAATCCTCTTCGTTGCCTTCCCTCAATATATCTGTGGATGAGAGTTATCATTTATAACTCTGCGGGTTTGTGAATTGCAGTGTCCCTGAGCTCCATTTTTCAACTCGCTTTTTTGGGAGCTGGCCGCAAAAGCGCGGGATTGCCTCAGGCCCTATTCTGCTTCTGGGCGGCAGGCTGAGCCTGTGGTTAATTCTTCTTCCTGATGGGAAAATAGAGTGACCTGTGCCTGTCCCAACACCTAGATCTAGTCTCTCATTGGTTGCCCCTCTTCCCGTTCATCCTCAGGACAAATTGCAACCTGTAGGGAACAGGAGCTTAAAGGTGCTGATTCTCCAAGTAGGGAGATTGCTAGTAAAGTAGCTGGAAAGGCGAACCCGAGCACAAGGAATTGAGAAATGAGGTGCATATTAGAAAACTTTCAAAATCACACGGTGTACCATCTTCTGGGTTACTCATGCATGTTTTCGATGTAGGAAGATGCCCTTGAACCTGGAGATTTGGGACCCATGGGATGGGTACCACGCAGTACTACTTTAAAGGGTCTGCGTTTGCTCACCCAACCTCACCCAAACTTTCAGCCCCAAGAGTGTCCACCCTTATGTCTCATCCAGCTGTGGGTCTAGATATGGTCAATCCAGGTTGCATCACAGCCTCTGAACGAATTTTGTAAGAATTTCTCTCTCTTTCACTGTCTTTGTTTTACGGGTTTTTAAAAGAAATTTATTTTTATAATGGGGTTTATCTGCTTTTCACGGCTGTGTTTATGCGGCTTTACACCCACTTGACTCACTTCCAGACAGATATCAATACATAGGTTTTGAGATTCTTACTAGTCACATATATTCTTGTGCGGTGAATAGGGGGTGTTGAGTCCAGTTCACTGAGCAAGGAGTAGGTCTTGTCTATTACATATTGGGTGTACGGAACGGTATCTGAGTGAATTTGAAACCCTTGTTTTATGCCTCACCCCACCTCACCTTTCCCGTTAAGCAGCCATAGTGTGTTTTCTAAACGTGTGACTCTGTGCTGTTTTGTAATTTAGTTCAAGTGTAGCGGTTTTTACATTCCCTCTATAAGTGATAGCTTATGATAAGTGTCTTTTTCTGTGTGACTTATTTCACTTAGGATCGTCGTACCTAAATACACTCATCTTGCTTCTACTAGCCTTATGACATTGATTTCATGTCTGAGTGATATTCCATTGTACATAAGGACCACAACTTCTTTATCCATTTTTCTCTTTCCTGGGATATTTAAGGTGTCATGAAGTGGAGGTTCTTGTCAAGAGAGCAGCCCTAAACTTTGGGGTGCCTGTGTCTTGCTGATTTTTAGTTTTCCCAATTTATACGCCCATGAGTGGACGTGCCCTATGCTCCCTAAGCTGTGTTTTTTCGATGTTTCAGGACACACCGTACACTTCTCCAGAGTGGCTGTTGGCAATTTACATCCCGCCCATCAGCGTAGCAAGGCTGCCATTTCTCCATGGCCTGTCCTGCCTTTCTGGTTTTGACACTTTTTGCAGCATGACCCTTTTGACCAATGGGAAGCGAGACTTCTTTGTAGCGTTGATTTGCCTTTCCAGGTTGCTTGGTTGGCCAAAAAGGGCGTATGCGTTTTTTCCTGAATATATTCAGGAAAAAACGCATACGCCCTTTTTGGCCAAGGTCATCATTGTCGACGTTTTGCCGCTTTTCTTGTGCTTTAAAGGCGATTCGAATCTACCCCCTGAAATCTGTTTCCTGCAATTCTGCCTTGCTTTCAAATCCTCTTCGTTGCCTTCCCTCAATATATCTGTGGATGAGAGTTATCATTTATAACTCTGCGGGTTGGTGAATTGCAGTGTCCCTGAGCTTCATTTTTCAACTCGCTTTTTCGGGAGCTGGCCGCAAAAGCGCGGGATTGCCTCAGGCCCTATTCTGCTTCTGGGCGGCAGGCTGAGCCTGTGGTTAATTCTTCTTCCTGATGGGAAAATAGAGTGACCTGTGCCTGTCCCAACACCTAGATCTAGTCTCTCATTGGTTGCCCCTCTTCCCGTTCATCCTCAGGACAAATTGCAACCTGTAGGGAACAGGAGCTTAAAGGTGCTGATTCTCCAATTAGGGAGATTGCTAGTAAAGTAGCTGGAAAGGCGAACCCGAGCACAAGGAGATGAGAAATGAGGTGCGTATTAGAAACCTTTCAAAATCACACGGTGTACCATCTTCTGGGTTTCTCATGCATGTTTTCGATGTAGGAAGATGCCCTTGAACCTGGAGATTTGGGACCCATGGGATGGGTACCAGGCAGTATTACTTTAAAGGGTCTGCGTTTGCTCACCCAACCTCACCCAACCTTTCAGCCCCAAGAGTGTCCACCCTTATGTCTCATCCAGCTGTGGGTCTAGATATGGTCAATCCAGGTTGCATCACAGCCTCTGAACGAATTGTGTAAGAATTTCTCTCTCTTTCACTGTCTTTGTTTTACGGGTTTTTAAAAGTAATTTATTTTTATAATGGGGTTTATCTGCTTTTCACGGCTGTGTTTACGCGGCTTTACACCCACTTGACTCACTTCCAGACAGATATCAATGCATAGGTTTTAAGATTCTTACTAGTCACATATATTCTTGTGCGGTGAATAGGGGGTGTTGAGTCCAGTTCACTGAGCAAGGAGTAGGTCTTGTCTATTACATATTGGGTGTATGGAACGGTATCTGAGCGAATTTGAAACCCTTGTTTTATGCATCACCCCACCTCACCTTTCCCGTTAAGCAGCCATAGTGTGTTTTCTAAACGTGTGACTCTGTTCTGTTTTGTAATTCAGTTCAAGTGTAGCGGTTTTTACATTCCCTCTCTAAGTGATAGCTTATGATAAGTGTCTTTTTCTGTGTGACTTATTTCACTTAGAATCATCGTACCTAAATCCACTCATCTTGCTTCTACTAGCCTTATGACATTGATTTCATGTCTGAGAGATATTCCATTGTACATACGGACCACAACTTCTTTATCCATTTTTCTCTTTCCTGGGATATTTAAGGTGTCATGAAGTGGAGGTTCTTGTCAACAGAGCAGCCCTAAACTTTGGGGTGCCTGTGTCTTGCTGATTTTTAGTTTTCCCAATTTATACTCCCATGAGTGGACGTGCCCTATGTTCCCTAAGCTGTGTTTTTTCGATGTTTCAGGACACACCGTACACTTCTCCAGAGTGGCTGTTGGCAATTTACATCCCGCCCATCAGCGTAGCAAGGCTGCCATTTCTCCATGGCCTGTCCTGCATTTCTGGTTTTGACACATTTTGCAGCATGACCCTTTTGACCGATGGGAAGCGAGACTTCTTTGTAGCGCTGATTTGCCTTTCCAGGTTGCTTGGTTGGCCAAAAAGGGCGTATGCGTTTTTTCCTGAATATATTCAGGAAAAAACGCATACGCCCTTTTTGGCCAAGGGCATCATTGTCGACGTTTTGCCGCTTTTCATGTGCTTTAAAGGCGATTCGAATCTACCTCCTGAAATCTGTTTCCTGCAATTCTGCCTTGCTTTCAAATCCTTATCGTTGCCTTCCCTCAATATATCTGTGGATGAGAGTTATCATTTATAACTCTGCGGGTTTATGAATTGCAGTGTCCCTGAGCTCCATTTTTCAACTCGCTTTTTTGGGAGCTGGCCGCAAAAGCGCGGGATTGCCTCAGGCCCTATTCTGCTTCTGGGCGGCAGGCTGAGCCTGTGGTTAATTTTTCTTCCCGATGGGAAAATAGAGTGACCTGTGCCTGTCCCAACACCTAGATCTAGTCTCTCATTGGTTGCCCCTCTTCCCGTTCATCCTGAGGACAAATTGCAACCTGTAGGGAACAGGAGCTTAAAGGTGCTGATTCTCCAAGTAGGGAGATTGCTAGTAAAGTAGCCTGAAAGGCGAACCCGAGCACAAGGAGATGAGAAATGAGGTGCGTATTAGAAACCTTTCAAAATCACATGGTGTACCATCTTCTGGGTTTCTCATGCATGTTTTCGATGTAGGAAGATGCCCTTGAACCTGGAGATTTGGGACCCATGGGATGGGTACCAGGCAGTATTACTTTAAAGGGTCTGCGTTTGCTCACCCAACCTCACCCAACCTTTCAGCCCCAAGAGTGTCCACCCTTATGTCTCATCCAGCTGTGGGTCTAGATATGGTCAATCCAGGTTGCATCACAGCCTCTGAACGAATTTTGTAAGAATTTCTCTCTCTTTCACTGTCTTTGTTTTACGGGTTTTTAAAAGTAATTTATTTTTATAATGGGGTTTAGCTGCTTTTCACAGCTGTGTTTATGTGGCTTTACACCCACTTGACCCACTTCCAGACCGATATCAATACATAGGTTTTAAGATTCTTACTAGTCACATATATTCTTGTGCGGTGAATAGGGGGTGTTGAGTCCAGTTCACTGAGCTAGGAGTAGGTCTTGTCTATTACATATTGGGTGTATGGAACGGTATCTGAGCGAATTTGAAACCCTTGTTTTATGCATCACCCCACCTCACCTTTCCCGTTAAGCAGCCATAGTGTGTTTTCTAAACGTGTGACTCTGTTCTGTTTTGTAATTCAGTTCAAGTGTAGCGGTTTTTACATTCCCTCTATAAGTGATAGCTTATGATAAGTGTCTTTTTCTGTGTGACTTATTTCACTTAGAATCGTCGTACCTAAATCCACTCATCTTGCTTCTACTAGCCTTATGACATTGATTTCATGTCTGAGTGATATTCCATTGTACATAAGGACCACAACTTCTTTATCCATTTTTCTCTTTCCTGGGATATTTAAGGTGTCATGAAGTGGAGGTTCTTGTCAATAGAGCAGCCCTAAACTTTGGGGTGCCTGTGTCTTGCTGATTTTTAGTTTTCCCAATTTATACGCCCATGAGTGGTCGTGCCCTATGCTCCCTAAGCTGTGTTTTTTCGATGTTTCAGGACACACCGTACACTTCTCCAGAGTGGCTGTTGGCAATTTACATCCCGCCCATCAGCGTAGCAAGGCTGCCATTTCTCCATGGCCTGTCCTGCATTTCTGGTTTTGACACTTTTTGCAGCGTGACCCTTTTGACCGATGGGAAGCGAGACTTCTTTGTAGCGCTGATTTGCCTTTCCAGGTTGCTTGGTTGGCCAAAAAGGGCGTATGCGTTTTTTCCTGAATATATTCAGGAAAAAACGCATACGCCCTTTTTGGCCAAGGGCATCATTGTCGACCTTTTGCCGCTTTTCATGTGCTTTAAAGGCGATTCTAATCTACCTCCTGAAACCTGTTTCCTGCAATTCTGCCTTGCTTTCAAATCCTCTTCCTTGCCTTCCCTCAATATATTTGTGGACGAGAGTTATCATTTATAACTCAGCAGGTTTGTGAATGGCAGTGCCCCTGAGCTCCATTTTTCAACTGTCTTTTTTGGGAGATGGCCGCAAAAGCACGGGATTGCCTCAGGCCCTATTCTGGTTCCTGGCGGCAGGCTGAGCCTGTGGATAATTCTTCTTCCTGATGGGAAAATAGAGTGACCTGTGCCTGTCCCAACACCTAGATCTAGTTTCTCATTGGTTGCCCCTCTTCCCGTTCATCCTCAGGACAAATTGCAACCTGTAGGGAACAGGAGCTTAAAGGTGCTGATTCTCCAAGTAGGGAGATTGCTAGTAAAGTAGCTGGAAAGGCGAACCCGAGCACAAGGAGATGAGAAATGAGGTGCGTATTAGAAAACTTTCAAAATCACACGGTGTACCATCTTCTGGGTTTCTCATGCATGTTTTCGATGTAGGAAGATGCCCTTGAACCTGGAGATTTGGGACCCATGGGATGGGTACCACGCAGTATTACTTTAAAGGGTCTGCGTTTGCTCACCCAACCTCACCCAAACTTTCAGCCCCAAGAGTGTCCACCCTTATGTCTCATCCAGCTGTGGGTCTAGATATGGTCAATCCAGGTTGCATCACAGCCTCCGAACGAACTTTGTAAGAATTTTTCTCTCTTTCACTGTCTTTGTTTTACGGGTTTTTAAAACTAATTTATTTTTATAATGGGGTTTATCTGCTTTTCACGGCTGTGTTTACGCGGCTTTACACCCACTTGACTCACTTCCAGACAGATATCAATGCATAGGTTTTAAGATTCTTACTAGTCACATATATTCTTGTGCGGTGAATAGGGGGTGTTGAGTCCAGTTCACTGAGCAAGGAGTAGGTCTTGTCTATTACATATTGGGTGTATGGAACGGTATCTGAGCGAATTTGAAACCCTTGTTTTATGCATCACCCCACCTCACCTTTCCCGTTAAGCAGCCATAGTGTGTTTTCTAAACGTGTGACTCTGTTCTGTTTTGTAATTCAGTTCAAGTGTAGCGGTTTTTACATTCCCTCTATAAGTGATAGCTTATGATAAGTGTCTTTTTCTGTGTGACTTATTTCACTTAGAATCGTCGTACCTAAATCCACTCATCTTGCTTCTACTAGCCTTATGACATTGATTTCATGTCTGAGTGATATTCCATTGTACATAAGGACCACAACTTCTTTATCCATTTTTCTCTTTCCTGGGATATTTAAGGTGTCATGAAGTGGAGGTTCTTGTCAATAGAGCAGCCCTAAACTTTGGGGTGCCTGTGTCTTGCTGATTTTTAGTTTTCCCAATTTATACGCCCATGAGTGGTCGTGCCCTATGCTCCCTAAGCTGTGTTTTTTCGATGTTTCAGGACACACCGTACACTTCTCCAGAGTGGCTGTTGGCAATTTACATCCCGCCCATCAGCGTAGCAAGGCTGCCATTTCTCCATGGCCTGTCCTGCATTTCTGGTTTTGACACTTTTTGCAGCGTGACCCTTTTGACCGATGGGAAGCGAGACTTCTTTGTAGCGCTGATTTGCCTTTCCAGGTTGCTTGGTTGGCCAAAAAGGGCGTATGCGTTTTTTCCTGAATATATTCAGGAAAAAACGCATACGCCCTTTTTGGCCAAGGGCATCATTGTCGACCTTTTGCCGCTTTTCATGTGCTTTAAAGGCGATTCGAATCTACCTCCTGAAACATGTTTCCTGCAATTCTGCCTTGCTTTCAAATCCTCTTCCTTGCCTTCCCTCAATATATTTGTGCACGAGAGTTATCATTTATAACTCAGCAGGTTTGTGAATGGCAGTGCCCCTGAGCTCCATTTTTCAACTGTCTTTTTTGGGAGATGGCCGCAAAAGCACGGGATTGCCTCAGGCCCTATTCTGGTTCCTGGCGGCAGGCTGAGCCTGTGGATAATTCTTCTTCCTGATGGGAAAATAGAGTGACCTGTGCCTGTCCCAACACCTAGATCTAGTTTCTCATTGGTTGCCCCTCTTCCCGTTCATCCTCAGGACAAATTGCAACCTGTAGGGAACAGGAGCTTAAAGGTGCTGATTCTCCAAGTAGGGAGATTGCTAGTAAAGTAGCTGGAAAGGCGAACCCGAGCACAAGGAGATGAGAAATGAGGTGCGTATTAGAAAACTTTCAAAATCACACGGTGTACCATCTTCTGGGTGTCTCATGCATGTTTTCGATGTAGGAAGATGCCCTTGAACCTGGAGATTTGGGACCCATGGGATGGGTACCACGCAGTATTACTTTAAAGGGTCTGCGTTTGCTCACCCAACCTCACCCAAACTTTCAGCCCCAAGAGTGTCCACCCTTATGTCTCATCCAGCTGTGGGTCTAGATATGGTCAATCCAGGTTGCATCACAGCCTCCGAACGAACTTTGTAAGAATTTCTCTCTCTTTCACTGTCTTTGTTTTACGGGTTTTTAAAAGTAATTTATTTTTATAATGGGGTTTATCTGCTTTTCACGGCTGTGTTTACGCGGCTTTACACCCACTTGACTCACTTCCAGACAGATATCAATGCATAGGTTTTAAGATTCTTACTAGTCACATATATTCTTGTGCGGTGAATAGGGGGTGTTGAGTCCAGTTCACTGAGCAAGGAGTAGGTCTTGTCTATTACATATTGGGTGTATGGAACGGTATCTGAGCGAATTTGAAACCCTTGTTTTATGCATCACCCCACCTCACCTTTCCCGTTAAGCAGCCATAGTGTGTTTTCTAAACGTGTGACTCTGTTCTGTTTTGTAATTCAGTTCAAGTGTAGCGGTTTTTACATTCCCTCTATAAGTGATAGCTTATGATAAGTGTCTTTTTCTGTGTCACTTATTCCACTTAGAATCATCGTACCTAAATCCACTCATCTTGCTTCTACTAGCCTTATGACATTGATTTCATGTCTGAGTGATATTCCATTGTACATAAGGACCACAACTTCTTTATCCATTTTTCTCTTTCCTGGGATATTTAAGGTGTCATGAAGTGGAGGTTCTTGTCAACAGAGCAGCCCTAAACTTTGCGTTGCCTGTGTCTTGCTGATTTTTAGTTTTCCCAATTTATACGCCCATGAGTGGACGTGCCCTATACTCCCTATGCTGTGTTTTTTCGATGTTTCAGGACACACCTTACACTTCTCCAGAGTGGCTGTTGGCAATTTACATCCCGCCCATCAGCGTAGCAAGGCTGCCATTTCTCCATGGCCTGTCCTGCATTTCTGGTTTTGACACTTTTTGCAGCATGACCCTTTTGACCGATGGGAAGCGAGACTTCTTTGTAGCGCTGATTTGCCTTTCCAGGTTGCTTGGTTGGCCAAAAAGGGCGTATGCGTTTTTTCCTGAATATATTCAGGAAAAAACGCATACGCCCTTTTTGGCCAAGGGCATCATTGTCGACGTTTTGCCGCTTTTCATGTGCTTTAAAGGCGATTCGAATCTACCTCCTGAAATCTGTTTCCTGCAATTCTGCCTTGCTTTCAAATCCTCTTCGTTGCCTTCCCTCAATATATCTGTGGATGAGAGTTATCATTTATAACTCTGCGGGTTTGTGAATTGCAGTGTCCCTGAGCTCCATTTTTCAACTCGCTTTTTTGGGAGCTGGCCGCAAAAGCGCGGGATTGCCTCAGGCCCTATTCTGCTTCTGGGCGGCAGGCTGAGCCTGTGGTTAATTCTTCTTCCCGATGGGAAAATAGAGTGACCTGTGCCTGTCCCAACACCTAGATCTAGTATCTCATTGGTTGCCCCTCTTCCCGTTCATCCTCAGGACAAATTGCAACCTGTAGGGAACAGGAGCTTAAAGGTGCTGATTCTCCAAGTAGGGAGATTGCTAGTAAAGTAGCTGGAAAGGCGAACCCGAGCACAAGGAATTGAGAAATGAGGTGCATATTAGAAAACTTTCAAAATCACACGGTGTACCATCTTCTGGGTTTCTCATGCATGTTTTCGATGTAGGAAGATGCCCTTGAACCTGGAGATTTGGGACCCATGGGATGGGTACCACGCAGTACTACTTTAAAGGGTCTGCGTTTGCTCACCCAACCTCACCCAAACTTTCAGCCCCAAGAGTGTCCACCCTTATGTCTCATCCAGCTGTGGGTCTAGATATGGTCAATCCAGGTTGCATCACAGCCTCTGAACGAATTTTGTAAGAATTTCTCTCTCTTTCAATGTCTTTGTTTTACGGGTTTTTAAAAGTAATTTATTTTTATAATGGGGTTTATCTGCTTTTCACGGCTGTGTTTATGCGGCTTTACACCCACTTGACTCACTTCCAGACAGATATCAATACATAGGTTTTGAGATTCTTACTAGTCACATATATTCTTGTGCGGTGAATAGGCGGTGTTGAGTCCAGTTCACTGAGCAAGGAGTAGGTCTTGTCTATTACATATTGGGTGTATGGAACGGTATCTGAGCGAATTTGAAACCCTTGTTTTATGCCTCACCCCACCTCACCTTTCCCGTTAAGCAGCCATAGTGTGTTTTCTAAACGTGTGACTCTGTTCTGTTTTGTAATTCAGTTCATGTGAAGCGGTTTTTACATTCCCTCTCTAAGTGATAGCTTATGATAAGTGTCTTTTTCTGTGTGACTTATTTCACTTAGAATCGTCGTATTTAAATCCACTCATCTTGCTTCTACTAGCCTTATGACATTGATTTCATGTCTGAGTGATATTCCATTGTACATAAGGACCACAACTTCTTTATCCATTTTTCTCTTTCCTGGGATATTTAAGTTGTCGTGAAGTGGAGGTTCTTGTGAACAGAGCAGCCCTAAACTTTGGGGTGCCTCTGTCTTGCTGATTTTTAGTTTTCCCAATTTATACGCCCATGAGTGGACGTGACCTATTCTCCCTAAGCTGTGTTTTTTCGATGTTTCAGGACACACCGTACACTTCTCCAGAGTGGCTGTTGGCAATTTACATCCTGCCCATCAGCGTAGCAAGGCTGCCATTTCTCCATGGCCTGTCCTGCATTTCTGGTTTTGACACTTTTTGCAGCATGACCCTTTTGACCGATGGGAAGCGAGACTTCTTTGTAGCGCTGATTTGCCTTTCCAGGTTGCTTGGTTGGCCAAAAAGGGCGTATGCGTTTTTTCCTGAATATATTCAGGAAAAAACGCATACGCCCTTTTTGGCCAAGGGCATCATTGTCGACATTTTGCCGCTTTTCATGTGCTTTAAAGGCGATTCGAATCTACCTCCTGAAATCTGTTTCCTGCAATTCTGCCTTGCTTTCAAATCCTCTTCGTTGCCTTCCCTGAATATATCTGTGGATGAGAGTTATCATTTATAACTCTGCGGGTTTATGAATTGCAGTGTCCCTGAGCTCCATTTTTCAACTCGCTTTTTTGGGAGCTGGCCACAAAAGCGCGGGATTGCCTCAGGCCCTATTCTGCTTCTGGGCGGCAGGCTGAGCCTGTGGTTAATTCTTCTTCCTGATAGGAAAATAGAGTGACCTGTGCCTGTCCCAACACCTAGATCTAGTCTCTCATTGGTTGCCCCTCTTCCCGTTCATCCTCAGGACAAATTGCAACCTGTAGGGAACAGGAGCTTAAAGGTGCTGATTCTCCAAGTAGGGAGATTGCTAGTAAAGTAGCTGTAAAGGCGAACCCGAGCACAAGGAGATGAGAAATGAGGTGCGTATTAGAAAACTTTCAAAATCACACGGTGTACCATCTTCTGGGTTTCTCATGCATGTTTTCGATGTAGGAAGATGCCCTTGAACCTGGAGATTTGGGACCCATGGAATGGGTACCAGGCAGTATTACTTTCAAGGGTCTGCGTTTGCTCACCCAACCTCACCCAACCTTTCAGCCCCAAGAGTGTCCACCCTTATGTCTCATCCAGCTGTGGGTCTAGATATGGTCAATCCAGGTTGCATCACAGCCTCTGAACGAATTTTGTAAGAATTTCTCTCTCTTTCACTGTCTTTGTTTTACGGGTTTTTAAAAGTAATTTATTTTTATAATGGGGTTTAGCTGCTTTTCACGGCTGTGTTTATGCGGCTTTACACCCACTTGACTCACTTCCAGACAGATATCAATACATAGGTTTTAAGATTCTTACTAGTCACATATATTCTTGTGCGGTGAATAGGGGGTGTTGAGTCCAGTTCACTGAGCAAGGAGTAGGTCTTGTCTATTACATATTGGGTGTACGGAACGGTATCTGAGCGAATTTGAAACCCTTGTTTTATGCCTCACCCCACCTCACCTTTCCTGTTAAGCAGCCATAGTGTGTTTTCTAAACGTGTGACTCTGTGCTGTTTTGTAATTTAGTTCAAGTGTAGCGGTTTTTACATTCCCTCTATAAGTGATAGCTTATGATAAGTGTCTTTTTCTGTGTGACTTATTTCACTTAGGATCGTCGTACCTAAATACACTCATCTTGCTTCTACTAGCCTTATGACATTGATTTCATGTCTGAGTGATATTCCATTGTACATAAGGACCACAACTTCTTTATCCATTTTTCTCTTTCCTGGGATATTTAAGGTGTCATGAAGTGGAGGTTCTTGTCAAGAGAGCAGCCCTAAACTTTGAGGTGCCTGTGTCTTGCTGATTTTTAGTTTTCCCAATTTATACGCCCATGAGTGGACGTGCCCTATGCTCCCTAAGCTGTGTTTTTTCGATGTTTCAGGACACACCGTACACTTCTCCAGAGTGGCTGTTGGCAATTTACATCCCGCCCATCAGCGTAGCAAGGCTGCCATTTCTCCATGGCCTGTCCTGCATTTCTGTTTTTGACACTTTTTGCAGCATGACCCTTTTGACCAATGGGAAGCGAGACTTCTTTGTAGCGTTGATTTGCCTTTCCAGGTTTCTTGGTTGGCCAAAAAGGGCGTATGCGTTTTTTCCTGAATATATTCAGGAAAAAACGCATACGCCCTTTTTGGCCAAGGTCATCATTGTCGACGTTTTGCCGCTTTTCTTGTGCTTTAAAGGCGATTCGAATCTACCCCCTGAAATCTGTTTCCTGCAATTCTGCCTTGCTTTCAAATCCTCTTCGTTGCCTTCCCTCAATATATCTGTGGATGAGAGTTATCATTTATAACTCTGCGGGTTGGTGAATTGCAGTGTCCCTGAGCTTCATTTTTCAACTCGCTTTTTCGGGAGCTGGCCGCAAAAGCGCGGGATTGCCTCAGGCCCTATTCTGCTTCTGGGCGGCAGGCTGAGCCTGTGGTTAATTCTTCTTCCTGATGGGAAAATAGAGTGACCTGTGCCTGTCCCAACACCTAGATCTAGTCTCTCATTGGTTGCCCCTCTTCCCGTTCATCCTCAGGACAAATTGCAACCTGTAGGGAACAGGAGCTTAAAGGTGCTGATTCTCCAATTAGGGAGATTGCTAGTAAAGTAGCTGGAAAGGCGAACCCGAGCACAAGGAGATGAGAAATGAGGTGCGTATTAGAAACCTTTCAAAATCACACGGTGTACCATCTTCTGGGTTTCTCATGCATGTTTTCGATGTAGGAAGATGCCCTTGAACCTGGAGATTTGGGACCCATGGGATGGGTACCAGGCAGTATTACTTTAAAGGGTCTGCGTTTGCTCACCCAACCTCACCCAAACTTTCAGCCCCAAGAGTGTCCACCCTTATGTCTCATCCAGCTGTGGGTCTAGATATGGTCAATCCAGGTTGCATCACAGCCTCTGAACGAATTGTGTAAGAATTTCTCTCTCTTTCACTGTCTTTGTTTTACGGGTTTTTAAAAGTAATTTATTTTTATAATGGGGTTTATCTGCTTTTCACGGCTGTGTTTACGCGGCTTTACACCCACTTGACTCACTTCCAGACAGATATAAATGCATAGGTTTTAAGATTCTTACTAGTCACATATATTCTTGTGCGGTGAATAGGGGGTGTTGAGTCCAGTTCACTGAGCAAGGAGTAGGTCTTGTCTATTACATATTGGGTGTATGGAACGGTATCTGAGCGAATTTGAAACCCTTGTTTTATGCATCACCCCACCTCACCTTTCCCGTTAAGCAGCCATAGTGTGTTTTCTAAACGTGTGACTCTGTTCTGTTTTGTAATTCAGTTAAAGTGTAGCGGTTTTTACATTCCCTCTCTAAGTGATAGCTTATGATAAGTGTCTTTTTCTGTGTGACTTATTTCACTGAGAATCATCGTACCTAAATCCACTCATCTTGCTTCTACTAGCCTTATGACATTGATTTCATGTCTGAGAGATATTCCATTGTACATACGGACCACAACTTCTTTATCCATTTTTCTCTTTCCTGGGATATTTAAGGTGTCATGAAGTGGAGGTTCTTGTCAACAGAGCAGCCCTAAACTTTGGGGTGCCTGTGTCTTGCTGATTTTTAGTTTTCCCAATTTATACTCCCATGAGTGGACGTGCCCTATGTTCCCTAAGCTGTGTTTTTTCGATGTTTCAGGACACACCGTACACTTCTCCAGAGTGGCTGTTGGCAATTTACATCCCGCCCATCAGCGTAGCAAGGCTGCCATTTCTCCATGGCCTGTCCTGCATTTCTGGTTTTGACACATTTTGCAGCATGACCCTTTTGACCGATGGGAAGCGAGACTTCTTTGTAGCGCTGATTTGCCTTTCCAGGTTGCTTGGTTGGCCAAAAAGGGCGTATGCGTTTTTTCCTGAATATATTCAGGAAAAAACGCATACGCCCTTTTTGGCCAAGGGCATCATTGTCGACGTTTTGCCGCTTTTCATGTGCTTTAAAGGCGATTCGAATCTACCTCCTGAAATCTGTTTCCTGCAATTCTGCCTTGCTTTCAAATCCTTATCGTTGCCTTCCCTCAATATATCTGTGGATGAGAGTTATCATTTATAACTCTGCGGGTTTATGAATTGCAGTGTCCCTGAGCTCCATTTTTTAACTCGCTTTTTGGGGAGCTGGCCGCAAAAGCGCGGGATTGCCTCAGGCCCTATTCTGCTTCTGGGCGGCAGGCTGAGCCTGTGGTTAATTTTTCTTCCCGATGGGAAAGTAGAGTGACCTGTGCCTGTCCCAACACCTAGATCTAGTCTCTCATTGGTTGCCCCTCTTCCCGTTCATCCTGAGGACAAATTGCAACCTGTAGGGAACAGGAGCTTAAAGGTGCTGATTCTCCAAGTAGGGAGATTGCTAGTAAAGTATCTGGAAAGGCGAACCCGAGCACAAGGAGATGAGAAATGAGGTGCGTATTAGAAACCTTTCAAAATCACATGGTGTACCATCTTCTGGGTTTCTCATGCATGTTTTCGATGTAGGAAGATGCCCTTGAACCTGGAGATTTGGGACCCATGGGATGGGTACCAGGCAGTATTACTTTAAAGGGTCTGCGTTTGCTCACCCAACCTCACCCAACCTTTCAGCCCCAAGAGTGTCCACCCTTATGTCTCATCCAGCTGTGGGTCTAGATATGGTCAATCCAGGTTGCATCACAGCCTCTGAACGAATTTTGTAAGAATTTCTCTCTCTTTCACTGTCTTTGTTTTACGGGTTTTTAAAAGTAATTTATTTTTATAATGGGGTTTAGCTGCTTTTCACAGCTGTGTTTATGTGGCTTTACACCCACTTGACCCACTTCCAGACAGATATCAATACATAGGTTTTAAGATTCTTACTAGTCACATATATTCTTGTGCGGTGAATAGGGGGTGTTGAGTCCAGTTCACTGAGCAAGGAGTAGGTCTTGTCTATTACATATTGGGTGTATGGAACGGTATCTGAGCGAATTTGAAACCCTTGTTTTATGCATCACCCCACCTCACCTTTCCCGTTAAGCAGCCATAGTGTGTTTTCTAAACGTGTGACTCTGTTCTGTTTTGTAATTCAGTTCAAGTGTAGCGGTTTTTACATTCCCTCTATAAGTGATAGCTTATGATAAGTGTCTTTTTCTGTGTGACTTATTTCACTTAGAATCGTCGTACCTAAATCCACTCATCTTGCTTCTACTAGCCTTATGACATTGATTTCATGTCTGAGTGATATTCCATTGTACATAAGGACCACAACTTCTTTATCCATTTTTCTCTTTCCTGGGATATTTAAGGTGTCATGAAGTGGAGGTTCTTGTCAATAGAGCAGCCCTAAACTTTGGGGTGCCTGTGTCTTGCTGATTTTTAGTTTTCCCAATTTATACGCCCATGAGTGGTCGTGCCCTATGCTCCCTAAGCTGTGTTTTTTCGATGTTTCAGGACACACCGTACACTTCTCCAGAGTGGCTGTTGGCAATTTACATCCCGCCCATCAGCGTAGCAAGGCTGCCATTTCTCCATGGCCTGTCCTGCATTTCTGGTTTTGACACTTTTTGCAGCGTGACCCTTTTGACCGATGGGAAGCGAGACTTCTTTGTAGCGCTGATTTGCCTTTCCAGGTTGCTTGGTTGGCCAAAAAGGGCGTATGCGTTTTTTCCTGAATATATTCAGGAAAAAACGCATACGCCCTTTTTGGCCAAGGGCATCATTGTCGACCTTTTGCCGCTTTTCATGTGCTTTAAAGGCGATTCGAATCTACCTCCTGAAACCTGTTTCCTGCAATTCTGCCTTGCTTTCAAATCCTCTTCCTTGCCTTCCCTCAATATATTTGTGGACGAGAGTTATCATTTATAACTCAGCAGGTTTGTGAATGGCAGTGCCCCTGAGCTCCATTTTTCAACTGTCTTTTTTGGGAGATGGCCGCAAAAGCACGGGATTGCCTCAGGCCCTATTCTGGTTCCTGGCGGCAGGCTGAGCCTGTGGATAATTCTTCTTCCTGATGGGAAAATAGAGTGACCTGTGCCTGTCCCAACACCTAGATCTAGTTTCTCATTGGTTGCCCCTCTTCCCGTTCATCCTCAGGACAAATTGCAACCTGTAGGGAACAGGAGCTTAAAGGTGCTGATTCTCCAAGTAGGGAGATTGCTAGTAAAGTAGCTGGAAAGGCGAACCCGAGCACAAGGAGATGAGAAATGAGGTGCGTATTAGAAAACTTTCAAAATCACACGGTGTACCATCTTCTGGGTTTCTCATGCATGTTTTCGATGTAGGAAGATGCCCTTGAACCTGGAGATTTGGGACCCATGGGATGGGTACCACGCAGTATTACTTTAAAGGGTCTGCGTTTGCTCACCCAACCTCACCCAAACTTTCAGCCCCAAGAGTGTCCACCCTTATGTCTCATCCAGCTGTGGGTCTAGATATGGTCAATCCAGGTTGCATCACAGCCTCCGAACGAACTTTGTAAGAATTTCTCTCTCTTTCACTGTCTTTGTTTTACGGGTTTTTAAAAGTAATTTATTTTTATAATGGGGTTTAGCTGCTTTTCACGGCTGTGTTTATGCGGCTTTACACCCACATGACTCACTTCCAGACAGATAACAATACATAGGTTTTGAGATTCTTACTAGTCACATATATTCTTGTGCGGTGAATAGGGGGTGTTGAGTCCAGTTCACTGAGCAAGGAGTAGGTCTTGTCTATTACATATTGGGTGTATGGAACGGTATCTGAGCGAATTTGAAACCCTTGTTTTATGCATCACCCCACCTCACCTTTCCCGTTAAGCAGCCATAGTGTGTTTTCTAAACGTGTGACTCTGTTCTGTTTTGTAATTCAGTTCAAGTGTATCGGTTTTTACATTCCCTCTATAAGTGATAGCTTATGGTAAGTGTCTTTTTCTGTGTGACTTATTCCACTTAGAATCATCGTACCTAAATCCACTCATCTTGCTTCTACTAGCCTTATGACATTGATTTCATGTCTGAGTGATATTCCATTGTACATAAGGACCACAACTTCTTTATCCATTTTTCTCTTTCCTGGGATATTTAAGGTGTCATGAAGTGGAGGTTCTTGTCAACAGAGCAGCCCTAAACTTTGCGTTGCCTGTGTCTTGCTGATTTTTAGTTTTCCCAATTTATACGCCCATGAGTGGACGTGCCCTATACTCCCTATTCTGTGGTTTTTCGATGTTTCAGGACACACCTTACACTTCTCCAGAGTGGCTGTTGGCAATTTACATCCCGCCCATCAGCGTAGCAAGGCTGCCATTTCTCCATGGCCTGTCCTGCATTTCTGTTTTTGACACTTTTTGCAGCATGACCCTTTTGACCAATGGGAAGCGAGACTTCTTTGTAGCGTTGATTTGCCTTTCCAGGTTGCTTGGTTGGCCAAAAAGGGCGTATGCGTTTTTTCCTGAATATATTCAGGAAAAAACGCATACGCCCTTTTTGGCCAAGGTCATCATTGTCGACGTTTTGCCGCTTTTCTTGTGCTTTAAAGGCGATTCGAATCTACCCCCTGAAATCTGTTTCCTGCAATTCTGCCTTGCTTTCAAATCCTCTTCGTTGCCTTCCCTCAATATATCTGTGGATGAGAGTTATCATTTATAACTCTGCGGGTTGGTGAATTGCAGTGTCCCTGAGCTTCATTTTTCAACTCGCTTTTTCGGGAGCTGGCCGCAAAAGCGCGGGATTGCCTCAGGCCCTATTCTGCTTCTGGGCGGCAGGCTGAGCCTGTGGTTAATTCTTCTTCCTGATGGGAAAATAGAGTGACCTGTGCCTGTCCCAACACCTAGATCTAGTCTCTCATTGGTTGCCCCTCTTCCCGTTCATCCTCAGGACAAATTGCAACCTGTAGGGAACAGGAGCTTAAAGGTGCTGATTCTCCAATTAGGGAGATTGCTAGTAAAGTAGCTGGAAAGGCGAACCCGAGCACAAGGAGATGAGAAATGAGGTGCGTATTAGAAACCTTTCAAAATCACACGGTGTACCATCTTCTGGGTTTCTCATGCATGTTTTCGATGTAGGAAGATGCCCTTGAACCTGGAGATTTGGGACCCATGGGATGGGTACCAGGCAGTATTACTTTAAAGGGTCTGCGTTTGCTCACCCAACCTCACCCAACCTTTCAGCCCCAAGAGTGTCCACCCTTATGTCTCATCCAGCTGTGGGTCTAGATATGGTCAATCCAGGTTGCATCACAGCCTCTGAACGAATTGTGTAAGAATTTCTCTCTCTTTCACTGTCTTTGTTTTACGGGTTTTTAAAAGTAATTTATTTTTATAATGGGGTTTATCTGCTTTTCACGGCTGTGTTTACGCGGCTTTACACCCTCTTGACTCACTTCCAGACAGATATAAATGCATAGGTTTTAAGATTCTTACTAGTCACATATATTCTTGTGCGGTGAATAGGGGGTGTTGAGTCCAGTTCACTGAGCAAGGAGTAGGTCTTGTCTATTACATATTGGGTGTATGGAACGGTATCTGAGCGAATTTGAAACCCTTGTTTTATGCATCACCCCACCTCACCTTTCCCGTTAAGCAGCCATAGTGTGTTTTCTAAACGTGTGACTCTGTTCTGTTTTGTAATTCAGTTAAAGTGTAGCGGTTTTTACATTCCCTCTCTAAGTGATAGCTTATGATAAGTGTCTTTTTCTGTGTGACTTATTTCACTTAGAATCATCGTACCAAAATCCACTCATCTTGCTTCTACTAGCCTTATGACATTGATTTCATGTCTGAGAGATATTCCATTGTACATACGGACCACAACTTCTTTATCCATTTTTCTCTTTCCTGGGATATTTAAGGTGTCATGAAGTGGAGGTTCTTGTCAACAGAGCAGCCCTAAACTTTGGGGTGCCTGTGTCTTGCTGATTTTTAGTTTTCCCAATTTATACTCCCATGAGTGGACGTGCCCTATGTTCCCTAAGCTGTGTTTTTTCGATGTTTCAGGACACACCGTACACTTCTCCAGAGTGGCTGTTGGCAATTTACATCCCGCCCATCAGCGTAGCAAGGCTGCCATTTCTCCATGGCCTGTCCTGCATTTCTGGTTTTGACACATTTTGCAGCATGACCCTTTTGACCGATGGGAAGCGAGACTTCTTTGTAGCGCTGATTTGCCTTTCCAGGTTGCTTGGTTGGCCAAAAAGGGCGTATGCGTTTTTTCCTGAATATATTCAGGAAAAAACGCATACGCCCTTTTTGGCCAAGGGCATCATTGTCGACGTTTTGCCGCTTTTCATGTGCTTTAAAGGCGATTCGAATCTACCTCCTGAAATCTGTTTCCTGCAATTCTGCCTTGCTTTCAAATCCTTATCGTTGCCTTCCCTCAATATATCTGTGGATGAGAGTTATCATTTATAACTCTGCGGGTTTATGAATTGCAGTGTCCCTGAGCTCCATTTTTCAACTCGCTTTTTTGGGAGCTGGCCGCAAAAGCGCGGGATTGCCTCAGGCCCTATTCTGCTTCTGGGTGGCAGGCTGAGCCTGTGGTTAATTTTTCTTCCCGATGGGAAAATAGAGTGACCTGTGCCTGTCCCAACACCTAGATCTAGTCTCTCATTGGTTGCCCCTCTTCCCGTTCATCCTGAGGACAAATTGCAACCTGTAGGGAACAGGAGCTTAAAGGTGCTGATTCTCCAAGTAGGGAGATTGCTAGTAAAGTAGCTGGAAAGGCGAACCCGAGCACAAGGAGATGAGAAATGAGGTGCGTATTAGAAACCTTTCAAAATCACATGGTGTACCATCTTCTGGGTTTCTCATGCATGTTTTCGATGTAGGAAGATGCCCTTGAACCTGGAGATTTGGGACCCATGGGATGGGTACCAGGCAGTATTACTTTAAAGGGTCTGCGTTTGCTCACCCAACCTCACCCAACCTTTCAGCCCCAAGAGTGTCCACCCTTATGTCTCATCCAGCTGTGGGTCTAGATATGGTCAATCCAGGTTGCATCACAGCCTCTGAACGAATTTTGTAAGAATTTCTCTCTCTTTCACTGTCTTTGTTTTACGGGTTTTTAAAAGTAATTTATTTTTATAATGGGGTTTAGCTGCTTTTCACAGCTGTGTTTATGTGGCTTTACACCCACTTGACCCACTTCCAGACAGATATCAATACATAGGTTTTAAGATTCTTACTAGTCACATATATTCTTGTGCGGTGAATAGGGGGTGTTGAGTCCAGTTCACTGAGCAAGGAGTAGGTCTTGTCTATTACATATTGGGTGTATGGAACGGTATCTGAGCGAATTTGAAACCCTTGTTTTATGCATCACCCCACCTCACCTTTCCCGTTAAGCAGCCATAGTGTGTTTTCTAAACGTGTGACTCTGTTCTGTTTTGTAATTCAGTTCAAGTGTAGCGGTTTTTACATTCCCTCTATAAGTGATAGCTTATGATAAGTGTCTTTTTCTGTGTGACTTATTTCACTTAGAATCGTCGTACCTAAATCCACTCATCTTGCTTCTACTAGCCTTATGACATTGATTTCATGTCTGAGTGATATTCCATTGTACATAAGGACCACAACTTCTTTATCCATTTTTCTCTTTCCTGGGATATTTAAGGTGTCATGAAGTGGAGGTTCTTGTCAATAGAGCAGCCCTAAACTTTGGGGTGCCTGTGTCTTGCTGATTTTTAGTTTTCCCAATTTATACGCCCATGAGTGGTCGTGCCCTATGCTCCCTAAGCTGTGTTTTTTCGATGTTTCAGGACACACCGTACACTTCTCCAGAGTGGCTGTTGGCAATTTACATCCCGCCCATCAGCGTAGCAAGGCTGCCATTTCTCCATGGCCTGTCCTGCATTTCTGGTTTTGACACTTTTTGCAGCGTGACCCTTTTGACCGATGGGAAGCGAGACTTCTTTGTAGCGCTGATTTGCCTTTCCAGGTTGCTTGGTTGGCCAAAAAGGGCGTATGCGTTTTTTCCTGAATATATTCAGGAAAAAACGCATACGCCCTTTTTGGCCAAGGGCATCATTGTCGACCTTTTGCCGCTTTTCATGTGCTTTAAAGGCGATTCTAATCTACCTCCTGAAACCTGTTTCCTGCAATTCTGCCTTGCTTTCAAATCCTCTTCCTTGCCTTCCCTCAATATATTTGTGGACGAGAGTTATCATTTATAACTCAGCAGGTTTGTGAATGGCAGTGCCCCTGAGCTCCATTTTTCAACTGTCTTTTTTGGGAGATGGCCGCAAAAGCACGGGATTGCCTCAGGCCCTATTCTGGTTCCTGGCGGCAGGCTGAGCCTGTGGATAATTCTTCTTCCTGATGGGAA